>NC_080428.1:52413644-53073497 GCF_029873635.1 Malania oleifera
TTGGTTTCCATGTTTTAAATTTTAAGTTTGGTTTATTTCTTTTATTAATTATTTCCATATGGGTGTAAAGGTATTTATAGGATATTAGGGGTGTGTACCATTAGGAAGATTATTATTATTACCTTTTATTTATAGTATATTATTATTATTATCATGTGTGAAATTATTACGTTACCATTATGATATTCAGAATATGTATTTATTGTTAATATGAGCATATTGTTACTATTAATATTATTTATTATTATCATTATGGGATTACTACTATTAATATTAATATTATTATTATTATTATTATTATTATTAGTACCATTATTATTATTTTTACTATTGTTATTTATTATTATTATTATTGTTATTATTATGTTCATTATTCTAAAAAAGCCCAATAATAATAATAATAATAATAATAATAATAATAATAATAATAATAATAATAGTAGTAGTAGTAGTAGTAATCCCATAATGATAATAATAAATAATATTAATAGTAACAATATGCACATATTAACAATAAATACATATTCTGAATATCATAATGGTAACGTAATAATTTCACACATGATAATAATAATAATATACTATAAATAAAAGGTAATAATAATAATCTTCCTAATGGTACACACCCCTAATATCCTATAAATACCTTTACACCCATATGGAAATAATTAATAAAAGAAATAAACCAAACTTAAAATTTAAAACATGGAAACCAATGCAAAGGTAAAGAAATAATGAAATTATGGAAACAAGGTATTACTGAAAATAATATATACCGATACAGCATGGTTGTCAAAATTAATATACACCCTAAATATACAAGTATTAAACATAAAATGGATACAATAATAACAAAAATCCTACATACACACAATAATGAATATGGCCTTAATAAAAACAACTAAAATCCTAAACATTAACCCCATCACATGAACCTTACATATTCAAACGCAATCAAACCAAACATATCACGTGAGCACTACATATTTGATAATAGCAACAATATACTAATACTATGATAACAATAATAGTAACATGCTTATTATATAATAATCTTACCAATAATGCTATATAAACAAATATAATACTAATACTAATATAATTAATATAATAATAATGCTAATGATAATGAGCCAACTACATAATAATATGACTAATAATAACAATACACCTATAATATGATGACAATATTAAAAATAATATACAAACCATATAATAATATTATTGATGGTAATATGCAAATAATATAACAACACTATTAACAATGATATTCACATGATAATAATATTATTACTAATAATATACAAATAATAATATTATTAACAGTAATATACAACAATTACAACTAAGAACCTAAACATGAAGATCAAGTATCAAAACCCAAACCAACAAAATATCATATATCAAAATCTAATATATAATATTAACATTAACATAATTCATATAATAGTGATACCAATAAATTGATAATAATATAACTAATAATAGTATACGAACAAATAATAATAATATTAATAATAACATACCGATAATAATAATATTACTAATAGTAATATAGGATAATATAATAAGGTTACAAATAATAATATACAAACAATGTAATAATATTACTAGTAATTACATGTCAATAATAACATCAATACTATTAATAATAATATAATAACAATAATAATATAATCAATATAAACATATATAACACTATCAATAAATAAATATGTATATGTGTGAGTGTTGTGTGTGCTGGAGTGTGTAAAGGTGTGTAAGTACGTGTGTATGGGTGGCTGACTGCTGCAGCTGCTGCGTGTGTGAGGGCTGTGGGGAACTCAGGTTGGCCGAGGAAAGGAAACCGTTGCCGTGTCTGGAACGTCGCTGGTCCTGCTGTAGCAGACTCGGGCAGGATCAGGATTGAGTCGGCGGTGAGGGCAACGTTTGCAACAGTCGCTTCGTTGGCTGGCAGCAGGATGGCGGTGGCGTGGAGCTCCTCGTCGGTGAGTGTTGGCCGTGGGTGTCTCGTGGCTAGGGTTGGCAGCGTTGAACTGAGGCGAGATCATAGAGGGAGGTCTTGGCGGTGGTTACTGCAGTCCGGAGTTGGTGCGACGCAGGGGTGGCTGGAGTCGTGGCTGGCCTCGGCTGTGAGTGGTGGTCGGAGAGTTGCTATGGAGAGGGTGAGGGATATGGAGCGGAGATGGTGAAGAACCCAGAGACAAGAGAGAGGGAATGAAGGTTTAGAGAGATGGAGAGAGATGTGTGTGTGCTGCCAGCAGAGAGGTTGGGGGCCGCCGGAAAAAAACCAGAGAGATGAGTGTTTTCTTTATTTTTAGGGTTCTCCCTCTCTGCTTGCGTGTGCCCCTCCTTATATAAAAAAAAATTCTAAAAACCCTAAAAAAACTTCCTTTTGCGATTTTATTTTTCTTTTTATTTTCTTTTTTTACTTTTACTATTATGGTAATAATAAAAATAGTAATACTAATAATAATAATATAAGGATCAATAAGGAAATAATAATAATAATAATAATAATAATAGTAAAATAGATAATTAAAATAAAAATAATAAAGATATTATCAGTAAAATAAAAATAATAATAATACTAATAAGGTAATAATACAAATATTAAAAGTAATAATTAATAATAATAATAATAATAATGATAACATTACTAATAAAGATAAAGATAATAAAAATAATAATAGCCAAAATAAGATACTAATGCTAATAATAAAATAATAATAATAATAATAATTATTATTATTATAATAAGGTAATAATAAAATAAATTAATTAATTAATAAAAATAATAGTAATAATAATTCAGAATAATTATAGTAAATTAATAATAATAATAATAATAATAAAGATAATAAAAACACTAATAATAATAATAATAATAATAATAATAATAATAATAATAATAATAATAATAATAATATGATATTAGTAAAATGGTAATAAAATAATAAATGAAATTTAAAAAATAACAAAGATAATAAAAAATAAAATAATAATAATGTTAATATAATAATAATAACAATAGCAAGAGAATAAAGTGATAATAATAATATTTTAAAAATAATAATAAAATAAAATAAAAATAATAAAATAATAATAATAATAATAATAATAATAATATAATAATGATACTAATAATACTAATAATAGTAAAAATAATAATGATAATAAAGTAATAATAATATTTAAAAATAATAATTATATTAATAATAATAGCAATAATAATAATAATAATAATAATAATAATAATAATAATAATAATAATATTGAGTCTGGGTAAAAATGGGGTGTCTACAGCTGCCCCTCTTTGTAGGATTCGTTGCTTCACAGTAAAAGTACGAGGTCTCCTACGTTATTTGTGGCAACAAACCTGCAAAGATAAAAGACGCTGATTTTGGATTGGGCCCAATGCATCAAAAGAGTGGGACCGCAGATGGTCAATAAGGTGGGACCGCGAAGGGTCAATAAGAGTGGGACCGTGAAAGGTCAATAAGATGAGACCATGATGGGTCAAGAAGAGTGGAACCGCGATGAGTTAATAAAGTGGGACCGCAAAGGGTCAATAAGGTGGACCATGAATGTGGGCGTGGATGTTGCATGTCACATAATACTTTTTGACCATCACACAGCAAAATATTTGTTAATTTCACACTCTGTTTGTTTCAACACATGAGGATATGTTTCTCCTTTTTTCAGTTATTTATTTATTTTTTAATATTTTTGGCCAATAATTAGTAAATATGTTTAGAAGAAATAATTTTATATTAATGTTAATTTATATTTACAAGATAAAATAGTTCCGCCTTCATATTATTTTTAAGTGTTCATATTGTGTAAGAACATAGGTGGTTTGTCATAAAAAAATATATATATTAATGTTAATTTATATTTACGTGATAAAAATAACTTAGTCCTCATGTTATTTTTGAGTGTTTATTGTATAAGGACAAAAGTGGTTTGTTATCACCATCAATGATGCGTAAATCTTATCCCTTATCGTAAGTGTATAAAAGGAATTCAAGAATTGAAAAAGTTTAGGAAATTTCATGTAAGTACTTCAAAAAATTTCAATATGGATGCATGAAACTCTTAGGAAAATTTATTGGACCTAGATATCTTTGAACATACTTGAAAAATATTTTCATAAGATCAAAAATCAAAAATTATTTGAAAAATGTTAGAATCAATTTTGGAATGAAAAACACCAAAAAGAGGATTTCTCAAATGCTGTCAATTTTTCTACATCATTATTAAGATGCATTTTTTTCTATCAAAAAATCATTATTTTAAAATGTCTTCAACATGAAAGTTGTAGAATTTTCTCTTATCTTTCTTTTGACACCAAGTTTGTCAAATTTGGAGTTAAACATAAAATGTTATGATAAATAAACTAAAGGGTGCTCGAAGTTGACAACATGACAGTGCAAAATGAGACATCTGTGCGTGTTCAGATAGACGACTAACACCCTACTACCCCTTTGGTTTAACTGGACAGATAACGGCCAAAAGTGGATAGTCATTTGTCATGCAACTGTTTTGAATTTTTTCATAACGGTCAAATTTTTAAATGATGTTGCTTGGGACTCAAAATTTGTAAAAACTTGGGGAATACTCCAGGAAACTTGGGGATCAAGTTACATAACTTTTCAAGTCTATAAATAAGCCTCAAATATCATTGAATCAACACAAAAAAAAAAAAAAAAAATCAATTCAGCAAAAATTCAAAATCTCTCTCAATTGCTCTCAAATTCTCAAGGCTCTTTCTTGTTCTCAAGCTCAAATATTGTGCACGAATTCAGCTGAGTTTTTGCTGATCTTCTTCCATTGAAATTGTGCTACAAATTCTAAATCTTTCAATCATTGAAAGAATTAATCGGTGATATACTTCATTGAGCTTCAATTTAATTTCCATACTGTTATTTACTTTGAAGTATATAGTTCTAAATTATTGTACTAATCAGCTCTTTGTGTGAGCAAATTATTTGTACGCATATATTTGATTTATTTCTTATAGATTGATGATTCCAAGGATTGTTTGGATCGTTGGCTAAGCAAGGAGATATTGCATAGAGAGGCGGGTTCTAGCCTAGTTAAGGAGTGACCGGACGAGAGGATATCGTTTGGAGAAGGCGGGCTCTAGCCTTACTCAAGGAGTGTTGTAAAGGTTTGTTCCGCCCATTAAAGGAATATGTTTAATGAATCCTTTGGTGGTTTGCAAAATGCGAGGACGTAGGCAAGGTATAAGCTGAACCTCGTAAAAGTCTCCGTCTCACTCTCTCTTTCCCTTACTCTTTATTTTCAGTACATATTTAAATTGGGTGGATGGTTTAAATTGGAAATCGTATATACTACGTATATTTAGAAATCAAGTAAACTTGAAGTCTAATTTTTATTTGGGTTGTAGAAACCGAAAGGGAGTACGTTAGTTATACCATATCTTGTGGAAACCATACGGGAGTACGTTTCTTGGTTAACATCCCAAAGATAAATTAACTGAGAGTATAGTTGAGTTCTGAATATTGGGAAGAGTGTGAATATTGTATTGATTGAATGTTATATTGCACATCATTTTGAAGAAACAAATCCATTCATATAGGGCTTAATTCAATTTTATATCCAGGGCTGATAATATAAGCTATATTGTGATTGAATGGTTTAAAGTTTGATATTGAGTGGTTTGTATTTATATTCCAAAGAGTGCTGAATCTTCCATTAATCAAATAGTGCTACAGTTAACTTATACTTGACAAATCATTTGGTTGTTTGGTTTAAACATTGTGCTTGATTGGTTTGGTTGAATGATTGATTACTTGTTTGGCTAAGCAATAATGTTGTTGATTGGATAAAAGAATCTAAGTTCTTTTGTGATTGAAGAGTTAAATAAACAAGTCAAGAATTATATAAAAGAAATAAAAGAAGTTTAAGAATTCTCAAAAAGAAATTAAAAGAAAGTTTTAAAGTCTAATTCACCCCCCTCTTGGGACTACACCTTGTTTTTCATGTCATATCTGAGTTTTCTACTTTTTCATACTTCTAGTATCATACTATATCTACTGATATTCTGTAAAACTATATATATACATAATTGTGATATTTATCCTAAAAAACTGTACGTCATGATTTAACCCCTCATGACAGGCTTGTGCGGCCCGTAGGTGAGACTCAACTCTAGTTGTCCTACTAGGATAAGTCAATTGTAACTCTACCAATCCTCACTTCGGCCATCCACCTCAACCCAGTCTCTAGGGAGCCTGCAGTCTCTCTAGGCACGGTTGACGAAAATCTTCCACACTCTATCTGAGATATGTGGTTGCACTCTAATTTGTAATAGCAACGATACCGTGCTCCGCTGATATCTGAACTGATTCATCAGGGTTTGATACTGTATAATACTATTTTCAATATATACAGCTTATTGTTTCATCATGATTCCAAAATAACCATACAACAAAAAACTGTTCTAAAAATACTATAATATCTAAGCTGTAATAATTGTAATAACTGATCTATAATATCTGAATTGTATAAACAGTAAATCATAGTGTTATGACTTTAACATTTTGGAAATCATAATAATCTGTGCATGCTATAAAATATCTGTCTGTAAAATATATCTGTCTGTATATACACTATAATTCATAATTCTATATAATTTGATAATGTCTCATGCCACACAACTAAATAAATAAATATTCCATATTCTGAAAACTAAATCTTCTAATATACAAATAATTTGCATACTAGATAATAATATGAAAAACATATAATTTACTAATAAATATTTCTCAATTTCTAGCATAGCATATTTTTCTTACTTATTTGACTGAGAGGCTTGCCTCCAATTCAACCCTCACTCCTTTGGCGTTCCAACCTCAAAATCCTATAATTACATATATACAAATCCCTAGTAAAACATTGAATTCCTAGAAAATCATCATATTCACATTTTCTAAACTATAATTTACCTAGGTTCCTAAAAAAATATCTGCTGGGGTCCTCAACCCATGCCATAGGGTCCCAAAAACACCTTAACCTTGAAATCATAATACCCTAAATTTTAACTTCACAAAACACCAATATATTCTCATACAACACAAAATTTGGGCTCAAATGAACCTGATAATACTGAAAATACAAAAATAATCTACTTACCCTGAAATTGGGATGGTGCCCAAACTTCTGAAATCAACATTCTGCTCCAGGTAGGTTGTAGAGAATCTCCCCAAGATCACCGTGGTAGCTTTTGATCATCGAACCGGGGAGAAATTGAGCCAAAAATCTAGAGATAAGGCAAAGAAATCGAGTTCTAGAGAGAGAGAGAAAAAAAAGAAACTAATTTTCCATCAAAAATCTGATTTTTGTGTTTATATAGATGGTTGACCACGTGGCCTCGTCGACGAGCCATGTCGTCTCGTCGACGAGGCCTAAAAGGGATTTCATCGACCTCGTCGATGAACACATAACTCTCATCAACGAATTTCAAGTCCTGAAATCAGCCCTCTCGGTAAGTTCTCGTCGACGAGGCGTTCTCTCTCCTTCCATTTTATTATTTAATTGCTATAATTCCCCAGGTCTTTAGACCAATAACCTGAGCAGAAGTCAGTCCAATAGAGCAGAGTTGAAGACAGTGCAACCTAACAAAAGTGAAGTTGAAGAGATCCTTGCAGACAGAGAGTTCATATCCTCAAGGAAGAAGCGGCAAAAGTTCCTAGTGAAGTGGAAATGCCTTGATGACAAAGAAATCAACTGGATTTCTGTGGAAGATATTCAACCGTTCATGGACAAACTTGAAGTGTATGTTAGAATTAGTGCATTCCCAAGGCGGGCAGTGAATTGAAATTTTTAAAAATTTATCTCCTAGGTTAAATGAAATACCCGAATAATATAACCTAGGTTCTTTCTATGTAATTCGAAATGCGCAAAAAAATATAATGTGTGGAAATTTAAATCAAACGTATCATTCACACCATAACATACATGTGGCGTAAATATAAAGTGCAAAAATATAAACAAGGCACACGATATGTTATCGGGGTTCGGCCAACTGTGCTTACGTCCCTACCTCTAACTTGTAAGCTCAAGAATTCCACTAAAGGCTCACTTAACGGGTGGAACGGAATCTAAACAATCAGCTTAATTAGCACAGGGCTGACCTTAACCTTTACAATCAGGTCAATTAGCGGGGCTGACCTCAACCAACACCTTAACAGGATGGTGCACCTAACTTTCCTAATTGAGTCTAAGCCAATTCAGGACTATTTCAAAGAGCTAGTCTCCATCTTCAGACCTGTGCCTAGAAATACAACAGTATGTTCATAATCAATGAAATGGTACAGTGATTATACTTTCAAGTAAAGCAGATATGTACCCAGTTACGTGCAATCACATACACCACCAATGGATATAATAAGTAAGCTCGATGGGGTTTAATATACATCAACTCTCAAATATATTTTCTATTGATGTAATTAGTGCATGAGAGTGCAAACCTATATGATCTTTGTATCACAATATGTATTCAATCTAAGAGCTCACACAAAGATATCAATCAACTAAATATCTCAATCATATAAATCTTAAGCAATGTATAGATTTGGTTTGCAAAAAGAAATTTAATCTTTGTATTCAGCAAGAGATAAAGTTTAATGAATATTGCCACAAAGATTTTGACTCACAAACAAATATCACTTTAAATATTTTTCAAGATAATACACAATAGATATTTGTAAATGGTTTTGAAAAGATTTTGCGACCAAAATAAAATACGAGCATCTCAAGATGCTGCAACGAATATGCAATCTCAGAAGATCAAATGAAAGTCTTCTTAAGATAGACTTATTAACAAAGTCTCCTAGGAATACTTGGGTTTGGCTCTCAAGAAAAATCGTCACACATAATTACAACGCTTAGGAGAGCAACCCTTAACAATACTCAAATCAACTTACAAATGATTTTTTGCAATATGGGAAGGTAAGATTGAGTGTATGGAGCTTAGAAAATGAGTATTATGGGATTTGGGATTTCAAAGGATTTTTCTTAAACAAGCTTGCTAATCCACCCCTAATTATTCCAAATGAGAGGGTATTTATAGATTTCCTCAGAAATATAACCGTTAGTGACATGGTTGGGATTATTAGAAAAGATTTAATCATTATTTAATTATTTTAAGCCTCTTTTTACCAAGTTAACCACGGTAAAAAAATAGGTCCAACTTGAGAGCGCCGGTCGACCAGGATGGGTTCAGTTGACCGAAGTTCTTGAGGCTCGATCGACCGAGCCAAAAATGAACTACAGTGTTGGTCAACCAGACAAGTATGTTTGAGGCGATTTTTCCTATTTTGCGAGGTTCGATCAACCAAGGAACGAATGAACTACACTAGTCGGTCAACCAGATCATTGGATTCCCACACGTAGGAACTCGGTCGACCAGGTTGGTGCAATACAAAAAACGCTTGGTCGACTAGGAAGTAAAAATGTTGGCTTCAAGGAGGTTCGGTCGACCGGGGTTAAATGAGTTTCAGAAGCTCGATCGACCAGACTGTCGTCAACCAGTTGACCCATATTGAGTTCACTTGACCAATGCAGAATGAACTGCACAATTCGGTCGACCGGAGGTGCACTTTTGTGCATTTCGGTCTTGTTTCATTCCACAATCACCCTATTTCAAATGACCAAACATATGTACGCATGAGTGAGTGTCTTAGGGTCATTTCTAGTATTTTTTGAAGACACCGAAAAAATTCGGCGTCAGTCAACCAAAATCCCTAAGGTCACTCTAGGGTCATTTTCATTTTGAGTTTATCTATCGTATCATGTGGGTGATGCATGCAATTATTACAATCAAAACTCTATTTACTATTACAGACCCTTCCTACTTAAATATTACAGACCCGAATAGAAATTATAATAATTAATTTATAACAAGGGTCTTTAGGATCTTCATTTTTCTCTAGGTCTTCAAGTGCCATCATATGATACTGTCAAGATAAATCTGCACATAAACTCAGCAGACATTAAATACCTGAGTATTTGTCATAATCAAAACAGGGTATGACCCATAGGGTCAATAGTGTACCTACCACCAAAGTCTACGAGGACGTCGACCGCATAAGTGGGGGAGAATGTCACGAGTTAAGCTTGTTTAGGGCATTATGCTTGCCTGTGACCACTTGTCTCGTGTACTTGTGATGGGTCTCCATCATGTAAATACTAGTATAGAGTTATTTTCTGTTAGTTGTGTCTTTGTATGCCAAATTAGGCAGTATGACTCCTCGGCCACTTTGATGTTACCTAGTGTCAGGATGATAATTACATAAAAACCTCTTTAGGGGAGGGTGAGTATTCATCAGTCATTGTAAAACTCACTAGCAATTGTTAACGTGTTTAACCTACTTGCCTCTCTTACTAAACACACGATATTAACGGAGGTGTTGTTAATGAATTTCATAGATTCAATGTTTACTGCTTACTTGCCACTACTTTCATGAATGCTTACTGTTTCCGCTGCCATTTGATTAAATGCTAGTGAAAGTATTTCATGGATGAATGTTGGTAAACGATAGGTTGGTTTGTTAAACAAGAGTATTTTAACTAGCGCCGCACGACCCTTTCACAACGGTGTGAAAATAGTCGGACCGTGACAACTAGCACCGTAAAATGCATCTAGTTGACCTAAAACTCAAGTTAACGCAACAACATTCATTTTATTCATTCTTAATTGTTACATGGTCCCCATAGTCCATACATAGATGAAGATATTTAATTTTTTATTTTTTTTAGAAGGTAAAGATTTTATTAAACGACAGTCAACAAGAAAGACAAACAAGACAAACAAGCCCTCGAGCATAAGTTCAGGTGGTAAGGAGGTTCACCAGACGGCCTTGGACAAAAGTGAAGTCTGGGGTTCAAATCCTGCCACCTGCAGCGCACATCCACGATTTACCTCCTACGTGTTGGCTGAGGGTAGGCTAGTGTAGGCGTGGGATTAGTCTGGTATATAAGCCCAGAAAACCCGACGAATCCCAAAAAAAAAAAAAAAAAAAAGACAAAACACACCAACGACACCAACCCATGAGAAACGTCCAAACATAGAAAATACCCACCTGAAAAGCCGATTAATTGGAACTGCTTTGTCCAAGTACTAAACTGTAGTACAATCCTTCGGAGCAAATGACACCAGCTTCTTCTTAATGTCAAATTCCACCTCAAAGTTTGCCTGCGCCACATTTCCAATTATGGACATTCCAATACTAGTACTAGGGAATATTCCCAGGCAAAACCCATCCTCCACCGTTATAAACACGTTCGCCGCCTTCAACCGAATCTCAGCCCCACCCTTAAATTTGAGCACCATGTCCGGCAACCTAATCCCCTTCGTGTTGGTTTCGAAACACAGCGCGTCTGGATACGGCGGGTCCTTCGTCGGCGTAAGATGGCTGAACGTGCTTTTCACCACCGCTTCCACGCCTCTGTGCAACTTCGGTTCCAGAAACGTGAACGTCGTCCCGGAATCTACTATGATGTTCCCTTCGCTCCCGTTCACCGCCGCCCGGAACGTTTTCCCTCCCACCGTAACACTCTCCAGAGTAACGTAGTAGAACGTCGAGGGTGGGTTTCTAGACGCGAGAGGAGTCGAAACCGCGCCTCTCTTACCGGCGAGCGTTTTCTTCCCCAAACTCAACTTGCTTGTCCGGTTCGAACTCAACGGGATAAGGCAGTAGGAAAATCTGTAGTCGATTTTAGCACCCAATTGGGAAATCAGAGAAAAGGGTCCGCCACCGAGACCTACCATGCCCGACCCGTGGCTCGTGTAGGTACCATCGTTGATGCGCCCGCACCCAAAAACGGATCCGGGGAAAGCATGGACCCGGCCCGAGATGGAGTTCAAAGCGATTGTGTCCTGGGAAAGGATCCCAATGCTGAGGGATTTGTCTCCGTAGCTGTAGTAGTACCAGCAAACGTCTTCCGGGATTGTTTTCTTGACGCAGGCGTAAATGGGGAGGGTCTTACAAGTGTCCGAATTGCATGAATAGATTTTGTACCCGGATGAGTTGGCCGGGTTAAATAGAGGGGCGTCTTGGGCGAAGCAGTCTTGGCAGGGGGAGCATTGGAGCCAAATAAGGTCGCTGCCGGTGTCGGCGTTGAGGAGAACTTGGTGCACCGGCGGGGTGCCGAAGGAGAGCTGGATGAGGTACTCGACGTCGGCTTTGGAGAGGGTGGTGTCTATGCCAGTTTTGGAGACCCGAGTGGCGTGGCGAAGGATGTGGTTTCTTCGGGAAATGGAGCGGCGGAAGGCGGCTCGTAAGAGGTCGCGTTCGGTGGCGGAAGGGTTGTGGAATGGGGAGGAGGGGGAGTCGCGGTGGATGAGATGGGTGGTGAAACCCAAAGGTTGGGTTTGGGCGAGAGATGGAGTTGGTGCATGAGTGGTGAGGAGAAGGGTCAGGAGACAGTGAAGGAGTACGTGCATGTTGGGCAGAGAGAGAGAGAGAGAGAGAGAGAGAGAGAGAGAGAGAGCGGAAGAGAGATGGAGGATAGTTTGATAATTGGTACAAGTAACTAGTGTGTTGGTATATATATAGGGAGGAATATGATATTCTGTTGCTCAATTTGATGGATTTTTCCTTAATACAATTATGCTACTAAAGTAGTCATTCTGCCCCAAATTACATCCCATGGTGATGGTGCGCATATCAAAAGACTTGGGGTTGGGTTTATTCTGCCAAAAAGAGTCAAATTAATTTTTTACATTGGGACATTTCAAGTAGTAGAGCTCAAAATTTTTGTATTAGAAGTTATTAGTAGAATTCTTAAAAAAGAGATAAAACTATTTTTTGTTACGTTGCTCTAAATTATAATTTACTAGTGGGCTTCTTTATTATATCAAAAAAGATGCAAGATTTTTTTTTAAAAGAGGATATCCAAGGCAAGAATTGTTAATTTAGCGGAGGTCTCTTGGGTTTGAGTTAAGCCAATTGGATTATTTCTACAATATTATTTGAGTTATAATATTTGATACACAAAAGTTATAACGTAATGTCTTTAACATCTTAGAGACATACATTAATCACTAGATATATTAGGTTCAAAATTTAAAATTAGAAATTGAGGACAATTCACTTTTACTGTAATGCTGCTAATCTCAATAAATAAACCCAAATTAAAATAACTAAGATGAAATAGTATAACATTTATCAAAAATTAATATAAATATAATGTATAATGTTTAAAATTTTAGAAGTTGGGAGGAGGCCACCACTCAAAAAAAAATTATTAGGCACACCAAACATGAACACCGAGTTTCATATAATTTTGTCACATCTACAAAAAGCCAGAGCCTCTTGAATTTGCCATACATAATAATTTGCATTGAAATTTTTTCAAGTACTTAAACATAAATCTCCCTTTTGTCATGTTTGACAACTTATGAAAATTCAACCACGGTTGATATCTAACATTATTTAGTATTTAGTATTATTTTGATACCTTCTATTTAGGTTTTTGGTATAATGGTTTTGAATTTATTATCTACCTATTATCCTTATTTAGTGATGGTAAATATTTTCTCCTTGATTTGATGTTAGGGGATTTAACTAATGAAATAATGTTTTTTTCTCTTTTTTATTCATAAATAACATGCATCTAGTGGTCCTGTATAAATTTCGATTTAGTTTGATGTTAGAAAATATAGTATTATTTAGTTACAAGTTGTCACATTCATAATAACTCATTAAAAATATATTATAATTAAAATTGTTTAAAAATAAGTTTTTAGTGATTGCTAAATACTTCTAATATATCTATATTTTTATATATTTTCATATTTGTTATATTAAATTATTCAAAAAAGTAATCATAATATATATATATATATATATTAGTTTTTTAATTCATTTCTTCAAAGGATATTCTTGATCCTTCGATTTTTTAGAGATTGAACCTTATAACAAAAGGGCAACAAAAGAAAAAAGAAAAAAACAAAATAATGCTTTGCTATCTTGCTGTATCCATGATTTATGATGATCATTTTTGCTTCAATAAATGTGGACTGAATTTGAGAGATCCGCCGCCTCGCATTCGAAAACGACGTGACTCAGTGTGAACATCCGACATTTTGCAGGCTCCTACCCCACCACAACCTAATGAAATCCATGCATGCCACTTTTCCTCTTAGCTTTTTTGCAAGCGTCTCCCATCATTTTCCTCTCCCCTTTTTACAAAAAATATATATATATATATATATATATATATATATTCTTTAATTAAATACTCAGGAAGCAACTTGTCAATTATATGTATACAACAACAGCAAAAAAATTACGTCTTAAGTTTCATTAGGTGGGATCAATTATTTGAATTTTTTTCCGTTAATTTATACGATTATGAACTATTTCTTTTGACAGAATTAGAATTATTAAATTCTTACTCACTATCTCATTATAAGTTATTTTAGGTCTATCACTACCCCTTTTACTCTCATCCATAATCACACTTTTTCACTATTACACTATATGACGTACGTTGCAAGTGTTCTATCATTTCTTAATTTATTTTTCAGTGTTATATCACTCATTTATTTAAGCATTCTCATGTCGATAATTTTTGCATTTTGGATATTTTGTTTCTTTGTCACCCAACACTACGTTCCATATAACATAATCCTCGCCCACTTTTTGCTACACCTGAGTGGGTCAAATGCAATGCGTCGCTCGTAAGAGACGCCCCAACAAATATATGGTAAGGATTCATATTATAGTAATTTGATAAATTTTACGCTAGCTTTCAGCTACCTAAGACAACTCTCCTTCTTTATCCGGGTTTGGGACCGACTATGTGTGAAAAAATTAAGACATTAAGTGCATCACAGGTCGAGTTGTCAATTATATATACCAAAAGAAAAATTACATAATAAATGAGAAAAGATGGTAAGTGATAGTCTTTTCACATGTAATTTTTTCGTGTTAGAAATGTTTGAATTAAGTATTTTGATGGGGAAAAAATATAAGTGAAAATAGAAAGAAATATATTTTCTAATTATATTTTTTATATTTAATAACATTAAAAATAAAAATTTATTTTCATGCCATTAAAATTCTAAAGACTTGAATATGAATGATGCATAAAATTAGACTTTTACTAATTGATTAGGTATATATTTTATATTTTTTTCTTATATTCTTTATAATCAAATATAAAAAAATTAAATTCCTTCATATTTTTCCCCCTTCCTCTCATATTTTTTCGAGTTCTAAATAAGACTAAAATCTCACATTTGTATTTGGACTTATACAAGTAAATAGAAATTTTGTGTTGTCTAAGTAGTCTAACTATATCATATTTTACATTATTTTTCAGTGATTTTTTTTTTTTCAAAAATATGAGCTGTTGTTTAAAATATAATGTGTTACATTTAGCTAATTCAATATTTTCTCTAAAAATAAGAGGTATTACTTTATATGAGTCCTAATAATATAAGTCCTGCATTATTATAATGATTTGAATATTAATACAATATGTTGTCAGGAGAGGATTACAAATCTTATATGGAGAGACAGAACCTTTTAAAATATTTCTCAATAAATGTACATGTGCATGACGCACAAGTTCTATTGCAATCTATTATAATATTTTTTAAGGGGTACACTTTAAAATATTTCAAAATCATCCAAACTTGAACTCCCTTTGTAAACTATTTATGAATTGCACATATTTTTTCACAGCGAGGATAGATACGTTTGAGCTATCTAGAATGAATATCAGTGTCATTAAATAAGAAAATAATTGACATTTTAAAAAATTAATCTTGAACAATAACTCATGTAAGTAATTATATAAGGGATCTATTTATGCACACATATGCACATGATTCTCAATAATGAGAAATTATATAAGGGATCTTTCCTTCATGTATTGATGTATAGGATTTTAAATGTTAAATACATGCTAAATTTGTCTTACGTTTATTAATATAAAAAATATAAAGAGGGAAACATGTTCCTAACATGCTTAAAATTTAAGTAGGCATATAATTATGATCGTCTAATGTAATTAAAATATAAATACATAATAAAATTATATAAGATATTTTTCATGAGGGTCACATCTCTGTAATTTTTCCCTAAATGTTGCCAAATACAGTACTAGACAACCCCATGATAACGACAGACACTAAACCCATTTCTAACAACAGAAAAAGCATATATAATAAACGAGCAAGCCAGTCCTGTTGATAGAAAGCCTTGAAACTTTTGAATCTGTCATCTGTGACATCATGGTGACATGGGGTGTGATGGCATCAACAGACGGGTAATGGGTTCACAGTATTCATGCTTTGCTAAGTGGGCAGCGCACCTGCACGAAGATAGAATTGACATTTCATTCTCGCTGGGGGCTTTAATTTGCAGGCCATATGCTTGTGGGAGCGTGGGTGGCTGTGGTTAGTTGACTGCAATGCTTTCAATTCATGGTCTGTCGGGGAGGGGCCAAACAAAAGCTTGGACGCAATAATAAAGATTCAGTGCCCTCGAGCGACCCGCACATACTTACAAGGATCACATATTCGAATGACGACTGGTGTTTTCATTTGGACGGATGGATATTGGCATATTGCATTTTCTACCACTGTAGGCGGCTGTGGGTTTATTCACATCTACATGTATGGTTGTGATCGTGGCTGTAATACGTTCACACACAAAAAAACATGAGACAAAGTTCACCAGCATGCACAAAGGGATGTCCCAATGCATGTGGAGGTTTAAAGGAATGTGAAAATATTCATTGAAAGGAGGCAGACCAAGCGAGGAGCTTCATATGCCGTCAATGAAACTACACAGATAAAGGTCATTACAAAGACCTAACCAAAGGAAAAAGAGATATCAAACAGCTAAATCTTCAAAATTACAAGACTTTTATATATGAAAAACTGAACATAAGAAAGCAACAAAAAACGTGACATACTGCTCTATGCTCTTTCCTACCATCTTGCTAGCGAGCATCCACACTAGCTCCTTACCTTCCAAGGTTATCAACGACAAAAACTAGTTGCTATGATTGAATTTTGGTATAAGCCTACTCCAATTATAGAGTGCAGTAATTTGTGGCTTATATATTGAGTAGAACATATGTACAAAGAAAAAGTGGTTTGAAAAAATAAAAAGGCTGGCTGATTTGCAGAAGAAACCTTCAACGGTTTGCAGAGAGAGAGGAGAGAGAGAAGGTGAACTGGAGAAAAGGGACATGTGTCATCGCACAGGTTGTGACATGTGTCACGTACAACCTAGTTTGTAACGTTCCGACCCGCCACGTGGGACTCAGGGTGCTACTTTAGTAACCTCTGTGTACTTGATACTAAATTCATTATATAAATACAGAGGAAGTAAATAAAACATTATCCAAAATCCATTACCAGAGTTCTAAACTACTTTTTATACACCATAGTCTCCCATTATCGATATTACATTCCACCCAAAAGAAAGAAACTAACTTTGCTCGTACGACCATATTACATATCAAGAAAACTTCCCACAAAACTTGAATATAATAGAGTTCTTACTGACACTCACAAAAACTAACTCACTATCACCCCGCCTTGGTTTCACTATACTCGACCTCAAAATGGTCCTGAAAAGATAAATTGTATATTGAGGTGAGACACTTCTTAATAAGGAAGATTAAGTTAATATCAGTGTGTGGTCAACATGTATTCAGTGTTTATAGAAAATATTCATCCCCCATTTAATCGAAAATAGCTATTTTGCATTGTACTCACTTTACATAGTTGAAAATATTCGTCTCATTTCCATAGTATAAACTGTAACGTCCTGACCGACGTGAGCCCGGGGTGCTACTTTAGTGACGTCTGTGTACCTGATACCATAATCATTATAACATTGCAGCGAAAAAAAAAAAATTTGTAACCACCCGAAAATCAACACCATTTTTTTTCAATTAAACTTTACTATATAATGAAACTTAATTATAGTAACCTGACCCCGAGAAAAAAACAAATAAATAAATAAAATTAAAAAAAATAAATAATAAAATAAATAATAATAATAATAATAAATAATAAATAAACATAAAATAAATAAATAAATAAAGAGATATTTTGGAGAAGATATTTTGAAAAGAGATATTTTGAGATATTTATTTATAAATATCTTGAAGGAGATATTTATTTAGATTACTTAAGGGCTAAGTAAGGTTTTATTCTATAAATTCTCTTATTCTCTCTCATTCTCTCTCTCTCTCTCTCTCTCTCTCTCTCTCTCTCTCTCTCTCTCTCTCTAAGATCCTTTGCCATTCGTTGTCCATTTCCAAAAACGGAGGGTACTGCATGGATCAGAAGAGGAAACTCTACAATTTTAGCGGATCAGATCGTTGTTTCGAAGATTTTCGTGTCTTTCCCAAAAATCAGGTAGGGATCTGATCTTAGTTTTGATTGGATATTTAGATAGTAGTATAAAATATAGTAAGATTATACTTTGTGGTTTTAGGTTTTCGGGATTCCAGGTTGTCGGTTTGGATCGTTTTCGAACGTAGTTTCGTTTCGAGTTTAAGGTAAGGGGAATTTGATTACAACAACATTTTTGGAAAATTAAACCACTAAAAAGCTAGTTTATGTTATTATGTATGATTTAATTGCTTATTTTTAAAATTCTACCTAGTAGAAATGCCGGTTTGACGATTTTACGATTTTTGGTAAAAACGAGGTTTTCGACATGTAATCTCCAAATTTTACAAACATTGTTTATTTGTGTTTATACTATAATAGGAGAGGCTCAAATCCTTTATTTATTCAGTTAAACTATGTATATCGAATTTCTATCATTTAGCGGGCTTTTGAAGTAAATTTGTGTGATATATGTTGAAATGAAAATGAATGGAATTTTCTATACTATTGATATAGAATATGGGAACAAAGTTCCAAATTTGTTATACTGAGAATGTGATAAATAGAGGCTGGAGATACATCGAACCGCATCAGTAAACAAAAAGGGGTAAACTGAGTGGAAAGACGCCGGTTATCATATTTGTATAAATTGAATTTATAATACATGGAACCACAGCTTGAGAGTCCTGGGAGGGTTGAAAAATACTTTCTTTGCATGGTGAAATGAAACCACTTTTATATGATACGGCACGGTATCGTAGCTAGATGTACACGTGCAACCACACGTATTAAACGATGTGGGTACCAAGATGGTCAGCTAACAGTGTGAAACCATTGGCTGATATTGGGCCAATGGAGGCAGTCGGATTGTATGTAGGTACTCGGCAGTGTCTGCATGAACAAGGCATTGGACGAGTATCAGTGCACAACCTGAGTCATAGGGTAAAACTGATTATAGGGATATTTTGCTGTTGGTCATCTGATAAATCATTAAATGGTCGAAAGACAGATGTGGAAATTTTGTAATATGAATAATGTTATACCTGATGCACAACTGTATTAGAAATACTTGATTTATATTTTAGATGTTGAATAAAATATGCATGTATTGCAGTCACACACTGTTGTAACTCCTTCTTCCTTACTGAGACGCGTCTCACCCTATCATACAACCTTTGTTTTCAGGTCCATCAGTGCGTCAGTCCTAATAACAAAAAGGATTGGGAGATTGTTTTTGAACAGCTTACATAAGCATCTGAATCTTGTAGAAAAACTTAGATGAAGTTCCTTTTTGGAGGGTTGTAATAATGAGAAGTATTCTAAGTCTGAACTTATGTAAATTATGAATGTATTAGTAAACTTTGGTATATGTCTAGTAGAAATCCCAATGGATGTTTATGTTTTTCCATAACATTTACATCGTAATTATGTATGATTTACACCTGTATGTCCCTGCTTAGGGTGGGCTGTTTCCAATCTTGAAGAGGTATAGGTATTATGTATGAATGAGTGACGCCTGGGTCCGTATAAAGGGCTGGGTCGTTACAGTTGGTATCAGAGCCCGTAGCCAGTCGGAAGTATGATTTGATTCATGCTGCCTGGTTAGGGATATGTGCTAAACTAAGAAGTTGCTAGTTGTTACAGTCTAGATTATACCAGAGTATAGGACATGGATATGACCTTGAGTTTTGTTTTGTATACCTAGAGACGAAAACAATTGGCAGACTTCTGTGTTTTTCTGGATCATTCGAAGGGTTCAGAAAATCATGACAATCTATTGATGGTGTTGTTTCCAAGTGGAAGGGCAGAACTTGAGTTAGAATGGTGATGTTAAATTAATGGAGTACATCGATATTTAGGATGTGGATTTAAGGGAACTGAGTTTATAGTATGATAGTGTTAGTTGATGCTTAAGCTATTACCTTTTAATGGATTCTCGTAAATGTTTTCAGGATGGAATCCAGGGATATCACTGCCAATATAGGTGGCAGTAGTAGTGAGGGTGCCGACCCCGAGGCTGCTAACGACTCTACTAGTGTGTTACATGAATTCGCACAGCAGCTTATGGCTGAGGTAGTGTGTACGAATAGAGGGCAGGATCATCCTATAATTGAGTTGGGTTGCTCCATTGAGCAGTTCACCAGATTGAAGCCCTTTGCTTTTGTGGGCAGTGCAGATCTAGTTCGTGCTGAGAATTGGATATAGGAGATCGAGAAGATCTTAGATGTGTTAAATTGCACCGAAAAGTAGAAAGTCACCTTCGCCACGTTTAAGTTGGCAGGGGAGGCTGAGAGATGGTGGGGGTCGGTAAAGCAAATGGAAGAGCACCAACCGATAGCAATAGTGTTGACATGGGCCCAATTCAAAGAACTCTTCTTTGAACAATATTTTCTAGCCACGGTTAAAAACGCAAAGATGGAAGAATTTATGAACCTGACGCAGGGATCGCTGACAGTGCAGTAGTACGCTTCCAAATTCCAAGAGCTATCTCGATTTGCTCCATTCATAGTTCCTGATGAAGCAAAGAAAGCTTGGAAGTTTCAAAGGGGTCTGAGGAGTGAGATTCGTAAGCAGACGACGATCTTTCAGTTGCAGGACTTTGCTATGTTGGTTGATAAAGCCACGGTAGCAGAGGAGTGTTTACTAGAGGATGCAGAGGTTCAGGTTACGAAGAAGAGGCCAGAGCCTCCTAATTATTCGACGGGGGTAAGACAAGGTAAGTGGAAGAAGAACAGTAGTGGTACGTCCCAAAATGCCGCAAGTATTCCACGTTGCTCTTTTTGTGGTAAGAAACACCAGGGGCAGTGTTGGTTGTCTACGGGAGCCTGTATGCGGTGTGGTAGATAAGGACATTAGACGAGAGACTGTCTGAGGTGAGGAATGATGGAGTCACGCAGCAGCAATACAGAGGGAATGCTTCGACACAGTGTGGCGGTCAGCAGGGGGGTACTGCCTAGGCTAGGGTATATTCTCTGACTCCTGGTGATGTTGAGAACGCTGGTGACGTGGTCACAGGTACTATTTATGTGTTTTTTCATGAAGCTGTAGTACTTTTTGATTCTGGAGCTACGCATTCTTTTATTTCCTGTGATTTTGTTAAACTATGTGGTTTGGAGGTGCAACTGTTGGATTATGAACTGGTAGTGACTACGCCATCTGGGTCTGCAGTCGGGTGTAGTAGGTTAGTTCGTAACTTCCCTGTGGAAATTCAGGGAAGAATACTACCAATTAACCTAGTGGTCTATGACATGCATGGTTTTGATATCATCATTGGGATGGACTGGTTGTCGACCAGTTATGCTAGTATTGACTGCCGCAAGCGGGAGGTGTTGTTTAAACCACCAGGGGAGCAGGAATTCAGATTCCAAGGGTTATGTGTGCGTTCTGTACCACGGATCCTTTCAGCTTTGCAAGCTAGGAGGCTACTTCTAGATGGCTGCCAAGGGTATCTGGCGTTTGTGAAAGATACGCCGGTTAAAGAAAATAAGTTGGAAACAATTGCTGTAGTGTGTGAGTTCCCTGACGTGTTTCCAAAGGACTTGCCAGGGTTACCTCCGGACAGGGAAGTGGAATTCGCGATAGAGCTAGTTCCAGGTACGGTGCCAAAATCGAAAGCTCCGTACCGTATGACTTCAGCTGAATTAAAAGAACTGAAGGAACAACTTCAGGAGCTCCTAGACAAGGGGTACATTCATCCTAGTGTTTCTCCTTGGGGAGCGCCCATTTTGTTTGTTAAGAAGAAGGATGGGTCGATGAGGATGTGCATCAACTACAGAGAACTAAACAAGGTGACGGTAAAGAATAAATATCCGCTACCTCGGATTGATGATCCGTTTGGACACGCAGATCTACTCTAAGATTGATCTACGATCTGCGTATTACCAGCTGAAGGTGAAAGCGGAGGCCATTCCTAAGACAGCATTTCACACTTGGTATGGCCATTATGAATTTATTGTTATGCCTTTTGGTTTGACTAATGTACCTGCAGCGTTTATGGATTTGATGAACAGGGTCTTTCACGAATATTTAGACCGATTCGTCATGGTATTTATCGACGACATCCTAGTGTATTCTAGGAGCACTGCAGAGCATGAGGGGCATTTGAGGCTTGTCTTGCAAATGCTTAAGAATAAGAAATTGTATTCTAAATTGAAGAAGTGTGAGTTTTGGCTAGAGAAGATTGCGTTTCTTGGTCATGTCGTGTCCAAGGAAGGTGTTTCCGTGGACCCGAGTACGATTGAAGCAGTAGTGGACTGGGCGAGACCGAAGAATGTTCAGGAAGTGAGAAGCTTTTTAGGTCTTGCAGGTTACTACCGTCGTTTTGTGGAAGGGTTCTCCAGTTTAGCAGGTCCTTTGACGCGACACACGAGGAAGAACGTGAGGTACGTTTGGACTGAGGAGTGTGAGTTGAGTTTCCAGGAGCTAAAACAACGACTAGTTACTGCTCCAGTCCTGATCATGTCTTCAAGGGATGGTGGATTCGTTATTTATAGTGACGCCTCTAAGAAGGGTCTTGACTGTGTTCTAATGCAGCAGAGTAGAGTAATTGCTTACGCTTCTCGGTAACTTAAAGAGTATGAGAAGAACTACCCGACACATGATATGGAATTAGCAGCGGTAGTATTTGCATTAAAAATTTGGAGGCATTACTTGTATGGTGAAAAGTGCGAGATTTTTAGTAAATATAAAAGTCTTAGGTACTTTTTCACCTAGAAAGAGCTAAACATGAGACAATGCAGGTGGCTAGAGTTGATTAAAGACTACGACTGTGTTATTAGCTATCACCCAGGAAAGGCTAATGTGGTAGCTGATGCTCTGAGTCAGAAGTCTGTTGATGTGTCTATTTCAGTGATTAGAGTTCAGTACCAAATTTGTATGGACCTAGAAAGGTTGGGCTTGGAAGTGGTAGAAGGAAATCATCAGGCTGTCCTTGCTAGCTTGGTGGTGCAACCGACCTTACAGGAGAGGATCCGTGTAGCGCAAAAAGAGGATCCAGAGTTAGTTGAGGTTATGGAAGGAGTTCAGAATGGTTTAAAGTCGGACTTTAGTATTTCTGGTGATAGGATACTGAGATTCTGTAGCAGGGTTTGCGTTCCGAATGATGCCGTGATTAAACGGGTTATTTTGGAGGAGGCACACCGTTCACTCTACACTGTACATCCTGGTAGTAAGAAAATGTACCGGGATTTGAGGGAATCTTTCTGGTGGTCTAATATGAAAAAAGAGATCGCCCGATTTGTAGAACAGTGCTTAACATGTCAGCAGATCAAAGCAGAATATCAGAAGCCGGCAGGACCACTTCAACCACTCGATGTCCCTGAGTGGAAGTGGGAACATGTGTCGATGCATGGGCAGAATGCCATATGGGTTATAGTAGATCGGTTGACGAAGACTGCACACTTCATTCCAATCAAAGTCAGCTACTCTCTGAATAGGCTGGCAGAACTTTATGTGCAGGAGGTGGTATAACTCCATGGTGTTCCTATATCTATTGTTTCAGATCGAGATCCGCGTTTTACATCTCGTTTCTGGAAAAGTTTATAGGATGCCTTGGGATCACGATTGATGTTCAGTATGTCTTTTCACCCGCAAACGAATGGACAGTCGGAAAGAACTATTCAGACGTTAAAAGATATGTTGCGGGCTTGTATACTAGATTTTCGTAATAGTTGGATACGATATCTACCGCTTGTTGAATTTGCATATAACAACAGTTACCAGGCGAGCATAGAGATGGCACCTTATGAGGCTTTGTACGGTCATCGGTGTCGATCTCCATTATATCGGGATCAGGTAGGTGAGCGGCAGATACTAGGTCCAGAATTGATTCAGTAGACCTTTGCAAAGGTCGCATTGATCAGGGAAAGAATTAAACTAGTTTAGAGTCGACAGAAGAGTTATGCTGATACTCGTTGGTGAGAGTTGAAATTTAAAGTAGGAGATTTGGTATTCTTGAGAATCGCTCCGATGAAAGGGGTGATGAGATTCGGGAAGAAGGGGAAGTTAAGTCCTCGGTATGTCGGGCCTTTTGAAATCCTTGAAAGGATAGGTTCGGTTGCTTATCGAGTGGCTTTACCTCCAGCATTATCCCGAGTTCATGATGTATTTCACGTGTCTGTATAGAGGAAGTACATACCAGATCCATCGCATGTACTGAGTTATGAACCTCTAGGGATCAGTGAGGCTTTATCATATGAGGAGGTACCAGTACTGATATTAGATCAAAAAGTTCAGCAGTTACGGACTAGGGAAATACCGCTAGTGAATGTATTATGGTGTAACCATGCAGTGGAGGAAGTTTCATGGGAGTTAGAGTCAGAAATACGTCAGAAGTACTCGCAGTTATTTTCGGATGGTACGTAGTTATGTATAGTAGTATAGGTGGTATGGTCTTCGGGAGAGTTTTGTGTGTGTGTGTAATCTTCCGAAGCATCACATTGTAACCACGGTATTCCTCCGCCATAAGCGAGGGTAGATAATAACTTCGGGCTGGAACTGTTTTGAGGGTGGCTGCCAACTCTTCTGTAGGTCTCCGATGTAAGGTAGAGTATGCTTGGTATCAGTTGGTGAATTTCGGGGACGAAATTCTTATAAGGAGGGGAGATTGTAGTAACCCGACCCCGAGAAAAAAATAAATAAATAAAATAAATAAATAAATAAAAATAAAAAAATAAAAAATAAAATAAATAATAATAATAATAAATAATAATTAAACATAAAATAAATAAATAAATAAAGAGATATTTTGAAAATAAATATTTTGAGATATTTATATATAAGTATCTTGGAGGAGATATTTATTTAGATTACTTAAGGGTTAAGTTAGGTTTTATTCTATAAATTCTCTTATTCTCTCTCATTTTTTTTTTCTCTCTCTCTCTAAGATCCTTCGCCGTTCGTCATTCGTTTCCAAAAACGGAGGGTATTACGTGGATCAGAAGAGGAAACTCTACAATTTTAGCGGATCAAATCGTCGTTTCGGAGATTTTCATGTCTTTCCCAAAAATCGAGGTAGGGATCTGATCTTAGTTTTGATTGGATATTTGGATAGTAGTAGAAAATACAGTAAGATTATATTTTGTGGTTTTAGGTTTTTGGGATTCCGGGTTGTTGGTTTGGATCGTTTCTGAACGTAATTTCGTTTCGAGTTTAAGGTAAGGGGAATTAGATTACAATAACATTTTTGGAAAACTAAACTGCTAAAAAGCTAATTTATGTTATTATGTATGATTTAACTGCTTATTTGTGAAATTCTACCGAGTAGAAATGCCGGTTTGACTATTTTACAATTTTTGGTAAAAACGAGGTTTTCGACGTGTAATCTCCAAATTTTACAAACATCGTTTATTTGTGTTTATACTATAATAGGAGAGGCTCGAATCCTTTATTTATTCAATTAAACTATGTATATCGAATTTCTTTCATTTAGCGGGTTTTTGAAGTAAATTTGTGTGGTATATGTTGAAATGGAAATGAATGGAATTTTCTATACTATTGATATAGAATATGGGAACAAAGTTCCAAATTTGTTATACTGAGAATGTGATAAACGCGGGCTGGTGATACATCGAGTTGCATCAGTAAACAAAAAGGGGTAAACTGAGTGGAAAGACGCTGGTTTAAACCTAATGCTATTATTTGAATTTGTGAAAATACTGGAATTGAGCAGGTTATCATATTTGTATAAATTGAATTTATGATACACAGAACCACAGCTTGAGAGTCCCGGGAGGGTTGAAAAATACTTTCTTTGTAGGGTGAAATGAAACCACTGTTATATGATACGGCACGATATTGTAGCTAGATGTACACGTGCAACCACACGTATTAAACAATGTGGGTACCAAGATGGTCGGCTAGTAGGGTGAAACCATTAGCTGATATTGGGCCAATGGAGGCAGTCGAATTATATGTAGGTACTTGGCAGTGTCTGCACGAATAGGGCATTGGACGAGTATCAGTGCACAACCCGAGCCACGGGGTAAAACTGGTTATAAGGATATTTTGCTGTTGGTCATTTGATAAATCATTAAATGGTCGAAAGACATATGTGGGAATTTTGTAATATAAATAATGGTATACCTGATGCACAACTGTATTAGAAATACTTGATTTATATTTCAGATATTGAATTAAAATATACATGTATTGCAATCACACACTGTTGTAACTCCTTCTTCCTTACTGAGAGGTGTCTCACCCTATCATACAACCTTTGTTTTCAAGTCCATCAGTGCGTCAGTCCTAATAGAAAAAAGGACTGGGAGATTGTTTTTGAACAGCTTACGTAAGCATCTGAATCTTGTAGAAAAACTTAGATGAAGTTCCTTTTTGGAGGGTTGTAATAATGAGAAGTATTCTAAGTCCGAACTTATGTAAATTATGGATGTATTAGTAAACTCTAGTATAAGTCTAGTAGAAATCCCAATGGATGTTTATATTTTTTCGCAACATGTACATCGTAATTATGTATGATTTACACCTGTATGTCCCTATTTAGGGCAGGTTGTTTCCATATCTTGAACAGGTATAGGTATTATGTATGAATGAGTGACGCCTGGGTCCGTATAAAGGGTTGGGTCGTTACATTAATTTACTCTGATACCCTTGGATTATATACTATAACATCTCAGGCCCCAAATGGGCACTGAGGAAACCCTGTTCATTTTGCACACCTACGCAATGGAAAACATAAAACTGTACATCCATATTTATAATACCGTAATTTAATAATTCCCCAAAATATACATACACAAAAACACATCTCCCAGTGACATCCACCAAAACTCTAGAAAACTACCAAAAAAAAAAAAAAAGTCCCTGAAAACACTTACCCCCAACACAAAAAATTAGGGTATTAGTGACGGTTTTAAAATAGTTGCTATATGTGCCGTTACTACTAACTTTTAATGACGAATTCAACTTTTGTCACTAATAATGGAGTATTAGTGACGGATATAATCCGTCACTAAAATCCTAACACCGTCATTATATAGTATAGAACGGATGAACTCAAATTCGTCACTAATAGTAGGGGTATTAGTAACGAAATAGAAATTCGTCACTATTAGTAGAGGTATTAGTGACGAATTAGAAGTTCGTCACTACTAGTAGGGTATTAGTGACGACTTAGAAATTCGTCACTGCTAGCATGGTCATATTGATAAATCTGAAATTCGTCACTACTAGTATGGTATTATTAACGAATTAGAAATTCATCACTACTAGTAGGGTACTAGTGACGAATTAGAAATTCGTCACTACCAGTATGGTATTATTGACGAATCCGAAAATCGTTACTAAAAGTAAGTTATTTGTGAAGGATTCAAATTCGTCACTAATAGTAGGGTATTAGTGACGAATTTGAATCCTTCACTAATAATTAGAAAAATAAAACAACATTTTAATACTAATTTTTTTTAATCATGAATTTTTATATAAAAATCTATAATTACATTTTCGAATATATAAACTGAAACCATAATTACTACAAAATTCGTAAATCATTCAAAATTTCGAATTTAAATACAAATTCAATTAAAATGAAGAAATAACATATGTTTAGATAACAAAAATTATTTAAAAATATTCAAAATTCAAATATAAATACTAGTACAAATTCAAATTAGAATAGAAAAACTTCATTTGTTCAAATAACAATAAAAATTATAAAGAAATAGTCAAAAGTTGCATTTGACGACTGTAGTGCATGCATGCATGACATCGTACTGATGTTAAGATAGTCGCGAATCCTACAAATTAAGAGTCATTAAAAAAAAAATTTAGTATACCAAATCGAGGAAAATTGATGCTAAGTATAATCAGGAAAAATAATTATATGATATAACAAATTCGTAAAGATTTCATAATCATGCATATTACATAATTTGTATGGTTGTAATATCAATAATGAAAAATGTAACGTTGTGTTCGAGAGCATAGATTTCGAACATTTTGAAAGGATTTGGACAAATTTTAATACAATTTGATATTACATTTTATTTAAATTCAATGTAAATTCAAATCCAAAGTGTCTCCAAACATGAGGAGTATAAAATTATATTGAAATTTATTAAAGTCTATTTAAATCTAAATTTAATTGGAACGCAACATGAGATTATTTATGGGGGATGTGCACACTGACTCAATGAAGTATTAGCATTGCGTGGGGAAGAGGATGCAACGAATAAATCCAGCTGGGGACACATGTCCAATTAGCATGCTTTACTATTTCGTAGACAAGCATTATTACTCTACTTGAAATAAAACTCTAAATAGTGATTGTGGGGTTTGCAGAGGAGGGAAATGGGAAGATTCATGGAGAAAAAGGTCATGAACTGGCATGAGCAAGTGTGTATCTTTTCAAATTTTAATGAGAAAATATTAGAACTAAATAAAACATGTCAGTCAAATGGACATGAAATTGGTCATTTGTTTGGTAGCTGAGAAAATCATGGAAAATAAAATATGCCCTAGGTGCTTTCATCGGTGATCTTATGCATGGACCATTTTTTTCTATTTTTTTTTGTTCTTTCTACAGTGACATTGCAACCCATATGTCCAGAGGAATCCCTAATTTGTGTCACATCTTGGCATTCCTACGGATTTTCAAAACTAGAAATTTGAAGCATAGATGAAGAGAGGGTGAATGTGGCTACGTGGACAATATTTACATTTACCTATCCACTTGTTAGACGAATCCAACTTAGAATTTGTCCTTACCTACGCAATATTTTAATTAGGACTAATTGAGATGTCAATCCTTTCGTTATTACTTTAACATTCATTTTATCATTATTATCGGTGTTCATGGTTTTTCTTTTTATTTGGAAAAATTTTAACGAAATTTCGGCAGCATGCCGTCTGTAAATTGGATGTTTTCGCATAAAACCTGCACCTGATAGGTTCAAATAGATCATTTATAAGAAGTTGAAGGCACACGAGAATCTATATCCACTACCAGCATGCAATATACATCAACTGCATCCGCCATGCAGGAGGCATTCTAGATTAGCATGCAATCATGTAGCATATTCACGACAGTAATACATGTAACCATATATTAAATTCAGAATATAAATAGCAGAAAACAATGGATAGTATTGAGTTCAGTGTAGTATTGTTATTCATCTAGGCATTTAGACATTAACGTTATGAGATGATGAGAGTATTTAATTTAAATAATTATGAAAATGATGCTCTTTCTGAGTTATGTATATATTCAACTTATGCCTTTTTCAAATTTTCAAATCCTCAGCCAAGTGTTTATAATATTTTCAATGATTTCGGCTCGGCAATGAATGCTTTAAGCTTATTGGACCAAAAACATATAAATGAATGTCCGTTCTAAATGAATTAAGTCTACATTGCCTCATTTATTATGATTCCTAAGTTTCACTCATCTTTTCAAAAATATTTTAACATTAAACTAAGCCTATATTTTCTTTTTGTTTGGGAAAATTTTAACGAAATTTTGGCAGCATGCCGTCTGTAAATTGGATGTTTTCCCATAAAACCTGCACCTAATAGGTTCAAATAGAACATTTATAAGAAGTTGAAGGCACACGAGAACCTATATCCACTACCAGCATGCAATACACATCAACTGCATCCGTTATGCAGGAGGCATTTTAGACTAGCATTCAATCATGTAGCATATTCATGACAGTAATACATGTAATCATATATTAAATTCAGAATATAAAAAAAAGAAAACAGTGGATAGTATTGAGTTCAGTGTAGTATTGTTATTCATCTAGGCATTTGGACATGAATATTATGAGATGATGAGAGCATTTAATTTAAATAATTATGAAAATAATGCTCCCTCTGAGTTATGTATATATTTAACTTATACCTTTTTCAAATTTTCAAATCCTTAGTCAAGTGCTTATAATATTTTCAATGATTTCGGCTCGACAATGAATGCTTTAAGCCTATCGGACCAAAAACATATAAATGAATGTCGGTTCTAAATGAACTAAGTCTACATTGCCTCATTTATAATGATTCCTAAGTTTCACTCATCCTTTCAAAAATATTTTAATATTAAACTAAGCCTATATTTTCTTTTTATTTAGGAAAATTTTAACGAAATTTCAGCAGCATGCCGTCTGTAAATTGGACGTTTTCCCATAAAACCTACACCTAAGAGGTTCAAATAGATCATTTATAAGAAGTTGAAGGCACACGAGAACCTATATCCACTATCAACATGAAATACATTTTAGACTAGTTGCAATCATGTAGCATATTCGTGACAGTAATGCATGTAACCATATATTAAATTCAGAATATAAAAAAAACTGGTTATCTCGAGTCATTCGATAATATGCTCGTTAAAAATATTTTAAATGACCTAAACATATCCTGAAAAAATCAATGTGAGACCCAAATAGAGCATGACAAGAACACATCTCTTATGAATCTCACCCACATAAGATATGAATCTGCTTTGCCACTAGCGTACTCCATACAAAATAACATGCCTCCGAATCATCTGATTCACTCCTCTCATATCAATAACAATTAGTAAAACATCACCCAATTGAGCCTAATTAAGTTATTCTTACTTATAAGCTGCACAAACACAAGAAACATGACAAATCATTTTTTCATGTAAGATCTATACCCATATAAGTATAAAAACATAATTTAACATGAAACTCAATTTGTGATCATAATACCTTATAATTAATGAGTTACAAATCTTACATGATGGATCTGAACATTAAAAATGATGTGGGGCACATCAAAAGACAAAGAGAAGAAGGGCAATTAAGAACCCTGCTCCCATACAAGTCCCCATACTGGTGCCCATTTTAAATTTCTCCTGCCATCAAAATAATATTTCATGTCCCTAGATTCCCACTTCCATTATTATACATAGATAAATAAATATTTAAGACATTTGTTGGCCTTACAAGGCTTAAAATCTTGTTATCTTGTTTTGATGCTAACAAAAAAGTGGAATTTAACATATTTTTGTGAGGAATGTTATTTCAAGGCTCATATATGAAAAAGTAAGGTGAAGGTACTCACAAGGATCAAATGAAGCTCAAAGAAGTCAAAGCATGGTTTTAAAGATGATATAAGAAACCTTGAAAAATATAAGGACATGAATAAGTTGTTGAAAGCCAAGGCATATTAAAGTCCAAAGAGCCAAAAAAAGGCAAAGTGAGAAAGCTCAAAGAATATGGAAGCTTGAAGAAAAGATGAACTCAATCCAAGGACAAAGCATGAAGACTCAAGAACTTAGAATGTTAATATCTTAGAAGTCTTTATGTAAGTGCTTTAATGTTTAAAATATCGTTTGAAATATTTTGAAGCTCTTAGGTTAATTTCTTAGACCTAGATGCCTTTTAAAATACCTGAAAAATATTTTTATAAAGTCAAAAATTATTTTAAAAGGGTTAGAATCATTTTTGGAATAAAAAACACCAAAGAGAGTTTTCCCAAATGCTATTAGTTTTTTATACAGCCGCATTGAGATGAATTTTATCTTTCAAAAGCTTATTATTTTAAAAAGTGGTCAACATGAAAGTTGTAGGATTTTATCTTAGCTTTCTTTTGACACCAAGAACACCTAATTTTTAGTTATACAGAAAACGTTATGGTCAAAACACTGAAGTGGGGTCACTGCTGTCATACATCTGAATACTGTTCAACGGGCAAATTTTTCAAATTCTAATATTTTAAAATATAGCCGTTTGAGCTCCAAACTTTCTAAAAAATTGGGAATCTCTCTAAGGACACTTTTGCAACATGGAAACAAGTTTGAAAGCCTATAAATACATGGTTTTGCAAATCAAAACTCATTAAAGAATTGAAAAATCTGCTTGTAAAGCTGAAAGCACTCTTGTTCTTCCAAAGCTCTCTTGTTCACTCCTTGCAAAACTATTTTGCTGAGATATTCTGAAGTGTTGATCCTTCCTCCTTTGGATTTCTACTGCTAATCCTCATCTAAGAAGGATTTTGGTGAATTCTATACTTGAGCTTCACTACATTTCATATTGATATTTTACATTCAAGTGTATAATGCTGAAATTGTACTAACTTGCTCTTTAAGAGAGTATACTTGTACGAAGATCTTATCTTGTATTTCTTGTAGTTCTTTGATGTTCCAAGGATTGTTTGGATCGTTGGCTAAGTAAGGGGATATTGCTTAGAGAGGCGGGCTCTAGCCTCAAGGAGTGACCGAACGAGGGAATATCGTTTGGAGAAGGTGGGCTCTAGCCTTAACCAAGGAGGTTGTAAAGGTTTGTTCCCCCCATCAACAGAACAGGTTTAGTGAATCCTTTGGTGGTTTGCCAAGGGTGAGGACGTAGGCTGGGTATAAGTCGAACCTTGTAAAAATCTATATCTCATTCTCTCTTTCCCTAACTCTTTATTTTCAACATATTTAAATTGTGTGGATGGTTTATTTGATAATCATATATACTACGTAATATTTGGAAATCAAACAAACTTAAGGTTTAATTTTGATTTGGGTTGCGGAAACCGAAAGGGAGTACGTTGGTTACATCATATCTTGCGGAAACCTTACGGGAGTATGTTACTTGGTTGACATCCCAAAGATAAATTTATCAAGAGTTTATTTGAATTCTAAATATTTGGAAAGAGTGATTTGATTCATCTATACTGGGCTTTACATCAGCAAGCATAAATTCTCATTCACTATAGGGCTTGGTTCAAATTTGGCAAATATAAACAAACAATCATCTTGAGTTGTTATATTACATAAGTGTTGTGTATTGGCTTGTTTGTTTACTTTATAATTTTAGTTGATTGGTTTGGTTGAATGATTGGATGTTTGTGTGGTTAAAAATTAAGTAAAGAAACTAAGTTCTTGAGTGCTTAACAAATTAAACAAATCAGTCACGAATTGGTTAAAAGAAATAAAATAATTTAAAGAATTCTAAAAAGGAATTAAAAGAAATTTTAAAAGCCAATTCACCCCCCCTCTTGGGAAGCTATTCCTAATTTCAACATTTAATGTGTAGTATTATAATCACCGTCATCATTAAACTAAGTCTATATTTTCTTTTTGTCTGGGAAAATTTTAACGAAATTTCAGCAGTATGCTGTCTGTAAATTGAACGTTTTCTAATAAAAACTGCACCTGATAGGTTCAAATAGATCATTTATAAGAAGTTGAAGGCACACGAGAATCTATATCCACTACCAACATGCAATACACATCAACTGCATCCGCGAAAAAAAAAAAAAAAAAAAAATTAGACCTCATTATTATCACCCTCTAACACTCAGCTTAATGGGTTTTAGTGTCCAAGTTAGAATAACATATAAAACTCTTCAAAGGACTTAGTAATACATCTATTCGTTAATTATTGAAAATTTCGCTATATTATAACACAAACAAAATCATAAAATACTTTTGCACAAGTACTATGTTAAGCTATAAGTACCATACATACCTTCTAAGCAGAGGAGCCACCCGCATCATATGGTCCAGATTGGTGCATCATTTCCTCTAACCGCGTTTTCCTATCCATCATGACTTGCATCTGGGCTTGAAAGCTGGAGACCGTGTCTCTCAATTGCGCGTTCTCCATTTCCATCATCTGCATCTGTCGAGTCATCTCCTGTTTATCATACTCGGCCTCTCGACGCTGTCGTTCCATCTCTGCACGAGCCGCCGCACCCATGGATGAGGATGCTATTAAGGCGATGTATCCAATTCCAAGACCTTTCACCCAACCCTCCGTTCATTACCCAAGCACCTGGGAAGTGATCTCGAAATCTATCATATGCTGACTTCCCTCTGAAACAGATGCATCCCTTAGCTCGACCATCTATGCCTAATTTCAATCATGAAAATGATAAAAAGGAAAAAGTAAGACTAAAATTTTGATGTTTTTAATAAAGTAATAAACTAAATCTTTTGTTTCACTTACATGTCTATCCTACATACCCTCGCACCACTCCCCCGATCGCCTTTGGTGTGTTCTCTGATACAGATCCGGCAGCGGCTTCTCTGCGCCAGTCTTGGGATCACGCTACATTATCATATAAGACATCATTAGTATTATGTCATGTAATGGTCATATAATTTTATATATAGTAATTACCTGGTGATAATTTACGAATAGCCTCGATCCACCGCAATGCGTCGTAGGGAGTTTGTTGCGGTTCGCAGCATTTGTTTCACATATGGCCTACAAGGAAGATGTAATGATGACTTATTAGCGACATCATTGTGAAAAATTAGTGATTATAATACAAACATATCACCTGATAGCATGGGTCACGGAAATGGCGACACATCACCTCCCAATCCTTTTAGGATATTTTTTCGTATGACCGCGCTTGTGCTTCATCTCCCATTGCGGGAGCGCATTTTTGAGCGATAGCTCTTAAATTTATTACACAATTGGACATCGAGCACTCTCCTCACATGGTCATCTGTGAGGATGTCCATATCAAACTTCTCCTACATATGTAGGTAATACTACTACAATGTTAGACAGTTGTTAACTGGCTAGTATATCAAAAGTAAAAAAATATTTAAATGAAAAACAGCTTTATAGGGTTTGGGAACTTACCAAAATGCACATGTAAAGAACCATGCGTTGCTCCTGAGTCACCTGCGGCCAACTGAATGTGGTGACTAGAGCATACTGTCGGCATATAATGCCGAGCTCCTTTGTCCATGCGGCGCACTAATCGTTCAGCGGGGTGGTGTATCCTGGAGGAATGTCGATCCGAATCCGTTATTTTGTCCTATCTAGGTGCTTCTTCAGTGACATGTTCTTCGCTGCACCACGACCTAACCTAACCGTGGACGTAGACGCTGAAAGTAGAGTTAATTTAAGAACAACATTATAATCATACACGTGAATAACTATCATCAACAGTTGACATGTAAATAAATTAATCATATCCATACCAACACTGCTCATCACGGTCGACAACTCACCCTGCGTATCAGTTGCATAAGTGGTATCCATGTTTGGTTAAGGTGCCGATGGCTAAGACAATGGTGCCGCCGCATCAGGACCAACGGGGTCTACCGGTCTAGAGGATGTCGAATCATCCTTATGCGATGTACTCAAGTGCCTGAAAGGATTTCTCCAACATTAGCTTCCTGGTGCCATATCTGCAAATTAATAGACAAGTAAATATAAGAAGTATGAATATTAGGTGGATGCAGCATACATCTATTTTTAAGTTATTTACACATGTCAGATATATAGTGACAAAAATAACATGCTTACCCCCCTATACGTCCTCAATATTGGTATCATCCTCACTTTCTAAAGTGTCTTCCTCTTCACTACATTACTCGACCCCTGTTTCATCTTCCCCATCAGTTTCCTCATCGTTGATGACGTGAACGTCTACAGAAGGTTCAATTGTAATGTTAGCAGTCCCTACGTGTTCTACCATGGCACCATCCCTATGTAATGGTATAGGATCGGTGCCTTCTTTGACAACATCTACAGCAGATTGCGCTGCTACATGGACAGGTGGCTCATCTTCTTGGAATGCAGTCTTACTGACACTGATCTCACTATCTGCAACTTCTACAATAGTGTACAAACTTTGGAGAGGAATCTTTTGAGCCACATGTCATTCACGCTTCAATTTGGTGTCTTTAAGGCAAAACACTTGTTCTACCTGCATTGCAAGCAAGAAAGGGTCATTTTTATACCAGGTCTTGCTAAAATTGACACTGGTAAAGTAGGCATCGGTGTTTATACCAGTATTTTTATTGCTGATGTCCCACCAGGTACACTTGAATAGGTGGATGACTATGTTTGCTCTATAGCTAAGCTCTATAATGTCATCCAGCACACCAAAGTAGTCAATTTCTTCATCTCCTTCTACCGCAACCCCACAATTTTGGGTTCTTCTATACAGTTCGAAGGATTTTGTATGAAATTGTAACCCATTGACAATGCAACCGCTGTAGCGGTTAACTCGTTGATCGGGGCCACATGCCAATGCATACAAATATTTACTTACCATTGGTTCCTTATTGTAATACATGACTTTCATTTATTAAATAAACAGGCGTTTAGAAGAATAAATCATCAATAGTGAAAACATACATTGCTTCTCACTCAAGCAGTTTTTGTTGCTTACACGACTCCCAAACCAATTGAAAAATTCCTTCTTATGTCTTTCATCAACATTCAGTTCTTTTTGGGCTAAGAGTTCAGCTTTATGTTCGCTATATGCAACAGTAATACATGTTAATGTCAAGTAAGTATATAATTATGCATATGTAAATACAATGTAAAGTAAGGAGTTTGGAACCACATACTCGATATATGGAACAGTTTCATCACAATTGTTGAGGACGTAAAATGAGCCTTTTCTAGGTCATCCATATCAATGAAATTGTAAATTTGTGCACCGAGAGGCCGAACATTTTCTCTAAATATAGAGCTCCTGAGCTCTTCATCTTCGACATTAATAACATGAACGTCTGCATTTCGCTCATCATGAGTGAACATTGTGTCAATATCATGTAGATACATTGAGCAAAATGCAAGACATTCACTATCAATGTATGCCTCAATGATTGAACCTTCCTACCGTGTCTTATTGTGCACGTACCTCTTCAAAGTGGACAAGAACCTGTGCATTTTATGTAGCATTATAGACTTGTAGACACAATAAAGAAAAAATAAAATAAAAACAAGGAAATCATATGACCATTATACAAGGACTTTATACTTTACCTCTTAATAGGATACATCCAACGATATTGAACCGGTCCTCCAATTATGGTCTCCCTTGGTAAATGGATAGTTAGGTGGACCATCACATCGAAGAATGTTGGCAGAAAAATTTTCTCCAGCTTGCATAGTATGATCACGATGTCATCCTCTAACCGTTCGAGTACGTTTACGCTCAATTTTTTTTAGCACAACTGCCGAAAAAAGAATCCCAGCTCAATCAACACCGAGCGAACATCTTCAGTCAAGTGTCCACGAAGGAAAACAAGTAGAACCCTTTGTAGAAGGACGTGACAGTCATAACTTTTCATTCCTAGCATCTTCCCTTCCTTCATGTTTATGCATCGAGGTATGTTCGATGCATATCCATCGGGGAACTTCACTAATTTCAACCATTCGAAGAATTTATTCTTCTTAACCTTAGATGGTTTAATATCTTTTCTCCACTTAGTAGCTTTGGCAGCGACCTTAGTTTAGGTTTTCCATTGAAGCTTCTGACGCCATGAGTCCTCCAAGGATGTCTAGTTCGTAGAAAATGATGATGACACATAAAGCATAACTTGCGGCCATGCTTCAAGGATAAGGACCTAACATCCTTATTACATACTAAGCATGCTAAGTAACCTTTTGTGCTCCAATCTAATAGGTTGCTCTATGAGGAGAAATCATTAAATGTCCACAAGACTGCAGCATGCATCCGAAATGTTGTCTCGGTTTCCACATCGAATGTCTCCACTCTTTTTTCCCATAATTCTTTCAACTCGTCAATTAACGAGCACAGGTAAACATCAATATCATTACCAGGTGCTCTCGATCCAGGAATCAGCAGAGACATATAAATGAAAGGTTCTTTCATACATCGCCATGGTGGCATATTGTATGACATCATCATAACTGGCCACATGCTATATGGGTTGGTCATGTTACTGAAAGGATTGAACCCATTTGAAGCAAGGCCAAGTCTAATGTTGCAAGGATCACTAGCAAACTACGGATGCATTTTATCAAAATCTACCCAAACTTCGGAGTCCGCTGGATGGCTAAGGGTTTTTCCATCTTAAAGATGTTTCTCTTGATGCCATCTCATATCTGTAGCAGTTTTTTTGCACATATACAATTGTTGCAGCAGCGAGATTAATGGACAATATCGCAAAAATTTTTTAGGGATTTTTTTACCCTTCTTTTGATTAGTTGTATACCTCGGTTCACCACATTCTGGGCACTCGTTCGCATTTTCATGTTCACCATAAAAGAGTGCACAATCATACCTACACGCATGTATTAGAGTGTAACCGAGACCCAATTCAAGCATGTATGTCTTCGCTTCATAAAAAGACTTGGGATGTGTTTCACCATCAGGCGGTGCTACCTTAATGAGGCTTAAATGTATGTTGAATGCGCTCTGAGATAACCCATGCATTGTCCTTGAATGAAACAATTTTATTAGAAACTCTAATTTTGAGAACTTTTTACAGTTTGGATATAGGGGCACCCATGCATCCCTCATGAGATTAGCAAATGGTTTACCGAATCGATTCAACGTGCTAGCATTGCAAGGTACGATACCTGCTGAAGTAGGTTCATCACCAGTACGCGACACAGGCACATCACCCATGTCTATTGCAATCTCCCTTTGCAAGTCACCTAACATTTCAATTACCCCTTCCGAACAGGTATCACCACCTACTATATTTGCCCCCTCATCTTCATCGTTATCATCATTGCTCTGAACTGCGTAATCTTCACAGTGGAACACCCATGTTGTGTACTTTTTCTCCATTCCAAAGTCTAATAAATGTGAATGGACCAAATCAATGTGTTTGAATGTTATGTTTTGGCATTTCTTGCAAGGACACCTTATTCTACTAGCTTTGCCTACACGAGGACACGCGAACTCTATGAAATCATGTATCCCTTTCACGTATTCTGGAAAAAACCTACCCCGAACATTCATCCAACTCTTATCCATGTTCGTTAATTACCCTATAACATGTTCAAGTAAATGGTGTTCATTACATTCTCATAATGTTTATAACACATGCATCGTGAATCCTATAATCAACCATCGTACTCTAAAGGGTACGGATCCTATCCCATTCAAGAATGTTACATTTTCATTGCGATCAATTGCTCAAATTCCTTCATCATAGTTGTTAAAAATTTCGGCAACATCTCCCCATGTCTCTCCACGTAGACGAGATCGGGAAGTGAACATGTTGCTAGTTTTCCATTACTAACAAATTGTCACGACACCCCACTATGCACCCAAAGAACACAAGTAGAGACGCGCTGAAAATATGTAATGACAATTGACAAAGCGTGAATAATGACAACAATGTAAATACAACTTCCTGAGCTGTCCACATTGGACAATCCAAGAATGGTTGAAATACAAACATTACTAATCGTAAGTGAAACAAATAATTAACATGTTCAAGTGATTATTCGTCAACATAGTATGACTAATAATCAATTGAAAAATAACAATTGATTTGTTTCACATATAGGATTAGGTATGAATGTATAGTAACCGTTCTTGGATGGGTCTAAACTTCAATGAATACATGAAATTGCAGTAATTAATTTGGTATTTTGCTTCATATTCCATTTAGTTCTTGACCTTTCACTGTACACTTATGATTGTTGTTCTTAGCCAAGTCTTTTTTATTTTCAATTATAAGCCTAAGATCGTCTCTTTTCTTACGAATTTCAACACGTGATAGACGCGAGTTAGAATGACTTTAAGTTTTAATTGATTATGCATACATTTCTTTGTAAATTGTTTTATTATGGACAAACTTTAATGAAATTTCAGAAAAATGCCGTCTGTAAATTGGACATTTCAGACAGTAGCATCAGACTGCAGGAAAATACATTTCAGGTTTCTTTGCTTCTGCAAATGCAGCATTAGATTACCTTGCAAACAGACAAAGCAGAAGAAAACCATGGGCTGTATTTTCTGTTTCTTTCATTCTGTAGTGCAACATTAAAAATATTTGCAACCAAACAGAGTAGAAGGAAACCATGGACAAATCAAGTCATTAAACATAACCTACACTAACCATGGGCACGAACTATATGTGTGCTCCACGACTCTTTATTTTTCTAAACTTTTAAAAAAATTATAGAAGAAAATAACAAAAAATAAAATAGTATAAGGGCATTTTGGGATCGTTTTAGATAGTTACATGGGTACTTTGGGATAATTATGAGTAGTTATAGGAATAAATTTGACATAATTATTAGGGTATTTTGGGATAATTATGGATATTTAAAGGAATATTTTAAAATAATCATCGGTAATTATAGGAATAAATTTGATATTTTTGAAAATTGAGAAAAGACACCAAAGGGAGAATCCCTTTATAGTATTAGAGAAGATTAGTAGTATTCATTCATTAAACATAGCCTACAAGATTAGCAGTATTCATTCTTCTGCCATGCTATTCTTACCCCTACTGCTCTCAATCCATGCAATGCGATAAAGGATCATCCCAACTAAGTAAATGAGAATCCAATAGATATCCTAAAAGAATTTCACAGTTGTAATCATTTAAACTATCAAAATTAAAGGATCAGCCTAATTGAAATCTAATAATGCAAATTTGTATGGGAAAATTGAAATGTCGATGTACATATCAACAATTACATAATATATTATACTGCTACTAAAAAGGTACCAACAATCTATACATTAGTGGACCTGATACAACTACAGGTTCACCTAGGGTTTCAAAAGACAGTTAGAACCATCCAATATATTAAAGACCAAGCAAGCATAAAAGTGCCCAAAATACACAGTGAACTGTAAAACTACAGCCATTAAAAAAATCATGGCACCCTAACATGGACACTTTGATTTGAGCATTTGTGGGGCCCCTACCATTGGATTGAAAGGGAAACATTAGCCAAATCATACTGGCCAAGTTATGGTACCACAGTTCCTACGAGTATCACCACTGCTGCTACTAATCACAGGCTATTGTGGAACCTAAACATGTGTTGTGTTGGCCCACAAACCAAGACAAGTTATTCAAAACATAAAAACATTAACCCTACATTTGGTTTGCAGAATGTCTACTCCTAGGAATGATTAGTTATAGAAGGTTAGTTACAATAAGTTATAGAAAAAATTATGTTGTTACCATAAAAGAAATAAGAATATGAAGCTTTTTATGTCTATAACAAGGAATAAGCGAGGAATAACTATTCCCAAAGTTCACTAGAATGTCTATTCATTTCTTATTACATATTAAATGAAATAATTATGAACATATGAGGAGAAGCTATTACCTATATTCCAAAAATTTTCACTCTATTCCTTCTTATTGCAAGGAATAGCTAACCATGAACCAAACGAGCCTAAAAGAAAAGCAGGGTGGGGGAAACTACCTGAGTAATTTGTTTGTTGGATTACTAGGCCCTAAATGTGTGTGTAAAAACATTTTTAGAAACAAAACATTTCTAGGTTTTCTTAATTGATGCCCTACTTAATTACTTCTAAGCTGGACAGTAACAAAACATTTCTCACTTATCTATATTTAATTTTGTTAACAGAATAGGTCCAGCGAGCAATATAAATTAGAAGTTACATGCCATCACATTAGGGAAGTGAAAGGAGGCTACATGACTATAACATTAGATGATCACCCTATCTACAACCCTAAATACAATGCAGACTGCAAAATATTGGGATTGCAATGGCAAACTTGACACAAAATACTTATGCCCCAAGCAAACGCTCAAATCTAGAAATCAACATTTTCAAAGATGGGGGTAAGTTCATCTACTATCCACCTTCCCAGAACCTACTATAAGCATAAATCCCGAAAACTAGTCCAACCAGCGTTGGGGATAGAATGGCAATGAAGCATACCTACCAAACTCCAACATGGAGGGTGATCAGAGATGGAAATTAAAATGTAACTTTCCCAAAAAGTGGCTATTGTCGATAACAGATTTAACCAAGGGCAGCCATTTAACAGTTCATGAATTATGAACTTCCAACTTTTTACCCAGTGAATTCAATAGTGCCAACTAACTCTAGCCTGACACAAGCTCAACCATCCCGTCAAAGCTCAAAAGCATACAACAATCATTTTTCTTTCAATTGATAAAATATTGGTTTCAACCAAGCTGAGCTAGGCAAAATTAGCTCAATATGGCTCTCAATCAACAATACTTTCTCTATACAAGGATACTCAGATTGACAGCTAATTAGCTTAATCTAATCAAAAGAAGCCCATTCAGTTAAAGACCACGCGTAAGATGTCCATGTATGGAAAAGTCTTGCATACAATAGATAAGAAAATAATTTGAGCATCAAGAGGGCTCTGACAAGTTTGCAGACAATGGATAATTATTGGAGTGAGACAGTAATTAATTAAAATCAATCACATGCAAGGATATATTCACAAAATAACAGTGTTTCGAAAGCTTATCTCTGCCACTCAAACTAGCAAATACTAATTTTAAACCATGACAAATTCAAACTACAACAAACTTTTTGGCAGCATGTGTTAAATTTCAACCAATTCTAATATTGGAGATTTCACATCTTTAAATTCCAATAGCATTCCATATTTAAGCCATTATATCATTATAACCATGATTCTACCCATAACACGTCAAACCTAACTCATGACCTTTTAATTGAACTGCCTTCATAAAAACATCACCTATCCAAAAATCCACTTTAGGAATCTTGACTTCACTAAATCAACCACACACAACAACTAGTTATCACCAAGAAAAAACACAACACACAAGGCTTCCTGAAAGCAGCCATGCAGGTTCTGTACTACTCAGTGGGTCAGTAGTCCATTGTTTACACTACATTCTTTACATATACTCCCACATTGAAAAGGCTACTTCCATGTCTTGAACTCATGATGCCTCACAATGAAACAACTCTACTATGGGCCATTATCTATCCTTGTGGCCAAGAAGAAATAAGAATCAAATAATCTTAAAAATAAAAATCTGCGGCTTAGCACCACAAACTGCTGGCAAAATAGTTTCTTGTAAAAGGTAAAAATAATACATAAGATGAAAACCTTCTAGAAATTGACAATGACTAGCTTTCTCACAATGCTAGACAATCATTCTAGAAGTAGAATCAACCATGCCCCAATTGTGAAAAACAAAAAGGTTATAATACTTGGCACAACAAATCAGAGATACCTGGGAGTAGCAAGAGACTGGGAGAGGGGTTCGACAGGGGTTGCGAGTTGGCTAGGGCTCCGACCAAACCCAAGATGTCCGGCGAGAAGGTTGTCAGTCGGCTGGGAACAGCGGGAGACTAGGAAAGGGGTTCAACGGGGGTTGCGAGTCCGCTAGGGCTCCAATGAAGCCTGAGACGTCCGGCGAATAGAGCGTACCAGGCCGAGAGCAGTGGGAGACTGGGAGAGAGGTTCACGGCAGTACGAGGGGAGGAGGAGGAGCCAGTTGGAGTAGGAGGGAAAAGAAAGGAGTAGGGAAAAGTGTGGGAAAATATTCCGCGGGAAGGGATAAGAGTTTTTGGGAAAGTGTGAGAAAATATCTTGCGGGAAGGGAAAAGAGTTTTTGGGCATTGGTGACAGTTTCAAAACCGTTACTACTACTCACCGTCTAATTTTTTTTTTTTTTTTTTTAAATAACATAACATTAGTGACGGTTCACAATTCGTCACTAATAATGGTCTAGTAGTGACGAATCTAGAAATTCGTCACTAATAAGGGATCAATGGTGATGAATTTGTAAATTCGTCATTAATACTTTGAACTTAAATTTTTTTTTATTTTTAAAAAAGAAGTATTAGTGATGAATCTACAAATTCGTCACTATTGGTCCCTTAGTAGTGATGAATTTACAACATCGTTACTAATACTTTGAATTTAAATTTTTTTATTTGTTTTTTTTTTAAAAAAGGAATTATTAGTGACGGTTCTCAAATCCATCACTAATAAGGGACCAATAGTGACGAATTTATAAATTCGCCACTAATACTCTGAACTTAAAATTTTTTATTTTTTTTTTTTAAAACAGGAAGGATTAGTGACGGTTCTTGAATCCGTCACTCATAAGGGACCAATAGTGACAAATTTACAAAGTCGTCACTAATACTCTGAACTTAAATTTTTTTTATTTTTTTTTAAAAAGAAAGTATTAATGACGGTTGTTAAATCTGTCACTAATAATGGTCTAGTAGTGACGAACCTACAAATTCGTCACTAATACTCTGAACTTAACATTTTTTATTTTCTTAAAAAAATAGTACTGGCGGTTATTTAATTGTCACTAATGTTTATCTTTTAATGACGGATTTAATTCATCACTAATACCCCAGAAATCCTCACTAATATTTTCCCGGGTTATTTTATGTGCAAAAAATGTTTTCGTGCGATATTTTCCGTTTTTTAGTGATGAACATATTAGTGATGAATTCAATTTCGTCACTAAAAACTAGTTTTTTTGTAGTGCCCACAATTAGGGCAGTGCAATAATCCCTCTATCGGCAAGCCTGATATGCTTGTCTAGTTAGATTACCTGAAAAATGTTAAATCTATAACGACCCAAAAATTACTCCACTTTTTTAAACCAATAAATAAATTACTTTGATACCCCTGCTAGAGCATCTCAGGCCTCAGATGGGCACTAAGATATTCCTGTACGTAATGGGCACACCTATGTAGCGGAAAAACATAAATCACATAACCATATTTATACATACAATACTACAATTCAGTATTTCCCATATCATAATTACATATTGTAACGCCCCGGACCCGCCACGTGGGGCCCGGAGTGTTACGAGATCAACACGCGTCTCTGATACCATTCACGCAGCAGAAAATAATAAAATAACCTCGAATATAATATACTAGAGTTCTATATTTGTACATTAACAAACTCATACCATATAACCATGTTCTCCATATTATAAAATCTGAAGAAATATAAAGAAACATAAAAACAAAAACTTAACTGTTCCAGTTTCACTCAAAAAACTACCTCGCCCTGGAGCTACTTAAGCTCGACCACCTGGATAACCTGAAAAAGATTTAACAAATGATAGGGAGAGACACCTCTCAGTAAGGAAGAAATAATTTACAATAGTATATGGCTGAAGTATTTATTATACAGTTAAAATATCTATCCAAAGTGTACTCATAATCCACAAGTAACCCGAATATCATGCCCATAATCACACAAGGTCAACGTCTTTATCATCCAATCACATACCCATGACCATCAATATTTTACTGTTAGTTCCCGAGAATAAGGAAGTCTACCTGCCCATACAAGTAGGTTCCCTCTGCTCTAGTGCTAACACCAGGGCACTCACCTTTCTCAGTAAACCCTCGGGTTCTGTATCCAAGTAAAGTCACCAAGAATGGGGAAGATCACCCGTCCATACAAGTGGCTTCCCTCTACTCTGTTATCCACATATAATTACCAGAGTACTTGCCTTCCTTAGCAAGCCCTCGGGTGGAGTAATTTACTTTACCATAAATACTTAATTAATTTAAAGTCGCACACGATCAACACAATCACTTCACAGAATTTCACACATATACCCACATCATAATCAATCCACACAGAATATTCATACAGTCTCCAATTATACCCACATAGGGTCTACATTCTCATAACATATAATCATCCACACATGATCAACACCGCATATATGTCTACACAGTACTGGTCCACACAGGACTAATCAAATAATAGCATAAATGTCTACACATGATTGGTCCACACATGACTAATCAAATCATAGTGTAAATGTCCACACAAGATACAAAACAAAACTCCGTTCATAGTAAATAGGTAAACAACCTCCTCATACCAATGCCAATGTTTACCTCCCAACATAAACGTCCATACAACGACCTCCTCATACCACTGCCAACGTTATAGGACGGTTATACCAGGTACGGTATAACGACCTCTTCATGCCACTGCCAACACTATATCGCAATCTATAGGAAGCACAACCCAAATCAACAGCAACCAAACATTCAACATATCCATGATTCTACTAGAATATACACAACATCAGCATATTCAATCAGCTATAATTCACAATCAAGCAATATTCACATTCTCAATAATTCCTTATTCCACATTATCCATAATCATTTAATTATCTAAAAACAACATTTTCAATACTAGTAAGGTTTAGAAAATTATGCATGCATATATATAAAAGTTCATACTCGAAACTAGTCCTTTAAAAATATTAAAAAGCCATTATAAAATATTTCCCCTTACATGCTCCGCAAAATTCGACCCAAAATCAACAAAACGAGACCCTGAAATCCAAAAATTCCAAATTCCTTAAATCTTAGTAAAACTCCCTTATAGTACTTCCTAAACTCCAAAAGATAATATTTGTTAAGGAAACTCCAAAATAACTCACTTACCTCATTTTTGGGATGTTTTCCAAAGTTCTCAAATCAAAGATCCACTCTGCTTATATTGCAGAGAATCTTCCCAAGAGTCTCGTGGTAGCTTTCGATCGTCGAACCGAGCTAAATCCAGCCTAGAATCGAAGATAGAAGGTGATTTGGTCGAATTTTTAGAGAGAGAAGGAGAACATATAGAAAATTCACGCTGAAATGAAAAGAATCCACTATTTATACATAGGGATTCGTCGACGAGACACGTGGACTCGTCGATGAGTCCTAGTACATAGTTCAGCGATGAGATAGCCAACTCGTCGATGAATTTCAATCGGGAAAAACCCCTCTCGGTAATTCACGTACCCTCGTTGACGAGCCAAGATAGAACACTAGTCAACGAGACCAGTTTGTTTGTCGACGAATTCTTGCTGCGCCTTACAACTTATTATTCCTTCCCTTCTATCTTCCTTATTTTTTCAAATTGCTTAAAATTTCCTAGGTTGTTACATTCTCCCCCCCCCCCCCCTTTAAAAGAATTTTGACCTCGAAATTTGTTAATCACCCATTTACACACTATTAAGCTAATTAACCACATTCACGAATTCCAAACAACTCTAATATATGCAACATTGAATCACACAAAGTCAAACAACATTAATACACATACTAACATAAACATATTACCTAGGCCTTTAGTGTTGTCCTCTTCAGGCGTACCCAACATATAGACGCGCGTTAGGCCTCCACCACCACGAGGCACCGGATTGTTCCTTTGATTCTGATTTTGGTTCGGAGCTAGTGCATTATTCGGCGGTTCTCGACATTCCCGAGCTATGTGACCCTGTTTTCTGCACCTGAAGCATATAACACTTCTACCCCGAAATTCTCCCCAATGCCAGTAGTTGCATCTAGGGCAATGCGGGCATGACAAGTCGCCCTGACGTCCTCGATCACCTTTTTCTGATCCCTAGTCTGCTGCATCTCTGTCTCCCCTCCCCAAACCTTGTCTAACATTTGTTTGGGATCATGGAGATGCAGGCCCCTTCCTTCGTTCTGATGCCTTTGTATCCCTCTACAGACTTGACTCTGCCACCGTAGCTTTCTCCACTAACTCTGTGAAATCCTGAATCTACAAACACGCCATATGCTTGTGGATCCTCTGATTCAGACCTCTCTCAAACCATCTCACCTTCTAATATTCATTTGGAACCATAGAAGGTGCAAAATGAGACAACTTCATAAATTTAGCAGCATACTGCTGAATAGTGAGGTGCCCCTGAATCAAGTTGAAAAATTCGTTCGCCTTTGCATTTCTTGTGGTGGGGGGAAAATATCGGTCATAGAAGACCTGCTTGAAGTGATCCCAGGTCATTGCTATAGGAACCGCTCGTTGTTCCTCTAATAGTTTCATCGCATGCCACCACCGTTCAGCTTCTCTAGCTAGTTTGAAAGTGGCGAAGAGGACCTTCTGCTCCTTGGTACAATTCAATACAGCAAGAATTTTCTCCATTTCTTGCATCCACATCTTTGTCTTAATTGGATCGGTGCCACCTTTAAAGGTCGAGGGTTTCAAACGTTTAAACTGGTCAATGGTGCAACCCTGGTGCACCGGTGGATAGCTTGTTCCCCCAAAATCACATCTCATTTCTTCCCTAACTTGACGAGCTATTCCTTGTAACAACCGAGAGGTGTCAATCTCGTCTCTGTTGGAAGCTCCAATCTCACTTCCTCCTCCTTCATCCACGCCCTTGCCTCTAGGATCCATCTCTGAATATAAATACACAGCAAAGGTAATTTAGAATATCCATATCTTTATATATTTGACATAAACACCATAACGTAAAATAAAATTAATATACATATCCTTAATTAAACATCCAACATCCATTTGTCCACAATCATCTAAACTTTGAAATTTAAATTCCAAATCTCAGTTTTGTAACTCAGAAACATCACCATTGATGGATTTACCATGGTTTTCTGAAACCCTCGATTGATTTAGAAAATCACAGAAGTCAGTAAAAGGATTTCTACCTCCAAGCTATGAAACAACCTCAAACTCCTGTCAATACCCTAATCTACCCATTCCTACCCTTATTCAATTCAAACCTATACTCTGGTATTAATTCTCTTAAAGTGTGCAAGACTGTTATGCTTTGATACCAACTGTAATGCCCTGGACCCGTCTCGTGGGCCCTAGAGTGTTATGAGATCGACACGCATCTCTGATACCATTCATGCAGTGGAAAATAATAAAATAACCTCGAATATAATACACCAGAGTTCTATATTTGTACATCAACAAACTGATCCCATATAACCACGTTCCCCATATTACAAAACCTGAAAGAAATATAAAGAAACATAGAAACTAAAACTTAATCATTCCAGTTTCACTCACAAAACTACCCCGCCCTAGAGCTACCTAAGCTCGATCACCTGGATAACTTGAAAAGATTTAACAAATGACGGGGTGAGACTCCTCTCAGTAAGGAAGAAATAGTTTATAACAGTGTGTGGTTGAAGAGTTTATTATATAGTTAAAATATCCATCCAAAGTGTACTCATAATCCATAAGTAGCCCAAATATCATGCCCATAATCATACAAGGTCAACGGCTTATCATCCAATCACATACCTATAACCATCAATATTTTACTGTTAGTTCCTGAGAATATGGAAGTCTACCCACCCATACAAGTAGGTTCCCTCTGCTCTAGTGCTAACAGCAGGGCACTCACCTTTCTCAGTAAGCTCTTGGGTTATGTATCCAGGTAAAGTCACCGAGAATGGAGAAGATCACCCGCCTATAAAAGTGGCTTCCCTCTACTATGGTATCCACATATAATTACTAGAGTACTCGCCTTCCTTAGCAAGCCCTTGGGTGGAGTAATCTAACTTACCATAAATACTTAATTAATTTAAAGTCACACACGGTTAGCACAATCGCTTCACAAAATTTCACACATATACCCACATCATAATCAATCCACACAGGATATTCATACAATCTCCAATTATACTCACACAGGGTCTACATTCATATAACATATAATCATCCACATAGGATCAACCACCACATATATGTCCACGCAGGACTGGTCCACATAGGACTAATCAAATCATAGCATAAATGTCCACATAGGACTAATCAAATCACGTCCACACTAGATACAAAACAAAACTCCGTTCATAGTAAATAGGTAAACAACCTCCTCATACTACTGCCAATGTTTACCTCCCAACATAAACATCCATATAACGACGTCCTCATTCCACTGCCAATGTTATATGACGGTTATACCTGGTATGATATAACGACCTCCTCATAAAACTGCCAACGCTATATCGTAATTTAAAGGAACCACATACCAAATCAACAACAACCAAACATTCAACATATCCATGATTCTACCACAATATACCCAACATCAGCATATTTAATCAGTCAGAATTCATAATCAAACAATATTAACATTTTCAATAATTCCTCATTCCACATTATCCGCAGACATTTAATTATCAAAAATGGTTTCAACCACACAATTTCTCCTAATATAATTTATCTATCTAAAAACAACATTTTCAATACCAGTAAGGTTTAGAAAATTATACTTGTATATATATAAAAATTCATACTCGAAACTAGTTGTTTAAAATTACTAAAAAGCCATTATAAAATATTGCCCCTTACCTGCTCCTCAAAATTCGATCCAAAATCAAGAAAACAAAACCCTGAAATCCAAAAATTCCAAATTCCTCAAATCTTAGTAAAACACCCTTATAGTACTTCTTAGGCTCCAAGAGACAATGTTTGTTAAGGAAACTCAAAAATAACTCACTTATCTTGGTTTTGGGATGTCACCCAAGCTTCTCAAATTAGAGATCCACTTTGCCTATATTGCGAAGAATCTTCCCAAGAGTCTCGTGGTATCTTCCGATCGTCGAACCGAGCTAAATCCGGCCCAAAATCGATGAGAGAAGGTGATTGGGCCGAATTTTTAGAGAGAGAAGGAGAACATGCAAAAAATTCACACTAAAATGAAAAGAATCCACTATTTATATGCAGGGATTTGTCAATGAGACACGTGAACTCGTCGAAGAGTCCTAGTACATAGTTCAGCGACGAGATAGCCAACTTGTCAATGAATTTCAGTCATGAAAAACCGCTCTCGGTAATTCCTCGTCGATGAGACACGTACCCTCGTCGATGAGCCAAGATAGAACACTCGTCGACGAGACCAGAGTGTTCTTCAATGAATTCTTGCTGCCACCTTATAACTTATTCTTCTTTCCCTTCTATCTTCCTTATTATTTCAAATTGTTTAAAATTTCTCAGGTTATTACACATATACCTGTACCATCTCCCCCAAAACTCAATTCCCTGTACAAACTTACCCTGTACAAAGGGCAATCAATGGGTTACTCTATCTGTGAGCTTGATCTGCTCGCCTAATTGGTTCACTTGAAAAATGTTAAAGTATGGGATGAGTCGACGCTCAGTAAGTGGAAATATGCTATTACTAGTGTGTGGCGACCAAGTTACAAAACTATGATAATACATTTGAAACTATATAAGCTGGTAAATCAGTAAAGATATATCTTACATTTATCGTATTTTAAAATGTGGCTATATCATCTGAACTTTCTATTTTTCATACTACTAATAGCATACTATATTAATCATATGTTATAAAACTGTATACATAAATATGTAACTGTTCTTTTTCCCTAGAAATTTGTATGTCATGATTTAACCCCTCATGACAAGGTTGCGCGACCTGTAGGTGGGACTTAACTCTGGTTGGCCTACCAGGTAACTCACTATACTCTACCTTTTCTCAATCCGATAAAATTGCATCCTCTTCTAGGCATGGAATTGAATTGCTATCTCGTCAAACTAGGGCCCCTCAACCTAGCAAACTAGAGAGCTACATTCATTCCGAGCACAGTTGACAGTGCCCACACACTGTCTGAGATATATGGTTACACTCTATTATGTAAATAACAACGGTACCGTGCTCTATAATTTGTATTTGTCTATAATATTTTCTTAGGGATCTGATACTGTATAAATATATATACTATAATTATCTTTACTGTTTTCATCGTGTTTCCAAAATAACTACAACACTATAATGTTGTTCTGAAAATACTGTAATATCATATTAATATAACTGTAGCATCTGGATGCTAAAATTGTATATCTGACTATATAATCTGTTTGTATAATCTCTCTATACAATCTGTCTGGATAATCTGAGTGTTATGGTATTAGGAAACATAGCATTCTGTAAATACTGTAATATACTAATTTGAATAAAATATGTAATACTTGTTTGATAAATATCTGTGTATATTTGTCTATATTTGTATATACTGTAAATCATGATATGCTGGATAAAGCTATATAAATTCTATATTAGATAAATATCCACTCAAGCCGCACAATAATAAAAATGCTTATTCTGTAAATACTGGATAATAAACTAGTATATAAATACATACATAAAATCTTTGATAACATTGTTAAAGCTCCTAACATAGCATATTTCCCTTACCTGATTTCTGCAAAAGCCCCCTACTATGACTCGTCCTACACCTGCAGGGTTTCCCACTCAACATCCTAAAAACAACATCTCCTAGAATAAAATATCATTATTTATCCACGCACAACATTTTATATTACTATGAGAAAGGCAAATACTGAATAAAATGTCTTACCCTAAAATTGGGATGGAGTTCAAATCACTTCCACCAACGATCCACTTCAGTAAATTTGCAAAGAACTTCCCCATGAGCGTCATGGTGGCCTCAAATCATCGATCTGATGAGAAACAAGGCTGAAATAGAAGAGAGAAGGGGAGAGGGACATTTAGAGAGAGAGAGAGAGAGAGAGAGAGAGGAAGAATTTCTGCGCCAAAACCTACTTAAAATCCGGATTTTTGCTATTTATAACTCCGGATTCGTCGATGAGACTCGTCATCTCGTCGACGAGTCCTTGAAGAAGTTCGCTGACTAACCTAAGCCCCTCGTCGATGAATTTCAAACTACTAAAAACCCCCCTCTCGGTATTTTTCCGTCGACGAGGCATGTCCTCGTCAACAAGACCCTCATGTATTCTCATCGACGAATCTCCTATGTTCGTCAACAAGACCCTGTTTAATTCTTTGGGTTATGACAAAATCACTGGGATGAAACAACGGTCAGTAAGAGGAAATATGATATAACTAGTGTGTGGTGATTGAGTTCCATAAATACTATACTGATAAATATTTGAAACTGTAAAAGCTGGTAAAACAATATACAATACAACTTGCATCTATTATAGTTTAAAATACAACTGTAATATTTGAGTTTTTTACTTTTTCATACTTCTAGTATTATAATATATCTGCTGATATTCTGTAAATCTGTATACATGTACATAACTGTGATATTTACCCTGAAAAACTGTACATCATGATTTAACCCCCCATGACAAGATTGTGTGGCCCATAGGCGGGACTTAACTCTGGCTGGCCTACCATAATAAGTCAACTGTAACTCTACCAATCCTCATCTCGGCCATCTCCAATCCCTCCAAGGCACGGTACTGGTATCTACCTCGTCAAATCAACCACCTCAACCTAGTCTTCTAGGGAGGCTGCAATCTCTCTAGGCGCGGTTGACGAAATCCTCCACACACTATCTGAGATGTGTGGTTGCACTATGATCTGTAATAGCAACGGTACCGTGCTCTACTGATATCTGAACTAATTCATCAGGGTCTGATACTATATAATACTATTTTCTATATATACATCTTATTGTTTCATCATGATTCCAAAATACCCATAACACTGTAAACTGTTCTGAAAATACTATAATATCTAAACTGTAATAGTTGTAATAACTGATTTGTAATATCTGAACTATATAATCATAGTGTTATGTCTTTAAAATTCTGGGAATCATGGTAATTTGTAAATGCTATAAAATATCTGTCTGTATATACACTGTAATTCATAATCCTATAAAATCTAATAAAACATATTTCTTCATAAATATTGTAAATTATAGAAATCTAAAAACTGTAGGATTTCCATACTAATCTGATAATATCTCATGCCACACAACTAAATAAGTAAATATTCCATATTCTGAAAACTATATCTTCTAATATACAAATAATTTGCGTACTGGATAATAATATGGAAAAACATATAATTTACTGAAAAAAATTCCAAAAATGAATTGCCCGTTCGGTCGACTGGACATGTATGTTCGAGGGCGATTTTTCAATATTTGCGAGGTTTGGTCGACTAGGGTTAATTTGAACTAAACTGGTCGGTCGACTAGACCGTTGGGTTCCCACACGTGGGAACTCGATCGACTAGGTTGGTGGTATACAAAAATCACTCGATTGACTAGGAGGTCAATAAAGTTGACCTAAGTGGAGTTCGGTCGACCAAGGCCAAATGAACTGCTAGAGTTTGGTCGACCGGGCTGTGGTCAACCAGTTGACGCAGACCAGGTTTGGTCGATCGGGGGCCAAATGAACATAAATATTCGGTTGATCGAGAGTGCACATTTTGTGCATTTCGGTCCTATTTCATGCAACAAACACCGTATTCAAAAGTCTAACACATGCAAGTGAGTGTGTGAGTGTCTTAGGGACTTTTCTAAGTCCTATTTCAGTTATGTTTCAGTTTAAGCTTACCTATTAGACCATGCATATGATGTGTGTGAGATTATTACAAACCAAAAGTCCTAATTACTATTATAGACCTTTACATAAATGAAATATATTACAACATAAAAAATTGGATCTTAAATAAAAATTTGGTCTTCAGTCTTCACTTTCTCTATGTGCATTATGATCTTTCAATTTAAGTTCCTGCACATAACCTCAAATACCAATTAGATATAATGAGTATTTGTCATTATCAAAACCGAGTGTGAACTATGAGGTCAACAAATGATATAAGTTGTGAAGACTTTTAAATTTTACTTGAGAGCTCTCCCTAAATTTATGCAAACTATGAAACATCTAAGAAGCCTCTCTACTATGCATTAGACCTAACTCATGTCTAGTTTGTATGAACCTATCCTCGGGAAGTGGTTTAGTGAATATGTCCGCCCACTATTCAATGGTGCATACAAACTCAAGTGCAATATCTCATTTCTGCACAAGATCACGAAGAAAATGATGTCTAATCTCAATGTGTTTAGTTCGTGAATGTGAGATTGGATTTTTAGAGATGTTGATTACACTAGAATTATCACATTTAATTGGTATTTGTATCATAGTGCAATCCATTATCCATAAGTTTTTGTTTCATATAAATTGTTTGGGCATAACAACTTCTAGCCACAATATATTCTGTTTCGGTTGTGGATAAGGCAACTGAGTTTTTTTTCTTGGAGAACCAAGAAACAAGAAATTATCCTAAATAGTGACAAGTGCCGCTGGTACTTTTTCTATCAACTTTACTACCGGCAAAGTCAGCATCAGTATAACTCACAATCTCAAAGGTAGTATGCTTAGGGTACCATAAGCCAAACTCTATAGTCCCAACTAGATACCTAAGGACTCATTTAACTGTTTTTAGATGGGATTCCTTAGGGGCAGTTTGCAATCTAACAAACATACACACACTAAACATAATATTAGACCTACTAGCAGTGAGATATAGGAGACTTCCAATCATGCCACGATACAGTTTCACGTCAATAGGGATTCCTTGCTCATCTTTATCAAACTTAATGGAATAATTCATAGGTGTACCAAGAATTTTACAATCTTCCATATTAAATTTCTTTAGCAAGTCCCTAACATATTTAGATTGGAATACGAAAGTTCCATGTCTAGCTTGCTTAATATGTAGCCTTACGAAGAAACTAAGTTCACCCATCATGCTCATTTCAAATTCACTTTGCATGCACTTGGCAAACTCATTATACAACTCATCATTAGTTGCTCCAAAAATGATATCGTCCACATAAATTTGAACAAGGAGTATATCATCATTTTTGGATTTGATGAAGAGTGTAAATGCAATTTTTCCACGGGTAAACCCATTTTTAAGTAGAAAACCACTAAACCTCTCATACCAAGCTCTAGTAGTTTGTTTCAATCCATACAAGGCCTTAGACAACCGGTAAACATGATCTGGATATTTATGGTTTTCAAAACCGGGTGGTTGTTCTACATACACTTCCTCATTAATATAGCCATTTAGTAAAGTGTTTTTAACATCCATTTGAAATAATTTAAAATTTTTAAAAGAGGCATAAGTAAGTAGCATACGAATGGCTTCTAACCTAGAAATAGGAGCATATATTTCATAAAAGTCAATCCCCTCCTCCTGATTATACCCTTGGGCAACTAGTTTAGCCTTATTCCTAGTTACTACCCCATTCTCATCTTTCTCATTTCTATATACCCATTTAGTTCCAATAATTATGTGATCATTAGGCCTAGGAACTAGAGTCCATACTTTGCTTCTTTTAAATTGATTAAGTTCTTCTTGCACGAACATCACCCAAGACTCATCATCTATAGCTTCTTTAATATTTTTACGTTATTCATGGGATAAGAAAGCAGAATGATTCACTAGATTTCTCAAGGAGGATCTTGTGGCTACACCACGAGACGGTTCACCTATGATTTGATCTATAGGATGATTTCTAATAAATTCTGAATCTCTAGGTAACTTCTGAATTTCATTTTCATTATCTTCTAAAGATTTTTCATTTACTTTTGGGTTTCCACTTGCATTGTTTTCAATAGATAATTTCTCTAAGCATTTTCTAATATCAATATCATTTTCATAATCTTTATTAGAAAATGGATTAGATTCATGAAACGCAACATGAATAGATTCAATGACAGTCAATGTTCTTTTATTGAAAACCCTATATGCTTTACTATTAAGTGCATAACCTAGGAAAATACCTTCATCAGATTTAAAGTCAAATTTTCCTAAGTGTTCATTATCATTAAGCACAAAGCATTTACAACCAAACACATGAAAATAGGAAATATTAGGTTTATGGTTGTTCCACAATTCATAAGGGATTTTATTTATTGACGGTGTAATCAACACCTTATTTATAACATAACATGCAGTATTTACGGCCTCGGCCCAAAAATATTTAGGTAAGTTATGTTCATTTAGTATAGTTCTACCCATTTCTTGTAGTGACCTACTCTTTCTTTCTATCACTCCGTTTTGTTAAGGTGTACTAGGTGCAGAGAAGTTATATGAAATACCCTTTAAGTCACAATAATTTTCTATGCCCTCATTTTTAAATTTTATGCCTCTATCACTTATTATATGAGTTATCTTATATCCTTTCTTCATTCTGACTTCTCCTATAAAGTTTGGTAAACTGTTCGCATGATTCATTTTTATCTGCAATAAATAACACTCATGTGAATCTAGAGAAGTCATCTACAATTACAAATGCATATGATTTACCGCTTAGACTTTGCACAGAATTAGGACCAAATAAATCTAAGTGAAGCATCTCAAGTGGTCTAGTAGTAGATATGAATTTCTTTTTCTTAAAACTAGATTTTATTTACTTACCCATTTGACATGCATCGCAAATTTTATCTTTTACAAATGACATTTTAGGCAAACCTTTTACTAATTATTTTCTTACAAGTTTTGACAATAAATCCATTCTTGCGTGTCCTAAGCGCCTATGCCATAACCAACTAGCTTTATTTATAGCAGAAAAGCATGTCACTTGTTATGAAGCTAAGTTATCAAGAGAAGTAGTATAAACATTTTCATGGTGATCGCCAGTAAAAAGCACTTTGTGATCTGATTTATTTTCTACTATGCATTTATCATTTTCAAAATATACTTCATATCTTATGTCACACAACTGACTTATGCTCAGTAGATTATACTTTAGTCCATCAACCAATAAAACAATATCAATAGTAAGAGTGGAATCCTTACCAACCTTACCTACCCCAATGATGAATCCTTTTGCATTGTCGCCAAATGTCACATAGCCTCCATCATTGGGAATGATTGAAGTTAATTTTCCCTTGTCGCTGGTCATGTGCCGTGAGCACCCGCTATCTAAGTACCACCGGTCCTTGGAGGAGGACGATCTTAGGCATACTTGCAAAATAAGCTAAGTAACTGATGCTGGTCCCCAAATTTTGTTGGGTCCACGGGCGTTAGTAGCAGGATTGCCTTTAACACCCACACTTTCTAAATTCTAGCACGCTTATTCCTAAGTGGGCAATCAAACTGAATATGGCCAATTTATTTACATTTAAAACAATTTATTCTATACTTAGGATCTTTAGGAGGAATATGACTTTGACTCACGTGTAAAATATCCTAAGTAAAGATTAGGTCGTCTAACATTTTCAATACCATTAAAACCAAGACCCTCTTTACTTAAGGAGTTTCTTTGGGCACCAAGTAATTTTTCAAAATTGCATTTCCCCTCGGTGAATTTAAAAAAGATCTTGGAGCTATCCTCCAATTACCTCTCAAGCTCAACAATAGTAGCATCTTTTTCTTTTAAAATGGAAGCATGAGAGGTTTTTTGCAATATCAAACAATTTTAACCAATTTTCGCATTTCTTTTTCAAATCATTATTTTCTTTAGTCATTTTACCTAACAATTTAGATACAAGAATATATTCAAATTGTAATTCTCTACATATAGGCATGCAATCAGAATCAGAATCATCAGATGAATAATATGAAGATAATGAACTAGAAGATGATACCTCATCACCATGTGCCATCAAGCATAGATTAGTGACCTCTGAGTCGCTGTGGCCTGATTCTAAGTTGCTAATGCTAAGTTTATCCTATGATGTCCCAGCCTTCATGGCTTTCATCTTTTTCTTAGTCTCCTTTTTCAGAAGTGGGCAGTCTAGTTTGATGTGCCCGACCTTGTTGCAGTTATAACATGTGAGAGCATTTAATTTTTCTTTTCTTTTACTAGACTCTCCCTTCTCAGATGTAGACTCCCTGTATCTTTTATATGACTTTATGTTCTTCCTGAAGAATTAGCTAAATTTTTTGGTTAGCATGGCCATTTCATCATCATTATCAGATTCACTGCATTCAATAGATGTGCTAGTGGAGGCTTTCAAAGCAGTCACGTTCTTAGCCCTATTGTGACACCCCGATTTTTCCGTTCAATTTTTTTTTATAAACAACAATAAATAAATAATCACTCATCATCCACAACATCCACAAATCGGCTACGTCAACAATCCTACTATCATTCATACGACCTGACCCGCATTGGGTACCGGGTACAAAGTTATTTTATCATACAACCTAGTAGCGGAAGACAGTATATACATATTAATCAGAATACAATACCCAGAGTATCAATATACACATATACACAATACTATCTCATATCCAAAAATAATACAACCCTAGGAAATCACACCTCCCTTGTCCAAACTTACCCTATATATCAGGGTTCCAGCTCCCTATGATCACAGAGCTCTATCACCTGGCCTATTCCTGTTCCGTGAAAAATTTAGATAATTTGGGTGAGGCACATCTCAGTAAGAAGGAATAAATTATTCACAGTGTGTGGCCATATGAGTTCAGTTATAACATGCTTTACTTTTCAAAATAACATTTCATCTAAGAAAATACACTGATATTCACATTCTCATAATCATATAGATATACAACACAAGCTTTTATAAGCTTTAAAACCATTTCTCAAATTCAATGATTTCCAACACATAATTATCTGCTAAATTCCTGAGAATAGGGAAGATTGCCTACCCATATAGGTAGTTTCCCTCTTCCTTAACATGTTATGCAGTCAGGTATGACCACATCTGATACCTATTAGGGCACTCACCTTATTCAGTAAGCCCTGAGGCGAAGAGTTTCACTTCACATCAATTATTTATATCATTAACTCACACAGTTCATTTCTCATATTTATCATTCTTTATTTCTCAATTTTCATTCTTTCTTTCATTTCTCATTTTAGCCAATTTTATCATTCTTCCACTTTTCGTTTCCATTTTACTTTATGGCTCATGAGTATCCTTTGTATCAAATACCAACATCGCATCTGTAACTCAAGGCCACCCTAAGGATCTTTCTATCCATGCCATGCTTCCCCCCATGGTCAAGGTTATGTGGCCCAAAGGCTGGATCTAACTGTGGTTGGTTGACTCGGTTAGATCAAAGTATCATATCACATATCGCGTCTGTAGTACAACTGGCCGGCCTATAATCCTGATCTGGACTCAGGGGGCTCAACAACCCTACAAAATGGCTTAATCGACTGTCACGCCACACGCTCCAAGAATCCGTGTGGTTGCACTAACACCACTAGCAACGGTACCGTGCTCAATAACATAACCATCCAACACGGTTTACTACCACATACCCGCAATCATTATGCGGTATTAGCATTTCATCAATCATATTCTAGTATATCATAATTCAGTTCAATATGAATATTCTTATCATTTTCTGTGCACATTTCATCATCTCGTAATAATATATATCGTATTTCATGTATTTTCACATTTTACCAAAATACTCATACCAGTAATTTGTACAAACTCATTTCTCATGCAAATAATTTTCACTCACTAATAAATACCACATTTCATTATTTTCCAATATCAGTAATTCACAAAATCTCATTTTTCAGGAAAAACATTTCTACTCACATATAAATACCATATTTCATTATTTTTCACTAATCACATTAATAATTTTCTTTTCAATATTTTCTCAAAAATTATTTATCGTTATATTTTACACTCCAAAATATCACAATTTAAAATTACTCAAATGCCACACAATTTATCTGATATTTATATCATAATAATTTTCAGACAAAATATCATATGCTCATTTTCACATATTAATTCAAATAATAATTTTAAAAACACTGTTATAATTTATTCCCCTTACCTGGCTTACTGAGAGTCTCGTTAACACCTAGATCCTACACCCTTGGCGCCCAAAATTTAACTCTTGCAATTTGTATTTTACCCAGATTAATTAATCTATTTCTCCAAAATAATACCCATCTAACCTTCCATATGCTCCATATACCTCAAATTAATATTTAAACTAACATTTAATAGCCCCACTTAATTTTCTAAATTTTACGTGTGGGTCCCAAAATTACACCCGCAACGCTCACCCGGATCCTAAATTTCGTAAATCCTACTTCAACCCTAGATGCTTAACATTTTAGTATTTCTAAATTAATCCTAATTAATTAAAAATAAGCCCCTTAATAAACCCCGTACCCCAAATTTGGGGTTTTGCCCATGACGACCCCACGAGAATTCTGTCCCACTAGACTTGTATAGAATCATTTCTAGATTCTTGTTGTGGTATCTGTTCATTGATTGAGCTTATAATTTGCAAGAAATTAAAGAAAAAAAGGAAATTGGTTTACCCCAGGAGATACGTCTATGCCGTTCCTACCACCGATCCGCTCCGGTAGAAATGATGGTAGCAGAGAATGAAGTCCAGTGGTATCTTCCAATTTTTGATCGAGCGAAAATCCATCACGAAATCGAGGAGAGATGGAGAGAGAATGAGAGCAGAGGGAGAGGACTTGTGTACGTAGGAAAAGAAGAAAAGAAGAAGAAAGAAAAGAAAAGAAAACCAAAGAAAAAAAAAAAACAATCTCCTGAAGCTTCTAGCTTCAAGAGAATAATAATAATAATAATAATAATAATAATAATATATTTAATTAATATTAATAATAATATATTTTATTAATAAAAATAAAAATAAATTTTAATCAATTATTATTTTTTAAAATCCGATTAATTAATTATTATTATTTTTTTTGGGAATCATTCCAGTAATCTTCTATATCCTTTTTTGGGATTATTACACTTATTATGCTCATTAAGTCTCTCATTTATGGTTAATTCATAAGTGATCAAAGAACCTATCAATTCATCTAGAGTCATGACCTTAAGGTCTCTAGCCTTGGCTTCCCAAACAGGAGGTAAACCTACAAGGATCTTTCTAATCATCTCATATGTGGGATAGGTCTTTCCTAATGCATGCTGTGAATTTATGATGTGTGTGAATCTAGTGTACATGCTCTGAATAGACTCACCTATATTTATCCTAAAGGTCTCATACTCACTAGTCAACATATCTATCCTACTATCTTTCAAATCCCTAGTACCCTCATATGTGACCTCTAACTTATCTCATATTTCTTTTACAGTAGAACATGCCATAATTTTGTTAAATTCATTTACATCAAGACTACAGTACAAAATATTCATGGCAGTGGTATTTAAACTAACAACTTTCATATCATCATCACCATATTCATCATCAATCTTAGGAACCTTAGCTGCACCCTCATCTAGTCTATGCTACGTGGTTCTGATACAAATTTTTAGCTTTACCATGATCTCAAGAGGGAGGCGAATTGGTACTTTTAAAATTTAAGCTATAGGTAAATCTCCTAATAGTGGTATATTCACAACCCTATGGTCAGTCTAGTGCAAGTAATGTAAATATATACCATAAATTAAATAAAACAATTTAATCAACAACACATGCACCAGAAGGCAGTAAAGTAAGAGTGTCATGAAGAAATGTTTTCAAGGTCTGACCAATTGCCTACGTCCCCACCTTGGCTAACAAGCACAAGGATTACCACTATAATTGCTCACTTAAACGGGTGGAGCGACACCTAAACAAACTAGGTCAATTAGCACAGGGCTGACCTCAACCTTTATAACCAATCCTTACCGATCTGGATTACCACCCCCTCAGGCCACGCCTAGAAAGAATCAGATTTTAGAATCAAATAACATTGGTACAGTGATTATGCTTTCATGTAAAGCAGATATGTACCTAGTTACGCACAATCACATACACCACCAAAAGATTTAATATGTAAGCTCAATGTGGTTTAATATATCAACTCTCAAATATATTTGCTATCAATGTAATCAGTGCGTGAGAGTGCAAACCAGTATGATCTTTGTATCACAAAATATTCAATCAACGTGCTCAAACAAAGATGTCAACCAAATGTCAAATATTTCAATCTACAGGATTTCTCAATCGTGTAAATATCAAATAATGTATATGCTTGGTTTGCAGAAGATGTTTAATCTTTGTATTCAGCAAATGATATATAAATCAATGAATATTGCAACAAAGATTTTTATCATATAAATAAATATCTTCTCAAAGGTATGTCAAGATAAATCACAAGAGATATTTGAAAATGTTTTGAAAAGATTTTGCAATTCAAAAACAAATACAAACTTCACAAGATATTGCAATGGATATGCAATACTCGGAAGTTTGATACAAGTTTTCTTAGGAGAGACTCATCAACAAAGTCCTCTAAGAATACTTAGATTTGGCTCTTAAGAATCGTATCAAACAATCTTAAATCAAGGAGAGCAAACCTTTCAAACAATCACTCAAACCAAACTTTCGAAGAGTTTTTGCAATGAGAGAAGGTAAGAGTGAGTGAATGGAGTTTAGAAATGAGTAAAAGGCATTTTGAGATTGAGAGAGAATTTTTAATCAGGTTGGCTAATCAAGTTGCCAATTATTCCAAATGAAGGGGTATATATAGACTTCCCTTGAATTATAACCATTAAGGACATGGTTGGAATAATTAGAAAAGATTTAATGATTTTTAATTATTTTAACCCTGTTTAATCAAGTTAATCGTGATAAAAAAAAATAGGTCCAACCCGAGAGCACCGGTTGACCAGGACAAGTTCGGTCGACAAAAGTTCTTGGGGCTCGGTCGACTGGGCGAGAAATGAACTGATGGTCTTAGTCGACCAGACATGTAAGTCCGAAGGCAATTTTCCAATTCTTGCGAGGTTCGGTCGATCATGGTCAATTTGAACTTAACTGGCTGGTTGACCAGATAGTTGAGTTCCCACACGTGGGAACTCGGTCAACAGGTTGGTGGTATACAAAAAGTTCTCAGTCGACAAGGAGGTCAAAATGTTAACTTCCTAAGAGGTTCAATTGATGGGGCCAAATGAACTACAGGAGTTCGGTCGACCGGGGGCAAAATGAGCATAACTGTTCGGTCGACTGAGAGTGCATATTTTGTGCATTTCAGTCCTATTTCATCCAACAAACACCCTATTCAAGTGACTAACACATGCAAGTGAGTAAGTGAGTGTCCTAGGGTATTTTCTAAGTCATGTTTCAGTTATGTTTCGGTTTGAGCTTATGTATTAGACCATGCGTGTGATGTGTGTGTGATTATTACAAACCAAAGACCCTAATTACTATTACAGGGTCTTTGCATAAATGAAATACATTACATCACATTAAAATTGGGTCTTCAATAGAAATTTGGTCTTTAATCTTCACTTTCTCTATGTGCATTATGATCTATCAATTTATGTTCTTGCAAATAACCTCAAACACCCATTAGATATAATGAGTATTTGTCATTATCAAAATCGGGTGTGACTCATAAGGTCAACATCCTGCATGGCGGAAGCAGTTGGCGTGTATTGCACACTAGTAGTGGATATAGGTTCTCGTGTGCCTTGAACTAAAATATAAATGGCTTATTTGAACCTATCAGGTACAAGTTTTATGGGAAAATGTCCAATTTAAAGACAACATGCTGCCGAAATTTCGTTAAAATTTTTCCAAAAAAAAAACCATGTACAATGATAATTATGATAAAATGAATGTTAAAATATTTTTTAAAGGATGAGTGAAAGTTAGGAATCATAAGAAAGGAGGCAATATAGGCTTACTTCATTTAAAGAAGCATTCATTTTTATATTTTTGGTCTAGTAAGCCTAAAACATTCATTGTCGAACCTAAATCATTGAAAATCTTAAAAACACTTTGCTAAGGATTTGAAAATTAGAAAAAGACATAAGTTGAATATATACATAACTTAGAGGGAACATCATCTTCATATTTCTTTAAATTAAATGCTCTCATCATCTCATAACATTCATGTCCATATGCCTAGATAAATAACAATACTACACTAAACTCAATATTATCTACTGTTCTCTACTATTTATATTCTTAATTTAATGGATTGATTATATATTGTGATTTGTTGATTGCTACCTGATTGTATGCTAGTCTAGAATGCCTTCTGCATGGCGTATGCAGTTGATGTGTATTGCATGCTAGTAATGGATATAGGTTCTCGTGTGCCTTGAACTGAATTATAAATAACTTATTTGAACCTATCAGGTATAGGTTTTATGGGAAAATGTCCAATTTACAAACGGCATGCTGCCGAAATTTCATTAAAATTTTCCAAAAAAAAAAAAAAAAACCATGTACAAACATAATTATGATAAAATGAATGTTAAAATATTTTTGAAATGATGAGTGAAAATTAAACGAAAAGTCATTTCATTAAGCCCTAAATTTGCATCTATTAACATACATGGCAAATTATTTGCTTTTAACTATGGATAAACATTATCATTTGTCCATTATCAAGGATATTCTGTTTTGAGAACGAGTTAAAATTTTCACGTGCGTGGTTTGATGCATTAAACTATATATATTCATATGTATGCCATTCACATTCATTTCATTTATTCATTTAGGATTGAAAATTATTGTACGGTGCACTCTCTATAATTTTATTTCCTGATTATACTGAGCGCCAGCTCTCCATTTGTATACTATTTTTTTTATGATTCTTAATTTGTAGGGTTCGCGGCTGTCATAACATCAGCACGATGCCATGCATGCATATACTACAGTCGTCGGATGCAACTTTTGATTATTTCTTTGTAATTTTTATTTTTATTTGAACAAATGGATTTTTTGTATTTTAATTTGAATTTGTACTAGTATTTGTTTTTGAATTTTGAATTTTGAAATTTTTTTTGTTGTCTACAGATGTTATTTCTTTATTTTAATTGAATTTGTATTTGAATTCAAAATTTTGAATGATTTATGAATTTTATAGTAATTATGATTTCAGGTTATGTATGCAAAAATGTAATTACAGACTTTTACAAGAATTGATAATTAAAAGAATTAGTATTAAAGATTTTTTAAAATTTTTAATTATTAGTGAAAATTGAAATTCGTCACTAATATTAGGGTATTAGTGCTGAATTATAAATTCGTCACTAATAATAAAGTATTGGTGAAGGATTCAAATTCGTCACTAATACTGTACTATTAATGACGAATCTAAAAACCTATAATGAAGCATTAGTGACGGCTTTTAGATTCTTCACTAATAGTGGGCTATTAGTGAAGGATTCAAATCCTTCGCTAATAATGTACTATTAGTGACGAATTTGATTCCTTTACTAATAGCCTACTTTTAGTGATGAATCTAAAAACCGTCATTAATACTCCACTATTAATGACAAATTTCAACAGAGCTGATGTAGAATATATAGTGGCGGTATTCAGGTTTTAGTGACGGTTGTAATTCATCACTAATAGTTAGTAGTATTTGCAGATATAGCAACTAATTTAAAATCGTCATTAATACTTATAAATTCGTCACTAATATTATTAGTGACAAATTTGATCCTTCACTAATACCCTGATTTTTTGTAGTGCGTGGGCTTGGGGTGCTACTTTAGTGACGTCTGTGTACCTAATACCATAATAAATATAACATTGCACCAGAAATAAATAAAATAGTCTCCATAATCCATTACCAGAGTTCTATGATACTAACATACATCAGAGTCTCCCAATGCTCATAATAGAAACCATAGGACAATACTAAAACTAACTCAGTCCATATACCCATATTACATACTTAGGGGCTTCAAACCCAACCTAAATACAGTAGAGTTCTTACTGAGACTCAAAAAAATCTAATTGGCTATCAACTCGCCTTGGAGTTCGCTAACCTTGACCTCGAAATGGTCCTGAAAAGATAATTTGTATATTGGGGTGAGACACTTCTCAGTAAGGCAGATTAAGTTAACATCAGTGTGTGGTCAACATGCATTAGGTGTTTGTATAAAACATCCATCCTTCATTTAACTAAAAATAGAATTTATACATTGTACTCACTTTACACTGCAAAAAAAAATTTATCTCGATTCCATTACATAAACAGTTCAGTAAATAACTAGTATCATTTACATAAATTTACAGATATGCATATAAGACAACTCCCTGTGACTAACGCCATTTACTTCCCCAATGGCACGGGTTGTGCAACTTAAAGGTTATAATAAGCCTAGGGTGATCGACCCAAACAATGTCAAATGATACATTTGCATCGGGATGTTAAAAAGAGAGACTCTCCCTTCTGTCTAGGAATGTGCATGCCGAGTGTGGGGCTGTGTTCATCTTTATTCTTGGCTAGCTTTGCTTGATTGCTGGGCGATGAAAAGAAGAAAGTAAAGAAGATAAAAGGAAAGAAAACTATAAAGGAAAAGAATTTTGCTACTTTTCTTATTGTCTGTAGTGTAAATGCGGAACAGGGTGTATATATATACAGAGGAAAGAGAGAGTAAAATATTTTCAGCCAAAATCCATTGAGCTGAAAATTATTCTTAAGCACATGGTGGTTGAGTAGTGTTGATACGCCCCTGCGAGCCAAACGTGTGAGGAAGAACAGTGAGGCCCGAACGGAGAGATGCAAATCGAGAACCAGATAAGGGCTTTGTGAAGATATCAGTGAGTTGGTCCCTGCTTGAAAGAAAAGAGACGTTGAAGAGCTCCTGCCTGAATGCGATCACGAACAAAATGATAGTCAACATCAACATGTTTAGTTTGAGAGTGCATAACAGGATTCATAGACAAGTAAGTTGCTCCCAAGTTATCACAAAAGAGAGTTGGAGATGTGGATAGGAAAACACCCAATTCAGATAGAAGAGATTGTAACCACAATAGTTCACAAGTGGCATGAGCTAGAGCTTTGTACTCAGCCTCTGTGCTGGATCTGGCAATAGTGGGTTGCTTCTTTAACCTCCATGAAACTAAGTTGCCACCAAAGAAGACATAGTAACCTCCAATTGATTTTCTATCATCTGGACACCCTGCCCAATCTGCATCTGTGTAGGTAGCCAGGGATAAGTTATGTGAGGGTTGCAATAGTAAACCATAATGCAGAGTATGTTTTAGATAGCGTAAGATACGCTTAACACTCTGCCAGTGAGATAGACATGGGGCATGCATGAACTGACAAGCACGATTGACAGAGAAGGCCAAGTCCGGTCTGGTGAAGAGTAGATACTGTAAGCTGCCTACTACACTACGATATAGTGTAGGATCTGGAATAGGAGTGGAGTCAAACGCAGACAATTTAGTGGAGGAGGACATAGGATTGGTGATTGGCTTGCAGTTCATCATATTTGTCTTGTTAAGTAGATCCAAGATATATTTTCGTTGACAAAGCATGAGTCCAGTAGAGGTATGATGAAATTCAACACCCAAGAAGTAGTGTAAAGATCCCAGATCCTTGATAGGAAAGTTAAAGTTCAATGCAGAAATGAAGTGAGATATAACACTCGAACTAGAGCCTGTAATCACAATGTCATCAACATATACAAGAAAGTAAACTGTGACAGATGGATGCTAGTAAATAAATAGGGATGTATCTGATTTGGAAACAATAAATCCAAGTTCCAGCAACCGAGAGCTAAGCCTAGCATATTAGGCTCGAGGGTCCTGTTTAAGGCCATAGAGGGCACGATTGAGTTTACAGACATAATAAGGAAATTGTGGATGAATTAACCCAGGGGGTTGAGTCATGAAAACCTACTCATCTAAATTTCCATATAAAATAGCATTCTGAACATCCAATTGATGAATTGGCCAGCCAGACGAAACTGCAATGGAGAGAACTAACCTGATTGTAATAGGTTTGATCATAGGACTAAAGGTTTCAGTGTAATCCAAACCTTCAAGTTGGCTATAACCTTTGGCTACCAGGCGGTCCTTTCATCTCTCAATGGATCCATTAGACAAATGTTTTGTCTTAAAAATCCAGTGACAGCCAACAACATGTTGATTAGGTGTAGGAGGAACAAGAGACCATGTATTTGTGAACATCAAAGCATCAAACTCAACCTGCATTGCATGCCTCCATTCAGGAAATTTGGAGGGTTGAGTAACTGAGGTGGGCTCCTCAGGGACAGTAATGGTAGTGGTATGGGCGCGAGGCGGAGGCCAGGGGATGGTTCCATCAGTTCGGATTTTAAGGCAAACTTTTTATGCTCTGGCTCTCGTGTGCATGGGGTAAAGAGAGGTGGTAGGAGTCACAGAGGGAGAAGGAGAATAAGGCGAAAGGGGTGTGTAACGATGATGACGAGTCAAGGGAAGCCCTAATGGATTGTTAAGAGGAGGAAGCAGGAGCAGGTGAGATAGGTGGGAGTTGGGTTTGGGAGCGAGGGATGGAAGGATGTATTGAGGGCCCAGTGTTACTGGGGGGAGATAATGGGCTAGGCCTAGAAGTGGGGAACAATCCAATGGGCGGATTGGGAATGGGCTGAGTTGGACGAGAATGAAGGGAGCTGAAACTAGAATCAGCAAATGGAAAGTCATTTTTGTCAAATAAAACATCCCGAGAGATGTACATATGGCCAGTAGGAACATGAAGACACAGATAACCATGATGAGAAGAACTATAGCCGAGAAAAACACAAGGAAGGGATCTGAATCCATTTTGTGTCGATTATATGGCCTAAGATTAGGCCAACATTGACGGCCAAAAGTTTTTAAAAAAAGATAACCAGGTTTGGAGTGAAATAAAATCTAAAATGGGGATTTTTTATTTAAAATGGGGGAGGGTAGACTATTAATTAAGAAAGGGGCAGTAATAAAAGCATCGGACCAGTAGAGATAAGGCAAAGCAGAATGAGCAAGAAGAGTAAGGCCAGTTTCCACAAGGTGCCTATGTTTTCTTTCAACCGAGCCTTTTTTTGAATGAGCATGAGGACAAAAGATGCGATAACAAATACTAAAGGATTTTAACACATTATTAAGAGATCGAAATTCACCACCCCAATCAGATTGTAATGAACGGATTTTTGTATTAAAGAGAGTTTCTACATGGCATTTGAAAAACAAAAAAACTAGAGACAACATCAGATTTGCATTTTAAAGGGAAAATCCAAGTAAATCAACTGTAGTCATCTACAAAGGAAACATAAAAGCAAAAACCACCACGGGAGATCACTGGTGCAGGTCCCCAAACATCGGAAAAAATGAGATGAAGTGGGGCAGGTGAATGATGAGATGAGTGACCATAAGAGAGCTGGTGAAGCTTAGCCTTGCAGCACGAAGAGCATAAACCCGAAGAGGAGGAGGATTTGGCGGGCAGAGACACCCGTGAGATGAGTTTATGTACTAATTGCATGGAGGGGAAACCAAGACGAGAGTGCCACTGAGAAGAGGAGACACGCTCACCAACATGAGCATGAGGAGATAGAGATGGAAACACGTACATGCCATCCTTAGTAGAACTGCGAAGGAGAAGCTACTGAGTTTAAGAGTCCTTCACACAAAAAAAAAGATGAGTGAAATTCAAAAAATACAGAATTATCCTCACATAATTTGCAAACTGAAATTAAATTCTTAGAAATTGAGGGAACATGATAGAGTTTGGAGAGGAGAATACTACCATTGAAGGAGGGTATGGTGGAGCTGCCAACATGGTGAATTGGGAGAGAAGAGCCATCACCAACACGAACTTGCTCATCACCTTTGTATTTAGAAGGGTTGAGAGAGAGATTAGAGAGATTATGGGTGAAGTGGTGGGTAGCTGCTGAATAGGGGTACCAACTAGAGTCTGTAGGTGGGGAAAAGGGGTTGCTGAAATTGTGGGCCTGAAGTGAGGTGGGCTCAGAAGGAAGGGGGTGGAGGAGATTGATAGCTGTAGTCAAATCGGTGGTAACTAGAGATGGCGGTGTGGCCTCTTTTGTGGAAAACCCAACAGGTGGGTCGGTTAGGTGAAAAGGGAACTGGGTTGGAGCAGGAAGGACGATAACCATGCCTGCCACGACCCCCACGACCACCACCTCTGAAATTGCCCCTGGGGTGTGAGAAACCTCTACTACGAGAGAAGCTGGTAGTAGGTTTTGTTTGAGTAGTGTTAGTAGAAAATTCAGGAGATGATGTAAGTGTGGTGTTCTGATGGTTAAAACGAGCTTCATGAGTCAGCAGATGGCTATAAACTTGCGCCTGAGTGAGTGGATCCATACGAGTAGTGATGGATGTAACAAGAGAGTCATAGTCGGAGCTAAAACCAGCCAGGAGATACGTAATGAAATCAGATGAAGGAATGATTTTACCGACCATGGCAAGGGAGTCTTGGAGGAGCTTTGCCCAACGATAATATTTAGGTATGGTTTCTGATCCCTTCTTAAGGATAGTGGGCTGGAGTTGAACCTGCATGATGCTTGCATTTGATTTTGCAGCAAATAGATCTTCAAGCGTTATCCACACCTCATGGGAAGAGGTAGCTATGAGGACATGAACGATCAACGTTTCAGAGAGGGAGGAGATCAGGATGCTGATGATGGCTTGATCCTGCCATTGCCAGGCAAGAAATTCAGGTGATGGTGCGTTGTTCTTGCCGATTGGGTGAGGAGGAGCTGAGGACCCATCAATATATCCAAAGAGATTCTGGCCCTTGAGATAAGGTATGAGTTGTGCCTTCAACAATAAGTAGTTGTCATGGGTTAATTTCATTGTAATCATATTAATGGGGGAAGGAAGAGAAATTACTGGAGGTTGCATGTAAGAAGATGATGCAGTAGGAGATTCTGCCATGCTAGAGGCGAGGGAATGGACGCAAGTCCTAACAGGGCTCTAATACCATGATGAAAAGAAGAAAGTAAAGAAGATAAAAGGAAAGAAGACTGTAAAGGAAAAGAATTATGCTACTTTTCTTATTGTCTGTAGTGTAAACACAAAACATGGTGTATATATATACATAGGAAAGAGAGACTAAAATATTCTATGTAACAAACTTAACAAAAAAATAATAAAAAGAAAAATATCAAATCAGAACAGCCAAAATCCATTGAGCTGAAAATTATTCTTGAGCGCAGGGTGGTTGAGTAGTGTTGATACTGGGATTGTGAGTAGATTGTAGTCTCGAATTGTTGTTTGGTGAACTGGTTGTTTGATTTACAACATTTGATTGAGGGTTGCAAGCTCAGGGTGTGGATTTAAGTTTTCCCGCACATGTAGGTTTTGAATTTTGAACTGCTCATGTGCTCGATGGATGGAGAAGCAGTGAATAGGGTACAAGGATCTATGGGAAAGCGTGAAGAAATGAAGGAGAAGGTTGCGAAGTAATTGAGATTTATTGAATTTAGAGGTGGTGATAGAGAGGTATGGGCTTTAAGGGATAAATAGGAAATTTTGGAGGAATACTCCAGATTGTCGAAGGTGCTTGAGAGTAAACTCTCGCAAGCTAAAGTCAAGTACTCCCCCGAAGGTCTTATGGATCTCATTCAAAATCGCCTGGGTCTCTCTACATGTGGCTTATCGGGTGTGAAGGAGGATGGAGCTTCGGGGGATATGGGAATGTTGACCCCGATGATTCTAAATGAAAGGATAATGGAAGTGCTGGGTCTAGTTAAGAACAAATCGACTCCAGATGTAAAGGAGAGATTGGGGAATTCTAGTGAAAGGAAGAGGCTATGGGGGGACAAGGCCCCTTCTTGCTCTGAGAACTTGGACATTACTGCTTATGTCCCAAATGAAGCAGAGGGAAAGAGCCATGAAGGAAGAACAATCACCAGGAACAACAAGAAGGTGCTCTGGTCTAAGTTGTTTGCCAATAATAGGAACCGTGAGTCATGTACCCCCTTCCCTACCTTTCCTTCGGATGGTCAGGGTGTGAGATTAAGGCTCTCAGATATGTCAAGGCTTGAAGACTCATACCTAAAGTGCCTGGTAGGGTATTTTGTTGGTAAGTTCCTTGGGAAAGTTGCCTTGAGTGCAATTGTGAAATCCTGGAAAGCTAAAGTTACTTGCATTAGACACTCGAATGGATGGATTGTTTTTAAATTTCAAAGAGAAGAGGAGCTGGACATGGTGTTGGAGAAAGCTCCATATGTAATCCATGGAAGGAAACTATTCATGAAAAGAATGCCTAAGCAATTTCAGTTCAGGCCTAAACACAGGACCTTTCTGCTTGTGTGGGTTCAATTGAAAAATCTTCCAATAGAAATGTGGACTCCATTGGCTTTGGGAAGAATATGCTATGAGGTGGGAAAGCCTTTGTGTGCGGACAAGTAGACAATAATGTAGGCTAGAGTTTCCTTTCCAAAAGTCCTCCTGGAGGTGGATGTGGCAAAGGAAATCAAACATTTAGTCAAGATACTACTCCCTACTCTGCAGACTTTGCTGAAACTACAGCCACCATCTTTGAATTTTTTCTCCTCCCTGTGTTTATATATATGTGTGTGTGTGGAGTTGTGTAGTATGCTGCGAGTGTAGTGAGCAGAGAGTCGTGGGTTGAAGTGAGCTGTGAAAGGTATGGTGTGTAGTGTGAGTGCTGTGAGTGCAGAGAGGTTGTACGCAGAGAGTTGCAGTAAGAGAGAGAGAGAGAAGAGAGAGATAGAGAGAGTTGAGCAGTGGCTCCTCCTTGTATTTTTTTCTCCAGTATAGTGCAGTGGTGTGTGCTCCCGTGGACGTAGGTCGATTCGACCGAACCATGTAAATCTGGTGTTCCAGTGTGGAGGTGCTTTATTTTTCTTTGTGTGTGATTGTTGCTCAAGGATTATCCCCAATAAATTGGTATCAGAGCTTGGTTGGAGTAGAATCGCCAGATCGGAGAAAAATTCTTGGATTTTGAGCCTCTGTCCAGTAGCTCAAAATTTAATTTTGAGGCTACCATCGAACTCTTCTCGCCGAGATGAAGCCAACGGCTGTAACCGGAACTCGAACGAAGCTTGTACAACTCTGCACGCGCCTGCACATGCCACCAACCTACAGGGGACGTTTCTATGCTCTCAGACACGCCTTCACGTACCGGAAGAGAATCAGCAGGTTCCCGCACGCGCGGCCACGCGCCGAAGAACTGACAGAGGTTGAAGATGAGTGATGTCAGCACGACGTCACCCGTCCACGTTAGTGCACGTTAGCCGGGACCTGCGCCTAGTCAACGCCTAGCCAATTGCCTTGTCAGCGCCTAGCCAGTTGCCTTGTCAGCGCCACGTGGTGCCGAGTAAGCGGCCAGTCAGCAACCGCGTCACCGCCACATTAGTAGCCAAGACAGCGTAACGTCATCCCGAGCCCATGCCACGTCATAAAGTGGGCCCCACAGTTACTCGCCAGTAAGTTGGCCCACAGTGCCACGTTAGCAGACGGTGCAGTTAATAGCGTTAATAACACTGTCAGGGAATATTCCGTCTGTGAGAAGAATATTCCGTTAAAGTTGACAAGGTTTGACCGAAAGTTTGACTGGGCTTTTTGAAGCCATTTCGGGTCCGTTTTTTGAGCAACTTAAGCCACTTCTAAGGTTTCTCGACTGTTTTGGATCCAACTGTGCTGTTTTTTTAAGCTAATTCCATCTCTAGATCAATGAATCAAGATGTCGAACAAAAAAGGTCTTAAGTCGAGATGTTTGACGGCACGAGCTTCGGTTTCTAGAAGATGCAAATCGAGGACTATTTTTTTGGTAAGGAGTTGCACTTACCACTGATGGAGAAGCCAGAATCCATGAAGGAGAGCGAGTGAGAGTTGCTTGACCGAAAAGCCCTTAGAGCCATCAGAATGACGTTGTCGAAATCTGTGACGTTCAATATCAAGCATATAACATCCACCAAGTCTCCGATGGATGCGTTCTCTAATATGTACGAGCAACCTTCAACCGCAAATAAGGTACATCTCATGAAAAGACTATTTATAATGAGCATGTCTGCAAGTGAGAGTTTCAGCAGGCATTTGAATAACTTCAATGAGTTTTCTGACCAACTCACCTTAGTCGGGATAACGTTTGATAATGAGATTCGGGCCCTACTAATTCTTAGTCAGTTGTCTGAAAGTTGGAATGGTGTTGTTATTGCCATCAATAGCTCCACAGGAAAATTGAAGCTTGTATACGATGAGGTTGTTAGCATGATTTTAATGGAGGAAATCAGAATGCAGTCAAACCATGGCTCCACTTCAAGTTCAATCTTGAACATGGAGAGTCAAGGCAGAGGAAACAGACATGGACGATCAAACAACTATGGCAGATCTAGGCCCAGGCGGTCTAAATCCATAAATCCCAGAGGGTCTTAGGACACAGGTTCCCAGAGCACAAAAGTTATTGAGTGCTGGAACTGTGGAAATACAAGAACTAGTGTAGAAGTCAGTAGAAAGAGACGAGGGCAAAGTCAGAAGAAAATATTGCTTCCGAAAATGATGATTTGTTGATCTGCTCTTTGGAGAGCAAAAAGGAGTCTTGGGTGCTAGTCTCTGGAGCTTCATTCCATGCCACTTGTAGCAGAGATTGCCTGTAGGAGTATACATCAGGTAATTTCGATAAAGTATATCTGGGCAATGATCAACCTTGCAACAATGCTGGTAAGGGGACAGTGAAGATCAAAATGAATGGGTCAGTATAGAAACTAAGAGGTGTCAGGTATATTCCAGACCTGAGGAAGAATTTGATCTCAGTCGGTCAATGGGCAGATGAAGGTTATAACACATCTTTCATTGGTGATGAATGGAAGATTTCGAAGGGTGCATTGACAATTACTCGAGGTAAGAAAAGTGGTACTCGTTATGTAACTCTTGATACATGTATGTTTATTACAGTTGCTACAGAAAATGATGATAGCAACCTATGACATCAACGACTCGGACACTTGAGTGAGAAGGGACTCAGGGTGATGCATTCAAAGGGTAGATTGAGTGATTTATAGTTGGTGAAGATCGACGCATGTGAGGATTACATATTTGGGAAACAGAAGAGAGTCAGTTTCCAGACAAACATCAGTACCCGAAAGAAGGAGAGACTTAAGCTAGTCCATTCAGATGTATGGAGGCCAACAACCATTTCGTCTACAAGAGGAAAGCATTACTTCGTCACGTTTATCGATGATCATTCATGGAAGGTATGGGTTTACTTCTTGAAGTATAAATATGATGTCTTTGATGCTTTTAAAAATTGGAAAGTGATGGTAGAAAATGAAACTGGTTTGAAAATCAAAAGGCTGAGAACTGATAACGGTAGAGAGTATGTTGACACTGAGCTCAAGAAATTCTGTAATGAGCATGGTATCAGAATGGAAAGGACTGTGCCTGGTACGCCTCAACACAACGGCGTAGCCGAGCGAATGAACGGAACGTTGACAGAAAAAGCCAGAAGCATGCGTATGTAGTAAGGCTTGCCAAAGATGTTTTGGGCAGATGTAGTCAACACAGTAGCTTATTTGATTAATAGAAGTCCTTCAGTACCATTAGACTATAGCCTACCAGAAGAAGTTTGGAGTAACAAAGAGTTAAGACTTTCACATTTGAAAGTTTTTGGTTGTGTTGCATATGTACATATCAATGATCATGTCAGGGATAAGATGGATCTGAAATCCCGGAAATGCACTTTCATCGGTTATGGTGGAGATGAATTTGGATACCGCATTTGGGATGATGAAAACAAAAGGGTGATTAGAAGCAGAGATGTGATTTTTGATGAAAAGGTGATGTACACAGACAGGAACACAGTAGAATCCACCAAACAAGTTTAGAGAGAATCAACTTATGTAAATATGAATGATGTCCCAGAATTTGTCGAGAAAAAATAGCAGAATGCCGAGAATCCCCAAGCGGAGGAACCAGTGGAGCAGATCGTCGCATCACCGCCTCCTACTCCAGCTCCGGAGCTTAGGATATCTACTCGGCCCCATGTACCCAATAGAAGGTATATAGATTATTTACTTCTTACAGATGGAGAAGAGCCCGAATGCTATGATGAAGCATGTCAGGAAAGAGATGCAAGCAAGTGGGAGTTTGCGATGAAGACGAGATGAAGTCCCTCACCTCCAATAGAACGTGGGAACTAGCTGAGTTTCCCAAAGGTAAGAATGCCCTTCATAACAAGTGGATGTATAGAATCAAAGAAGAGCATGACGGCTCCAAGAGATACAAGGCTTATTTGGTAGTTAAAGGCTTCGAGCAGAAGGAAGGAATTGACTACACCGACATTTTTGCACAAGTTGTGAAGTTGACAACCATTAGATCTGTTCTGAGTATTGTTGCCTCAGAGGGTTTACATCTTGAGCAGTTAGATGTGAAGACGGCGTTTCTTCACGGTGATCTTGATGAGGAAATCTACATGCATCAACTAGAAGGATTCTCAGAGAAAGGTAAAGAGAATTTGGTGTACACGTTGAAAAAGAGCTTGTACGGTCTCAAACAAGCTCCCAGACAATGGTACCAGAAATTTGACGGCTTTATGCATAGGAATGATTTTCTAAAGTGTAACGTCGACCACTGTTGCTACTTCAAGAGGTATTAGTATAGCTATATCATTCTGTTGTTATATGTGGATGACATGTTGATCGCAGGACCAGATATAGAAGAGATCAAGAAATTGAAGCAATAATTGTCAATGGAATTTGACATGAAGGACTTAGGCTCAGCGAAGCAGATACTTGGGATGTGGATCTCCAGAGATAAACGACAGGGAACATTGCAGTTATCTCAGTCGGAGTACATTAGCTGTGTTCTACAGAGGTTTAACAGGAGCAACGCCAAAGCAGTAAATACACCTTGGGCAGGACACTTTCGCCTCTCCAAGGATCAGGTTCCCCAGACAGATGAAGAGAAGGACTTCATGGCTAAGGTACCTTACGCTTCAGCCATTGGAAGTCTCATGTACGCCATGGTTTGTACCAAACCGGACATTAGCCAAGCAGTGGGAGCAGTTAGTAGATTCATGTCTAATCCAGGGAAGACTCACTGGGAAGCAATGAAGTGGATCTTCAGGTACCTCAGAGGCACTATTGATAAGTGCTTATGTTTCGGCAAAGGAGACTTGAAAGTCAAAGGGTATGTAATGCTGATTTTGCGGGTGAAATTGATCACCGCAGGAGCACCACTGGATACGTGTTCACTGTTGGCACAACAACTGTTAGTTGGATGTCTTAGATACAAAAGATTGTTGCCCTATCCACTACAGAAGCTGAGTACGTAGTAGTGAAAGAAGCCAGCAAAGAGATAATTTGGCTTCAGGGTCTGTTGACGTAGCTTGGGTTAAAGTAGGAGAGGAATGTTTTGTACAGTGACAGTCAGAGTGCGATACATCTAGCAAAGAACTCTGCATTTCATTCCAAAACCAAACATATCGAATTGTGTTATCACTTCATCAGATGTTTATTGGAAGATAAAGTACTGACACTTGAAAAGATTCAAGGTAGGAGAAATCCAACTGACATGTTGACGAAGGTGGTGACTGCAGAGAAGCTGAAGTTGTGCTCAACTTCAGTTGGTCTTCATGCTTGAAGACAGACATGAGCACATCATTTGCCTATACACTAGTTGAGATGCTATCTCCGTTTCCAAGTGGAAGATTGTTGAGATTGTCAGTGTGGAGTCGCCGACAGCTGCACCAGCCCAGTCGCAAACTTGGACGTTGAAGACCGGCGGCCACCTACTCTTTAGACTTTGCTGAAACTGCAGCCATCATATCTGAATTTTTTCTCCTCCCTGAGTTTATATATATGTGTGTGTGGAGTTGTGTAGTATGTTGCGAGTGTAGTGAGCAGAGAGTCGTGGGTTGCAGTGAGCTGTGAGAGGTGTGGTGTGTAGTGTGAGTGTTGTGAGTGCAGAGAGTTGTAGTAAGAGAGAGAGAGAGAAGAGAGTGACAGAGAGAGTTGAGCAGTGGCTCCTCCTTGTATTTTTTTCTCCAGTATAGTGCAGTGGTGTGTGCTCCCGTGGACGTAGGTTGATTCGACCGAACCACATAAATCTGGTGTTCCAATGTGGATGTACTTTATTTTTCTTCGTGTGTGATTGTTGCTCCAGGATTATCCCCAACAAAAATAATAAGAAAAGGAATGGAAATAATGGTAAAGGAAATGAGGAACCAGTGATGGAAGACTCTGTTGAGGAGCCTGAAATGGGGTGTCATAATCCTGTGATGCCCTCTGGATGGAAATTTGATGATCCTATCTATAATGGAGTGTATTCCTCTAGTCCTTGTACCTGGGGGCCTCTTGTGGGTAAAAGGAACACTGAAGACAGGAATCAATGGAGTAGGGTATGTGATTTGTCCCCAGAAGCTAATTGTGGACATGGTGTCCATGCTTCCCAGAGTTGAGGTGCACTGGGAATTGCTGATGACAGGTCTGGAGATGAGTTTAATGCAGAAATGGCTCCTGAGGTTCATTATGAAAGAGTGAATACCTTGTCAATAGGTGTGGAAAATGACCATGGTCAGACTATTAGTGGAAACAGGGTGGTTCTAGATTGTCAGTATGTTAGCCATGATTTGGAACTAGCTCGATGGAATCATCAAATGGGGGCAATTCAGAATGAAAAATTGGAAGTGGTGTGTGCATTACAAGCCAGTGGTGTGCAGAAGATGTGTACAGGTATGTAAAAGAATAGTCAGACTTGTAAGGAGATGAATGATGGGTTTACAGTAGTAAAGGGCAGGAAAGCAGCAAACAAAGGAGGAGTTCCAGTACAAACAAACAAGAAAAGGGGGCCTAGCCCCCATCGTGTCCAATGAAGATAGCATCTTGGAACATCAGTGGTTTAAACGGACCCCTGAAACAAAATGGGATTGCCGATCTCATTAGGAAAAATAAGCTGGATGTTATGGGAATTTTGGAAACTAAACTATCTGTAGAAAAATTAAATGTAATGATGGGAAGGATGTTTAGTTCATGGGAACAAATAAACAACTTTGAGTTGCACAGATCTGGACGAATTATAGTTATGTGGAATCCTCAGAAGGTTCAGATTCAGTTAATCCATATGAGTGCTCAAGCCATTCATTGCAAGGTGAAATGTACTGTCACTTCTAATGAGTTTTGGGTAAGCTTCATATATGGGTTCAACTACCTCGTGGCCAGGAGAGCTCTGTGGCTGGATCTGGTTCAAACTAGAAGTTCATGCTCTGGCCCTTGGATGTTGTTGGGAGACTTTAATTGTGTGCTAAAGGAGGGAGAAAAGAGAAATGGAAATCCGGTTTCAGTATATGAAACTAAGGATTTGTCTCATGGAAACTGGTTTGTCTGACTTAAACTCTTCGGGATGCTTCCTTACATGGTTAAATGGGAATGTATGGTGCAAATTGGATCATGTGTTGGTTAATCATGGATGGCTAATGGAAAATTGGAGAGCCCAGGCCCGCTTCCAGTGCCCTGGGACTTTATCAGACCACTCTGTGTGTCTGGTCTCCCTGTTTGCAGATCAGGAGCTGGGTATAGCTCCATTTAAATTCTTTAATATGTGGGCAACCCATGAAGACTTCTAGGGGGCGGTTAAGGAAATATGGCAGGGCTACTATGAGGGTAATAAACAGTACTGCTTTACCAGGATGCTGCAAGCTTTAAAGAAGTCTTTGAGCGAACTAAACCAGACTCATTTCTCACATATCTCAGCTCGAGCTGAGAGGGCAAGCTCAGAGCTTTTAGAAGTCCAACAAAAATTGCATGACCTCCCTTCATGCCCTGTCTAAAGATGGAGTTAGGAGTCAGGAGGAGTGAAGCTGCTAGACTGGAGGAGGCTAACAAGTTGTTTCTTGCACAGATGGCCAAATGCAAATACCTGAAGCATTGTGACAGGGATTCCTCATTTTTCCATGCTATTCTGAGAAGGAACAGGAATAGGAACCATATTGCATCAATAACTAAACAGAATATGGAGATAACTAAATCCTATGATCAGGTTGCTGAGGAGTTTGTGAACTACTATAAACAGTTGCTTGGAACAGAGGATAACAACACTATGGTAGATGCACAGGTTGTAGCAAAAGGCCCTGTTCTGAATGAGGATAGGAGGAGCAGTATGCTGGTACCAGTGACATATGATGAATAAAGGAGGCATTGTTCAGCATAGGAGAGGGAAAATCCCCAGGTCCTTATGGCTACTCTGCTGACTTCTTCAAAAAAGCCTGGAGTACAGTAGGGTCAGAGCTTATTCAGGCAGTTAATGAATTTTTTCTCAGCAGAGGGTTACTAAAACAGATCAACCATACTTCTATTGCCTTGATACCTAAAATGAGCCATGCTAGTTCAGTAAGTGACACCGACCTATCTCATGCTGCAATGTCGTATACAAAGTCATAGCAAAGATTATTGCAGCTAGAATCAAACCTGCTCTGGAAGACATAATCAATCTAGCTCAAGCTACATTTGTAAAAAATAGGAGCATGGTGGAAAATATCTACTTGGTTTAGGAGTTGGTCAGAGGGTATCCAAGGAAAAAGGATTTCTCCCAAATGTATGATGAAGATAGATCTGAATAAGGCATATGATTCAGTTTCATGGTCTTTTATTAATGGAATGCTGGTACACTTAAAATTCCCTGCTGAAATGGTGGCTTGGATTATGGAATGTGTATCTTCTACCTCATTCTCAGTATCTTTGAATGGTAGATTCTTTGGGTTCTTCAAAGGGAAGAAGGGTTTAAGACAAGGGGACCCCCTGTCCCCCCTTCTGTTTGTCATCTGCATGGAGTATCTTTCAAGACTGTTAAAATCAGTAAAGGGAAGGTTTGATTTTAAATTTCATCCTAGATGTGAGGAACTGAGAATTACTCATCTGGTATTTGCGAATGATCTGATGCTATTTTCTCAAGGTGACTCTAAATCAGTAAGCTACCTAATGGCCTATTTAAAAAAGCTCTCCTGCTGCTCAGGTTTAACAGCTAATAGTCTGAAATCTAACTTATATCAAGCTAGAATTAAGAAACAGGAGCTGGAGAATATACTGAACTCAACTAGTATAAAGCAAGGGGAATTTCCCTTCAGATATCTGGGCATCTCACTGCTATATTCTAAACTGAATGCAGCTCACTATGGACCTCTTGTTTGTCGAATTTTAGATCTGCTCAAATGCTGGCCTAAGAGTACACTGTCATATGCAGGGAAGTTAGAAATTTTAAACTCAATAATTCAAGGGGTGGAATGCTTTTGGCTAGCTATATTTCCTATTCCTTTGACTGTTCTAAACCAGATAACCAAGCTGTGCAAGGTGTTCTTATGGGGTGGAAGGAGAAAGCCTTTGGTGGCTTGGCATGAAGACTGTCTTCCAAAATCTGAGGGAGGACTTGGTGTTTTTGATTTGAAAACATAGAACTTGGCTTTGTTGTCTAAAGCTCTATGGAACATTTACTCTAAAAAGGATGTGTTATGGTCCAAGTGGGTCCATCAGATTTATTTATATGAATCCAATATCTGGGAAGCTACAGCAAAGAAGAGTGACTCCCCCTTATTCAAAAAGCTAACTGGTATCAGGAATCAAATTGTGCAGAGGTGTGGAGGAGTGGAAGCTGCAATCGAAATGATGAAAGGGTGGGAAACTAATTCTCATTTGGGATATGAATTTTGGAGAAACGAAAGCCACAAGGTGCCATGGGTCAAGGAGGTATGGTACAATGGAAATCTCCCAAAACATGATTTTTGTCTATGGCTGGGTTGGAAAGGGAAGCTCCCCACATGTGACAAAGTGGTAGGTGTAGAGACAAACCTAGTATGTATGTTTTGCAAGGCAGAGACTGAAACACTGGAACACTTATTCTTTAAGTGTAGCTTCTCGGCTGAAGTATGGAATACCATGAGAAGATGGCTAGGGCTAAAAAGGAGCATGTCAACTATTAAAGCTGCTGCTAAATGGTTACACAAAGAAGCCAAAGGCAACGTAATCCACTCTGCAGGAAGAAGAATTGGGCTGGTTGCGACAGTCTACTACTTATGGCACTTCAAAAATAAGAGTAGATTTGAGGACTAGAATATATCTCCTTTGGAGCTTGTAAATTTGATTCAAAAGCATGTTTATCGGGCTGTTTATGACAAACATGGCTTGAACGACATTGATTAGACTTTACTAGAGTCTACTAATATATTGTTTGGTAAATAGAATTTCATGATGTAAGTAGTTTTTGAAATGTTTGGAATTGGTCATAATGGCCCCTAGAGATGCCCAGGTTTTGATGTATGCTATGGACTATAATGTAATGTAATTTGTTAATGTGAGGAACATGTTCCTTTTAGCCCAGGGATGCCAAGTGTAGTTGTACATACGATTTTGGTCAATATATTTACCCTTTGATAAAAAAAAAAATGATACGTCTGCACCTAACTCCAACTACGCAGGCATCCGCAACTTGCTTGTGGGGTTCCGATTGCTTTACAACATCCTGATAGTCCGGACTTCTAGGGAAGGTACACCCTCTACTGAGGCTAATCGGCTGAGACCACCCTACACTTTCATCTAGAACAATGTGGGCACACATGGCCAAATACTGAATCTCTAGTAATGGTACTATGCTAATATCATAACTGGTCCCCATAGTTCCTAAAGCATATTATGCAATTTTAGTAATAAAACTGTATTTCCACTCATTTCATATAAAATCTGTCATATTCTAAAACCCGGCCCTCGTGACCGTCATGTAAAACTCAGCTTATAGCCGCTATCTCAAATCCCCACCCTTGCGGCCATCATATAAAACTCAGCTTCTAGCCGCTATATCAAATCCCGTCCCTCGTAGCCCTCATATAAAAACCCCCATGTGCTTTGACAAACAGTTTCAGTATTTCAGAAGCAATTTCAGTATTTTATAAACATTTCTAGTATTTCACAAGCATTTCCATAAACTCGGTTATACAATAACCTTGAAACATTATCCATCTGCTACACAGTAAAGACCCAAAGAATCATAATAATTAAATAATAAAAGAAATGAGAGAAAAGGGAATTCCAAGGGGGACTTAGCAGGGTCTCGTCGACGAGCGTTGGGCATTCGTCGACGAGAAGCCTTCTTGGGTATGTCGACGTGGACGCGTGTCTCGTCGATGAGAACTTACCGAAAGAGCTAATTTCAAGGCCTGAAGTTCGTCGACGAAGGTATGTGCTCATCAACGAACCACCTTCTTGGACTCGTCGACGAGGTGATGTGGCTCGATCACTCTATATAAGGCCAAAAATCACATTTCTACAAGAGATTTGCATGTCAGCCTCCTCTCTCTCTCTCTCTCTCTCTCTCTCTCTCTCTCTCTAGAATTTCGTCTTCTCTACCTTTTGTCTAGATTTCTAACTTCGTTCTTCACCGGATTGAAACAGTTATGTATCGGTATCAATTCATGAAGTTATGATCATGTAAGATATTTCTATGAAATATGAAACAGTTATGTATCGGTATCATGAAATGTATTATATGTTATTAAAACCCGGATGGCTTAGTTTATGTCACGATAATACTCATGTTGCCACACACTGATATTAGTTTATCTCCCTTATTGAGAGGTGTCTCACTCTAGCATTACAAACATTTTAGGAAAACCAGGTAAGAGGGTGAATAGAGCCATGTAGCAGTAGAAGTTGACCGACCTACCCTGTCAGAAGGGTAAGTAGTTGAGCTAGGGTCTGATGGGTTTTTGGATTGTGACCCTAGGGTACTTTTTGGTCTTGTTGTGGATGATTGTGTGTGTGTGTGTGTGTCTATATATATATGGCAGACTCAGTAGAACTCCGGTATTGTGCCTGTTGTTGCATGGCATGCATGCGATTTATGTTTTCCATTGCTTAGGTATCAGAGATGTATGACAAGTATATCCTTGGTACCTATGGTTCTGAGTTGATAAGGATTAGTTCAGTTTTAGCAGGTTATCAGGGTTATTATAAATGTTGTTATGTGGAAAAATAAATATATATGGTAAGATAAGTAGGTCATTACAATTTGGTATCAGAGCCTAGGTTGTTAGGTTTTGTAGACTCTAGAGTGCAGCAGAAACAATACCAGAGTATAGGAAAAAGATTTGATGTTTTGTTCTACAGTTTGGAGGGAGGACTTCCGTGGTGGTTTCTGTGTCTTTCCTTGGGTGACGATTTTAGGAAAGCCATAATAAACTATTGTCGGGTTGTGTTTCTAAAGTGTAGGACTGAATTTTGAATTAAGATAAGGATGTCAGGATAGAAGGGATATCATGAGTTTTGGTTAGATACGTAAATTGTAAGGGTAGGGTCCTAAGTCATGTTTATTGTCTTTTCAGGATGGACCCTGTGGATGGTAGTGCTCGTGCGAGCTGTAGTGATGGTGCAGGGCCCTCAGATGCAAGCGAAGCTGATTCGAATGCGGTATTACATAGTGTAGCTCGACAGGTCATGACTGAGATTGCACAGAGCTCTAGAAAGCAGGGAAGCTCATCTGCAGACCATAGGCGTACGATAGAGAAATTCACTAAGATGAATCCTCAGGTATTTTTAGGAGGAGTTGTTCCTGTAGTTGCCGAGAATTGAATGTAGGAAATTGAAAAGGTTTTGGTAGTGCTACAATGCATGGAGGAGCAGAGAGTCTTATTTGCCACCTATAAACTAACATGAGAGGCTGAGAGATGGTGGATTGGGGTAAAACTATTGGAGGAGAAGAGGGTGGTGCCTATGGCTATGACCTGGTGCTATTTTAAAGATTTGTTCTTCGACAGGTACTTTCTGGTCACTATCAGGGAGGCCAAAGTGGAGGAATCCCTAAATCTAAACTAGGGACAACAAATAGTCCAACAGTACGCGGTGAGGTTTATAAAGTTGTCCCACTTTGCCCCGTACATCATACCCGATGAGGCAAAGAAGGCGAGGCAGTTTGAAAGTGGTCTAAGGCAAGAAATTTATAAGTAGGTAATAGTGTTGAAAGTGCAGGATTTTTCTGAATTGGTGGACAGAGCAGCTGTGGCTGACGCTGGTGAGTGGATGGGTGTAAAGGAGCAGGGACAGAAGAAGAGGTCCACTCCTTTAGGCTTTCAGCAGGGATTTAGTTGAGCCCAGTAGAGGAGAGGAAATTATGGCAAAGGATAGAGGCAGGAGAATGGGGGTCATGAGATTCAAGGAGTGCAGACCTACGCTTTATGTCAGACATAGGGGAAGAGGCACTTGGGAGAGTGTCGAGTGGGAGAGGTGTATGCTATTGTTGCGGTAGATTGGGACATTTGGTACGAGATTGCCCTACACCACCTGGTGCCGCTCCAGCTCCCAGACCTTATTGGACAGGTTATCAAGCACCTCATGGTGGCCAGCAGAGGAATGTAGCCCCGACGAGGGTTTATGCATTGGCGCTGGGATACGTTGAGACTGTAGGCTACGTCGTGACAGGTACCCTTATTGTTTTATAATGTCAAGTTACTGTTTTATTTGATTCAGGTGCCACCCACTATTTTGTGTCTGAGGGATATGTTAAATTGTTTGGTGTTGAGACGCAGTTATTAGATGTTGAATTGTCAGTAGCAACACCGACAAGGTTAGTGGTGAGGTGTCGTAGGGTGCTCAGTGTCTATCCAATAGAAATTCAGGGGAGAGTATTACCAGCTGACCTAATTGTGCTAGATATGCATGGGTTCGATGTAATAGTGGGTATGGACTGGCTAGCTACTAACCATGCTAGTATCGATTGTTATCCAAAAAAGGTGATATTTAGACCATCGGGAAAGAAAAAATTCAAATTTGTGGGGTCACGGGTGCATTCCCCGCCTCAGTTAGTGACAACATTGCAAACGAGAAGACTACTCCTGGACTGATGTCAGGGGTTTATGGCCTATGTAAAGGAGATAGCAAAAAATGAATTAAAGCTTGTTGGTACACCAGTGGTAAAAGAGTTTCCAAACGTTTTTTCAGAGGAACTATCTGGGTTGCCTCCCGACTGCGAGGTAGATTTTGCTATCAACTTACTTCCAGGGACAGCACCGATTTCTAAAACTCCTTACTAAATGGCTCTAGTATAATTGGGAGAATTAAAAAATCAGTTGCAGGATTTATTAAATAAAGGGTTTATTAGGCCTAGTGTATCGCCCTGGGGAGCTCCAGTACTATTTGTAAAAAAGAAATATGGGAGTATGAGGATGTGCATAGATTACAGAGAAGTAAACAAAGTAGCAATTAAGAACATGTATCCTCTACTCCATAAAGTTGACTTATTTGATAAGCTTTGAGGTACATGGGTCTATTCCAAGATTGAGCTAAAGTCAGGTTATCACTAGGTGAAAGTTAAAGTAGAAGACATTTCGAAGACAACTTTCAGGACCAGGTATCGGCCTTATGAATTTCTAGTTATGTCATTTGGTCTGACGAATGCTCCTGTTGTATTCATGGATTAGATGAATAAAATATTTCACCAGTATTTATACCAGTTTGTTATGGTTTTCATTGATGACATACTGGTTTACTCAATGAGTTTTGAGGAGCGTGAGACACACTTGAGGTTGGTACTTCAGATGCTCAGGGAAAAGAAATTGTATGCCAATATTAGCAAGTGTGAGTTTTGGTTAGAGAAAATTGCATTTCTAGGGCATGTTATATAAGGGGATGGAATTTTAGTAGATCCTAGAAAGATTGAGATAGTGGTGAATTGGGCGAGGCCGAGAAATGTTTAAGAAATCTAGAGTTTCTTGGGACTGGCGGGATATTACTGACTATTTGTAGAAGGATTTTCAGCATTATCAAGGCCTCCGACATGACTAACTAGAAAGAATGGTAGATTTGAATGGGACGACAGTTGTGAACAGAGCTTCCATGAATTGAAATAGAGGCTCGTCACTACACCAGTATTGACTATTCCATCGGGAGGTGATGGTTATGTGATCTACTATGACGCATATTTGAGGCGTCTCAGTTGTGTATTGATGCAACCGGTCAAAGTAGTGGCATATGCCTCCAGAAATTTGAAAGAATATGAAAAGAATTATCCCACTCATGATTTATAATTAGCTACAGTGGTTCACGCATTGAAAATTTGGAGGCATTATCTGTATGGAGAGAGATATGAAATATTTTCATATCATAAAAGTTTAAAGTACTTATTCACATGGAAGGAGTTGAATATGTGGAAAAGAATATGGTTGGAACTTATTAAATATTACAACTGCACCATCAATTACCACCTAAGGAAGGCAAATGTGGTAGCTGATGCTCTGAGCTGAAAATCAGGGGAAGCAGCATATTTAGCAGCAATAATTCAACACCCGATTCTGATGGACTTAGAGAGGCTCAACATGGAGTTAGTAGAGAGTGATCACCAGACATTTATTGCCAACCTAGTGGTGCAGCATACGCTATATGAAAAGATTAAAGCATCCGAGAAGAATGAGGTAAAGTTGATTGAGTTGATAGAGAAGATACAAAATGAATAGGGGGATGAGTTCAGTATTTCTGATGACAGAGCTCTGAGGTTCCGTACCAAGCTATACATGCTTGCAGATGTGGATATCAGAAGGACTATCCTAGAAGAGGCTTACAGTTCCCTATATATAGTTCATCCTAGTAGTACAAAAATGTATAGGGATATGCGAGAGTCTTTCTGGTTGAGCAGCATGAAGAGGGAGATTGACAAGTTTGAGTAGCAGTGTTTGACATGCCAGCAGGTAAAGGCTGAGCATAAGAGACTGATGGGCTAGCTACAACCACTTTACATTCCAGAGTGGAAATGGGATCACATTTCTATGGACTTCATGACAAGTTTACTACTGTTGCAGTAGGGGCAAAATGCTATTTGGGCGGTCGTAGATCGACTAACAAAGACCGCTCATTTTATCCCTATCAAAGTAAACTACTCCATGAACATACTAGTAGAAATATATATTCAAGAGATAGTATAATCACATGGTGTGCCAGTGTTTATAGTATCAAACCGAGACCCACGTTTCACGTCACGATTTTGGAGGAGCTTGCAGGAGGCTCTAGGGTCTTAGCTATCATTCAGCACGGCGTTTCATCCTTAGATAGATGGGCAGTTAGAGAGGATGATTCAGACATTAGAGGATATGCTATAGGCATGTGTGTTGGATATCAGGTGTAGTTGGACCCAGTATATACCGCTGGTAGAGTTTTCATACAATAACAGCTATCAGACCAGCATCAACATGGCACCTTTCAAGGCATTATATGGTAGGAGATGTTGTTCTCCTCTACACTGGGATGAGTTAGGTGAGAGGCAAGTTTGGGACCAAAGTTAATGCAGCAGGCGTATGATAATATTTGACTTATCGAAGAAAGAATCAGTGTAGCTTAGAGTCAGCAGAAAAGCTACATAGATACTCACTTTCGAAAGTTGGAATTCGAAGTGGAAGACCATGTATTTCTGAAAATAGCGCCACTAAAAGGAACTATGAGGTTTGAGAGGAAGGCTAAGCTGAGCCCTAGGTTTATTGGCTCTTTTGAGATACTTGAGAGGGTGGGGTCAGTTCCCTACTGGCTAGCATTACCACCAATTTTATACAGGATACATCACATATTTCATGTTTCCATGCTGAGGAAATATGTCCCTGATCCCTCCCCCATGGTCAGTTATGTAGAGATAGAGCTCAGAGATTCACTAGCTTATAAGGAGATACTAGTGCAGATCTTAGACAAGAAGGAGCAGGAATTGTGTAGTAAGAAAATTCCATTAGTAAAAGTCTTGTGGAGGAATCACATAGTAGAATAAGCTTCTTGGAAACTTGAAGAAGAAATACAATAGAAATACCCGCACCTATTTAGTGGGGACCAGTAGTAATCAGGGAAAATGTAGATAAGTATGTTAAGTTTCTTTTGTGCAAGTTAGTTAGTATATGCAATAATTTTCGGTTAGTAGGTAATGTTTTGGTTTTGGGAGAATTTTATTCTATATGTATTTGTAATCTCCCAAAACCCTGAATGTAACCACGGTATTCTTCCACCACAAGTGAGGGTAAGTAATGAAATAAGTAGCCACTTTTCCTTAAAGGATGGTGTTCAATACAGATAGTAAATTTTGAGGAAGAAATTTTATAAGCAAGGGAGAATGTAGAGACCCAAAAAACTATAGTCATTAAATAACAAAAGAAAGGATAGAAAAAGGAATTCCAAGGGGGACTTAGCAGGGTCTTGTCGATGAGCACAGGGTGTTCGTCGACGAGAAGCCTTCTTGGGCACATTGACGTGGACGCACATCTCATCGACGAGAACTTACCAAGAGAGCTGATTTTAGGGCCTGAAGTTCATCGACAAAGGTATATGCTTGCTGAAAAACCACCTTCTGGGACTCATCGATGAGGTGACATGGCTCGTTGATGAGGACACGTGGACAACGCTCTATGTAAGGCCAAATATCACATTTCTACGAGAGATTTGCATGTCAGCCTCTTTCTCTCTCTCTCTCTCTCTCTCTCTCTCTCTCTCTCTCTCTCTCTCTCTCTCTCTCGATAGAATTTCATCTCCTCTACCTTATCTCTAGATTTCTGGCTTCATTCTTCACCGGTTCGATGATCAGAAGCTGCCACACTACTTCTGGGAAGTTTCTCTATAAGTCTGCTGGAGTAGATTGTTGATTAGGCCAACTTGAGCACCATCCCAAAATTTGGGTAAGTTGGGTATTTTAAGATTTATAAGGTATTTGATATTTCTGGATTGAGGAAAATGTATTAGGTGAGATAATACTGGTATTTTGTGGGAAAAATGTGAATTTCAGGGTGTGGAGCTAGGAACACATACAGTAGCAAATTTGGTTAATTTTGTGGACTTCTCAGTAAGCTAGGTAAGGGGATAAATTAAGTCAGTATTTTTAATGGAATTATTATTTGATATACAACATTTATTTTTCAGAAAATATGTATGTTTAGTAAAGTGCTTGGGAATATTGTGGTTTAACAAGACATTGGAATTAATACATTTTATCAAGAAATATGATTTCAGATAAGATTTTATGTATAGTGTAGGGACCCAAATTCGGAAAATAAATAAAGAGAAGAGAAGAGAAATTAGAAAGGATAAAATAATGAAACTCGTCGACGAGGCTCCATTTCTCATCGATGAAGTCTCTTCTGTAGCTCAGAGACGAGACGTGGAGGCCCATCGACAAGAAGATACTGAGGGATTTTCGGACGTTCTGAAATCTCAGGCTCATCGACGAGGTCGCCCTCTCGGCGATAAAAGCCCTTTCTCGGCTCGTCAACGAGGCTGGCCAGGTCAACCAAGTTATAAATAAAATATTCATTACTTCATGGTTAAGAAAACTCAATTCTCTCTCTTTCTCTCTCACACACACACACACACACACATGCACACATGAACCAGCCCTCTCTCTCTCTAAGATTTTGTGTCGTCTGTTGCTGAAATCAATGATCTGACGTCACTACGTAGATCAAGAGGAGAATCTCTACAGTTATAGTGGATCAGATTTTTGATTTGAGGATTTTCGGGATTTTCCCTAAAATCGAGGTCAGGATATGATTTCATTTTTGGTTCGGTAGACATGTAGTAGTTGAGATTATAATGAAGTACTATTCTTCGGTTTTTAGGTTTGAGGGATCCCGAGTCGTTGTTTTGGATCGGTTCATTTGTGTTTCGATTTTTGGGATTAAGGCAAGGGGATTTGTTTACATCAGTATTTTTAGAAAATGAAACCACAGGATATGTAGCTTATGTTTGTATGTACTTGTTGACTGCTTATCTGCAAAGTTTTATCGGTTATAAATGCTGATTCTTACGGTTTTCACGATTTTACGATTTTGGAAAAAGTGAGGTTTTTGGCATATGATCTCCAAATTATTTAAATTACTTTATTTGCACTAAAACTAAAATAGCAGATGCTTGAAACTCGTAAATTGCAGCAGAAATGATATTTTACGAACCCGTTTATATGAAATGTATATTTGATCAAATAAGTGTGACGTATGATATGAATTGAATCTATACAGATTTGAGATGTATGTATATGAACTATGGGGACTAAGGTCCCAAGTGGTTATTAGAAAATGCAATAAACATGTGCTTGTTAGATACCGTGACAAGTATGAGAAAAGGGTAAAACCAAGAGGTTACGAGCCAATTTTTATCACAGTATGAATGAAAGTATACATGAATGAGATTGTGAAAATACTGGAATTGCGCGGGTTATTATGTTTTAATGTAAATTATATATATGATATTGGGACCGCAGCTTGTCTCAATAGTATATGAAGCCTTGAAAAACTTCTATTATTTAGGTTCGGTACCGTTGCCAAAACATAGGTACAGTGCAACCACACGTAGTTATTTTTCAATGTGGGTATCTAGTAGTCGGCTTGGTAAGAAGGATGACTGGTCAAAAGGAATCAGGGTGGTGATGGCCAGGTCGGGCTACAGTATGTTATGATGCCAGATAATGCCTGCACGAACAGGGCTTGATCAGTGCTTTCTTATTGCAAAACCCTTGCCACGGGGAATTCCTGGCATAGTTATGATAGCTTCAAGCTGGACGGTGTTCTAAATATGCATATACATGATTTAAAAGTTTTACTGGGCAAGTCACAGGTTTGAGTACCAGGAGGAGGGATTGTACAGTGTATGGGCCTGTATCCTACCCTAACCTCAGGAACTCTCACTTGTAATGATGCTAAGTTATCTATTATCAGGAATTTATATATGTACTATATATATTACAGTATTGAGAATGTGCAATCTATGTAACTGTTTTCAAACAAGAATATAACTGTATAGTTACACACTAATGTAATATCTTCCGCCTTATTGAAAAGTGTCTCACCCCAATCTTACAACCTTTGTTTCAAGAGTTACAGTAAATTGGTCCTAGTCTTCTAGAAAGACCGTGGAGCGTAGAGTCTGGTTAGCTGACGTATGTTTTGTATGAGTTATGGATTTTTAGCTAGGATGTGTTTTTTTTTTTTTTTTGGAATGTAATACAGTTTATGTTTTATGTATGGATGAATGTATGTGAGGAACAATTAGATACTCTGGTACGTCTATTAGGATCCATATGAACATTTATGTTTTCCGCAATATATGAAAGTACAGATCATTATGATATACCTGTATGTCCCTGTTTAGGGCGGGTATTTGATGTATGTTATTTGATTGTATAGGTTATGTATGTATAGTAGCACTCTGGGCCATATAAAGGGCCAGGGCATTACAATTTTGATATCAGAGCTACAACCAGCCAGAAGTGTGATGTAAGTGTGATGTGAATTGCATTACTTGGTTATGGATATGCTCAGAGCTTAGGTTGCTAGGTTTTGTAGATTAGACTATAGCAGAGTTTAAGATGTGAATATGTATATCGAGTGTAGCTTTGTATACCTAGAGATAGAAATTCATTGACAAATGTCTGTGCTTTTCTAGATCTTTCGAAAGGTTCATAAAATCACAGTATTCTATTGGCGATTTTGTTTCTAAATGGAAGAGCGGAACTCAGATTAGAATGAGAATGTGAGTCATCAGAGTAAGTCAATACTAGGAATGTTATTATGGGAAATGAGTTTATAGTATTGCAATATTAGTTGATTAAGCTTCTAATTGATTTCCTTAATTGCTTCTTCAAGATGGAATCCAAGGATATTATTGCCAATATTGGAGGCAGTAGTAGTGAAGGAGTTGGCCATGAGGCTAGTAGCAACTCCATGAGTGTTCTGCGGGACTTCGCCCAATAGCTTATTGCTAAGTTTGTCCGAGCAAATAAAGGTCAGGTTCGTTCCCTTGTTGAGTTGGGATGCTCCATTGACCAGTTCACACGATTGAAACCTCCCGTCTTCGTAGGGAGTGCAAATCCGATTCAAGATGAGAATTGGATTGGGGAGAATGAGAAAATCCTAGACGTTCTTAACTGTATTGAGAAGAAGAAGGCAACCTTTACGATGTTTTAGCTGATGGGCGAAGCAGAGAGGTGGTGGAAATTAGTCAAGATGCTTGAAGAGCATCGACCTATTCCCATAGTTGTCACGTGGGCTTGGTTCAAATATTTATTTTTTGAACGGTATTTTCCAGCCACAGTTAGAAATGCCAAGATGGAGGAATTTATGAGTTTGGAGCAAAGGTAGCTGTCAGTTCAGCAGTATGCTACCAAATTCCAGGAGCTATCTCGTTTTGCCCCATTCATGATTTCGGACGAAGCAAAGAAGGCTTGGAAGTTTTAGAGGGGCTTAAAAAAGGAGATCAGGAAGCAGAATGCGATCTGGAAGATGCAGGACTTTGTTACTTTGGTTCACAAAGCCACTGTAGTATAGGAAAGTTTGTAGGAAGACCTTGAGGTTCAAGTTTTGAAGAAGATACCTGCGCCTTCCAGTTCTTATGTAGGGGCAAACAGGGCAACTAGAAGAAGAATAGTGGTGGTGTTTCTCAAAGTGCTACAATTACTCCGGCTTGTTCCAAGCATGGAAGACCTCTCTTAGGGAAGTGTTGGTTGGGTTCTGAAGCTTATTTTCGTTGTGGTAGGATGGGACATCAAAGGAAAGATTGTCGCATGCCGATGAAAAACAGAGCTCCACAAAAATCATATAGAGGAGGTGTTCAAGCACAGTAGGGTGGTCAGCAAGGGGGGAAAGCTCGGGCAAGGGTGTACTGCCTGACTCCTGGCTACGCAGAGAATGTAGGAGATGTTGTCACAGGTATCATTTACATGCTTTCCAATAAAGTTATTATACTATTCGAGACAGGGGTAATGCATTCCTTTATCTCCTGAGGATTTGTTAAACTATATGGCATTGAAACTCAATAGTTAGATTATAAACTGGTGGTGGCTAGGCCTTTAGGGTCGGTAATCGTATGTAGTAGGGTAATCCATGACTTTCCAGTAGAAATTCAGATGAGAGTACTACCAGTTAGTCTTATTCTGTTTGATATGCATGACTTCGATATCATTCTGGGTATGGACTGGTTGTTTGCCAATTATTCCAGTATCAATTGCCACATTAATTCAGATTCTTAGGGTCGTGTGTGTGCTCCATGCCATAGATCCTTTTAGCTTTGCAGGTTAAGAGATTACTATTGGAAGGATGCAAAGGGTATCTAGCATTTATGAAAGTCACGCCAGCAAGGGAACGTGAACTGGAGGAGACTCTTGCTATGTGCGAGTTCCTAGATGTGTTTCTAGAGGACTTGCTGGGATTACCCCCAAATTGTGAGGTGGAGTTTGTTATAAAATTGGTTCCTGGTATGGCATCAATATCAAAAGCTCAGTATCATATGGCTCCAGTAGAATTTAGGGAGTTGAAGGAACAACTGCAAGAGCTTCTTAAAAAGGGGTACATTTGACATAATGTTTCACCCTAGGGAGCACCGGTGCTATTTGTAAAGAAGAAAGACGGGTCGATGAGGATGTGCATCGATTACAGAGAACTTAATAAAGTGACTATAAAGAACAAATACCCGTTACCCAGGATTGATGACTTGTTCGACTAGCTTCAGGGCACGCAAATATTTTCTAAGATCGATTTACGGTGTGGGTATCACCAGCTAAAGGTGAAAATGGAGGATGTTTCAAAAAAAAAAATTTTGAACTCGGTATGGCCATTGCAAATTCATGGTTATGCCATTTGATCTAAAAAATGCTCCTGCAGCATTTATGGATTTGATGAACCAGGTTTTCCACAAATACTTAGATTAGTTCGTCGTGGTATTCATTGATAACATCCTAGTATATTCTAAGAGTGTTGTAGAGCATGAAGTTCATCTGAGACTAGCATTACAAGTGCTCAGGGAGAAGTGGTTATATGCTAAACTGAAGAAGTGCGAGTTCTGGCTGAAATAGATTTCGTTTCTAGGGCATGTAGTGTCCAAAGAGGGTTATTCGTGGATCCGAGTAAAATAGAAGCGATGGTGGATCAAATCCATCACTAATAGTCATAAATTCATCACTAATAGTATTAGTGACGAATTTATGAGTATTAGTGATGATTTTAAAATAGTTGCTATATGTGCCGTTACTACTAACTTTTAGTGACGAATTCAAAATTTCGTCACTAATAATGGAGTATTAGTGATGGATTATAACAGTCGCTAAAACCCTAATACCGTCACTATATAGTCTTGAATGACTCAACTCAAATTCGTCACTAATAATAGGGTATTAATGACGAATTAAAAATTTGTCACTACTAGTAGGGTATTAGTGATGAATTAGAAATTCGTCACTATTAGTAGGGTATTAGTGACAAATTATAAATTTGTCACTAAAAGTAGGGTATTTGTGAAAGATTCAAATTCGTCACTAATAGTTTGGTATTAGTGACGAATTATAGATTCGTCACTAATAGTTTGGTATTAGTGACGAATTATAGATTCGTCACTAATACTCTGGTATTAGTGGATGATTCAAATTCGTCACTAATACCCTACTAGTAGTGACGAATTAGAGATTGGTCACTAATACCCTAGCATTAGTGAAGAAGTCAAAATCGTCATTAATACCCTACTATTAGTGACAAATTAGAAATTCATTACTATTACCTTGGCATTAGTGAAGGAGTCAAATTCATCACTAATAGTAGGGTATTAGTGACAAATTTGAATCCTTCATTAATAATTAGAAAAATAAAAAACCTTTAATACTAATTTTTTTTAATCATCAATTCTTATATAAAAATCTGTAATTACATTTTTTAATACATAAACTGAAACCATAATTACTACAAAATTCATAAATCATTCAAAATTTTGAATTTAAATACAAATTCAATTAAAATAAAGAAAAAACATATGTTCAGATAACAAAAAATATTTAAAAATATTCAAAATTCAAATACAAATACTAGTACAAATTCAAATTAAAATACAAAAACTCCATTTGTTCAAATAACAATAAAAATTATAATGAAATAGTCTAAAGTTGCATCTGACGACTACAGTGCATGCATGCATGGCATCGTGCTAATGTTATGATAGCCGCGAATCCTACAAATTAAGAGTCATTAAAAAAAATTTAGCATACAAATGGAGGAGAGTTGTCACTCAGTATAATTAGGAAAAATAATTCTATGATATAACAAATTTGCAAAGATTTCATATCATGCATATAGCATAATTTGTACGGTAGTAATATCAATAATTAAAAATGTAACGTTGCGTTTGAGAGCATAGATTTCAAACATTTTGAATGGATTTGGAAAAATTTTAATACAATTTGACATTACGTTTTATTTAAATTCAATGTAAATTCAAGTCCAAAGTGTCTCCAAACACGAGGAGCATAAAATTATATTGAAATTTATTGAAGTCTATTTAAATCTAAATTTAAAATCTAAAATGCATACTCTAGAACGCAACATGAGATTAGTTAATAGGTGATTTGCACAATGACTCAATGAGGTATTAGCATTGCGTGGGGAAGGGGATGCCGTGAATAAATCCAACCAGGGACACGTGTCCATTAACATGTTTTACTGTTTCGTAGACAAACATTATTTATTCGCCACTAATAACAATCTTTTAGTGATGGATCTTATTTGTCACTAATACTGTACAAATCGTCGCAAATATTTTCCCAGGATAATTTATACGCGAAAAACTATTTCCCGCAATTTTTTTTCAGTTTTTAGTGACGAACATATTAGTGACATATTAAATTTCGTCTCTAATAGTTTGTATTAGTCACGATTCTCAAATTCGTCACTAACACCCCTCTGTAGTGATGAAATTAAATCTGTCACTAATAAGTTTGTCACTAAAAGCCAGTTTTTTTTGTAGTGACTACCATCATTTTGTAGAAGGGTTCTCTAGTTTAGCAAGTTCATTGATGCGACTCATAAGGAAGAACGTGAGGTATGATTGGACTGATGAGTGCGAGATGAGTTTCCAAGAGCTGAAACGATGACTGGTTACTGCTCCAGTTTTGACCATTCCATCTGGGGATGATGGATTTGTTATCTACAGTGATACCTCTAAGAAGGGTCTGAGTTGTGTACTAATGCAGTAGGGTAGGGTGGTTGCTTATGCTTCTCGTCAACTCAAAGAGTACAAGAAGAACTACTTGACACATGACATGGAATTGACAACTGTAGTGTTTGCATTGAAAATCTAGAGGCATTACCTATATTGTGTAAGATGTGAAATTTTTACTGATCACAAAATTCGTACGTACATTTTTTCCTAGAAAAAGCTGAATATGAGGCAGCGTAAATGGCTTGATTTGATAAAGGACTACGACTGCACCATTAGCTATCACACAGGAAAAGCAAGTGTGGTAGTTCATGCTCTGAGTCAGAAGTTTGTGGATGCATTAGTCTCTGTAATGGGAGTTCAGCATCAGATTTGTATGGACCTAGAAAGGTTGTGCTTGGAGGTTATGGAAGGAGATCACTAGGCAGTTTTTGCTAGCCTTGTTGTATAACCGACTTTATAGGAGAAGATTTGAACAGCTCAGAAGGAAGATCTAAAGCTGGTTATGATTATAAAAGGAGTCTAGAGTAGGTTAAAACCGGATTTCAATATCTCTAGTGATGGGATTTTGAGATTCCATAACAGAGTATGTGTACCAAATGACGTCGAGATTAAACGAGTCATTCTAGAGGAGGAACATCGTTCGCTCTATATCGTACATCCTGGAAGTATGAAGATGTACTAGAATTTGAGGGAATCTTTCTAGTGGTCGAACATGAAAAGAGATATCAGCCGATTCGTAGAGCAGTGCCTGACATGTCAGTAGGTCAAGGCAGAGCACTGGAGGCCAACAAGACGACTTCAGCCACTTGACATCCCCAAGTGGATGTTGGAGCATATCTTGATGGTATTTGTGATAGGATTACCCGCAGTGGTGCACGAACAGAATGTCATATAGGTTGTAGTTGATCAGTCGACAAAGACTGCACATTTCATTCCAATCAGAGTCAGCTATTCTCTAAATCGACTGACTGAGTTGTATATGTAGGAGATTGTACGACTCCATGGTGTCCTTATTTTTTTTTTGTTTCCAATCGAGATCCAAATTTTACATCTCGTTTCTAGAAGAGTCTACAGGATGCCTTGGGATCATAGCTCACATTCAGTAAATCTTTCCATCTGCAGATGGATGGACAGTTTGAGAGGACTATTTAGACGTTAGAGGATATGTTGCGAGCTTGTGTACTGGACTTTGGTGATAGTTGGACACGGTAGCTATCACTTGTTGAGTTCATGTATAACAACAGTTACTAGGCCAGCATAGAGATGGCACCTTACGAGCCATTGTATGGTCGTTAGTGTCGATCTCCGTTATATAAGGATCAGGTAGGTGAGCATTAGATACTGGGTCTGAAATTGATTCAGTAGGCCTCTGCAAAGGTAGAGTTGATTAGGAAGAGAATTAAGGCAGCTCAAAGTCGACAAAAGAGTTATGTTGATACTCGCCAACAAGAGCTGAAATTCAAGGTAGGAAGTATGGTATTCTTGAAGATCGCTCCGATGGAAGGGGTGATGAGATTCAAGAAGAAAGGGAAGTTAAGTCCTTGATATATTGGGCCTTTCGAGATCCTGGAAAAGATAGGTTCGGTTGCTTATCAAGTGGATTTGGCCCAGCATTATCCAAAGTTCATGACATGTTCCACGTGTCAATGCTAAGAAAATACGTGTCAGATCCATCACACTTGCTGAGTTACGAACCTCTAGAGATTAGTGATGTTTTATCATATGAAGAGGTACCAGTACAGGTGTCAGATCCATCACACGTGCTGAGTTACGAACCTCTAGAGATTAGTGATGTCTTATCATATGAAGAGGTACCAGTACAGGTGTCAGATCCATCACACGTGCTGAGTTACGAACCTCTAGAGATTAGTGATGTTTTATCATATGAAGAGGTACCAGTACAGGTGTTAGATCGAAATGTTTAACAGTTATGGACTAAGGAAATACTGCTAGTGAGGGTATTATGGCGTAACCATGTAGTAGAGGAAACTTCATGGGAACTGGAGTCAGAGATACGCTAGAAGTACCCACAGTTATTTTTTGATGGTACATGAGTATGTATAGTAGCATAGGTGGTTCAAGTTAGATAGTATAATCTTCGGGAGAGTTTTGTAGGTGTATGTAATCTTCCGAAACGTCAAGTTGTAACCATGATATTTCTTCGCCATAAGTGAGGGTAGGTAATAAATTTAGGTCGGAGCTACTTTGTGGGTAGTTGCCGACTTTTCTCTAGGTCTCCGACGTAAGGTAGAGTATGCTTGGTATCGGTTGGTGAATTTTAGGGACGAAATTCTTATAAGGAGGGGAGATTGTAAGGACCCGAATTCAGAAAATAAATAAAGAAAAGAGAAGGAAATTAAGAAGGATAAAATAACGGAGCTCGTCGATGAGGCTCCATTTCTCCTCGACCAAGTCTCTTCTATGGCTCGGAGACGAGATGCAGAGGCCCATCGACGAGAAGATATCGAGGGATTTTTGGACATTCTAAAATCCTAGGATCATCAACAAGGTTGCCCTCTCAACGACGAACACCCTTCTTCGGCTCGTCGACGAGAACTCCGACTCGTCAACGAGGCTGGCCGGGTAAACCTAGTTATAAATAAAATATTCATTGCTTCATGGTTAAGAAAACTCAATTCTCTCTCACTCTCTCTAGAACACGAACCAACCCTCATTCTCTCTCTCTAAGATTTCGTGTTGTCTGTAGCCGGAATCAACGATCCAACATCGCTACGTGGATTAGGAGGAGAATCTATACAATTATAGCAGATCAGATATTCGATTTAAGGATTTTTGGGTTTTTCTCTAAAATCGAGGTAAGAATCTGATTTGTTTTTGGTTTGGTAGATATGCAATAGTTGAGATTATAGTGAAGTATTGTTCTTTGGTATTTAGGTTTCGAGGATCCTGAGTCATTGTTTTGGATCGATTCGTTCGTGTTTTAGTTTTCGAGATTAAGGTAAGGGGATTTGTTTACATTATTATTTTTAGAAAACGAAACCATAGGAGATGTAGCTTATGTTTATATGTACTTCTTGACTACTTATTTGCAAAGTTTTACCGGGTATAAATGTCAATTCTTCTGGCTTTCACAATTTTACAGTTTTGGCAAAAATGAGGTTTTTGGCATATGATCTCCAAATTTCTTAAATTACTTTATTTGCACTAAAACTAAAGTTGGAGATGCTTGAAACTCTTAAATTGCAGCAAAAATGATATTTTACGAACCCATTTATATGAAATATATATTTGATCAAATAAGTGTGGCGTATGATAGGAATTGAATCTATACAAGTTTGAGATGTATGTATGTGAACTATGGGGACTAATGTCCCAAGTGGTTACCAAAAAATGCAGGAAATAGGTGCTGATTAGATATCGTGCCAAGTATGAGAAAAGGGTAAAGTCGATAGGTTACGAGCCGGTTTTTACCACAGTATGAATGAAAGTATGCATGAATGTGATTGCGAAAATACTAGAATTGCGCAGGTTATTATGTTTTAATGTAGATTATATATTTGATTTTGGAACTGCAGCTTGTCTCAATAGTATATGAAGCCTTAAAAACCTTATATTATGTAGGCTCGGTACCATTTCCAAAACAAAGGTATAGTGCAACCACACACTGGTCAAAAGGGATTAGGGTGGTGATGGCCAAGTCGAGCTACAGTATGTTATGATGCCTGACAATACCTGCACGAATAGGGCTCGATCAAGGCTTTCTTATCACACAGCACTTGCCATAGGGAATTACTGGCATAGTTATGATAGTTTCAAGCTGGACAGTGTTCTAAATATGCATATACATGATTTAAAAGTTTTAATGGGCAAAGTCACAAGTTTGAGTACCAGGCGGAGGGATTGTACAGTGTATGGGCCTGTACCCTACCTTAACCTCAAGAACTCTCACTTGTAATGATGTTGAGTTATCTATTATCAGGAATTTATATATGTACTATATATATATATATATATATATATATATTACGGTATTGAGAATGTGCAATCTATGCATCTATTTTCAAACAAGAATATAACTGTACAGTCACATACCGATGTAATATCCTCCTCTTGACTGAGAAGTGTCTCACCCCAATCATACAACCTTTGTTTCAGGAGTTACAAGAAATCAATCATAGTCTTCTAGAAAGACTGTGGAACATAGAGTTTGGTTAGCTGACATAAGTTTTGTACGAGTTCTAGATTTTTAGCCAAAATGGGTTTTTTTTTTTTTTTTTTTGGGAATGTAATACATTTTATGTTTTACGTACAAATGAATGTATGTAAGGAACAGTTAGATACTCTGGTATGTTTATTAGAATCCATATGAACATTTATGTTTTCTGCAATTTATGAAAGTACGGATTAATATGATATACTCGTATATCCCTGTTTACGGCGAGTATTTGATGTATGTTATCTGATTGTACAGGTTATGTATGTATAGTAGCACTCTGGGGCCGTATAAAGGGTTAGGACGAAACATATGTAATATTAATTGCACTGGTGTGGCATGAGTATGATTTTCCATGAAAATTATATTATGCCGAAATATCATGATTTCCAAGAATAAGCATGTTATAATAGTTTTCCAAAAAACTATAAAAACAGTACATGAACTATGGTTTTTAAATAATACATTAATAGTATAGAAATATCAAGATTTAGTATGTTATGTTTTATGTTGGCGTAGAACTATGGTGTGGCATGAGTATGATTTTCCATGAAAATTATGTTATACCGAAATATCATGAATTTCTAAGAATAAGCATGTTATAATAGTTTTTCGAAAAACTATAAAAATAGCATAAGAACTATGGTTTTTAAATGATACATTAACAGTACAAAAATATTAAGATTCAGTATGTTATGTTTTATGCTAGCACAGATATCGTGATTTATACGACAAGATATGTCGGCGTAGATGTTGTGATTTATACGATATGATATGCCGACACAGATACCGTGATTTATGTCGGTGTAGATGCGGTAAATATGTATGATATGTCAGAATTCATGAAAATATGATCATGTTAGATATTTATATGAAATATGAAACAGTTATGTATCAGTATTATGAAATGTATTATATGTTATTAGAACCCAAATGGCGTAGTTTAGTTTCACGAAGCACGGTATCGAAGCTATATGTTCAAGATTATATTTATGTTAGTGTTACCATACATCTCAGATAGAGTATAGGAGATGGCAATCGATGTGGCTTCATGGTAGTACAGGTGTCCCACTGGCAATCTGGACCAGGTTGGGCAAGCCCATCGTACTTACAGACTTATGTTTACTTAGCATGGTCAGTCAACCATTGCTAGGTCCCGCCTTCAGGCTGAACAAACCTATCATGTGGGGGGCAAGACATGACATTAGCTAACTATCCATCATGAGTATTATTTCAGTATTGTATAGTTATATAAGATGATTTAAATGTACAAAAATTTAGTATGTTATATTATGTTATATCATATCATGTATTATTCAAAAACTATAGTTTTACAGATAGTTTTACATGTTATACAATTAAGTACGACTCATGTTTATGTCATGATAATACTCATGTTGCCACGCACTGATATTAGTTTATCTCCCTTACTGAGAGGTGTCTCACCCCAGCATTACAAACATTTCAGGAAATCAAGGTAGGAGGGCAGATAGAGCCCCGCAACAGTAGAAGTTGACTGAGCTACTCTGTTAGATGGGTAAGTAGTTGAGCTAGGGTCAAATTGGTTTTTGAATTGAGACCATAGGGTACTTTTTGGTTTTATTGTGGATGATTGTATATATATATGACAGACTTAGTAGAACTATGGTATTGTGCCCATTGTTGCATGACATATATGTGATTTATGTTTTCCGCTGCTTAGGTATCAAAGATGTATGACAGGTATATCCTCGGTACCTATGGGTCCAGTTGATCATGATTAGTCAGTTTTAGCAGGTTATCAGGGTTATTATAAATGTTGTTATGTGGAAAAATAAATATATATGGTGAGTAAGCAGGTCGTTACACACACAATTTCAATATACAGTATATTCCATTTATAATGTTAAACCAAACTTTCCACCGTTCATTTTTACTCAAAATATCATATCATATATCCTAGGTTTGAAAAATTCATTTTGAACGGTTGGTTTTTGAAATAACAACTGAAAAAATAAATAAACATATATAGCATTTTAATCGGTTTAGCTTGAATAAAACTACTCACTTAACTTAATCCCCTTACCTGGCTTACTGGAAAGCCTTCTGGAACCCTCAATCCACGCCCTACGACATTCAAAGCTCAAAACCATGAAATGCATTTTCACCAAATCAATCATCCCAACGCATAGAATACTTATCAATAAAGATTCCCTAGCCTCCATATACTTCAAATCAACGATAAAACTCCAAAATACCCACTTGCCCTGGTTTTGGAGTGATGCCTGGAAAGACCCCGTTCAAAAATCTAATTCGCTAGACTTGTAGAGAACTTCCCTTAGATCCTTATGGTAACTTCCGATCGTCGAACGAAGAAGAATTGTAGAGAGAGCGTAAGGGGCACCTGTGATGGTCTGAGCCCACCAGGTGGGACCGGGGTTCCATGTTGTTCAATCCTCCATCTCTGATACCATAATTAACATACACGTAACGGAATATAAATAAATAACCTCAAATAAAGATGTGTATACTCACAGTGAACAAGTTTCTGTCCCCTAGTGAACAAGTCCAATTTCGACATAGTAAACATCCATATCTCTCAAAGCTTAAAACATGAAGGTTGTAAAGCTTTTTCTAAAATTTTCTCATAAGTTTGAATTGTCTCTATCGGAGCTTTGATGGAAAAGTTATGCACAAATTACAAACTTGTGCCGGTTTTAAGTTTCTCCATTTTTAGGTTTCAGTCCCTCAGTGAACAAGTCCAATTTCGACCTAGTAAACATCCTTATCTCTCAAATATCAAAAAAAAAATATTGTAGAGCTCTTTCTCATATTTCCCCATAATTTTGAATCATCTCAATCAGAGCTTGGACGGGAAAGTTATGCGCAGTTTATGAACTGGTACTATTTTCGACTCCCGAGAATTTTTTCGAGATACAAAATTACCAAAAATTCATAAATTATTCAATAAAACTCAAAAATGATAAATAGGGCACTTTGTTAAAATATTGGACATAATTATACATTTAATTAAAAATAGAAGTCATAATGCCTAGATTAAGATGCCTAATTACGCAGTTTTAGCATGTAATCACATCCCCTAACTAACGTTTTGCTAGTCTCTAGCAAATAACGTGAATGAATTTCAGGGTAGTGCCCACAATTATGAACTCTAGTGAACATGAAATTAATGTACATGTGACACAACCATACCATTTCACATATAAGAATATAACTGAATTTCACACAGGTTTGTTCATATTCAATACACAACTCTGAAGCACGTCACTTATGCAAGTTTCATCGTTTATGTGTCATTTAAGAACAGTATACTCACATGAAGTTAATCAGTGGCACAATTCAGACTTAATGTAGTCATATAAGTTTGAGTATAAATAGTTGAACTCTTGAGGTGTGTGTGATGTGTGTGACTCTGTACGCCTAGGATACCAGTGGACACCTACAAAATAGTTGCTTTGACTCGGCCTATCTGGCATACCCTCAAGAACACTAAAAGAAAATGGGTTCACTCATCATATGTGAAGAGGAGTCTCGAGATCAAACATCCCACATATTAAAAGGAACAAATGCTAAGTATATGGAGTGGACTAGTCTAGAAAGAATCTAGCCTATCTATGAGGTGTCGGTGAGGTGTCGGGTCCTTCACTCTAACATCTTCTCACCTACTCGTCATATCCAACTGAGACCACCCTAGATCAACTTATTCAAAAACTTGTCGTTAATACTTCTGAGGCATTAACCAGTTGAAGAATCTTCATATGTGGAAAACATGTGTGGTGTCCTTGATTTTTTTTATGGTATTTCTGTGGAGCAGGCATTAGCATTTCATTTCATGCGCATGTTTATTTCTTATTCTTTCTTCTGCTCATTCTTCATTTCCTGTCTTTTCTTGATCAATTAGGACAATCTTTACACTTCTTTTGTTATCTTCATACCATCCATGGGAATTGAGCTCAAATAGTGGTCCATGACTAAGTCTATCTCTAGGGGTGGCTTAGCCTTCACATCTTAAGTAGGTTATCAGACCTAGGTTTCTATCTCCCCACTAGATGTCACCTCTAGGCTACCAAATTAAAAACAAAGACTAGTGTACAAGGAATCATCCAGAAAAAGAGAATTGATTTATGTGAACTCTGATTTGATGTTAATGCTCAAAATGACGATAAATAACTAATAGATATCTCATAAGGTATCATAGTTGCCACGGGTGTTCTCTCAGTGCTCACAGGAAACTCTAAGTGCAATAAATCACGTGAATGTTTTTATTCAGCCTCGTAAGATATCATGTAAATACAAGAAATTATATAACCAGATTAACATGAGTGTACTACCAATCAATTCTTTATGGAGTCATAAAATCATATAAAGAGAAACTACGCATTATTGACTCAAGTGTGTAATTCTTAAGTTATACACAAGTATGTGAAGGGTATACGTTAGTGTTAAGCATGACATAATGCAGTGTAATTCGTCAATGCTTTTTCTTTCTTTCTCTCTTTCTTTTTATTTTTTATTTTTTATTTTTTTTAATATAAAACCCAATACGTATACGTGCACAGTGGCACATGCGAATGCTTACCCCCTCAACTAAAGTGGAACATTGTCCTCAATGTGAAAGCATAGGGGAAACCGAAAAACTGTGCACAGGAAAAGTAGGGTGTACCTAAGTGGTGAGGTAATGGAAAATAAAAATTGAACTACAAGAAAATGGACTTGAAAATTAACTAAAAATAAAATAGGGTAAAATAAAAGGAAAAGAATGGAAAGAAAAACATCACAATTGTTTGGCGGAGGCTCACGAGGAATTTCGTCTGGTGGGTGCAGGTCTATAAATTGCACCAGTAGGTCTCCAAATTTGAGTCACCACAATGGATTAGTCTTCATACCTCAACTAAAATCAGTCTCAAATGAATTAATACGCATCAAAATACCAAACAATACGTGTGCAGCTCGACCCTCTTGTGTTGACAAGAAAGGGTCTTTATTCAACATTGTGTCCAGGAAATTTGCTTCTCTACGAACTTGTGTTTGAGAGAAAGTTATTGGAACAGTTACCTTTAGTTCTTCAGAAGCATTAACATTACAAGTTTTACCTAGTTCCTTGAAAATTAGACATTCACCATTTTGGTCACCTTCTTTATCGGGTGTACATGTCATCTCACCACTGCAAGGGCTTGCCTCCACATTGGGCTCCTTGACATTTGATTCAGTCGGGAGTGACGGTTCCACGGTTTACAAGCTCTGATAATGAGGTACCACAATTTGGTACTCTTTATTGGTATCATTCTCCTTATTAACTAACTGCTTCGCTTCTGGGCCTGTTTCCTCTTATTTTTCTTTGACCTCTTCTATTTCAATTATAACTTCTAGTGCTGGGACAACTGGTTGTCTATCAATGAGCATTTTGGATTAGGAAACTTCCTTTTCGCTTCTCAAAGTAGTGGCGGTCTCTGCTATCTCAAGAGAAACATCGTGTATTTGTTGTTGTGACTACTGGTACTCTTGAGGATTAGGCTAAGGTTCCATGAGTGATTCCTCTTTTTCTAAGATGTCCAACTGCGTGTTCATCGCATTAATGGTGTCCCAAAATTCATTATGATGATCAAGTTGAGTTTGCATAAACTACTGGAGCATGTTCGCCATCTGTATCATGCTATCCTCAAGAAATTCTGACAGCGTACAGCTCTGAGGGATCTGTTGTGGCTGGTATTGAGGTGGAGGATTATCTAGATAGTATGTTGGCTCATATGCCTCCCTACCACTGATTGTGCTAATAGGGTGTACAGTCATGGGTGCCTGACTGTATCGTGTATTCCACCGTGGTTCACATTCAGCTAGGTAATCAAAGAACGATAGTACCTGATATGGATCCTCGCTGAGGGGTTCTCCATTGCACATGGTCTGGACAAAATACTTGCAATCCGGGGTAAGAGCAGTATAAAAACAATCAACTAACCTTTATGAGTCAAGCCCGTGATATGGAAAAGTACATAGAAGATCCTTGAATCGCTCCTAGCAAGCCCGAAATGTCTCGTCACCCTGCTGCACAAAATGAATAATCTGTTCCTGCAAAAATTAAGTTTTTTGTAAGGGACAAAATGTATGCAAAAATTCGCTCTCCACATCAGTCCAATTAGTGATAGCGTGAGGTCTCAAGGAATGAAACTACATCTGTGCCCCATCGTGCAAAGGAGCAATAAATAATTGCAGTCTAGTAGATTCATCAGTTTTAGCATGAGAGAAAAGCAAGTTGCAGGTTAACTTAGACTCTGCTAAGTGCTGATAGGGGTACTCAAATTCCGTCCCATAGAACTCGGGTAACAATGACGTCCTCCCATGCTGCATAATGAAACTAAGCTCTTCATCAGGCAAAGCAGTGGAAGAAGATGCAGCGGCATATTCAAGTTGCAAAAAGTCTATTATCGTGTGCGGTGAAGGTGCAGCCATGTTTATTTATTTTTTCCAAACTCAATTTTTTTTTTTTGTTTTCTTTCTTTTTTCTTTTTCATAAAACAAATAAAAATGATGGGAAAAACGCTTATTTGAGACTAAAACCGACATTCCGTGGCAACGGCACCAAAAACTTGACTCACTCGAGAAATGAGTTGCTCGGAAGCTATCCCAAGTATAGAAGTTACGTCGTGTAATATTCAGCCCAAGGGCTAGATCGTCTCCTCAAGGAATGCGTTTTAATCTCAAATTTTACGTTCTCCCAATCAAAAAATAAAAGTTACCGAACTCAGTTCAGAATTAGGATTTTCAAGATTGTTTGAGATTTATTCTAACCAATTAAAGGAACATGTAATTTAAATTATAAATCCTAACACGCACAAAATTAACACTGAGAAACAGAAATCCTATGCTTAATCAAGTCAGAATTCAAGCATGCATGTAAACTTCGGAATAAAGACTAAAGACAACAACTTTCCTATTTTATTTAAGCACACAATTAAAATAAACTCACTCAAACTCAAATTAAACCAATATCAAAATTGTAAGGCATTTAAGCACCGAAACCAAAATTAGAACTTTAACCACTGAACAATAATTACGCTCAACCTAACAATAGTTTCACCGAAATGAAAATTGACTCTCTAACAACTTAAGTAATAAACTGGAACACAATAATAACTAAGACAATTGGAACCCAACAATTATTTAAATTCTCTAAAACGATTTTAAAATAAATAAATAAATAAATAACTCACACTCGAGCAACCAACTTAAATAACACAAGTATTTAAATTTCAATAATGAAACCTTAAATAAAAAATAAATTAAAATCAACACTATAAATAGCTTAAACAAATCTTGAATTAAAAACAACTAAACTCTATCCAAATAAAATTCCAACAAGATATATTAAAATAAATTAAAACAACTAAACAAAAAAGAAAAAAGAAAGAAAGATAGGATTGATATGTTGACTAGTGAATATGAAGCATTTAGGATGAATTCTGATGAAACCATCACAAGCACGTACACTAGGTTCACACATATTATGAACTCACTAAATGCTTTAGAGAAAACATATTCCACCTATGAGATGATTCGCAAAATCCTTAGAGGACTTCCATTCATTTGGCAACTAAAAGCCACAACCATAACAGAAGGTAGAAACCTTAAAACAACCTCACTAGATGAACTCATAGGATCACTTCTAACCTAGGAAATGACAATGAAAGAAAGAAACACTGAAAATAAAAATAAAAAATCCATAGCTCTTAAAGCCTCAAAAGAATGTTCAAGTGAAGAAGAAAATGACTCCACCGAATTAGATGACGAAGAATTAGCTTTCATAACTAAAAGACTTGGAAAATTCTTCAAAAGAAATAAGAAATTCACTAGAAAATTTAGAGGGTCAAAAACTAAAAAAGGTGAAAATAGTAAAAAGGAGAACAAGAACAAGAATGATCCACCTACTTGTTACCATTGCAAAAAGGTCGGACACATCAAGTCGGACTGCCCTCAGCTCAAGAAAGAGAAGAAGAAGAAGAAGAACCTGAAATGAAAGCAACATGGGACAATACAAGTTCAAGTGAATCAGAAAGCGAATCCAACGAGAAAGAGATGGCAAACATGTGCTTCATGGCACATAACGAAGAGGTAAACTCTTACTACTCCTCCTTGGAAGATTCTAGTGATGAATCATGTAATGATTCATGTGAGAGCATGTGTAATGACCCAAAAATAATAATAATAATAACTTCAATGTGACACCCCGAACCCGCCAATTGGGGCCCGGGTGCCACGTGTTCCAATCACCTGTATTTGATACCATAATTAACATGCACGCAGCGGAACACAAATAAATAACCTCAAATAAATATCAGAGTTCTATCTAACAACCCAAAAACGAATACTACAATATCCAAATATCCATATCCACATCCAACATTTAAAACATAACTCAGTACAAGTATATCTATACATATATCAGTATCTCACAATACCCCCAAAAGGAAACCAACAAAAATAGTCCCAGCCTAGGCCTTCAAACCCGGTCTCCAGAAGAACTTAAAAAATTGTTAATCCACTAAGGTGAGACACTTCTCAGTAAGGGTGGAATAAATTATAATTGTGTGTGACAAATGAGTTTTAATCTTTACATATCAAAATAAACTGCTTCTCACATAATATCAATAACAACTAAAAAATGTACTACTAATAACATCCCCAACATCTAATATCATACACACATCCAATATGCACAAGAACATAATTTTTATGTAGGTGAAAGTCTCCAAGGATAGGGAAGATTACCAACCCATACAAGTAGCTTCCCTCTGCTCTGATACTAAAAACTACCTACCAGAGCACTCATCTTATTCAGTAAGCCCTCAGGTGAAATATTATCTCGCCACCAGTACACACATCTTTATTATTTTAAAGGCAAAAGTTTCTGAGGATCGGGATGTCTACCCGCCCATACAAGTAGCATCCCTTTGCACTAATACCAAGAAACTACCTAGCAGACCACTCGCCTATCTCAGCAAGCCTCAGTGGTATGTTTACCTCGCCGCATGCACACACATGCATTCACAATATGCTATACCATTATTTTTATGCTATAATTAAATTCATATGTGCACAACACATCCACATAGGAATCATGCATCTCATACTTCATCTTCCAATGTCCTCAGTACGTGGCCCACATAGAGCAACTGCGTACATGTCAGTACGTGGCCCACACAGGTACCTACGTACTTCTTATCTACATGTGGCCCACATAGGCACCACTACCCACACAGGGTACATAACATGGCCCCACACAGGCGCCATTATCCACACAGGATATAATGTGGCCCACACAGGCACCACTACCTACACAGGGTACATAACATGGCCCATACAGGCTCCATTGTCCACATAGGCATCACTACCCACACAGGGTTCATAACATGGCCCCACATAGACACCATTATCCACACAGGATATAACATAGCCCACACAGGCACCACTACCCACACAGGGTACATAACATGGCCCACATAAGCGCCATTATCCACACAGGATATAACGTGGCCCACACAGGCACCACTCCAGCTTCCGCGACACGTGGCCCACACAGGCACCACTATTCACCAATATCCAATCCCCATGACCTACCCGTTGTACATCAGTAGAACAAGCTCCTTGACCTACCAATGTCCTACCCCATATAAATGACAATATGACGAGCTCCTCGACCTGCCAACGTCACATCATGATTTATATTTAGACAATATAACAACCTCCTCATGCCAATGTTATATTGAGATGCATATGAATAACCACACCAATTAGTTCACACAGACGCATCAATGCATTTCCACATAGGAATCCAATAGATCAATTCATTTTCCACACAGTATCCCAACAGATCAATACATTTCCACAGAGGAGTCAAACATAATAATTCATTCATCATGTCATAATCATTCCAAACACCCCCACATGCAAATCCAAATGTCACAGTAATTCATATTCAATTTATTAGGAAAAATTGTTCCCATGTCACACGAATTTAATATCATATGCAATTATCCCAAATATAAATCTTAAACAAAAATCATCATTTTTCTAGTAATCGGGCTATTCTAAAAATCATATAGATAAATAATAAATTTCATATGCTTGTAAATAACTGGTTCACCTTAATAAAATACAGATATAATTTTATTCCCCCTTACCTGATTTCCTGAACCACGCCTACAGGGTTCCCAAACTTATACCCGTAACGCTCACCCGAACCCTGATTCAATCATATCAACCCCAATAAAATATTATTTTAACCTTTCCTACTTTACAATAATTAAATAACAATTAATTTCTAAATTACTCGTTTATCTTAGTTTTGGGACTATTTCCACAACAACCCCACGAGAAATTCGCTCCGCTAGATTTTTAGAGAATCATCCCTAAATTCTCATAGTGGTGTCCGATCGCCCATTTGACTTAAAATTTAGGAAAAAATGAGACAAGAATGAGAATTTGGCTTACCCTAGGAGATATGCCCACGCTACTCCTATGACAAATCCACTTTCGTAAATATGTCGGTGGCAGAGAATGGAGTTCGGTGGTATTCTCGGATTTCCAATTGGACGAGAATCCACCGCGAAATCATAGAAAGAAGAGGAGTGGAGAGAGTGAGTTAAAGAGAATTTTTTCTTTCTTTATTTTCTTTTTCTCTTTCTGTCTGCCCAGCGTGAGTCTTTTTTATTTTTTTTCTCTTTCTACTTCCTGCTTCCCTAGCCTTTAAGTTTCCTTTTTCCTTTTTTTTTTTTCTCCTTTATCCATACTTTACTTTTATATATATACTTACATATATACTTATATATATATATATATATATATATATCCAAAATCCTAAAACTTCTTAATTTAATTAATTTTCTTAATAATAAATAATTAATTAATAATAATTTTTTTTTAATTAAATAATTTATTTATTATTATTATTATTTTTTTTTTTTTTGGGTCGTTACAGTTTGCCCTCCTATAAAGAACTTCAAGCTGAATTGTTTTCTCTTCATAATAAGTTTATCAAAGTTTCAAAAAGGAACATAACCTTGAAACAACAAAATGAATCACTTAAAAATCAGCTTGAATCTTCAAAATATGTTGAAAAAGAAAAGGATTCACAAATTGATGAACTTAGAAAGAAAATTAGTGACTTGTCTTAAGAATTAGTCAAGTCTCTAAATGGCAAGAAAGACTTAGAAATAAATGAACTTAAAAACTCAATTCAAGATAAAGAAAAGATTATTTGCAACTTTACTAGAGGTAAAGAAAACTTTGAAAAAATGGTAGGACAACAAAGGATGACTAACAATAGAGAAGGAATTGATTACAATGGTATACCAAATAAAAGAAAGAAAAATTTATTCATGGGATACTTTGTAAAACAAGCTAAACACTATGCGAGTACTTTATCCACAAACATACATGAACATACTACTTGCTACATGTGTAAAAATAAGAGACATGTAATGTTTAATTGTCCACTTAAGAAAAAATATGTCAAAGTAAAAAATGAATGGAAGATAAACACTAAAACTTAAGAAAGTTTGGGTTCCAAAAGTAACAACATAAATCCTTTCTTGTAGGTTTGCTTTAGGTCTACTCCATCAAAAGAAAAATGGTACTTGGACAGCGGGTGTTCAAGACATATGACGAGAGATAGATCAAAGTTCACCACCCTTACTCAAAAGGATGGAGGATATGTAACCTTCAGTGACAACGCAAAAGGAAAAATTGTCGGAATTAGTAAGGTAGGCAAAGAATCCTCACTCACCATTGATGATGTTTTGCTACTAGATAGTCTAAAGCACAATCTCTTAAGTATTAGTCAACTTAGTGACAAAGGGTTTGATATAATCTTTAAGAAAGACAAATGCATAATACAAAATCCTAAGAATCATGAAATTCTATTCACATCACATAGAATGAATAATGTATATTGCATAAATATTGATGGTCTAATCTCTCAAGATGTGACTTGCTTGGTTGTCATAAGTGAAAATAGTTGGCTTTGGCATAGAAGATTAGGACATGCTAGCATGAACCTTCTATCTAAACTATCTAAGAAGAATTTAGTAAAAGGTTTACATAATACTGAGTTTATTAAAGATAAAATTTGTGATGCTTGCCAACTTGGAAAACAAATCAAGACAAGCTTTAAAAATGAGAAACACATATAAACTAGTAGGCCCCTAGAACTCATACATATAGATTTATTTGGACCTACTAGAAGACAAAGCTTAGGAAGAAAACAATATGCCTTCATGATTGTTGATGACTACTCTAGATACACGAGTATTTTTTTTAGCTAATAAAGATGAAACTTGTGATATGTTAATAAATCTATGCAAGAAACTTCAAAATGAGAAAGGTTACAATGTTTCAAACATAAGAAGTGACCAAGAAAGAGAGTTTAAAAATAAAGATGTTGAAAAATTTTGTAATGATCATGGAACAAACCATAATTTCTCAGCACCTAGAACTCCACAACAAAATGAAGTTGTTGAAATGAAAAATAGAACTCTTCAAGAAATGGCAAGAACTATACTAAATGAAAATAATCTAAGTATTTTTGGGCTGAAGCTGTAAATACAGTTTGTTATGTAATAAATAGGGTTTCTGTTAGATCAAACCTAAACAAAACGCTTTATGAATTATGGAAAGGAAGAAGGCCTAACATAGCGTACTTCCATGTTTTTGGATGTAAGTGTTTTGTTCTCAATAATAAAGATGACTTAGGAAAATTTGATGCTAAATCGAATAAAGGAATTTTCCTAGGATATTCTACAAATAGTAAGGCCTATAGGATCTATAACAAAAGAACACTAACCATCATTGAATCAATACATGTAATCTTTGATGAATCAAATCCTTTTACAAAAGAAATCAAGAATGAAGAAAAGGATGATATTTTACAAAAAAGGATGATCTAGAAATCAAAGAAGAAAAAGAAGAAAAAGAAGAAAACATTGAAGAAACCTCAAAGGATAATCCAATAGAAAATTTTGAATTACCAAGAGAATGGAAGTATGTAAGGAATCACCCTCAAAATCAAATTATAAGAGAACCATCTAGAGGTGCAACCACTAGATCGTCATTAAAAAAATCTATGCAATCATTATGCATTCTTATCTCAAGATAAACCTAAAAATGTTGAAGAAGCCTTAAATGACGACTCTTGGATAATTGCTATGCAAGAAGAGTTAAATCAATTTGAAAGAAGTAAAGTATGACAATTAGTACCCAAACCTGAAAATCATTCAATTATTGGAACTAAATGGGTACTTAGAAACAAAAATGATGAAAATGGTATAGTAGTTAGAAATAAAGTTAGACTTGTAGCTAAATGATATAATCAAGAAGAAGGGATAGATTATGACGAGACCTTTGCTCCTATAGCAAGAATGGAAGTTATGAGAATGCTTTTAGCTTATGCATCCCATAAAGAATTTAAATTATACCAAATGGATGTAAAAAGCGCTTTCCTAAATGGTTATATTAATGAAGAAGTATATGGTGAACAACCCCACCGGAATCGAAGACATAAAAAATTTTGATTATGTGTTTAGACTTACTAAGGCTTTATTGGGTTGAAACAAGCCCCTAGGGCTTGGTATGAAAGTCTTAGTAGGTTTTTAATAGAAAACGGGGTTTCAAGAAGAAAAATTGATAGTACTTTGTTAATCAAGACTAAGAAAGATGATATGTTGATAATTCAAATTTATGTAGATGATATAATATTTGGTGCTACTAATGAAAATCTATGTAAGGTATTTGTAAAAAGCATGCAAGAAGAATTTGAAATGAGTATGATGAGGGAATTAAACTATTTTCTTGGATTACAAATTAAACAAGTAAAGAATGAGACTTTTATAAGTCAATCAAAATACATAAAATACATGATTAGAAAGTTCGATATGGAAAATAGTAAACCCATAGGAACCCCCATGAGCACTTCCATTAGCCTTGATAAAGATGAGAAAGGAAAACTAGTAGATATGAAGTATTATAAAGGAATGATCGGAAGTTTACTATATATAACAGCTAGTAGGCCCAATATAATGTTTAGTATGTGTATGTGTGCACGTTTTCAATCAGCACCCAAAGAATCACACCAAATAACTGTTAAGAGAATTTTAAGATACTTAATAGGCACCATGGACTTAGGTCTTTGGTATCCTAAGGACACCAGATTTGAAATGATTAGTTATACGGATGCAGACTATGTAGGGTAGGGTGTAAAATAGATAGAAAGAGCACTAGTGACACTTGTCACTTTCTAGGACGCTCACTAGTTTCTTGGTTTTCCAAAAAAAAAAACTCTGTAACCTTATCCACAGTTGAAGCCAAATACGTAGCAGCTGGGAGTTGTTCTGCACAAACTCTATACATGAAATAACAACTAAAAGACTACAATTTAGAATATTCAACCATTCCAATCAAATATGATAACACAAGTGCAAAAAATATATCCAAAAATCCAATATCTCATTCAAGAACTAAACATATCGATATTAGACATCATTTCTTGAGAGATCACATCCAAAAAAAAGATATAACACTTGAATTTATTAATACAAATGATCAATGGGCTGATATTTTTATAAAACCTCCCTTGGAAGACAGATTTATAAGCTTCAGAAGAGAACTTTGTTTATTACATAGCAGAGAAATTGTGTGAGAAAACAAATTTTAAGAAAGAACAAAGGTTAGCCGACTGACCATAAGTCTAGTCGACTGATTGAAGGTAAAAATTTTTAAAATAGCAAAGAGTCAGCCGACTGACCACGAGCCCAGTCGGCTGACTGACGGAACTTAAGAAAATCACGTTTAAAAACCCTAACCCTTTGAGTTGTCAGTCAACTGACTCTGGTGTGTGCTTCTCTCATCCTCTCACTCCCCTTTGTCTCTCATAGTTTCAACCTCCAAAACACTCTTCGATCTTCACATATTATTATTCATATTAGATCCCTCACACAAATCTAGTTTTTTTTTTTTTTACCTATTAAGCTTTCATTGAAAATCAACAATGCCACGAACTAATCCGTTGGACACAAAAATCCTTCAACTTCTTCACAATCTTCTGAGGACTCCACCATTAAACAATGGCTCGTCACTCCACATGCCAAGAATTTCTATCGAACTCACCTACGAATGGCGAATCCGATTTTAAGTGACCTTGGATTGAAAATTTTTATCTTGTATCAAGCCAAATGACACTTCCCTAAGCTCATGAAAATATTTTATGCAAATATGGTTAAGGAAGAGTCTGGGATTACTACCGAAGTAATGGGTAAGTCCATTACTCTTACTCCCGAATCCCTAGCTACCATTCTCAAAACTAACAAAGGAGATTTCAAATGGTCTCCTTTTGGAACCTCGTGGATAATCGAACAGGGCTTTACTCCTCAATAATTTCTTCCCTTAATCATGTTCAATGAGTCTGTTTCATTTGAAAATCCTCCTTTATACAAGCACGTGAATCTTTAAGCATAAATTCTTCAAAAAATCATCACTTACAACATCCTCCCTCAAGTCGGTTCACATGTGTATATCTCCTATCTAGACTATTTTGTACTATGGTGCTTGCTCAAGGGCAAGAAACTTGACTTGTCTAGTCTAGTGCTTAAATGGATGATATCCCGTGTTGAAGCTCGGCGGGCTATTCTTCCTTATGGAGGAATTCTGAATCAAATCTTTACTCATTTGTAAGTATCCTCCCCTACTGATTTCTTTGTAAAATTAGCCCATTATGATCTTTTCAATTCCACTACAGTAAAACAAATGGGTTATGAAAAATATGAGGATGGATGGATGGATTTTAAAGGGTAGTGGAGGTCAAATGCATCAACACCAACCTCCTGCTGAAACTACTCCTGCTTGGTTTAATCCGTTATATCAGCATTTCACCACTTTTAGTAATACCATACAAATAGGACTCCAATCCCTTCAAAGCAAATTTTTCTCCCTTCAAGCGAACTATAATTCACTTGATGAATGCCTGAGTCGTATTGAGAGACACTTGGCCAGCTCCTCTCGCACCATTAATCCCATGGATATTAGCTCTGCTCCAGCAAGCAATGATGGAAGTGATGATGAGGACTCTAAGGAAGGGAATGATGCTAAAGAAGAGGAAGATATGGAAGAACAGGATAGTTCAGAAGAGGAAGAAAGAGATGAAGAAGAGGAAGAAGGAAATGATGATGCTAACAGCTGATCTTTAGATCATTTTTGTACTCAGCAACTGAATTTTGGAACTTTTTGAAAGTATTCAGTATCTTGGATGTAAAACACTTAGTTTGTTTGTTTCCTTGCTTTCCTTGTAATTGTATAACTTCTTACCTTGTCTAGTGGCTTATTACTTTTACCTCTTGTTTTTGATTGATGTCCAAAGGGGGAGAGAATTTTAAAAGGCAAAGATGAAATATTTTGAGCATATTAAATATTTTATTCACCATGTTAAAGTATTTTGAGCATTTTAGAGCATATTGAAGATATTAAAGCATATGAAGCATATGAAGTACTCTACACATGCTATATTAAAATAAATTGGATTATGTTTGTTCATAAGCTTGATCTATGTGTTTGATTTCATATACTTAAAATATTGAAAGGAATGCTTATTTTAAGGGGGAGCCTTTTCAAAAGAACCCTCATCTTTGCTCCTTATTTGTCATCATCAAATAGGGGGAGATTGTTGGCCTAACATGACTTTTAAATCTTGTTTTGATGATAACAAATGATGGATACCTTAACATGTGTTGTTTAAGTGACAATGTTTCAGGATCAAAATGCTCACATGGTCATCAAGGGAGAAAGCTTACAATTAAAGCCAATCAAATGAAAGCTTACCAGAATATAGAAGTATTGCATTTAATGGAAGATGAAAAATGAAAGTTTAAAGCTTATTTGGGACATGAAGTCAAGCAGGACCACAAGAGATGGAAAAAGCTTGAAGACATAGTGCTTAATGTGTTCATAATTAGAAAGTCATATGTGAGTACTTCATTCAATATTAATATAGATATATGAAGCTCTTTAGGATGCGACATGGACTTAGATACCAATTTTTGAAAATCTTGGAAAATAATTTTCAAAGTCACGTTTGAGTTTTTCAAATAACAAGGGTTCAAATTCTTAAAAAATGAAGGTTTTGGAAAAATGGACTGTCCAACCGACTGACCAGAATGAACTGTGTTTTCCCAGTCGAATGACAATTAAATCTTTTAATTCCTAGACAGACAGAATGGATTCAGTTGACTGACCCTATAAAAAACAGGCCCAGTCAAGGGACCCAGTTGACTGACCCATGGAGTTTTTAAATTTTGAACTTTAATAGGAAAATTTGGAAAATTCATTTTTCAAATCTAAATGTTGTAAAAACTTGGGGGACACACCAAGCAAGCTGAGAAATAAGGAAACTCACTCTAAAAACTCTATAAATACTCCTTTAACCCAATGAATTAAATCACTAAGCATACAATCAGCATTCAAGCATCCTAATTGCAATCTCTTCTAAAGCTCACACTTGTTCAAATTCATACTGGAAGAATACCACTGATTTGCTTCTGATCAAAAGCCTACAGTTCTTAATTTGCTACTGAAATTTCTCAAATTCTAAGAAAGAACCTCTGGTGATATCTAATCTTGAGCTTCATATTGTCTATATAATATTCAATTTGAAGTATATTAGTGCTCTAACTTGCACTAATTTGCTCTGTTGTGATAGTGTCTTTGTACACCGATTCTTGTTCCTATTTTGTAGTTCTTTGATGGTTCAAGGTTGATTTGGATCATTGGACCAAGCGTGGGGTATCGTTTGGGGATAGATCTCTACCTGTAAAAGAGGGAATTGTAAAAGGTTTGCTCTACCCAGAAAGGAGTGTTTTTAGTGGAATCCTTTGGTGGTATTGGCCAAAGGCGAGGACGTAGGCTGGGGATAAGCCGAATCTCGTAAAATCTCGGTGTTCTTCTTTCCCTACTCTTTAATTTCAGCACTTTTATGTTTTGTGTTATGTCTATGCTAAGTGTAGGCTGCAGGGAACAAAACTGAATTAAAAAGAAGACTCTTAATAAAAAGAAAGTACGTTTTGATTAACTTTTTGCAAAAATCCAAACGGGAATACGTTGGTTAATTTGTTGCAGAAATCTTAATTAAGAGAGAGCAATTAATTTCATTAAAAAACAGGGCTTGCAATTACTCACATGGCTACTGACAAAGCAAAATTTGTGAAAGTTGAAATTGTACAAGTGCTGCAACATTGTGGTTGATTGGGTATTTTGATTGGTTATTTTAAGTTTATTGTTTGGTTAAGTTTTTATTAACTTGTGGCGTGTTTAGTTTTGGTTTGTGGATTGATTAAATTAATAAAGCTGTGTGTTTAATAAAACAAGTAATTCAAAAATCTATAAAAGGAACCAAAAATTTTTAATAACCCAATTCACTCCCCCTCTTGGGATAACTACTTCACTTTGAGGTATCACTAGATGGGGATGTTGCAGGAGAGGTGTGGATAGGTTATGCAGTAGATTACTTTGGTTTGAGAGTGTTTGGATGTCCAATGGGGCACGTTTCTAGTGAAATGAGATATAAGTTTAGTGCAATGTCTGGACGATACATCTTTCTGAGGGTATAAGAAAGGTGGTTTCAAGCTGTGTGATCCAATGGCAAACAAGGTGCTGGTCATTGGAGATATAGTTATTGATGAGAAAGCCATTGTGCAGCATACTCAGGTAGATGAAGAGAAATAGGTGTCAAAAAACTGCAGCAATAATGATCATGCGATGCAGGTGGAGTTACAAAGTTAGAGCATAGATGACATTGTTCATAATGTAGGGAGTTTTAGGTTGGGATACCAGCAAGATCACAATGGATCTAGATGCACTATCAGGTCACCACTCAGGTATAATTGATGATCTAGTGTTTTACGCATTCATTACTACCAGCAAGATTCCTACTATTTTTCAAGATGCAATGCATAGCAAAAGAAAAAATTGATGGATGAGTGTTATGGTGGAGGAAATGGAGTTATTGCATAAGAATTAGACGTGGGAGTTGGTGGAGCTTCCAGAAGGGAAGGGGGTGATAGGATGCAAAGGAGTGATGTATCTGTTGTTTTATGTGGATAACATGTTATTTGCTATGAAGTCTTTGACTGAACCTAGTTAGTTGGAACTTCGTTGAAAAAAGGTTTTGAAATGAAGATTTGGGTACGACCAAGGAGAATCTTGGTTTGGAGATTTGCAAGGATAGAGTTGCAGGAAGATTGGGGTTATCTCAAGTTGGCTTTATAGAGAGAATTGTAGGGAGATTGTGGTTGTCTCAGGGTGGTTTTGTGGAGAATCAATGTAAATTGTCTACCGCTTGGTACCCAAGGACGGACGCTGATGTTCAGGATATGTCAAAGGTCCCATATGCTGGTGCAGTGGGGAGTTTTGATAGGCAACATAGTGATCTGTCAGTTGTGAGATTTGTGAATGCTGACTATATAGGGGGCTTTGATGACAAGAGGCTACAAGGGGGTATGGGTTTACTATTGTGGGAATGCCTATTTGTTGGAAGTCTAGGGTATAGTTTCTGGTTGTAACATCCTCAACTGAATCAGGTTTCATGGCAGAAGCTAAAACTGCCATAGACAAGTTCAAGCATGCTTGGACTTGGTTTTTATCTCCAGTTGCTAGATGCGAGGTAGTCACAACCTATATGGATTTTTGTCCTAGGTGAAGTAGTGGGTTTATGTTTTTGGTTTTCTCCTAAGGGGTGTATGTTCGCCAAGATGGGGATTATTGTGATATGTGGCTCATATATTTGAGTGGAACATATGTACAATGAGAAAACATGGAAGAAAATAGCAGCCAAAGTTTGCAAGAGGAAATCATCGAGGGTTTCCCTGTAACTGTCGATGGTTTGGCCCAGTTCAGTGAAATGGTGGGAGGTTCTAAACCTATTACATCGATTGTTTGCTCTCGATATTAAGCCATCAAAAACATGTATGAGACCATCGATGGTTTGGCTCAGGTTTCCAGTGCTGATTTTAGAATTTTGAATTTGGGGACGTGGGATAGGTTGTGTTGTGGGAAGGGGGGGAGGAGCCCTCCGAGAGGGTGATATATACGTTGTATATGTTGTAACTCTAAATGTTCATGTCTTTAGACACAAGATAGTAGGAAAAACACTGCCGATTGCTCTCGTGAATGTAGGCATTGTCAAACCACATAATTCTTTGTGTCATTGTTATTGCTTTCATTATAACTTGTGTGATTGTTGTTTTGTATATTTCACCATTGAGTGTTGCATTGTAAAATCAACTTATTTCGTTGTGCATTCATTTTTCACAACAACATCTAAATAAATAACAAGTGAATGATGACTATAATTTAATTAACCCATTTCTCATCCCAGGTTTCCATCTATTGCCATCTCACAGTCAAGGTAGTAAACCCTTAGTCCGTGTATTGCTAATATTTTGTTTGATAAAAGTTAATACCATTATTATAAATTTTTGTCCTAATATGAGTGTCCAATGAATTTGTAGTTCCTCCATTATAAATTGTGAATTTATATTTAAAACTAAATCTAATAAAATAATATTCAACAAATTTCATGTCTTATCTTAGTGAAGTTTCGGGGTCGAAGATGAATGTAGGAGACAATAGATGGTGCCAAAATGAATGGAGTAGGTTGGTAGAAAATGTTATTATATGATACTAATTATCAACAAATTGAATGTTACTGTTTTATTTAGCAGAGTATGTGAACCATCACAATTTATTTTGATAATATTAGTTATCTAGTTGTCAAGTTGATAGTGATGATGGTCTTTGATATGCCTTTAAATCTAGGTTTAGTGATGTGTGTTGGTGATACTAGTAGTTATATATGACCTTAATGTGTGCTTGAGAAGAATGGGTTAATGGAGGATTAAGTGGATAATCTTTAGTAAACTTGAATGCATTGTCAATAAATTCGTTCAATATGGGTAATATGTGAAAATTATATTATACGCACGTGAATGAGAGTTCTCATAAAAGTTAATATCACCGATAGATTGATGTTATGCTTTGTAGACATTTAATTTTTTTCCCTATTTAACAAGAGACTTGTTGTGCCTCAGACGAATAAATTTTCGTAAGTCTCTCCCGTCCCAAAATGAATTTTGAATTTGAGGTCTCTAGTAATAACATAACAAAGTAAAACCATTGAACTATTATTAGGAGAATTGTTTTGATTTATTTTCTCAAAAGCAAATATCATAAAGTTCATGGACTTACATATAAGTAAGGGGCTTTTATTTAAGTAAACACTAAATAATCGATTTTACATGCAGTTCTTGAAGCTATATAGAAATGACAAATGCACCGTATGCAAAGTTTTTGGCATCTAACTATATTGTTGAGTATTAGCTAGCTCTTTTATATATGCTATAGTCTTTATAGACTCTTAGTGATGGATGGTCGATTAGGCTACTGGTTCTATCGATCATCATCGATGTTAGAGTACTGATGAAGCTTTGACCATGGGATTGGGCTACGAGTTTTGCTCATTCTCATCTTTGTTTCTAGTCTTAGAAGAATGGTGCTTTGAATCAAATTGAAATGGGACCAGTTGATTGGGCGGTGCATTTTGCCTATCATCGTCTCCATTTCCATTCTTAAAAGAATGATGCTTTGTGCCTAGTCTAGATGGGACCATTTGATAAGGTTGTATATTTTTCCCATCGTCATGTTGCTTTCGGTCTAGTCCAAATGGTTCTGTCCGATTAGGAAGCATGTTTATCCCATCATCATATCCATTTTCAGTCTCAAGGGAATGATGCTTTGTGTTTAATCTAGATTGGACTAGTTGATAAGGTGGTGTACTTTGGCCATCATCATGATGCTTTGGGTCTAGTCCAGATGGGACTAACCGATCATATCTTATATTCTTCCCATCATCATGATGCTTTAGGTTTGGTCCATATGGGACCAACCAATCAGGAAGCATGTTCTTCCCATCATCACCTCCATTTTCGGTCTCAAGGGAATGATGTTTCTTGTCTAATCTTGATTGGACTTGTTGAGGTGGTGTGGTTTGCCTACTGTCATAATGCTTTGGGTTTAGTCTAGATGAGACTAAATGATCTAAAACCCTATTTTTCCCTTCATCATCATCTCCATTTTTGGTTTTAGGGGAATGATGCTTTGTATCTAATCTTGATTGGACTAGTTGCCTAGGTGGTGTATTTTGCCTACCGTTATGATGCTTTGGGTCTAGTTTGGATGAGACCATTTCGTCAAGCTTCGTATTCTGTCCATCATCAATTGGACTTTCACTGCTAGGCCAGTGATGCTTTGGGTCTGGTCCAGATGGGACCATTCGATCAAGTTGCTTATTCTGACGATCGTTAGTTGCATTTCCGGTGCTAGGCCAATGATGCTTTGGGTTTGGTCCAGATGGGACTAGTCGGTTAGTGTGGTTGTTCTTCCCACCATCATTTGCATTGTCTCCCCGTAGTGCAAACTTGTCCTTTGAACTTTTTGCATCTTCTAATAATGCTCGAAGTACCTCTCCTGCATTCTTCCGGTCTCTGAATTGATTCACTTTTCGTGATTCAACGACAATCATGACTAAAAGTAAGAACAATATTACACACACTCTCTTGAGCCCCAAACATGCCATTATTTTCAAAGTTAAAACTAATTGTTCTGATTTCCTAACATTCTCAAAGCAAGCTATATTTATAGCCATTTTCTACCCCATTAACTAACACAAGACCCTAGTGGTTAGGGTATATCTTCTTTGTGTTCAAATTAATGGGACAATCTTGAAGGATTTGTCTTAAGATTACGTGGGGGCAGCCATGTTTCCTGTTGATTTGCAGCAATAAAACATAAAATACCCCAATGCCAGCCCTACTCTGCGAAAATGAGGTCTACATCAATCATTGTGAACTTGCATCTTCTCTTTACTTAAAAAGAATGTGGGCATATATATATATATATATATATATATATATATATATATATATATATATATATATGTATACACTGTGATGCAGTGACCTCTTTTGCTTTTCAAAAGCTCCAAGTCAACATATGACTGCATGTATTTTTTTTTTTTTTTCAGAAATAGAACTTTAGTTATTGGGAATTTAATTAACTGATTAATTAATTAATTAATGAAAAATGTTATATGTGCGGCTGAGGCTAGGCTGGTTTGACTTGTTGAGAAGGAAATTAATTAAGATATTAGATATGGATGCTGGTATCTTCCGACGAACCAATGAGAGGAGATGGAACTGCAATGTCGTCGTCAGGGCTCATCATCTCTTCTCCACACCACTAGAATACAAATCAAACGGCAGCACATCATCCATTTGATAAGAAGTGGGAGGGTCAATGTATATCCCTTTTGTTGCTTATTATATTCAATATTTGATTAGAAGTGCCTTAGGCCACTAGTTTTGGTTTATCAAAAGGAAATAAATGTTCATTACAGCCCGTGATCGGTAAAGCAATTCTTATTGAACGCTCGAGGGAAAGTAAGGGATAATCTATGCGTTATCCCTAATCATGAGTAAGAAAAACTAAACAATAAAATCTAATCAATCTGAATTGAAAAATTAATTAATTATTTTTGGTTCGATCTAAGTTTGGTATTTTTTAAAATTTTTAGCCAATGGTTGAGTTTTGGATCATCTTATTTATAGTCAATTTATTTTTGGATTGCATTTTCTTAAAATTTGAAACTTTTGTTTAGCTAACGGTTTAAAGGGTTTGATTTGGCTAACCGAATCATGTACATCCCTCTCCCTAATTGCTTCCTTACATATTGGCAAACCTTACCCCAAAATTTATATTATGACGGAGATGTTTTATACAAAAGTATACAAATGTTCCCTAAAGCATTTTTGAAAATCTATGTTTGAAATTTTGAATGAGATAATAATTGTGATAAGTTTAATGTTTAATTAGTTTAATACCTAATTCCATGATTGTAGGTACCCCAATTTCAACCAGACAACCCCCTTGCAAAGACCTAGTGTAATAAAACTGACTTTAAGCCCGATCAAGTCCCAATTATGTTAAATTGGAGTCTTGTTTGGAGTTTCAGTTATTTCAAAATAGTCTTTCTATTTCAAGCTAAAGTCTCGATATTCCAGGAGAAATTTCGAGTCCTTTTGGTTTTCTTATTTTGAACCAAGTTTTTCTAATTTTAGTTGAGGTCCCATAATGTCAAAATGATTCTTTCTTATTAGGCTAGCTTTGGTAAATCCTATGTTTTTTTTAAAAAAAGAGTCCTTTTAGTTTAATTCTAAAGTTTGAATTCTTTTAACTTTTAGTTAAATTTCCTTTATTTTTTTTCATCATTGGAAATCAAGTTTTTTAAAAAAAAATTTTAATGTGAGCCCTAGATTTTAAATTAAGTCATTCAAAACGTTTGAATTTGAGTCTTTTAAAAGTCAGGTATTTGTGGAGTTTTAAGGTCATTTTTATTGCCAGGTATTTTTGGGAGCAAGACTGGTCAACTGTGATGTAAAAATTATGGTCAAAATTGAAAAAATGCATACGTCATAGATTTTATTAAAAAAGGAGGCAGAGCCAATCCCCTGATGCCAACTGTCATAACTGAAAGCATCTTCCAAAGCTTCCTTCACATAAGAAAGAAATAACACATCAGTTAGAAAATAAAATTCAAAATAATAATAATAAAATTCACATGCGTAGAGAAGGAATGAAATTGGTTAAGAAGAATTATTCCCTGTTGGCTCACGGGAATTCTATTGAAAGGGAGAGGATTTTGGCTCCAATTAGACCCCCAGCCTCCCTATATATAGGGAGGCTCGCACTGTAGCAAAAGGGAGAAGAAAAAAAAGCATTAGAAAACCTCTATTGAAATTGAGAGAAAAAAGAGAGAGTTAGAGAAACTCTAAGAGTTAGAGAGAAAAACAAGAGAGAAGGAAGCTCTGCCAAATTAAGAGCATCAGAGAGGGCAAGCTCTGCAAATAGAGAGCTATCAGAGAAGGCTCCGCTCAATTGAAGGAGCAGAAGAGGAAGAGGAGAAGTTTAGAAACTCTCACACCTAGAGAGCAGAGGGTAGAGCTCAAAAGCTCACCTTGGATAGATATACCAGGTCAGACACACTCAGACAAATACAAGGAAAAGAAGAAGACCGAAGGAGCAAAGGTGTAAAAACCCCAAAAACAGAAATATAAAAAAAAATTAGTGGATTGATTTCCAAAAAAATAAAAAATAAAAATTTAAAAATAAATAATTAAATAATTAATTAATTAATTGGATTTAAAAGAAAAAGAAAAAAAAAATTTTAATTAAAATTTATTTTTATTTTTACTAATAAAATATATTATTATTATATTAATTAAATATATTATTATTATTATTATTATTATTATTATTATTATTATTATTATTTCCTGAAGCCTGGAAGCTTCAGGCTTCTTCAAGATTTTTCTTCTTCTTCTTCTTCTTCTTCTTTCTTTTCATCTTCTTTTATTTTCCTTTTCCTGCGCGTGTAGGCTCATTCTCTCTTGTCACGTTCTCTCTCCCTCTCTCCTCGATTTTGTGGCGGATTTTCGCTCAATCGAAAATTCGAAGATACCACTGGACTCCATTCGCCGCTACCGTCATTTCTACAGGAGCGGATCGGTGGTAGGAGCGGCGTAGGCATATTCCCTAGGGTAAGCCATTTTCCCCTTTTTCTTTAATTTCTTGCAAAATATAAGCCCAATTGATAAACGGACACCACCATGAGAATCTAGGGATGATTCTCTACAAGTCTAGTAGGACGGAATTCTCGTGGGGGTGTCGGGCCAAAACCCCAAATTTGGGGTGCAGGGGTTATTAAGGGGCTCATTTTTAATTAATTAGCATTAATTTAGAAATGCTAAAATATTGAGCATTTTGGGTTGAAGTAGGATTTCTGGAATTTAGGGCCCGGGTGAGCACCGCGGGTGTAATTTTGGGACTCGTAGGAAAAATTTAGAAAATTAAGTGGGTGTTTTAAATAATAGTTTAAATATTAATTTGAGGTATATGGGGCCTAAGGAAGGCTAGATAAGTATTATTTTGGAGAAATAGATTAATTAATTTGGGGAAAATGTAAATTGTAGGAGTTAAGTTTTAGGTGTCAAGGGCGTGAAATTTTGGATTCTAGCGAGACTCTCAGTAGGCCAGGTAAGGGGAATAAATTATAGCAGTGTTTTTAGAATTATTATTTGAATGAATACGTGAAATTGAGCATAGGATATTTTGTCTGAAAATTATTATGATATAAATATTAGATAAATTGTGTGGCATTTGAGTAATTGTAAATTGTGATATTTTGGAGTGTAAAATATAATAATGTGTAATTTCTGAGAAAATATTGAAATGAGAATTATTGATCTGATTAGTGAAAAATAATGTAATATGGTATTATTATATGAGTAGAAATGTTTTGCCTGGAAAATGGGATTTTGTGAATTATTGATATTGGAAAATAATGAAATGTGGTATTTATTTGTGAGTGGAAATTATTTGCATGAGAAATGAGTATTTTTGGAAAATGTGCAAAATACATGAAATATGATATATGATATTACGAGATGATGAAATGTGCACAGAAAATGATGAGAATATTTATATTGAACTGAATTGTGATATACTGGAATACAATTGATGAAATGCCAATACCGCATAATGATTGCGGGTATGTGGTGGTAAACCCTATTGGATGGTTATGATATTTAGCACGGTACCGTTGCGAGTGGTGTTAGTGCAACCACGCGGACTCTTGGAGTGTGTGGCGTGACAGTCGACTGTGCCATTGTGTAGGGTTGTTGGACCCCCTGAGTCCAGATCAGGGTATTAGGCCGGCCAGTCATACTACAGACGCGATATGTGATATGATATTTATTCTAACCGGGTCGGCCAACTGCGGTTAGATCCAACCTTCGGGCCACACAACCTTGACCATGGGGGGAAGCATGGCGTGAATAGAAAGATCCTTAGGGTGACCATGAGTTACAGACCCGATGTTGGTATTTGATACCGAGGATACTCATGAGCCGAAAAGTAAAGTGGAAATGAAAAGTGAAAGAATGATTAAATTGGCTAAAATGAGGAATGAAAGAAAGAATGGAAATTGAGAAATAAAGAATGATAAAATTGAGAAATGGAACAGTGTGAGTTAATAATATAAATAATTAAGGCGAAGTGAAACTCTCCGCCTGAGGGCTTATTGAGTAAGGTGAGTGCCCTGATGGGTATCAGATGTGGCCATACCCGACTGCATAACGTGTTAGGGCAGAGGGAAGCTACCTGTATGGGCGGGTAATCTTCCCTATTTCAGGAACTTCGCGTGTAAGTATGTGTTAGAAATCATTGAATTTGATAAATGATTTTAAAGCTTATAAAAGCTTGTGTTGTATATCTATATGATTATGTGTACGTGAATATCAGTGTATTTTCTCAGACGAAATGGTGATTTGAAAAGTAAAGTGTATTATAATTGTACTCATTTGGCCACACATTGTAAATAATCTATTCCTTCTTACTGAGATGTGTCTCACCCAATTTATCAAAATTTTTCAGGGAACAGAGACCAGCAGGGTGATAGAGCTCCATGATAGTAGGGAGCTGAGACCCTGATACACAAGATGAGTTTTTGGACTAGGGGATATATAATTCCCTTAGAGTTGAATAGTAATTTTTAGTATGGGAAGGTAGTGTGAATATTTGTATGTATGTTGATACTCTGGGTATTGTATTCTGACTGATATGTGTATATTGTCTTCCGCTGTTAGGTTGAATATAATAAAATACTTTTTACCCGGTACCCAATGCGAGTCGGGGTGTATGAATGATACTAGGATTGTTGACTTGGCCGATTTGTGGATGTTATGGATTTATGACGTGATTATTTATTTATTATAAAAAAAATTGTACGAAAATCGGGGCGTCACAGTTTGGTATCAGAGCCTAGGTTGCTAGGTTCTGTAGACTTTAGTAGACAGCAGAATACAATACTAGAGTATAGGAGTGGATTTTGAGGGAAATAGGAGATGGGTAGATTGAAATGTGAGTTAGTGGTTGTTAGAGGATGAGGTGAGAATTTAGGATTCTATCTTGCGGCCTAGAGATAGGAGTACCGGGGTTGTTTCTGTGTTTTTCTTGGGGTGACGATTTCAGGAAAATCATGGATACTACTGCTGGGTCTTGTTTCTAAGTGGTAGGACTGAATCTTAAATGAGGATTAAGGATGTGGATAGAAGAATAATTTATGAGTTATTGTAGTGCATGGGTTGCGTGATAGTGATTGTATGCTAAGATTAGTTGTTTCCTTTGCAAGATGGATCCGAGGAACAGTAACACGAATGCGGGAGGTGACGGAGCAGGACCTTCTAGTATGGGTGGTACAGACCCTGAGGCAGTGTTACGTAGCGTCACTCAGCAGGTGATGGCTGAGATGGTCAGGAGCTCAGGGGAGCGGACTTGCACGATCGAGCAGTTCACACGTATGCGACCCCCATCTTTCGCTGGAGGAGCAGACCCACTAGTAGCAAAGAACTGGGTTCAGGACATAAAGGACATACTGGCAGTCCTATCATGCACAGATGAGCAGAAAGTATGATTTGCTACCTTTAAATTGACCGGGGAGGCAAAGCACTAGTGGAGGTCAGTGAGAGTACTGGAGGAGTAGAGGCCTGACCCTGTAGTGATGATGTGGAGTCACTTCAGGGAGATTTTCTTCAAGCAGTACTTTCCGGCTACATTCAAGAGTGCAAAGGCGTTGGAGTTTTTGTATCTGACGCAGGGGTCTATGACGGTGCAGCAGTACGTAGCGAGGTTTGTTCAGCTGTCCCGCTTCGCCCCGTATATGGTGCCAGATAAGGAGAGGAAGGCGAGGAAGTTTGAGGAGGGCTTGAGGCAGAACCTGTATGAGCAGGTGGTAGGTTTCCGAGCTCAGACTTTCCCGGAGATAGTGGATAGGGCTGCGGTGATTAAGAGCAGCATACAACGAGGCGCAGCAGCCTAGAGCCAGAGGAAGAGGCCCGCTCCTTCTAATTTTTAGGCAGGGCCCAGTCGTGGGCCATGGAGGAGATATGATACTGGAGGAGGACGACGACAGGGAGGAGGAGAGGGAGCAGTACAAGGTAGACAGATGCTCCCTCTATGTCCCAGATGTTTGAGGAGGCACCCAGGAGAGTGTCGAGCGAGAGAGGTGGTCTGCTATCAGTGCCACCAGCCTGGGCATATCGCGAGAAACTGCTAGGCACCACCAGTGGTAGCGGCTGCTCTTCGACCATATAGAGGAGGCTACCAGGAACCTCGAGGTGGACAGCAAAGGAATACTGCGCCGGCGCAAGTTTATGCACTAAATCCTGGAGATGCTGAGGCAGCGGGAGATGTGGTGACAGGTACGGTTTCAATATTGTCATTTAAAGCTACCATTTTATTTGATTCTGGGACGACGCATTCATTTGTCGCTCGGGATTATGTAAAATTGTGTGGGTTTGAGCCTCAGCAGTTAGAAATTAGTTTGTCTGTTGCTACGCCGACTGAGGCCGTAGGGGTATGTAGAAAGGTACTTAGGGACTGTCCAGTGGATATTCAGGGGAGGTTTTTGTTGGCTAATCTGGTGGTTTTAGACATGCATGGGTTTGAGGTCATCTTGGGTATGGATTGGCTAGCTGCCCACTATGCCAGCATTGATTGCCATCAAAGAGTGGTAGTATTCAGACCTCCAGAGGGACAGGTGTACAAATTCATGGGATCACGTGTGCGCACCCCACCTCAGTTACTATCTGCTATTCAGGCACGTGTATTGTTATCAGAAGGTTGTCAGGGATATTTAGCCTATGTGAAGGCAGTATCAGAAGGGAAGCTGAGGATGAAGGATATCCTAGTGGTGAGAGATTTTCCTGATGTATTCCCCGAGGATTTACCGGGACTACCTCCTAATCGTGAGGTAGAGTTCGTTATTAATCTGGTTCCGAGGACAACGCCGATTTTGAAGGCGCCATATAGAATGACACCGGCAGAGCTGAAAGAATTAAAAGAGCAGTTGTAGGAACTGTTAGATAAGGGGTTCATTCGGCCTGATTACGCGTCAAAACTGCGTAATTGGGCATCTTAACCTGGGTTTTACGGTTTATATTTTTAATTAAATGCCAAAAATTTTCCAATATTTTAATAAAGTGCCAAAATCATCATTCTTGAACTTTATTGCACTATTTATGAAGTTTTGGTAATTTTTTGTAGCAGGAAAATTCCCGGGAACCAAAACCGACACCTGTTCGTATTTCATGCATAACTTTTCCGTACGAGTTCCGATCGAGACGATTCAAATTTTTGGAAGAAAAAGGAAAGGATTATCTACAACTTTCGTGTTTTGAGTTTCACAAGAAATAGGCTCCAGAAGAGTCATATTTGGGATGAACAGAGAATGAAAAAAAATGAAAAAATATAACAATTCGGGCCGAGTCTCCTATCCGGGTCGTGGGTTAGGGCAAGCCTCCTCCCCTATTTATTCTTTCTTTTTTCCATGTTCTGGGTGTGCCCTGCGCACCACTCTTCTCCTCTCTTCTTCTCCTTCTTCTTCTTCATCTTCTTCCTCTTATTCCTTCTCTTTCCCTTAGCTTTTCTCTATTCACTCTCTCGCAGCTTCTCTTCTGCTGTTCCTTCTTCTCTTCGAACCTTGTGCTTCTTCTTCTTCTTCTCTCCTTCTTCCTTTCTTGCTGTTTCTCTTGCTTTTCTTCTCCTCTCTGCTCTTCCCCTTTCCCCTGTTTCTCCATAGCAGCCCCTCTCTCCACAGCAGCAGCAGTAGTCCCTTCGGCCGCACACAGCAGCCCCTCCACTCTCCAACAGCCGCAGCCGTCCAGCCACCAGCAGCAACTCCAGCCCTTGTTCTGGTACGGCAGCAGCAACTCCAGCCCCTGTTCTACTATGGCAGGAGCTTTGTAACTCCACGACTCCACAAGAAGCCGGCTACCTTCCTTGCTCTATGCCACAGCCGCGAACCAACCCACACACAGCCGCAGCTGCTGCCACGGCTCCGTGGATTTGTTTCTCTCTTTCTCTCTTTTCCTTTCTTTCTTTCTTTTATTTACTTTTCTGTGAATCTTGGAATATTGAAGAAAGTTTTTTTTTTTTTTAATGTTATTGGAGTTTTCTTTCTTTTTATTTAAGTTGAGTAATGTTGGGTATTTCATTATTGTTAAATTAATCTCTTTGTTTATCTAATTGATTGTTATTTTAATTTAGCATTCTTAATTAAATTTAGATATTTTTTTTTTGTCGAAATTCGATTTAGTTAGGGTCTATGATTAGTAAAGGTTGTGTTTTTATTGTGTTCCGTTATTGTTTACGTCTTTTAAATTTCCGTTGAGTTCATCTTGCATTTAAATTGTATGTCTTGATTTGATCTCTTAATTGTGCTAAAGGTTCGATTTTTAGTAGGTTTGGTTTTTTTTTTTTAGTGTGTGTCTAGTTTAGTTTCCATTGTGTATTTTTAATTCCATGTTTAAAGTTTCCATTTTTAGTTAGTATGATCTAGTGTTTCCTTAAGTAGACTAGAGTTTTCATTATTGTTATTTAATTCCGTGCGTGAGGACTTTAATTTGTGTTTTCATTTAAGTCTCCACAATCTTGAAAGCCCGAATCTGAACTGAGTTCAGTACCTTTTTAATTTCGATTGGAAGAACGTAAAATCTGAGATTAAAACGCATTCCCTGAGGAGACGATCTAGCCCTTGGGCTTAATATTACACGACGTAACTCCTATACTTGGGATAGCTTCCGAGCTGCTCATTTTTCGAGTGAGTCAAGTTTTTGGTGCCGTTGCCAGGGAATGTTGTTCTTAGTCTCAATTTTGCATTTTTCCCGTCATTTTTATTAGTTTTAAGAAAAAGAAAAAAAAAAGCATAAAACAAAAATAGAATTTTTTTTTTTGAGTTTTGAAAAATGGCTGCATCTGCACCACGCACGATAATGGACTTTTTGCAACTTGAATATGCCACTGCATCCTCTTCCACTGTTCTTCCTTATGACGAGCTTAATTTCATGATGCAGCGCGGGAGGACGTCACTGCTACCCGTGTTTTACGGGATGGAATCTAAGTGCCCTTATCAGCACCTAGCAGAGTTTGAGTTAACTTGCAACATGTTTTTCTCTCATACTAGAGCTGACGAATCTACTAGACTGAATTTATTTCTTACTACTTTGCAGTATAGGGCACTGATCTGGTTTCATTCCTTGAGACCTCACTCTATCACTTATTAGACTGATATGGAGCGTGAATTTCTGCATGCATTTTGTCCCTCATAGAAAACTCAATTTTTGCAGGAACAAATTCTTAATTTTGTGCAACAGGATGACGAGACATTTCGGGCTTGCTGAGAGCGATTCAAGGATCTACTAAGCACTTGTCCACATCACAGGTTCGACTCATAGAGGTTAGCTGATTGTTTTTATACTGCTCTTACCCCTGATTGCAAGTGTTTTGTCCAGACTATGTCTAATGGAGAGCCCGTCAGCGAGGATCCAGATCAGGTATTATCATTCTTTGATTACTTAACTGACAATGTCCCACAGTGCAACACACGATACACTCAGGCACCCATAACTGCACACCCTATCAACACAATTAGTGGTGGAGATGTATACGAGCCACCAAACTGCCCAAACAACCCTCCACCTCAATATCAGCCAGAAAAGATCCCTCCGAGCTATACGTCGTCAGACCTTTTTGGGGATAGCATAACACATATGGTGAACATGCTCCAGCAATTCATGCAAACTCAAGTTGATCATAATAATGAATTGCGGGATACTATTAATGCGATAAGCACACAGTTGGATATCTTAGAAAACGAAGAATTGCTCGCAGAACCTCAGCCTAGTCCTCAAGAGTACCAGCAACCACAACAACAAATGCACGATGATCTCTTTAAGGCAGCAGAGGCCACCACTACATCGAGAAGCGAGAAATAATTTCCCCCACCTGAGATGCTCATTGTCAGACAACCAGTTGTCCCAGCACTATAAGTCATGGCTGAACCAGAAGAGGTCAAAGAAAAATCAGAGGAAACGGGGCCAGAAGCAGAGCATTTAGTTGATGATGAGAATGATACTCATATGGAGTACCAACCTGTGGTACCTCATACTCCGAGCTCAGAAACCATGGAATCGTCACTCTCGCATGAATCAAATGTTAAGGAGCCTAATGTGGAGGCAGAATCTTGCAGTGGTATGATGATATGTACACCCGATAAAGAGGGTGACCAGTCTGGTGAGCATATAATTTTCAAAGAATCAGGTAAAACCTTTAATGTTAATGTTTCTAAAGAACTGCAGGTAATTATTCCAATCACTTTCTCTCAACCGTTAGTTCGTAAAGAAGCACATTTCCTGGACACAATGTTGAATAAAGACCTTTTCTTATCCACACAAGAGGGTCGACCTGCACACATATTGTTTGGTATATTGATGAGCATTATTTCATTTGAGGTTGATTTTCGTGTAGGTATGACGATTGATTGATTGTGGCGGCTCAAATTTGGAGAACCGCCGATGCAATATATAGACCTGTGGCCACCAGACAAAATTCCCCCTGAGCCTCCGCCAGACAATTGTGATGTTTTTCTTTCTCTTATTTTTCTTTTATTTTATCTTATTTTATTTTTAGTTAGTTTTCAGGTCCATTTTCTCGTAGTTCGATTTTTGTTTTCCATTATTTCGCCACTCAGGTATGCCTTACTTTTCCTGTGCACAGTATTTCCTATTTCCCCTATGCTTTCACATTGAGGACAATGTTCCACTTTAGTTGGGGGGGATGAGCATTCGCATGTGACACTGTGCACATACACGTACCAGGTTTCATATAAAAAAAAAAAAAACATCAAAAAGATAAAAAAAAAAAAAAAAAAAGAGAAAGAAAGGAGGTGGACTAAGGAATTACACTGCACTATGCCATGCTTAACACTGTGTATACCTTTCACATACTTGCGCATAACTTACGAATTACACACTTGAGTTAATCATGCGTAATTTCTCTCTATATGATCTTATGACTCCATGAAGAATCGATTGGTAGTACATTCGTGTTAATTTGACTATATAATTTCCTGTATTCACATGGCATCTCACGAGGCTGAATAAACATATTCACGTGATTCATTGCACTTAGGGTTTCCTGTGAGCACTGAGAGAGCACCCGTGGCGACTATGACACCTTGTGAGATATCCTTGAGCTATTTATCGTCCTTTTGAGCGTTAATATCAAATCAGAGTTCATGGAACTTAATTCTCTTTTCTGGATGATTCCTTTGTACACTAGTCTTTGTTTTTGATTTGATAGCCTAGAGGTGACACCTAGTGGGGAGATAGAAATCTAGGTCTTGTAGCCTACTCAAAATGTGAAGGCTGAGCCATCCCTAGAGATAAACTTAGTTCATGGACCACTATTTGAGCTCAATTCCCATTGATGGTATGAAGATTACAAAAGAAGTGTTATGATTGTCCTAATTGATCAAGAAAAGATAGAAAATGAAGAATGAGCAAAATAAAGAATAAGCAATACACATGCGCATGAGATGAAATGCTAATGCTTGATCCACATACATATCACATAGAATCAAGGACACGACACATATTTTTTGCGAATGAAGATTCTTGAACTGATTAATGCCTCAGATGCATTCACAATAAGTTTGTGAGTAAGTTGATCTAGGGTGGTCTCAGTTGGATATGGCGAGTAGGTGAGAAGATGTTAGGGTGAAGGACCCGACACCTCATTGATAGGTTAGATCCTTTCCAGACTAGTCCACTCCATATACTTAGCGTTGTTCCTTTTAATATGTGGGATGTTTGATCGTCACACTCCTCCTCACATATAATGAGTGAACCCATTTTCTTTGAGTGTTCTGGAGGGTATACCAGTTAGGCTGAGTCAAAGCGACCATTCTGTAGGTGTCCACTAGTATCTTAGGTGTAATGAGTCACACACATCACACACACCTCGAGAGTTTACCTGTTTATACTCGAACTTATATGATTGCATTAACTCTGAATGTACCTCTGATTAACTTCATGTGAGTATACTGCTCTTAAATCACATATAAACGATGAAACTTGCATGAGTGACGTGCTTTGGAGTCGTATGCATTGAATATGAACAAGTTTGTGTGAAATTCAATTATGTTCTTGTATGTGAAATAGTATGCTTGTGTTGCATGTGCATTGATTTCATGATCACCGGAGTATGCAGTTGTAGACACCACCCTGAGATTCATTCACGTCATTTGCTAGAAACTAGCAAAACGTTAGTTGGGGGGTGTGATTACGCGTCAAAATTGCGTAATTGGGCATCTTAACCCGAGCTTTACGATTTATATTTTTAATTAAATGCGCAAAATTGTCCAATATTTTAATAAAGTGCCAAAATCATCATTCTTGAACTTTTTTGTACTATTTATGAAGTTTTGGTAATTTTTTGTCGCAGGAAAATTCCCGGGAACCAAAATCGACACCTGTTCGTATTTCAAGCATAACATTTTCGTCTGAGTTTCGATCGAGATGATTCAAATTTTTGGAGAAAGAGGAAAGGATTATCTACAACTTTTATGTTTTGAGTTTTGTGAGAAACGGGCTCCAGAAGAGTCAAATTTGCGATGAAAAGAAAATAAAAAAAAATGAAAAAATATAACAATTTGGGCCGAATCTCCTATACGGGTCGTGGGTTAGGGCAAGCCTCCTCCCCTATTTATTCTTTATTTTTCCCTGTTCTGGGTGTGCCCTGCGCACCACTCTTCTCCTCTCTTCTTCTTCTTCTCCTTCTTATTCTTCTTCCTCTTGTTCCTTCTCTTTCCCTTAGCTTTTCTTTATTCACTCTCTTGCAGCTTCTCTTCTGCTGTTCCTTCTTCTCTTCGAACCTTGTGCTTCTTCTTCTTCTTCTCTCCTTCTTCCTTTCTTGCTGTTTCTCTTGCTTTTCTTCTCCTCTCTGCTCTTCCCCTTTCCCCTGTTTCTCCATAGCAGCCCCTCTCTCCACAGCAGCAGCGGTAGTCCCTTCGGCCGCACACAGCAGCCCCTCCACTCTACAACAGCCGCAGCCGTCCAGCCACCAGTAGCAACTCCAGCCCTCGTTCTGGTACGGCAGCAGCAACTCCAGCCCCTGTTCTACTATGGCAGCAGTTTTGTAACTCCACGACTCCACCAGAAGCTGGCTGCCTTCCTTGCTCTATGCCACAGCCGCGAACCAACCCACACACAGCCGCAGCTGCTGCCACGGCTCCGTGGATTTGTTTCTCTCTTTCTCTCTTTTCCTTTCTTTCTTTCTTTTATTTACTTTTCTGTGAATCTTGGAATATTGAAGAAAGTTTTTTTTTTTTTTTAATGTTATTGGAGTTTTCTTTCTTTTTGTTTAAGTTGAGTAATGTTGGGTATTTCATTATTGTTAAATTAATCTCTTTGTTTATCTAATTGATTGTTATTTTAATTTAGCATTCTTAATTAAATTTAGATATTTTTTTTTTGTCGAAATTCGATTTAGTTAGGGTCTATGATTAGTAAAGGTTGTGTTTTTATTGTGTTCCGTTATTGTTTACGTCTTTTAAATTTCCGTTGAGTTCATCTTGCATTTAAATTGTGAGTCTTGATTTGATCTCTTAATTGTGCTAAAGGTTCGATTTTTAGTAGGTTTGGTTTTTTTTTTTAGTGTGTGTCTAGTTTAGTTTCCATTGTGTATTTTTAATTCCATGTTTAAAGTTTCCATTTTTAGTTAGTATGATCTAGTGTTTCCTTAAGTAGACTAGAGTTTTCATTATTGTTATTTAATTCCGTGCGTGAGGACTTTAATTTGTGTTTTCATTTAAGTCTCCACAATCTTGAAAGCCCGAATCTGAATTGAGTTTAGTACCTTTTTAATTTCGATTGGAAGAACGTAAAATCTGAGATTAAAACGCATTCCCTGAGGAGACAATCTAGCCCTTGGGCTTAATATTACACGACATAACTCCTATAATTGGGATAGCTTCCGAGCTGCTCATTTTTCGAGTGAGTCACGGCCCAGTGTGTCGCCCTGGGGAGCACCGGTTTTATTTGTGAGGAAGAAGGATGGTTCAATGAGGTTATGCATCGACTATCGGGAAATAAACAAAGTGACTATCAAGAATAAATACCCGCTCCCGCGTATCGATGATTTGTTTGACCAGTTACAGGGGACACAGATCTTTTCAAAGATAGACTTACGCTCTGGGTACCATCAGGTGAAAGTCAGGGTGGAAGATGTTCCGAAGACGGCATTCAGAACACGATATGGTCACTATAAATTTCTAGTTATGTCGTTTGGGTTGACGAATGCTCCTGCAGTGTTTATGGACCTGATAAACAGGGTCTTTCACCAGTGCTTGGATCAATTTATGGTAGTATTTATTGATGATATACTGGTGTATTCGAAGAGCCCAGAGGAGCATGAGGAGCATCTGAGTATAGTACTTCAGGTATTGCGAGAAAAAAAGCTTTATGCAAAGCTCAAGAAGTGTGAATTCTGGCTGGAACAGGTTACCTTCCTTGGACACGTCATATCCAAGGGTGGTATTTCTATTGATCCGAGTAAGATTGAGGCAGTAGTAGATTGGGTACGACCAAAGAATGTGCACGAGATCAAGAGTTTCATCGGATTGGCTGGGTACTACCGCAGGTTTGTTAAGGGCTTCTCTAGATTGTCAGGCCCACTTACCTGACTGACCAGGAAGGGAGTAAAGTTTGAGTTGTCTGATGAATATGAACAGAGTTTCTAGGAATTGAAGCAGTGACTCATCACTGCACCTGTGTTAACGATTCCTTCGGGAGAAGAGGGGTTTGTAATTTATAGTGATGCGTCCAATAAAGGGCTCAGATGCGTGTTGATGTAGCGAGGGAGAGTGATAGCCTATGCCTCACGACATTTGAAAGAATATAAGAAGAACTACCCTACCCATGATCTGGAGTTGGCGGCAATTGTTTACGCGCTGAAGATTTGGAGGCACTATCTATATGGGGGTAGGTGTGAGATATTTACTAACCATAAGAGTTTAAAGTATTTCTTCACACAGAAGGAATTGAATATGAGGCAGAGGAGATGGCTGGAGCTAATAAAGGATTACGACTGCACTATCAGCTATCACCCAGGAAAGGCTAGTGTGGTCGCTAATGCTTTGAGTCAAAAATCAGTGGATTCATCTGTATCTGCAGTGGAGATTCAGCATTCGATTCAGATGGATCTGGAGAGGCTAGGTGTGGAGCTAGTAGAGGGCGTTCACCAGGCGTTCATTGCTGACTTGGTTTTGCAGCCGACTCTACAAGAGAGGATTAAAGCAACCCAGAGGAATGACGTAGAATTAGTAGAGCTTATGGGAAAGGTACAGGATGGTCAGGAACCAGAGTTCAGCATTTCAGATGATGGAGCCTTGAGGTTCCACACCAGGTTATGCGTTCCTGCCGATCCTGAGATCAAGAGGGTCATTCTAGAGGAAGCACATTGGTCCCTATATACTGTACATCCGGGTAGGGATCTCCAAGATTCTATCTGGTGGAGCAACATGAAGAGGGAGATAGCTCAGTTTGTGAATCAGTGTTTGACGTGCCAGCAAGTGAAGGCTGAGCACCAGAGACCGGCGGGATCATTACAGCCACTTCACATTCCTGAGTGGAAGTGGGAGCATATAGCGATGGATTTCGTCTCAGGATTACTACCAGCATTGCATGGACAGGACGCTATTTGGGGAGTGGTGGATCGATTGACGAAGACTGCCCACTTTTTGCCGATCAGAGTTAGCTACTCCATGGACAGATTGGCTGAGTTATACATCCAGGAGATAGTTAGACTCCACGGCGTCCCAGTGTCCATAGTTTCATATAAAGACCCATGGTTCACATCTCATTTTTGGAGGACTCTGCAAGGGGTTATGGGTTCTCAGTTGTCATTCAGCACGACTTTTCATCCTCAGATATGTGGACAGATAGAAAGGACGATACAGATTCTAGAGGATATGCTGCGAGCATATGTGCTGGACTTTGGAGGTCGTTGGATACAGTATTTGCCACTGGTTGAGTTTGCGTATAACAACAGCTACCAGGCCAGCATTGGGATGGCACCATATGAGGCACTATATGGCAGGAGGTGCCGATCCCCATTGTACTGGGATGAGGTTGGTGAGAGACAGGTATTGGGGCCAGAGCTGATACAGCAGACTCAGGATAAAGTCAGACTCATCAGAGACAGGATCAGGACAGCGTAGAGCCGACAGAAGAGTTATGTTGATACTCGTCGGTGAGAATTAGAGTTTGACACAGGAGATCACTTATTCTTGAAGGTGGCACCGCTGAAAGGTGTTATGAGGTTTGGGAGGAAGGGTAAGCTGAGCCCTAGGTATATTGGACCATTCGATATTCTTGAGAGAGTGGGTCCAGTTGCCAATCGTTTGGCATTACCACCAGTCCTATCTAGGATCCATGACGTATTCCACATTTCTATGCTGAGGAAATACGTACCAGACCCCTCCCATATGATCAGATATGAGGCACTAGAGTTAGGTGATACTTTAGCTTATGAGGAAGTGCCAGTGCAAATTCTTGATTGGAAGGAACAGGAGTTATGCACGAAGAAGATTCCACTGGTAAAAGTTCTATGGCGCAACCATGCCATTGAGGAGGCTTCCTGGGAACTAGAGGATCAAATGCGCCAGAGATATCCGCACTTATTCAGTGGAGTTTAGCCAGTCAGAGTAAAAAAAATAATATTGTGTAGTTTCTATTTGTATAGTGTAACATATGATAGATAAGGTTTTCAGTTTTTGAAACGTGAATGGTTTTGGGAGAATTTTGAATAGTTGTAATCTCTCAAAGCCCTCATTGTAACCACGGTATTCCTCCGCCATAAGTGAGGGTAATCAATAAACATTGGAAGTGTTTTCGCTAAGGAAAGGAAACAGAGGAATGGCAAATTTCGAGGACGAAATTTTTATAAGGAGGGGAGAATGTAGAAACCCCAAAAACAAAGATATAAAAAAAAATTAGTGGATTGATTTCCAAAAAAATAAAAAAAAAATAAAAAAAAATAATAAATAAATAAATAATTAATTAACTAATTATTTAATCAGATTTAAAAGAACAAAAAATTTTTAATTAAAATTTATTTTTATTTTTATTAAGAAAATATATTATTATTATATTAATTAAATATATTATTATTATTATTATTATTATTATTATTATTATTATTATTATTTCCTGAAGCCTCGAAGCTTCAGGCTTCTTCAAGATTTTTCTTCTTCTTCTTCTTCTTCTTCTTCTTCTTCTTCTTTTATTTTCCTTTTCCTGTACGTGCAGGCTCATTCTCTCTCCTCACATTCTCTCTCCTCACATTCTCTCTCCCTCTCTCCTCGATTTCATGGCGAATTTTCGTCCGATCGAAAATCCAAAGATACCACTAGACTCCATTCGCCGCTATCGTCATTTCTACCGGAGCGGATCGATGGTAGGAGTGGCGTAGGCATATTCCCTAGGGTAAGCCATTTTTCCCTTTTTCTTTAATTTCTTGCAAAATATACGCCCAATTGACAAACGGACACCACCACGAGAATCTAGGGATGATTCTCTACAAGTCTAGAGGGACGGAATTCTTGTGGGAGTGTCGGGTCAAAACCCCAAATTTGGGGTGCAGGGGTTATTAAGGGGCTTATTTTTAATTAATTAGAATTAATTTAAAAATGCTAAAATATTGAGCATTTTTGGTTTGAAAATAGGATTTCTGAAATTTAGGGCCCGGGTGAGCACCGCGGGTGTAATTTTGGGACCCGCAAGAAAAATTTAGAAAATTAAGTGGGTGTTTTAAATAATAGTTTAAATATTAATTTGAGGTATATGGGGCCTAAGGAAGGCTAGATGGGTATTATTTTAGAGAAATAGATTAATTAATTTGAGAAAAATGTAAATTGCAGGAGTTAAATTTTGGGCGCCAAGGGCGTCAAATTTTGGATTCTAGCGAGACTCTCAGTAAGCCAAGTAAGGGGAATAAATTATAACAGTATTTTTAAAATTATTATTTGAATGAATAAGTGAAATTGAGCATATGATATTTTGTCTGAAAATTATTATGATATAAATATCAAATAAATTGTGTGGCATTTAAGTAATTGTAAATTGTGATATTTTGGAGTGTAAAATATAATAACGTGTAATTTCTGAGAAAATATTGAATTGCGAATTACTGATTTAATTAGTGAAAAATAATGTAATATGGTATTATTATATGAGTAGAAATGTTTTGCCTGGAAAATGGGATTTTGTGAATTATTGATATTGGAAAATAATGAAATGTGGTATTATTTGTGAGTGGAAATTATTTGCATGAGAAATGAGTATTTTTGGAAAATGTGCAAAATACATGAAATATGATATATGATGTTACGAGATGATGAAATGTGCACAGAAAATGATGAGAATATTTATATTGAACTGAATTGTGATATACTGGAATATAATTGATGAAATGCCAATACCGCATAATGATTGCGGGTATGTGGTGGTAAACCCTGTTGGATGGTTATGATATTTAGCATGGTACCGTTGTGAGTGGTGTTAGTGCAACCACACGGACTCTTGGAGCGTTTGGCGTGATAGTTGATTGTGCCATTGTGTAGGGTTGTTGGGCCATTTAACTCCAGATCAGGGTATTAGGCCGGCCAGTTGTACTATAGACGCGATATGTGATATGATATTTGATCTAACCAGGTCGGCCAACCGTGGTTAGATCTAGCCTTCGGGCCGCACAACCTTGACCATGGGGGGAAGCATGGCGTGTATAGAAAGATCCTCAGGGTGGCCATGAGTTACAGACACGATATTGGTATTTGATACCGAGGATACTCATGAGCCGGAAAGTAAAGTGGAAATGAAAAGTGAAAGAATGATTAAATTGACTAAAATGAGGAATGAAAGAAAGAATGGAAATTGAGAAATAAAGAATGATAAAATTGAGAAATGGAACAGTGTGAGTTAATAATATAAATAATTAAGGCGAAGTGAAACTCTCCGCCTGAGGGCTTATTGAGTAAGGTGACTGCCCTGATGGGTATCAAATGTGGCCATACCCGACTGCATAACGTGTTAGGGTAGAGGGAAGCTACTTGTATGGGCGGGTAATCTTCCCTATTCTCAGGAACTTCGCGTGTAAGTATGTGTTGGAAATCATTGAATTTGATAAATGATTTTAAAGCTTATAAAATCTTGTGTTGTATATCTATATGATTATGTGTATGTGAATATCAGTGTATTTTCTCAGATGAAATGGTGATTTGAAAAGTAAAGTGTATTATAATTGTACTCATTTGGCCACACATTGTAAATAATCTATTCTTTCTTACTGAGACGTATCTCACCCAATTTATCTAAATTTTTCAGGGAACAGAGACCAGCCGGGTGATAGAGCTCCGTGATAGTAGGGAGCTGAGACCCTGATACATAAGGTGAGTTTTTGGACTAGGGGAGATGTAATTCCCCTAGAGTTGAATAGTAATTTTCAGTATGGGAAGGTAGTGTGAATATTTGTATGTATGTTGATACTCTGGGTATTGTATTCTGACTGATATGTGTATATTGTCTTCCGCTGTTAGGTTTTACCCGGTACCCAATGCGGGTCGGGTTGTATGAATGGTACTAGGATTATTGACGTGGCTGATTTGTGGATGTTGTGGATTTATGACGTGATTATTTATTTATTATAAATAAAATTGTACGAAAATCGGGGCATCACAAAAGGCCATTCGGTAAATTTGATTCTCTCCTAAGTTCCAATTGAGAATCACTTTATGGTATGTATGCAGGTATCCATGTCTGAGACTTAGGTTCACTCTCAAACCTGAGTTGCAACATCAGACCCGAACCAGTTCCTCAAACTGGAGTTTGGATCCTTTGATTCAAATTCAAACCCAAACTAAGATCTAAATCCCCCAATCCAAATCTCTAACTTGAATTAGGGTTCGGATCTTCTGTTCCTTTGAACCTGCAACACAAGATCCAGCCAATTTAATTCTAAAACCCCACGACCCACTTGTGTTTTAAACTAGAGCCCAACCTCGTTGTAAAACCCCACGACCCATTTGTGTTTTAAAACCAAACCCAGTTCATTTTAAAAATGCCCCTAGCCCGGTTGTGTTTTAAACTTAAGCCCAACCCATTTGTTTTTAAACTAAACTAGCCCATCTATTTTAAAGAAAGTGAAACCAGCACATTTAAAAATAATTGAAGCCCATTGTTTTTAAAAAATGAACCAAGCCCATTTGAAAATTCTAGTCCAAGCCCATCAATGAAATTAAAACAAGCCTATTTGCAACACCTATATTCTTTTGAACAGGAAAATTTAGTCACGTAGATCTTTTATTTCGCTAGAATTCGTTAATTGCTCCGTATGAATTTATACTTATAATGTGGAATCAGGATCAACTAGGACAGAATTAAAGCATTGGGTCAAACTTGGTGTCAAGGTAATAGCTATGAATAGTCATCGATTCCTGGGAAAGGGTAGAAGAATGGGGCTTTTTATGGGACATACAATGCATTACAGACGTATGATCATTACGCAGCCAAAGCCCATTTGGAAAAACACACACCCGGGCCCTGCTCATTGGGTTGGGACGACTTAGCTCATCTTCAACCCAAACCCTAACCCTAACAAACCAGTAGCCCCAACACGAACTCGATGATACCCAAAATCATGAACGCAAAATCCAGATCATCACCCCAATCCAAATCAACAATCAAACTTCAAATAAAAATAAAAACAAAAAAAAAAAAAAAAAAAAACTTATCTTTATGGTACTTTTGGTAGCTGAGGAGATTTGCCCCCTTGAGGATCTAGACCAATCCTCTCCTTCAGGACACCCCGAGGAGTTCATCGTTTATCGGAGGGACAGAGGATGGGTCATCATTCCCAGCTTCAGAGGGAGTGAGATCAGGGAGAGACAAAGGCAAAAAGAGGTGAGAGTCTAAGTGTTGAGAGGGAAAGAGCACATGATTTATGCTCAAGAGTTGTAGAAAGCTTGGGGGCTGAGTGTTAGAGAGGAAGTGCAGAGTTCTCCGAGGAGGGTTGAAGAAGGAGTTAGGGCCTTTTGAGGAAGAATTGAGAAGTTGAGAGGTGAATTTGGGGCTTTTGTGGATTTTTTTGTAGAAAGACGAGTAAAGTTTCGATTTGTGAGAGAGAAAGGGGAGCTCTTGATATAGTAACCCAGAAAAAAAAATTAAATTAAATTGATTATTAATTAAACATTATTAAATTGGATTTATTAAATAAATAATATAATGAATATATATATATATGGATAAAGTAAGGTGTATATATATATATATATATATATATATATATATATAATATTAATATAATGATATATAAATTATGTATATAGGAAGTAAAACTTAAACAAGAGAGAGCATCCATCTCTCTCTCTCTCTCCTCTCAACGTCTCTCTCACTCCTACGCCTTCCTCCTCTCTCTCCTCATTTTTTCTTGGAAAATATTTAGCCGATCATAAAATGAAAAATACCGTTGGGTTCCTATCTCCGCCACCGACATTCCTACTGGAGTGGATTTTTCGTACGAGCGACCTAGGCACCATTCTTGGGGAAAGGTATACTCCATCTCTTTCCTCAATTTCTCCTAAAATCTTTAGCTAAATCAATGATCAAGCACCACCATGGGGTCCTAGTCTTGACCATCGTCATTTTGGACAGAGCAAATTTTTAATTTGGGGGTCCTAGGCACCACTCCAAAGCGAGGGTGAGATTTAGGGGATTAAGAAAATTGATTATTTTTTGGAGTTTAATTGTTTATTTGAAATTTATGGGCTTATGAAATGTTAAAATAGTATTTTATTTAGCGTTGATTTGATTGAATTCAGGTTATTGAATCAAGGTTCGGGTGAGCACTGCAGGCCTCGTTTCGGGGTTCCCGCGAGTATAATTCAGGAAACCAGGTAAGGGGAATATATTAATCCAGTAATTTTGTGAATTTACCGGTTAAAATGGAAAAATAATATGTGTAAGTATATGTTTATTATGCGAGTTTTAGAAAATCCAACCATTTGAACTGTGATTTTGAGCCTAGGGCTTTGTTATTAGTTATCATTTGTGAAAATGGAATAATGAAAGTAAAGAATTTTCTGAATAATTGTGGAGATAATTAAATGTGCATTTTCAGTAATGTGAATGATGAATGTGGGTTGGCTTATTTTTAGTAATTGTATAAATATGTGTATTATTATAAATCATGTGGCATGAGTAAAAAGAATATATTGCGATGAATTATGATATATATATTTATGAGATGTTGGAAATACTGAAATGCGTTCAGAATATTTATTATGTGTGCTTGTTAAATCAGAGTTAAATGTGAATGTTAAATTGCAAGTTATGGTTTGAGAACTCCAGTAGATTTTGGTTTCATGTTATGCATAGTACTGTTGCGCGTGATTTCTGAAGAGATAGTGCACCCAAACGTCTTGGGGAGAATGTGGAGATGCGATGGTTGATTATGCTGTGTAGGGTAAAGTTCCCCCTAGAGTCCGGATCAAAATGGGAAAGCCAATCTGACTTACAGACTGAAGAGGTTATTTTTTTATTTAACTCTGGTGGGCCGACCAGGGTTAAATCCAACCTTCGGGCTGCACAACCCGTCATGGGAGGAAGCATGACAGTGTGTTATCCATCTGGTAGTGAGTTCTAAATGCACAATTGTTAATTTAACTAGCGAATAAAACAAGAATAGAATATATGAATGCAGATGGGAATACGGAGAAAGTAAAATGTGAATGTGAAATGTGGAAGTGAGATTTATGTGATGATTATTGAGTAATGTCTTGGGGGACAGTGATACGTATTGCCCCGATGATGATTATTTTGAAAGGCACAGGGGGATGGCGAGACGTAACACCCCAATTCTCAGGATTTATCCTGGGGCGCTTGCTATGAGGGACAGCGATACGTGACGCCTCTCAGCGAGTACCCAATGTGTATGGCTGGATTGAGGGATGACAATACGTAATGCCTCAATCTTAGCGAATGTGAATCGTAGTATTAAATGTATTATATATAGTAGTATTATATGTATTTAGGGCGAGGTAAACTCTTCGGTCCACAGCTTGTTGAGAAAGGCGGGTGTCCTGATTAATATCAAATGTAGCCATACTAGGCTACATAACATATTAGAGCAGAGGGAAGTTACTTGAATGGGTGAGTAATCTTCCCTATCCTCGGGAATTTTCGTTGATAAATAATTATTTGAATGTGTGTGAATACGAGACAAACTATCCACCTGAGGGCTTACTGAGTAAGGTGAGTGCCCTAATGAGCATCAGTTGTAACCATGCTCGGTTGCATATCAGAGTAGAGGGGTGCTACTTGTATGAGTGGGTAATCATCCCAATCCTTAAGAACTCTCGTTAGTAAAATATTCTATATGTGTGTGAGTAGGGACACAAAATGGTTTCAAAATTTTGATAATTTTATAAATGGTGATTATATTTTGTACACTTAACCTCATGATAGCCACACATTGGTGTTAAATCTATTCCGACTTACTGAGATGTGTCTCACCTGAAATGAATTTTATCTTTTTTAGAACCTCTGCGTGATCGAGCTTAGTGAGCTCGGGATTGGTGTAGCATTTTTTAGAGAGAGAGGGTATAGAATTTTGATGTATAATTTCTGGGTTTGTTTAAGTTTTCTAAGATGTATATATATGTTTGTGATACTGGTTGTTTGGAGAATACCTCTAGAAATTATATAGGTGTAGATACTTTAGTATATTATGGAGGAATTGTTATTATTTCTACTGCGTAATTGATGTTAGAATATCATATGTAGGTAAATGGAACACGTGGCACGTGCGCCCCACTTGGCAGGTTCGGGGTGTCACAAGGTGGTATCAGATTTATATTTTAAATAACACTTCGGACCCTAGTTTCGGGTTCGGGGTATTACACCTAAAGGTCTAGGGAGGCTCTGTTTCAAATAGGAAGAGAAGGGTTAGGATTTTAGTTTTTTTTTCTTTGAAGGATTGTAGAGGAGCAGAGGCGAGAAGAGAAGGAGAAGAAGAAAGAGAGTAGAGAGAGAGTGTACTCGAGAGAAAAGGAGAGTGAAAAAATGAGGAAACAAAAAAATTCTGGCTTAAGTATTTATTACTTCGAATCCACTAGATCTTGACGCGTGGCAGCATCTCTTTCGTTCATTAGGGGAGCGACGTGGTCAACTCCCAGCCGTCTGTGTTGTGTTTTTTGGACATGGCCAAGATTTTTCCTCGTCATCAATCCGTGCATGCTCTGTTTCCCATCCCATGATCGAAGCTTCTCCGGATGACTCAAATGCTAACACATTGCTAATCTAGATGCATCCGCTCCCAACCGTCGGATCCTTGCTCCCTACAATGGCTACAATCACGCTGTACGAGACATCCCTTCAATGCCCACTCCTCCACTCGATGACTGACACTTGGGAACCCATCTTCCACATGCGCCCAGCCTCATGTGGCCCTTTGAGAGCCATCCGACCAATGCCCCTAACAACGACAATGATAAAGCCACGTTGCGGATTCAATCCACACGCTCCCAGCCACTCGGATGCTGAAATTAGAGTAGCTTTTCCAATAGGGGGGTGAATTGGAATAATTAAAAATTTAACCTCTTTTCAACTTCTTACTTGTTTTAATGCAACAACAAGAAAGTAAATCAATTAGCTTATGATCACAACCAAATCACACCACAAAGTACTGAAAAATTAAAATACAATCCAACCAATCAAAGTATGAAAATCAATCAATCATTCAAGAATTTTATGCTTTTTGATGGCAGCGCTGTAGTTATTTGCAAACCCTATTTTGAATGAAATTTTATTGCGCTTCTCTTAATCAAGATTTTAGCAAATTAACCAACGTACACCATTGTGGGTTTCCGCAAACGGTTAATTAAAACGTACTTTCTAAAATTAAGAGTCTTCTTTGAATTTTGATTTTAAGCCCTGCAACCTGCACTTAGCATATATAAGAAAATATTGGTGCAGAAAATAAAAAGAGTAAGGATGAGAAGAACACCAAGATTTACGAGGTTTGGGTTATCCCTAGCTTACGTCCTCGCCTTTGGTCAATTTCACCAAAGGATTCCATTAAGTATGCTCCTTTCTGGGCGGAGTAAGCCTTTTACAAAACGCTATACATGAAGCAACAACTGACGGATATTGGATTAAGCTATGAAACAATTCCTATAAGATGCGACAATACGAGTGCAATAAACATCTTAAAGAATCTCATATTATATTCACGAACTAAACATATAGAAAAACGACATCATTTTCTTCGCGATCATGTGCAAAAAGGAGATGTGACACTTGAGTTTGTATGCACAGATGAACAATGGGCACATATATTCACAAAACCACTTGCGAAGGATAGGTTTATCCAAATTAGGTGAGAATTAGGCTTGATTCATAGTCGAGAGGTTGCCTAAAATTATATTAGATGACATAATTCAGGGAGAGCAACGTCACTTGATATTCACAATTTGTTAAAACATTTCACTTTTGACTCATTTGTTCTCATTTGATATCAAATTAATCAACATTGGTATCCTCACATAATTTTTGACAGTTGGCACACTATGTATGTTCACAATGCAATTTACATTTCACAACACAGATTTATGCATTAGCAAGGGGGATGATTGATGTCAAATAGGGGAGAAGTAAAATTTTTCAAATTTGATGCTTAAATAAGTTCAAAACTTTAAGACTTAAAAGGGGATAAAAATATAAGACTATGTCCACTCATGTATTAATATTATACACCTTTTTGTTGATGTCAAAAGGGGGAAAATCTGGCTTTAGGCAAAAATAAGAATCTGCCTTTAAGCAAAAATGGGCAAAAATGGTTGACAACACTAATTGTGCAAATGGGAAGAAGAATCGGGTTATAAGATGAATCAAATTATAAGGATCAGACTATAGGAGAAGAATCAGGCTAAACAACTTGTGTATGAACATGAGTATATTTCATTTGGAATCAGGCTAAACAACGTATGTATGAACACGAACATTTTTCATTTGGCATAAGCATATTTCACTTACTAAATCTTTGATGCATTAATTTAGGGGGAGCCTTGTTAGGAATAATCCATTTTATTCTATATTTTTGCTCGTGTATTTGTCATCATAAAAAATGGGGAGACTGTTGACTCTACGAGTTCATTTCGGTTTTGATAATGACAAATCACTTGGTATTTGATCTATGCATTGAGATTGTGAACAAGAACTATATTAAGCATGCACAGAAGGATGAAAAGTCATGGAAGCCATGAAGATTAAAGCATATACATCTTGGTAAATCCATGGAACTCAAAGAGTACAAGAATGAAGATGCAAGCAACAAGTTCAAGAGCGTCATGGGAATGGGTACTTAGAACCAATGTCTTTACATTTTCATATGATTTGGTTTGAGGCTCAATATATACCCTAGAATAACTTTAAGACTTATGCATTTCATGAACATCATTAGGGGACATTCATGGGCTTAGAAATAATTTTAAAACCCCATAAAATATTTTTATAAAAGAGCGAAGAAAGAGAGCAAAGCAGTTTTTCAAAGTATATAGAAAAAATTCAAGATTTGGGAACTTCAATAGACCGAAGTCAATGGTCAGTCACCTAAAGTTGCCACTTTAATAGACCGAAGTTAATCTCAGTCGTCTGAATAATTTCTTCAGAAAATCGAAAATTAAATTCAATTGCTTGAAGAATTAATGGTGAAACACATAACTTGTCAGAAGCGCCCCAGAAGACTAAACTTAGACTTCAGTCGTCTGAACTTGACACATCAGTCTTCTGAACCTCAAAATTTGGTCATTTGACCCTGTATCCAGGTTACTTTTTCAAAACTCTAAGGAACTTCAGTCGTCTGGGCCTTAGACCTCAGTCGCCTTAACTTGCGGGAAAACTTAAAAATCTAATTTCTAATAAAAGAACTCGGGAGATATTTTTTGATCCAATGGCTAAGATCTATTCTAAAGGAAAAATACCTATATATTGAACATCTAAACCATAGTACGTTAGTTAAGATCAATGAGAAGAGAAGAGAACATCTTTTTGAAAGAGAATTAAGAAACTTGAGCATATAGCTATACGATTGCCTGCACTCCAACTTATACTCATCAAGCTTGGGTAAATCAACTCAGAAAATCAAAGGGAATTCATTTACACATCTTGAGTTCATCTTGGTATTGAGGTTTAGTCAATCCATTTATTATTTTCAAGAGTTTCTCATCTCATCATCTGTTATTGGATATTATTATTAGAGAGATTGATCTTGAGTTTTCCATATACATATAGAGAGTGTTTTTGACAAGTTCATTAATTGAGAAAGTTTTTCTTTAGGCATTGGTTAAATAGTTATCATTCAAGTGTGTCCTTAGTTAAAGACTTGATATTTTGAAAACTTTAAAACCATTTGATTAAATATCCTTAGAAGCTCATAACTATATATATATATATATATATATATATATTGTACTGAGGGATGTTCTTTTGGAAAACTTTATATTCAGTGTTTTGATCTTTGGAATATATATCGTATATATATATTGAGTTGCATATTACAACGATCATATTGTGGTTGAAAACTTAAGAGAAATATTGTTGACACAAAGTGTGTTTCAAATCTTTGCAATCTTCAAAGCTGTTTATGTATTCAAAGATTTGACCTAAGTTCTCAAAAGTATTGATTTATATAAATATTTTTGGGAGATTTGATAAAAATGAGAGTTAGTGAATCATACTTTTGCATATAACGATTATATCGTTACATTCATTCTGAGCTTCAAGTTTCATCATATGATTATGTATTAGTAATTTCATTTGTACTCACTAGCTTTGTTAAAAGCAACTTTTAGTGTTTTACATATTTCATTGTAATCGCGATTCGGGTTACGAACTGGGTTTAAGGATAGAGTTGTATCTCTTGTAAGCAGCAGATTAGGAGGAAGTTGTACCTCTTATAAGCAGCGGATTGTAAAGGAAGCTCCGTCCCAATTTAAGGAGCAGGGATTATAGTGGAATCCTTGAGTGGGTTGCTCAAGGCGAGGATGTAGGTCGAGTTGGCTGAACCTCGTAAAATCACGTTTGCATTCTCTCTTCCCTTATCTTTTTAATTTCCGCAATGCACCTCATTACTTATATTGCATGTGTGTATGTTGAATAACCTCACACGAACTTGATAAGTAATTGGTTAAATTTAGAAAGAAGGACTAAGAGGTAAATAAGTTTTAAAGAGTTTTAAAATACCCAATTCACCCGCCCCCCTCTTGGGATTACTCTTAAATCAACACAACACTTTAGTAGCTCAAGGTAAAGTTTATGTATGTTGTTGATAAAGAGCTCTATTAGTGATAGTTTTCATAAACTGTCACTAATATAGTTAAATAAATTTTTTTAAATTTTATAAATAAAAAACACTATTAGTAACGATTTAGAAAATTCATCACTAAGAATAGGCTATTAATGATGGTTGAGAAAACTGTCACTAATATTGTTGACTTTGTCTACTAATGCAATACTATTAGTGACGGTTAACTAACCATTACTAATGAGTATATTTTAGTGATGACCTGAAACCGTCACTAATATCCCAAGAAATGTCGCTAATATTTTCCTGTGATAGTTTCCGCGCAAAAAGTGGTTTCCCACGATAGTTTGAGTTGGAAAACTAGTTTTTAGTGACAAATGTATTAATGACGGTTTTAGAATCGTCACTAATAGTGTTGTATTAGTGATGGTTTTCAAAACCGTCACTAATACTTACACCAATAGTGACGCTTTTTTAAAAACCGTCACTAATACGATACTATTAGTGATGATTTTAAAACCAGCACTAATACTTTTATCACTAAAAACCAATTCTTTTGTAATGAGTTCAGGCGACTGAAGTCACCCAGAACCTTTAACTTTCAATATTTTTACACTTACTCTTGTCAATTGTGGGAATATTTCTATACTAACATAGACTTATGTTCTTGAATATTTGAAATAGTATCTTTACTGCATATAACTTGATTTCTTTGTGAAAGAACCATTGTGATTGAATTTCGGAACAAATTATATATATTCTCAAAATTCTTTAAACATATGAAACATAGCCTACTTTATACTATTTTTGTTTAGATTGATACAATCCTCAATTTAATGTTTTTCTGATGTATGTGTTGATTTGAGGGTTAATAGTAGGACTAGGTCACCCTCCCTCGTCCTACATTACCACAATTGTAGGTGGAGCTGCAACTGTAAAGTTTGAGTCAGATAGCATTGTGTTGTGGCATATGCGGTTAAAGCATATGGGTGAGTGTGGGATGATGGAGCTTCATAATAGAAATATTTTGAAGAGTGTAAAAACATACAAGCTGAATTTCTACAGGTATTGTTTTCTTAGGAAATAGAATAGGCCGTAGTTCAAGACAACCACACAAAAGACAGAGGGAATTGTTGACTAAATTGCTTCAGATGTTTGGGGGCCAGTAAGGATAACATCATAGGGAGGACATATGTATTTCATGAGTTTTATTAATGATTACTTACGAAAGGTCTAGGTGTACTTCATGTGGCACAAGTCAAACATGTTTGCCAACTTCAAGTTGTGGAAAGCTGAAGTGGAAAACCAGATTGGAAGTAAGATTAACCGTATCAGGTCCGACAGTGGTACTGAGTACACAAATTCAAAGTTCATGGAGTTACGCAAGTAGCATGGCATTAGGAGACACTTCACAGTACGAAAGACACCACAATAGAATGGTGTGGTGGAAAGGATGAATAAAACAATAACTGAAACAGCTCGTTGTCTCAAGTTGAATGTAGGGATTGCAAAAAACTCCTGGGCAGAGGCAGTAAATATGAAATGTTTCTTTATTAAGAGATCACCAAGGGCAGCACTAAATGGGAAAGTAGCAAAGGAGGTGTGGACATGCAGCGTGGTAGACTACTCTGGTTTGAAGGTGTTTGGATGTCCAACCTATATGTATGTTTTTAGTGAGGAGAGATCGAAGCTTAATGCAAAGTCTAGATAGTGTATCATTCTGGGGTATCAAAAAGGGGTGAAAGGGTTCAAGCTTTGGGATCCGATGGAAAACAAGGTTCTAATTAGTAGAGATGTGATTTTTATTAAGAAAGTCATTTTGCAGTGTACTCAGGAAGAATAGAAATAGGTGCCAGAAAACTATAGCAGCAATAAGCATGTGGTGCGGGTGGAGCTAGAGACTCAAGGTAGAGATGACAATGTTCAGAAGGAGGGGAGTCTTAACTCAGAAGACCAACAACATCACAGTATAGCTATAGACACACCCAGAAGCACTATTAAGCCACCCTACCAGGTATGAATTTGATGATCTAGCTTCTTATGCACTTATTACTAGTAGCAGGAATCTTACTACTTTTCAAGAGGCAGTGCACAACCAAAAGAAAAGTATATGGATGGGTATTATAGTAGAGGAGATGATGTCTCTGCATAAGAACCAGACGTGGGAGTTGGTGAAGCTTCCAAAGGGGAAAATAGCGATAGAATGCAAATGGGTGTGTAGGAAGAAAGAAGCAATATCCAAAAAAAAAAAAAAGGAGAAAAATTCAAGGTTGGTATAGTAGTAAAGGGTTACTTAAAGAGGAAAGGAGTTGATTATGATGAGATCTTTTGTCCTGTGGTCAAATACTTTTCAATTAGGGCAGTTTTGGGGTTGGTGGCGCATTTTTATATGCATTTGGAGTAGATGGATGTAAAGATAGCATTTCTCTATGGTTTTTTGTAGGAGTTGATTTACATGGTACAACCAGAAGGGTTCAGTAAGCCCAGACAAGAACACTTGGTTTGTAAATTAAAGAAATCACTTTACGGGCTGAAGCAGTCTTCGAGGAAGTCGCACAAGTGGTTTTGGCTCCTATATGATCTAAATTGGCTACAGGAGGTGTGAGTATGATTGTTGTGTTTATGTGAAGAGCCTTGATGATGATTCATTCATTTTTATGTTGTTGTATGTGAATGACATGCTGATTACAACGAATAGTATGATTGAGGTCAACAAATTAAAAACTTTATTGAGCCAAGAATTTGACATGAAAGATTTGGGTGTGGCCAAGAAGATTCTTAGGATAAAGATTCACAAGGATAGAGCTTCTAGAAGATTATGGTTATCTGAGCGTAGGTATGTTGAAAGGGTGTTGGAGAGGTTCAACATGGATAATGTAAAACCAATGAGTGCACCATTGGCAAATCATTTTAGATTGTCTACCACTCTGTGCCCAAAGACAGATGATGAAATTCAAGACATGTCAAAGGTTCCATATGATAGTGTAGTAGGGTGCTTGATGTATGCTATGGTTTCTACAAGATCGGATCCAACACAAGCTGTCAGTATGGTGAGTAAGTTTCTTTTAAATCCAGGATGACAGCATTGGAATGCAGTTAAGTGGATTTTTATATACTTGAGTGGTACTACAGACTATGACATCATGTTTGGTAGACAACAGGGTGATCTTTCAGTTGTGGGATATGTGGATGCAGACTATGCAGGGGACTTGGATGATAGAAGGTCAACCACAATGTATGTATTCACCCTTGTGGGAGGGTCTATTTGTTGGAAGTCCATGGTTGAATCTCTTGTTGCACTATCTACAACTGAGTCAAAGCATATCGCAGTGGCTAAGGCTACCAAGGAAGCTTTGGGGAGTACAGGATTAGTCGAGGAACTGTGTATTCAGTAAGGTCGAGTTCAGTTGCATTGTGATAGTTAGAGTGTCATTTATTTGGTGAAAAACAAGGTGTATTGTGTGAAGACCAAGCACATAAATTTGAAGTTTCACAAGGCCAGGGAACTGGTTTCTTTTGGTGAACTACTAGTTGAGAAAGTTCACACTTTTGAGAATGCAGCAGACATGTTGACAAAGCATGTTACCATGGACCAGTTTAAGCACTACTTGGACTTGATTCATGTCTCCAAATGCTAGATTGGAGGCATCCCAACCTATTGTCCTAGGTGGAGCTGTGGGTTATGTTTTTGTTTTCTCCTAAGGGATGAATAATCGCCAAGGCGGAGATTGCTGTAGCATGTGGCTCATATTGAGTGTAACACACGTACAAAGAAAGCATGTTAAGGAAAAACAAGGAAGCTGATTTGCAAAAGAAAACCATCGACTGTTTGCCTAGTGAGTCAACAGTTAGATCGATGGTTTTAGTCTTAGGAAGAAACCGTTGGCGGTTTCGTTCGGCACTGTTTTTAAATTTTGAATTGGGAAGATCACTAGGTTGGGGATTCGGAAGCAAATCCTTTAGGGATTGATACAAGGATATTTAGGGAACTTTCTAATCCCTCTATACGTGTAAGGTTGGCATAAATACAATGTTGTAACCTTGATTTTGATAGATAGTGAATTTCAACCGTTGCTTGCTCCCGTGAACATAGGCATTCTATTGAACCACGTTAATTCGTGTGTTGTGTGTTTACTGCTCTTATTATCTGTGTGTTTGAGTTTCCGTATTATTCATCGTTAGTTGCTACATTGACGAATCGATTCGGCATGCATTAATTTGCACAACAGATATCGACACAATAGGATCTCCAAAAAGAGGTCTTACTTTGAGAGTGGGAGCGCAAATAATTAAGCATTTGATTATTTGATATGCATAACAAAAATCTTATAACTATTCTTTAGAAAAGAAAAAACATAAATATTCCCATAAGTCTATTTAACCTCAATATTAGATAAGCTTAAAGAAATGGGCTGTGTCTGTTAACATCTTACTATAAAAAAATATCTTACTTTGAGAAGAGGGGAACGGATTAATTAGGATTCAGTGCATGAGTAAGGGTAACTTTTTGCAAGACTGTGATTAACATGATTGGATATTTGGATCAGTATCAATGGGAGACCTTTAGCTAATCTCTTTTTTTGTTTTTTTCAGTCAACGTGAAAGGAACCATCAGTTTCGCGAGGGACTGTATCCCTATACATATGTTTCTTTCTTAATTAATAATGAAATATATACACTTTCCTCATGGAACTTTATCATTGATTAGCCATACATGGATCTGTGCGAAAGGATAACTACCAGAGAGTGACACTAAGCTGACTATAGAAATCATTGCTGTAGGAAATTAATCATTGAGTGGATGAATGCTGATCACAACCAAGTTGCCGACTTCCCCATATTTTAGAACAATTAATCTTAAAAGCTAGTTATTCAAGTTCCTGTAAAATATAATTTAATTATTTTGGATAATAGAGATGGATGGGAATGGGTTCAACTGATCTCCTTCATCCGAATAGTGCACTATGTCCCGTCCAGCTGATCACACTCCTCAAGTAATTATGGTGGTGGGATTTTAAATTTGCTTCATTGGATGGGTTCAATTGATCTTGTGCCTTAAGGGGCTAGTTTCTTATTCAAAAGTAAAGATTGGCAATTAAAAATAGAAATACTTAATTAGTAGAAATGCATGCGAATATTTCTTTTAAAATAATGTAATTTTAATAAAATACTTATTGAATTGATGCCGCTAAAGAGGTATTTCTCAAGTTGTCTAATCATGGTATCATATTTTCTAATCTTGATTAATGTGAAGAAACCAAGCTTATGCAAGGATGTTGATTTTAGGCTAGTGAGTTTATAATTGAGTTCAAGAGACTCGACTCTAGTACCGTTCCCTATTTAAATGTCCCTCTAAGCTGACATTTAATCCTCCATTTTCATCTAGACCTCAAGTTTAGGACAAAAATGGATAGTTTTATCATCACGAAACTTTATTGCCATCATGAATGTGTACTAGTGATTGTTGCAAGTATCGTCGATGCCAATAAGCATTAAGGTCGATGTGTTTATTGATATATATTGTGAACTGGGGTTTCTCAATATCTTTTAAACCAAAATTTTGTTTAAAATCATTTTTTCTTTTTCTTTTTTTTTTAAATTGTCTAACTTCCCCATGAATATGTGATTAACACCGCTCTATGTGTAATTTATATGTTGTTGAGTTTTGAAAGACTTGCGAGATTATTCTTGAATCTACCATTGAAGCTAATTGTACTCAACAAGTTTTTATATTTAATTAATTAATTTCCTTTAAATTGACTATGTTTTGTTATGTGCATTTGTGGTTCAATTTTTTTCCCTTTTTTGTTACTGTAAAGTGTTTAATAGCATTGATATCACAAAGTTTGGCACGCTCACTACAAAAAATAGACTTTTAGTGATGGACATAAATCGTCACAAATAATAGGTAATCGTCACTATTATTTATTAGTGACAGTCTAGTGACAGTTCTAAATTAGTCATTATAACTACTGTATGAACTGAACATTAGTGAGGATTCACAAAACAGTTACTAATAATTGAGTATTAGTAACGGATGTCAAACGTCACTAAAAGAATGGATCGAGACCGTTACTAAAACTCACAATATTTTTTAACTGAAAGTTTATCATTACTAAGATTTTAGTGATGAATCTAAATTCTTCACTAAAAACCTATTATTAGATTTGGGTCTAGTTTGGATGAGATCATTCGGTTGATGCATTGGGTCTAGTCTAGATGGGACCATTCAATCAAGTTGCTTATTCTGGCCATCATTAGTTGCATTTTCGGTGCTAGGCCAATGGTGCTTTGGGAGGCAGCGACTGCGAGGGAAGCGATGATCATGAAGGAGGTGACAACAGCGAAGGAGGCGGCGCCTTCGTTGGAGGTGGCAACAACGAGGGAGGTGGTGACCTATGATGGTGACAGTGACCCAATGATGTATATGGAAACTAAGTGAGGCAGGTTGTAGAGACCCAGAGAAATATGGTATTTAAATAATAAGAGGGAGAAAAAGAAAATTGTAAAGGAGGTCACAGCAGGTCCTAAAAGAAAATGCTTATTGGGATCGTTGACGGGGATACTTGTCTTGTCGACGAGAAGTTACCGAGAGGCTATTTTTAGCTCTGAATTTCGTTGATCAGGAATAAGCATTCGTCGACAAACTTCCTTCGTGGCCTCATCGACAAAAGTCGGTATATAAATAGCCTAAACTCGATTTTTCACTCAAAAATCACACGAAGAACCATCTCTCTCTCTCTCTCTCTCTCTCTCTCTCTCTCTCTCTCTCTCTCTCTCTCTCATGTTCATCTCCTCCCCTTCTCTCTAAGATTTTGGTTCGGTTTCTTGCCGGTTCGACGATCCGAGGCAACCACGACACTCTTGGGAAAGTTCTCTTCAAGTCTGCCAGTGTGGATCGTTGGTGGGGCTAACTTGAACTCCATCCCAAATTCAGGGTAAAGTTTTTTATTTAGTATTTGGATTTTCTACAGTTATATAATAGGTAGTACTCGAAGAAATACTGAAATTTTGTTCGAGACGATGTTGTTTACTGGGTGTTGAACGGGGAATCCTACGGGTGTAGGACTGGTTATTTTAGAGACTTTCCAGAAGTCAGGTAAAGGGATAAACTAAGTTAGGATTTTTATAAAAATGTATATTTTATTTTACAGCATTTAATTTCAGATAAACATGTATGTTGTAGAATTATGTTGGAAATAAGGTTGTTGAATAGAAATATGATTAATATCTCCTTTGTGTGGCATGAGTAAAATTTAGCATGGAAAATTATGATGATGGAATATTATGTTTACAAAATAAGTATGTTTTTATTGCTACCAAAAAAATGTTAAATGATACAGGGATTTTTTCAAACCAAGTATTTTATATGATATATCGGCGTACAGGCCAAGGTTTTTATATTTATGATATGTCAGCATACGGGCCAAGGTTTTTATATGGTATGTCGGCATACGGGCCGAGGAATTTATATGATATGTAGATGTACGGGCTGAGGAATTTATATGAAATACTAGCGTACGGGCCGAGCTTTTTATATGTTATGCAAAACTTTATGAAAATATTAACTTGATAGTTATTATTATGAAATAGTCATGTATCATTATTTCAAAATGCATTATATGTTATCAGAACCTAGTTGGTTTGGTTTAGGTTTCCACAAATCGTGGTACCGTAGCTATTTGATCACGATCATGATTATGTTTGTATTACCGCTTGCCGTACGGGGCAGTGGGAGATTGGCAGTCGATGTGATTTATCGTAGCGCGGGCTTCCCTTTGGTGTCCGTACCAGGAGGGGCAGACCCATCGTACTTACAGACCTTTTTTCGATCTAGCGTGGTAGGCCAGCCATTGCTAGGTCTCACCTTTGGGCCGCACAACCCAGTCATGTGGGGGTAAGACATGACACCAGCTAGCAAACCATCCATGATGTTTTTTTCTATGTAGAGTTATATGAGATTATTTATGTGTATAGAAATTCAGTATGTTATACCATGATATGATAAAACATGTTTCTCTTACATATGATACAGACAATTTTATCAAGTATGTTTTTGTACTGTTATATGTATAATACGAAAATACTCATGTTTCCACACATTGATATTAGTTTATTTCCCTTACTAAGAGTTATCTCACCCTAATTATCTAAACATTTCAGCAGCCCCAGATATTAGAACGGATAAAGCTCCACATCGTTAGAGTTCAGCTGTTTTACCCTATCTGAAGGGTAAGTCTTGTTGCTAGGGTCTGACAGATTTTTGGGTGGCGACCCTAAGCCACTTTTGGATGTTTTGGAATACGTTTATGTATATGACAGATGTAGTAAGACTCTGGTATTGTGTTGGTTGGACAATTTGATATGTATATGATTTTGTGTTTCCTGTTGCTTAGGAATCTATGTTGTGGTTCAGGTATTTTCCTAATACTCATGGGACCAGGTTGATTATGATTTTCCAGAACTATTATATTGGATATTATATGGAAAAAAAAATTTGTAGAATAAGAAAGTCGTTACACAGGTGATAACCACATAGGGAGCCAACAACAGCAAAAAAGGTGGCAACCTACAAGTGAGGCGGCGACAGTAAGGGTGGTGATGACCTGCAAATGTGGTAGAGACCCAATGATGCACGCGGGATCTAAATGAGGCAGGCGATGAGCATTGGATAGGGCTATCCAAGAATGAATTTGAGAAATTAAGGATTTTTTTTTTAGCTTTTGAAAGATTAGGGCTTCATTTTCTAGTAAATTGGGTGGTTTTAGCAACATCAAGGATTTGATGTCACCAAAGCATGAAACTTTTTGTGATGTCTAGCCTGACATCACTATTTAGATGTCACCAAAGGCTATTTCTTTTGGTAGTGATGTCATGGTACTTTGGGCATGATCCAAATAAGACCAACCAATTAGGAAGCATGCTCTATCCATCACCATCTCCATTTTTTACCTCAAAGGAATGATACATTGGCTCTAATCTATATTGCACTAGTCATTCAAGTGGTGTTTTTTTACACATCGTTATGATGGTTTGAGTCAAGTCCAAATAGGATCATTTGATCAAGCTTCTTATTTTGCCTTGAATTAGTTGGATGGGAGTCCTTTAACAATTTTCCTAATCATTTCATAGGTGGGATAATTCTTTCTAATAGCATCGAGAGAGTTAATAATATGAGTGAACCTAGCTTATATACTAGAGATAGATTCATCAGGGTTCATTCCAAATGCTTCATATTGATGAGTCCCTAAAATGCATGATTTTAGGTCCTCATTTACCTTTGTTTTGTCTTCCTTTATCATGTATATGCCCTTTGTTATCATATTTCAGAGTTATGCAAGGTTTGTTCGTGTTTCAAGAAAAACAAGTTAAAACTGAGGAGTTAAGCCATACGAGAAGCCAAGGGAGTATTTGAAATACTTAAAGCTCAAATCAGTTGTCCAGCCAAACTTCTAGTGCCTCAACACACATAAAATAGAAAAATACTATGTTCAACCATGTGGTGCGACTAGCTAACACAAAGGGTGACCAGGGCAAAAGTTGCAGATGTCATGGTTTAGATCGAAGAAGAGATGCTGCAAGGTTCAACCAAGTGTTCGACCATGTGACCCTCAAGGGCGACCAAGTCTAGATACCGAAGCTTAATAAGCCAAGAAATACCCAGAATCTTGACCAAGTGCTTAACCAGGATGACCTTGAGGGGCAACCAGGTCGAGTTCCTAAGTTGAACTGAAGATTGAAATACTGAGAGTCTCGACCAAGTGCTCAACCAGCAAGACCTTGAGGGGTGACCAAGTCTAGATCTCAACCAGCAGCTCCACCAGCAAAACCTTCAGGGGCGACCAGGTCTAGATCTCGACCAATAACTTTTAAAAAGGCGCAACCAAGGAAAAACAGGGTGCGACTTGGTTGACAACGATAATATTTTGTGCGAGATTTTGTGCTAAACTTTCCTATTTCAAAATTCAAACCTTGTAAAACCTAATGTGTATAAATATTAGCTACGAATATGTTCTAAGGGTTCCTCTTTTGTTGATTTTAGGTTAGTGACAAACCTAAAACACCATTGAGAGCCAATGTACATTAGTTAGATTAGATTTCAATACCAGTTCTGGATTGTGCAAGAGGTGTTTAACGACCTGTGACAACCGGCAACGCTCTCGTATTTTCTGAGTAGATTAGATGGTCATTCCGTTTTAGGGACAATTTTTTATAAGAGACAACTCGAATACCAAGGGATGATTTTTACATGCTTTCAATTTGAAGCTTTCATTTATATGCTTTCTTTTAATCGCTTTCATTTACTGCTTTGATCTTGATGAAAGATTGTAGATAAGGATAAGCACTACTACATTATCTACCAGATAAAAGTAGTTGGCTACAAAACCGCGGAGGTGTTCGTGATTGTTGAGACTAGGTATACTCTGGTTCCCGACTGTGCTCCGGACGGTTGGTGCACCCTTGCTACCTTGTGCCCTCGAATGACCCTCTTCCGCTTGGCTTGAGATTCTCGAGTTAGTACTTCTATGGATAACTGGTGAAGTGTAGTCAGAGGCAAGGTATTCAGCATCAGATTCAAGTCAAAGCATCGCTTTGTAGGCATAGGGTACTTTAGATTTTACATGCTTTCCATTAGTTGTTAGAAACACCACAAAAATCCCACCTTTACACTTCTTTTTATACAAAGCTTTAATAAAATAATTTGTAAATGGTTGATAACTGCACTCTATTCCCCGTGGATCAATACACGACTTACCTACTTTCTACAGAACTTGGGAATAGTTAGGTTTTATAAATATTATTTTTGGTAGTTAAGGACCCAAGTCTTGGTGAACCTACCACATACTCACTAATGAGCATGTCTATACGACTATTCCTGATGTCTATGGCTCCTTTATAAGTTATTTCTAACTTTTCCCAAATTTCTTTAGCATCTTACAACCCATTGTTCTATTAAATTCATTTGCGTCTAACGCACAGTATAGGGCATTCATGGCACTTGAGTTAGTTTTCATTAACTTCATGCCAACTTCGTTCATCTCATTCTCAGTTTTAGACACTTCCTTATTATGAATGAATTTTGTAGGCACATATATGCCTTGGATAATAACTCTTTAAGCAATCTAATCCATAGTTTGAATAAAAATTCTCATTCTCGGTTTTCTAAAAGATGTAATAAACATCGTAGAAAATTGGAGGCCTAGTGGAGGATTGACCTTCACCAAATGGGGACACACCTAGGTTTGCCATTAGATTTTTATGCAACTAATTGTTAGGATTTATTGCAACCTAACTCTGATACAATTTAAAGTCGTGGTGTGATCCCAAGAGGGGGGAGGGTGAATTGGGCACTTAAAAAAAATTATGCGGAAGTTTAATCAATTTTAACTATTATTTTACACGCAATCTAACTTCTTAATAGCAGCAGTATTCTCAGCATTCAAGCATATCAATATAGGTATGCTTTGATTATAAACAAGTTTATGGTATGATTTCAATAAATAATTAATCTCCTCCCAAACATCAGTGTTCACATCAAATTTCAATCGAAACTTATGCTTAACTACAAAAAATTTTAATTAATAAAGATGTACTAAGCTACAACTGAGTTGTTGCAATGATTCCAATAATTAATCCACTCAACACAATAAAAATAAAATATTCACAGCATTCACAACAGATATATTTCAAAATAAATATGCTTAGAAATATAAAAGAGATAAGGTTGAGAATGACACCAGATTTTTTGCAAGGTTCAGCAATTGTGCCTATGTCCTTGCCTCAAGCAACCCACTATGAGGGTTCACTATCCCTCCTTTAAGAGGTGAAGAAACCTCTCTCTTTTAGTAGGCGCAGATGTTTTTTACAAGTCCTCCTTTATGTAGGTCGAGTTACCTCTTTTCTTTGTTTAGGTTGAGAACCCCACTCTTTTACTAGGCAGAGTCACCTCTCTCCTTTAGTTAGGTTGAGTTACCTCTCAAGTGAAAATACCCTTTCACTTGTTCAACGATTTAATACTAGAACTATTAGAATACACAGTAGTTGTAACAGCAAAGTTTGTGTAAAAAGAAGCTCTCTGAATATAGTAGATGTACTAAATCAAAACTAATGCACTGTCAAAATGATATTGATACAAAGCTCAAAGTGTATGGCTAGGTTTTTGGGTTTTGAAAAGCTATTGAACTTGAAAGAAAACTCAGAAATGATTTTCAGTAAGGACGACGCAAATCACAATTGATTAGTGTAAAATCGTTATGTTCAGTGTGTAAAACATGAATAGGGTTGGATCTTTATAAGTAGGTTTGAAATATAGCCATTTGTGCGTGTTTTGGTAACATTATATTTGAAAATTGAAAAAAATTTCTTACCGTTTGTGAAACTTATCGCAACACTTCGGTCGAATGAACAGATAGTTCGATCGCCTGAACCAATTCAAATATGAATTTTAAAACTGGTAGTAGTCATTCAGTCGATTAAACTCTAGTTTGGTCATCCAAACACGTTCGGTCGACTGAACCTAAGGTTCAATCAAGCGAACTCAATGTGTCTAGAACTTTATAATGGTAGTAGCAATTGAATCGACTGAACCTAAGTTCAGAGGCCTAAGATCTCTGGTGCCAAACCAATTTGTTCAGAAATTCAAATTCTTTTATATTTTAAATTCCAAAAATATTTTTTAATTTTTTGAAATAACATTTGGACTTTGTAAAAATATTTTCTAAGACTTGAAAAGGTATCCACGGTCCAAATTAATATCCTAAAAGCTTTGTATAACAAACCAGCATGAGATGTACTTACATGAATTCCTATTGTACAATACACATTGATAACCTATCTGGTCTTCATATCCTTAAGTTTGGTCTTCATCCAAGCTTTTGTTCAATGGCCATCCTTCATTTACTTGTGTGCTTCATGGCTTTCACAATTTCCATCTTTCATTGTACTTTTATACTGTAATACATGTATACACACTTAACAACACAATTAGATGTCTTGGTTTATCATTATCAAAATGAGATTGAGCCTTGTTAGGCCAACATTTTCTTTTCCTCATGTCAGAGTTGTAACCAAATTTTCATTCGTAAGAGATGTAGGTAGGTAATTTAGTAGTATCAAAACCTTTTTTCATCTTCAAACTTAACATCAACCCGCTTCAAATCACTGATGATTTGATGAACACATTGATGTATTGATTTATATCCAAACCCTTCAACTTCTTAAGCATATACATTTTTTACTTAAGATACAACTTGTTTGTCAATGACTTGAACATATGTCGACTGTTTAGTTTCAGCCAAAGGGCCGTCGGAGATTCCTCATCTATGACGTGATACATCACATCATCAACCAGAAAAGGCCTGACAGTTGCCACAAATTTCACTTCCAATTCATTCCAACTCATGTCCTCCATGCGTTCCGTATACCCTGCTAAACTAACAAGTCCTTAACCCTCCTTTGCCAAAGTCTAAAATTTCCCTATCCGTCAAACTTGACAATGTTGAACTTCACAAAAGAAATCCTAGCCATTGTAAGCTCCAATACCAATTTGTTGTGCAAATCAATGCGCAATGAAAAAATTGATCGGATCGTGTAATGTAGGGACTAATGATGAACAAAACGAAAAACACAATCAAATAGATAATAAGGAAAGCTAATGAACAATGACACATGAATTAACGTGGTTTGGCAATTTAAAATTCAAAACCATCGCCGAACAAAATCGTTGACTTTTTCTTCCTGTAGCACAACTTCCTTGTTTTTCCTAAGCATGATGTCCCTGTGCATGTGTTCCACTCAATATGAGCCACACACTCGAACACTATATAATTAAGGCGTTTTTATTTATAGAACTACTAAACGATGGATTTTACATGCAATTTTTGAAGCCATATATGGTTAACAAACGCACCATATGCAAATGTTTTGGCATGTAAATCATATAACGAGCATTAGTTAGCTCTTTTATATATAGTATAGTATTTATAGATTCTGAGAGGGATGATGCTTTGGGTCTGGTCCAGATGGGACTTCACGATCAGGTTGGTTGTTCTGCCCATTATTACTAACATTTTCAATGCTCGAGTGATGATGCTTTGGGTCTGGTCCAGATGGGACTTGTCGATCAGGCTCTGTGTATTGACCACCATTGTTGTCATCTTCAGTCTCAGAGGAATGATGCTTTGGGTCTATTCCAGATGGGACTTGTCGATCAGGCTTTGTGTATTGACCACCATTGTTGTCATCTTCAGTCTCAGAGGAATGATGCTTTGGGCCTCATCGAGATGGAACTTGCCTATTAGGTTGCATGTTTTGACCATCATTATTGACATTTTCAATGTCATAATGATGATGCTTTGGGTCTAGTACAAACGGAATTTGTCGATCAGGTTGCATGTTCTGCCAATTGTTATCGACAATTTCAGTGTGAGAGTGTTGATGCTTTGAGTTTGATACCGATACGACCAAGAGATTAGGTTGCACATGTTTCCTAGCGGTGTCGCCATTTATGGTCTCAGAAAAATGATGCCTTGGGTATGCTCCCAACGGTAGTGATTCATTAGGTTGTTTATTTTGCCCATCATCAGATGCATTTTTATCGTCAGGCCAGTGATGCTTTTGATCTGGTCCAGATGGAACTGTTCGTTCAATTTGCTGTACAAACTCATTCTTTGATTTTCTGGCATCTTCTACCGATGCTCGAAGTATTTCTTTCGCATTCCTCTGATCTATGAATCGATTCACCTTCCGAGGTTCGACAATTTCTATGACAAAATATAAGAGCAAGATGACACACGCACTCTTGAATCTCAAGCCAGCCATTTTCTTTGAAAGTTAGAACAAATTATTCTCCCACGGTTATTAACTTGCTCAAAGTTAGTTGCTATATATAGTATAACCATTTAAATTAAAAAAAAAAAAAAAAGAATATTAAACTTTTGGTAGTGGAGGGGATGCAACGTGTTCTAAAGGGATAATCTTGAGGATTTTCCTTATGATTACGTGTGGTGGCAGCCATATTTTATAGTTGATTTGATTGCCAAGTAGCTACCACTCATGTGCGAAAATGAGGTGTCCATTATTGTGCATTAGGAACTTTCTTCACTAATTAAAGATGAATGGTAGTATGGTACCTCAACTTTGGCCATTTTGCTATTCTTCTTTCTTACTTGAGTATGCCTGCCAAGATACTGTTGGAACTTGTCTCCATTACTAGATATTAATTTTAAATTAAAGGATTTTACTTTTTAAGATTTCAATTAATTAAAATTAATAATTACATAGTACAATGCTCATATTCGAGGGTCTAAATGAATCCAATCTATTTGCGATCTACTCAAACCAATCTTATTTTGTGATTTGACTTGACTTCGATAACTTAATTGACTCGACTCCATTCTACTTGAATTTATACATATTTTATGCATGTATTTAATATTAATTTACTATCAAAACCAAACTTAATTGAGGCATACTTGAGTCTTAAGAATTCTTAGTTGAGTCAAGTTTGAGTTCAACAATATTAAGATCGATTGATTTCGAATCTAGTATCAAACTTAACATTCTCAAATGGAGTTAAGTTTAAATAAAGCATTTTCAGAAGGGATTAAAAATAAATAAATAAATTGTACTTGCCACAAGGAATAGATGTCATTCCATCAAGTTGAACAAGAATTGAGAGTTAAATTTGGATTGGAATTTGTTCTCTTACATTTACACTCCCCTTAGATCTTAGAAATTGCTAAGAAAAGGAAAACAATTTTTATTGTAGAATAATGATTAAATTCCATTACTTTACAAATAACTATTCACATAATTTTTTTATTGAAAATTTAAAAAGATTAAATATTTAGTGTAATGCATTTTATTTTTTAGTATAATTTTTAATGAAATTGTGAAAATATCAATAATTATTATATGCGTTTAATTATTTTGAACTATACTTTTCTAATTAAAATTGTGAAAATTTATAATTAATGATGCGCATATGATTTAGTTTTTTTTTTTCATAATTGATTTTTTATAATGTTAAATCTACATTTTGTTATTAGCATGTGCCAAGGATTTAATTAAGTAGTGAAATTTGTAAAAAACTCACAATTGATTTAAATAACATTAATAAAAAATATCATTTCCATGAATTTTTCTCCTAATACTAAACAAAAATTACATTTTTTTAGGATCCTTTTGTTTTTCCTTCTTCTTTCCCTTAACAACCAAACAATATTGACGTCACAACATCTCGAAGAAGGATTCGGAATAAAAATATTGAAAGTTCAAAGGAGTCACCACTAACTTGTTATTTACCTAGGTACGGTTAGATCACCTAATTACTACATGTTGATTGGTCTTCTAGACTAAACTTAGGTCAAATAACGAGTAGTCTCAATCTCTTTTTACTAAAATTGGGATCGAAAGTTCAGTTATGTGAGGAGAAGGTATCTGCATCCCTACACAGCCGTTCTATGAACGGTACCTAATTAATCATGAATTATCCCTAAATTAAATGTAATGGTCTTTAATTAACTCCTTTAAAATAAATCAATAAATAATTAAAAAAATAAAGAAATATTTAAAAGGAAAATGAAAGCTAGAGTACCATTTAGAAATGTCTAATAAGACCTCACAACGAGAGGATTTTTCTAATAGTTTCTAAAACTTCCAACACTTTTTCTAAAAATTTCTAGGATATTTAAAGATTTTTCTTCATTTTTTTGGTACTTTTTATTTTCCATTTTTTTTTATTTGAGTTGAAATAACTTAGATAATTTTTATTTATTTTTCTTGTTTTTTAAAATAATTTTCCTGATTTTTCCTGATTTTTTATTATTTTATTTGATTTTTCATGATTTATTATTTTTTTTCAATTTTCAAAAATTAAAATAAATTAAACATCAAAATAAAAATAAAATAAACAAAACTAGTAGTTTAAAAATCAGACTGGTTCAACCGGTTTGAGCCGAGTTCAACCTGGTTAGGCTAAGTGAGCCACATGTCAGCATGAGGACACGCGAACTCTATGAAATCATCAACCTCTTTTACATATTCTAGTAGAAACCTACCCCGAGCCTTCATCCACCTCTTATACATGTTCATTAATTATCCTATAACATGTTTAAATAAATGATTTTGATTACATTTTATAATGTTTATGATGCATGCATCGTGAATCTTGTAGACACCCTAATTTTTATCTGGTTATTTAAAAAATCCAAAGTCAAAATTTTGAGATTTGAGAATATGCTAATTGGCTAATTATTCCTAAATTCCCGAGCTTATAGATTGCAATGTCTTAATAAATCATATTCCCAAGTGTACCTAACTGAGTTACTCTAAAATCATACCATTGAAAATTTTAATAAGATTGGGAATTGTTAAGTTGCCCCCTCAAAATTGGTTGGTTGAAATTTTAATTCAATTCCATATAAGGTTGGGAGCCCTAAAGTTGATTACCGACTTAATCTTACTCTTAAGTGCAAGATTGTCTTAAGACCAATTCTTGAAATCTAAGGAATGATCAGATAAAAGTTGATTTTGAAGCTTTGATATGGAAAAATGCACCTAATTAAAGGGGCACGTGCCCTAAATGGGATTATAGAGGGAGTTGGCAAACTGCTTCGCAAATACATATTAGGAAAAACACAAAAAATGTACACGTAGGAAGAGATTACAAACTGAAAGAAATAAAGGGAAATTCATACAGGGAAATGAAAAACTGCAAGGAGGTGAAAGAAATATAGGGAAATACCAAATTCATTTAGGAAAATGAAATGGATACAGGGAGATGAAATACATATAGGGAAAATACCAAATACACGGGAAGAAAATGAAGAATATTACATAAATACAAGGTGTTGACCCTATTGGTAACATCCTGTTTTGATCATGACAAATACCTTAGTATTTAATGTCTGTCAAGTTTGTGTGCAGGTTTATATTATCAGATCATATGCTGGCACATGAGAAGACTTGAAGACTAAAGACTCTAAAGACTCATTGTAATTTATATTTTGTGTAATTTGGGTCTGTAATAGTAATATAGGAACGGTCTGTAATAATTAATGCATGACATGCATGTAGGAACTAGAGATCAAAGACCGTAGATACCTTAGGGATTCGGTCGACCGACATCAGGTTTTTTGGCGTACTTAAAAAGGCCTTAGAAAATACCTTAGGTCCCTAAACAAATGCACAAACATAATCAGGAAAATTAATTGAAAAAAAAAATGGACTTAATTGAAAATATGTGAGAGGTCAGGCGACCGAACCCAGGTGTTCAAAAGACCCCGGGCGCCCAAACTGCTGGGATGTCAACGATTTGACCAAACTTCGGGCGGCCGAACCCAATATGACCTTATCTCCCTCAAGCGACTAAATCCTTTAAAGGGAACTTTTCACCAACCTGGGCGACCGAACCTCATAGTTCAAATTAGGCCTTGGGCGACCGAACTTTGCACTGGGTACCCAAACCATGCGGAAAATGTTTCTTACTTTTGTTTAGCCAACCGAACCTAAACTCGAGCAACTGAACTCTTTAAAATGCCTTTTTTGACTAAGCCTATTTGGGCACCCGAACCTCAAATCGGGCACCCGAATCTCGCGAGTTAAATTATTTTTTACCGAGGTTAAAATTAAGTAAACTGGGTTAATTTTCTTAATTGGTTTTAAAACAAATCTAATAATACCCTATATGTCCCCAACGGTCATATTTTTTCCATTCTCTATATATAGGGGCTCATTTGCTTAAATTAGTGGTGATTAGCAAATAGGATTAGCCAAAAGCTCTCTCAAATTTCCTAAACCCTATTTGTTTATTCCAACCTCATAACACTTAAATACCTTCATTCCTTTGAGAAATCTTGCCTCGTGAGTGTTTATTGTTTGTCATATTGTGCTAGAAACCCTCACTTGTATATTACACATATGATTTTCATATTGAGGGTTGACCTAGATTTTTCCCTCGATTTCATTTGATAAATCCTTGGTTAGGAAAAATCATATAGCTAAGTGAGTTTGCATTATCATTGCAATACTCATTTAGGCTTGTTCTTTTGTGTGCAAAAATATTTTACAAAGCTAAATTTCTAACAACTCTTGTGCTAGATACATTTGAGAAAATATTTTTGAGATTGTTTGAATACTCTGATTGGCATCTTTGAAACCCTAAGCTTGCATTGAGATATTTTATATTGTGTTTCAAAGAAAACCTTGTTTATAGACTCTTGTGCATATTTGAGATTATCCATAATATTAAGTGTTGATTGCATACGTAGAGCACCGAGCTTATAGTTCTTACATCATTGAGGTGCATTGATTATATTGTGTATATTGTAGTACATATCTACTTAGTGTGAGAAGCATATTTTTGTCTACGCAAATTTTATATACATTGGTTGTATTCCAAGCACGGTCTTGAAGAGGGAGACTAATTCTCTTGAATAGTCCTGGACTGGCTTAAACCCGGTTAGGAAAGCTAGGTGCACCATCCTGGTAAGGCGTGTTGATTGAGGTCAGCCCTGTGAATTGACCTGGTTGTAACCGGTGCCGCTCCACCCGTTAAGTGAGCATTAGTGGAATCCTCGAGCTTACGAGCTAGAGGCGAGGACGTAGGCACAGTTGGCCAAACTCCGATAACATTTCTTGTGCGTGCTTTTAACTTCCGTATTTCAAATTCTAGCACATGAATGTTTATATTTTACTATTGTGAATGATTGAGTTTATAATTGAATAAAAAGACCCTAGGTTGAGTAATACTGCTGTTAAATCGATTTACCTAGGGAAAAATTTTTAAATACTCAATTCACCCCCCCCCCCCAACTCTTGGGAATACACCAAAGCTAGCACAAGGAAATTTTTTTTATTAAAAAAGAAAGAGTAGAGCCAATCTTTGGTTGCCAGCTACAATAGTTGGATTGTCCTTGGAGCCTCCTCTTCACTTGAAAGCAAAGAAAGAGAAGAGAATCAATTAGTTAGAGGCTAATTGAAACTTCAAAAAGTAGAAGAATTTGGTTATGATATTCCCTCCTAGGAATAAAGGAACTGCTCTCTAGTTCCTGCGAGAGGGCGTTTGGGTGCCAAATGACCTACCAAGACTCCCTATAAATATGGAGTCTCGTATAAGACCTGGAGATAGAGAAAAAAGGGACATTAAAGAGAGTTATGGAGAAAGCTCTGCAAAATTGAAAGAAGAGAGAGCTCTGCAAAAATTGTGAGAGAAAAACAAAGTTTGTGGGGAATCCCAATCCATACAGAGAGCAATCAAAGTGCAATCAGAGCACTGAGGGCAATCAGTTAAGGTGCAAAAAAATAGAAACAAGGATGCATTGCTTTAGTGCCTCCCTATCCAAGATCCAAGGCCGATTCAGAAGTTCCAAACCAGACATCCAGTCAGACACAAAAGAAAGGGAAAGAAGACCGGAGGAGTGAAAGGTTGCTAGTAAATTCAACCCCCTTTTCTTATTCCAGTTTAATACCAAATTATGCTAGACTATTTGAGACCATGAATGTAGGTACTCTCAACCCAGTTTTTGAACTAGAACTAAACACCCCCTAAACCACCTCCCTAAGTATTGGTTGAGCCTTAACTTGAACCGAACCCGAACCCCTGACCTGACCTAGAAAACTGAACCCTTACCAAACCCATAAAAAATAACCCAAGGCTCGTTTTAAAACACTGACCTAGGCCTAAGTTTTCAAAAAGCCATAGGCTCGTACTCACATTTTTAAACCCAGACCCATTTTTAAAGTGACCCAAAGTCATTTTTTCTAAAATTAACCCAAGGTCATTTTTAAAAAATGACACGGAGCCCATTTGTTTTAAAATTAACCCATGCCTGTTTTTTTTTTTAAATGACCCTGAAGCCCATTTGGATTAAAATTAACCCAGTCCTATTTGTTAAAACTACCTAGGCCCATCCCATGTTAAAACCCCCCAAGGCCTAAAACCAATTCTCAAAATCCAAGCCCATTTTAAAATAAACTCACCTAGACCCAAATTTTAAAAAATCAAACCAAGCCCGATTTTTAAACTCTCAATTAGGCCCAATTTTGAAATCACCCCAAGCCCATGTTTTCAAACATGGACCTGGGCCCACTTTTGAAACATTAGACCCAACAAGTGTTGAACACCCCACATACCAAACCCACTTTGGTTCACCCAAGTTCACACAGCCCACCTCGGGTTGACTCACACGAGTCACCTGACCTTAACTCATCGGTTGAAGACGAGTTGACTCATCTTCAACCCGAGAACCAAACCCTAACCCTAACGAGCCAAAACCCCTAAAATCAAAATAAAAATCAACAACATTTGAATCACCAAATCAACAACAGAAACAACAACCTTTGAATCTTATAAACAATAGCCAGTGAATCACAATCTGCATCCAAACCACATACACAATCTGTTAGTTTTCGTGCAACCCCAAGAGGGGGGGGGGTGAATTGGGTATTTAAAATTTATCGCCTAGGTCTAATGGTTTTAACAATAGTATAACACAGCCTAGGGTCAATCTATACAATTTAGAAATTAAACATACACATGTAGAAAAATAAGGTGCGGAAAAGTAAACAATACACGTGATATGTTATTGGGGTTCGGCTAAATTGCCTACGTACCTGCCTTGGCTACACCAACACAAGGATTCCACTACTACTCACTTAACGGGTGGAGCAGCACCGGTTACAACCAGGTCAATTCAAGGGGCTAACCTCAACCAACACTCCTTACCAAGATGGCACATCTAACTTTCCTAACCCGGTCTAAGCCAGTTCGGGACTATTCAATAGGGCTAGTCTCCTTCTTTAGGCCGCACCTGGAATTCAATCAATGTGTATAAAATATGTACACGGAAGTATGCTTCTTACAGAAGTAGGTATGCACACCAGTACTGTTCAAGCAATAATGCATGCATCTATGATATGTAAATATGCTTAGTGCTCTAATGTATGCTACACACTCAATCAAGTATAGATTATCAGTCTAGATCTAGAGTGTGTATCAAAGAAAGATTTGAAAAACAATATGTGAATAACACAAGATTAGATCAGGGTTTCAAATATGCTAAGTAAGTTGATTCAAACAAATTCAACAAGATATTTCAATATACAAAGCATAATGGAGTATTTGAGAACTAGCTTTTGAAAAGGATTTTGCACACAAAAATATAGGCTTGAGGCAGCTTGCAATGATAATGCAAGAACCCAACCCTCAAGTCTTCCAACATTATTATCAAAATGAAATCGGCGGAAGAACTTAATGCTAAACTCTCAAAGAAAATCAATCAAGTAATAATGCAAGTGATATTTGAAACCTAAGGTGTAGTCCCAAGGGGGGGGGGGGGTGATGGTTATTTTAAAATTCTTAGAGTCGTTTTGAGAGTTCTTGACTTTCACAATCCTTAAAGACTTCTTATATTTTTGTGATTAAGGCAAATTCACACCAGCACTTAACGTTTTCTATCAATTCACAATCACAACAACACAACCAATCAATTAAACTTTTCAAGAAAAAAATCACAACACTTTTTACTCATTTTTGATTTGCAATATTCTAGCAGCCCTGTATGTGATGTTCAAGTCCCTGTAGTTTGGCTTTTGAAATGAAGATTACAATAACATCCAAACACTTTTTCATAAGATCAAAATTTAAATAAATCTTTAGCTATAGTGTTTTGGGTGTTATCAACCAACAATTCAAAAATACATTGAACCATCAAGATTAATAGAACGAATGGTATTTGGTACAAAAACACTCCACACATAGAGTAAGTTGTCAAGTTAAATCTCATCATACTTTCAAAACCAAAACTAAATAGAAAATGTGAAACTCAAGGTTTAGAAGTCACTAATTGTTTCTTTCTCAAGATTTAGAGATGCAACTCAGAACCAAACTATTTCAATTAGTAATTTCGTAGAGTTTCCCCTCAAACAATATGTGAGCAAGATGAGTTTTTTAGGAAAGTCATAGTATAACACAGCCTAGGGTCAGTCTATACAATTTAGAAATTAAACATACACATGTAGAAAAATAAGGTGCGGAAAAGTAAACAATACACGTGATATGTTATTGGGGTTCGGCTAAATTGCCTACGTCCCTGCCTTCGCTACACCAACACAAGGATTCCACTACTACTCACTTAACGGGTGGAGCGGCACCGATTACAATCAGGTCAATTCAAGGGGCTAACCTCAACCAACACGCCTTACTAGGATGGCACACCTAACTTTCCTAACTGGGTCTAAGCCAGTCCGGGACTATTCAATAGGGTAGTCTCCTTCTTTAGGCCGTGCCTGGAATTCAATCAATGTGTATAAAATATGTACACGGAAGTATGCTTCTTACAGAAGCAGGTATGCACACCTTAGATCTAGAGTGTGTATCAAAGAAAGATTTGAAAAACAATATATGAATAACACAAGATTAGAGCAGGGTTTCAAATATGCTAAGTAAGTTGATTCAAACAAATTCAACAAGATATTTCAATATACAAAGCACAATGGAGTGTTTAACAACTAGCTTTTGAAAAGGATTTTGCACACAAAATTATAGGCTTGAGCATCTTGCAATGACAATGCAAGAACCACAACCCTCAAAGTCTTCCCACACATGATTTATCAAATGAAATCGGCGGAAGAACTTTAATGCTAAACTCTCAAAGAAAATCAATCAAGCAATAATGCAAGTGAGAGTTGAAACCTAAGGTGTAGTCCCAAGAGGGGGGGAGGGTGAATTGGGTTATTTAAAATTCCTTAGAGTCTTTTTGAGAGTTCTTGACTTTTCACAATCCTTTAAAGACTTCTTATATTTTTGTTGATTAGGCAATTCACACAAGCACTAACGTTTTCTATTCAATTCACAATCACAACAAACACAACCAATCAATTAACTGTTCAAGAAAAAAAATCACAACACTTGTAATCAATTTTTGATTTGCAATATTCTACAGCCCTGTATGTGAATGTGCAAGTCCTGTAGTTGGCTTTTGAAATGAAGATTACAATAACATCCAAACACTTTTTCAAGATCAAAATTTAAATAAATCTTTAGCTAATAGGTTTTGGGTTGTTAATCAACCAACAATTCAACAATACATTGAACCATCAAAGATCTAATAGAACGGAATGGATATTTGCGTACAAAAACACTCTTAAACACATAGCAAGTTGTACAAGTTAAATCTCAAATCATACTTCAAAACCAAAACTAAATAGAAAATGTGAAACTCAAGGTTTAGAAGTCACTAATGGTTCTTTCTCAAGATTTAGATGCAACTCAGAACCAAAACCTTATTTTCAATTTAGTAATTTCGTAGAGTTTCCCCCAAACAAATATGTGAGCAAGAATGAGTTTTAGGAAAGTTTTAGCATAGCAATCGTGTATTGCTTGAGTGTATATTTTTCATTAGGCAAGGGAGGTATTTATAGACTTATTAAAGAAAAAAAATTCCTCATTTAACATGGAACATTTAGATAACTTTTCAAAAGATATTAAATCAAAGAATCAATTTTGAAAATCTTGCTATAGGTTTGAATTTTAAAAATTCCCGCAGAGTCAGTCAGTTGACCCACTCGACTGGGTCAATTTTTGCACAAGTCAATCGGCTGGACAGGCGGCTAATACCATTCTATCTCTTAAAAAATAATTTTCATAGATTGTCAGTCGGCTGACTGAACCACGTTCAAAATAGTCAGTCGACTGGGCATTGTCAGTCGGCTGGACTTTTTCAGTTCATCGAGTCAGTCGACTGAATAGTTAACTTTGTTGAAGGTTTCCTGTCAGTCGGCTGACTGAACCACGTTCAAAAATGGTTAGTTGGTTGGGTACTTTTACTTTAAAGAGTCAATCAGTTGGGCAGTCCTCTTTTTCAAATATTTTCTAATTTTTGATTTTTTTTTGAAATCTAGTTTACTTGAAAAACTTAATTATAAATTTTCAAAAACATTTTCAAGAGTTTTTAAAGTGCAGGCCTCTAAGTCTTTATGTCTTAAGGAGCTTCATATATCTAAATAGTGATGAATTGAAGTACTTACAAATATCCTTCTAAGCATGATCTCCTTAATCACTAAGTCTTATAGCATCTTGAGGTTCATATTTTACTTACAATATCTGCTTGGCCTTTAAGCTCTTCTAGTTGCTCTTTATCTAAATTGTTTGGACATATCCTCTTCCATGCAAATATCTTGAAACATGTCCATTCACAATAAATGCTCTTTGAACATAACATAAATTTTAATTCTGCAAGAGTATTAATCCAAAATATATTTTATAAGTTCTCAAACATTAAATCAAATCCTTTAGAGTTTCTGTTTTGTGAATTAAGTTAAATGGCTAAAATGATTAATATAGGTTTCAATCTAGATGATAGAACAAAATTCAAAGAAACCTATGCACGAACCTTAACATTCAAAGTCATTTGAACTTAGGCCCCTCACGTATTGTAAATCATCAGAAAAGAGGCAAATATAGGCATAGAAATATTAAAGAAATATACAATTATGACATGTTGGTCCTCTAAGCTGAAAGCATCTAAAGCCAAGATATATACCATTGAAAATCTTAATACAATTGGCTAAAGAACCTAAAAAATAAGAAAAGGCATAAAATGAATTAGCGCATAACTCAGGGGGAGCATCTATCTTTAATTATTATATTAACTAAATGCTCTCATAATCATACTACATGCTTGAATGACTTAATGAACAATAGCTTGTGCTGAACTCAAATCTATCCTCTGCTTTCTACGATTTATATTCATTGATGGATGGATTATATTTTGTTAAGTTGTTGATTACTACCTGATTGCATGCTTAGTCTAGAATGCCTCTTGCATGGCGGATGCAGTTGATATAATTTGCATGTTAGTTGTGGATATTAGGTTGTTGCTTGCTTTACATGATTTAGCTGTTGAAAACAACCCACTATCAGGTACTGGTTTTCATGGGAAATTGTTCTATATACAAACGGCATGCTGCCGAAATTTCGCCAAGATTTTCCCATATAAAAGCATGTGATAAAGATGATTATGATAAAATTAACATTGAAATATTTTTAAAATGATGAGTGAAAATCAATTAAGAAAATTAAACTTCATCCTAGCATAATCATCAAATATTTAGAAAGGCTAAGATTCATCCATAGAAAAGGAGCATAAAGAACTCATTTGCATCATGCTTTGAATTTTAAATATTGAGGCTCTTATAAGAATCTTGAACATCATATCCAGCTCTTAAAGTTATATATTTAGATATGGATTGTTCTTGGTTATTTGCTTCATTTCATGCCTTAACATATATTCTCTGATGCATTTTGAAGATTTTAGGGAGACTATACTGGTTGCCATATTTGAAATAAATCAGCTAATATCCAGTGTAGTTATTTTAAAAGTTTTAAAATGATGGCTTATACAACTAGGCTTAATGAAATTAATCCGTATTAAGTATAAGCAGTTTATTTTATCTAAGTTAGTATTCAAATTCCTAGGGGGAGACCTTAAGCTAAAATCACAATCTTGTTATACTCGCCCATTTTTAAGCTTAGATGTGTTTAAGTTGTTGTGTGGCATATGCTTAAATGAAATGATCTTTGTGAAAATATTAAGTTAATATTTATTGTTTTGCCACAAGTTGTCTGTGTTTGCCTTATGATCTCGCATGTGAATTATTAAATCTTTAGGATCATCATGGTTGTGGTTTTATGGTTATACTTTTGGTTGTACTTCATTGTCAAACCAGAAATTTTTTTTGCTTGCTTGCATTAAATTAGAGTCTCTTTTCAGCAAGCAACCCCTAATTTTTAAAGCAAACATCATAAGGGAGATATATATATATATATATATATATATATATATATATATATATATATATATATTTATATATATATACATATATATATTTATTGTAATACTTTATGGCAAGAATTATTTTCAAAACTCAAACTTTTTCTCTTGCCTCCTTATTATTATTATATACATATAAGTTATAAAGTTGCATAACTGGTTCAGTAACTTGACATAAAAATGCATGTGAACTAGTTAGACTATGTTTATGTTCAAACCTTCTTTTTGGTATCATATGTCATGTGCCTTTAACTCAAATCTTCTGCGGATTTTATGATATGTTTCAATTGTAATGGGTTCTGCATATTTATGGTCTAATTCTGTTTTTCATGTCATTTAAATCATTTAAATGACCAGTTATGTAGTTTGTATGATCAAATTGTTATACATCATGCTTTGTCATTCATTGTGCATTATATGATTATAGTATCTTTTTGGATGCTAAAAGTTATAATTCTTGATCATACTGTATTGGTTGAGTTGATTGATGAATATATATACTATTGATTGAAACTCAACACAGGTCACTTAGGTACAAAGTTATGATTGGGAATGATCTATTTTCAAACGGCATGCTGCCAAATTTTTCAAAAATTTTGCCCAATATACCTAATATATCTAAATCACATCCTTTTCCTTCGTGCTTTATTACTTAACCCTTTCTTCTGTTACCAAAAGGGGGAGAAGAGGCAAAAGCGGGTAAAACAATTAATCATGTAATTTCTAATTACTCATTACTTTAATTATCTTTATACATAAAGTCAAGGGGAGCCTTTCTTGGCTGTATCCACTTTTGCATAAAGTATTTGTCATCAACAAAAAGGGGGAGATTATTGACCTGATAGGTCACACCCAGTTTTGATTATGACAAATACTCTTGGTACTGATGGTTGTACTAAGACTTGCACACAGGTTCACCGTGCATGTGTACTTGGACTAAAAGACATATCATGATGGTGTGCGGCGTTCATGCCAAAGAATGAAGAATTGTGCTGGGTATTTGTAATCATTATTTCATTTCTTCATTTTAGGATGTAAATTATTTATGGACTGTGCAATCCTATTGTAATAACCCGAAGAATTTTTCAGCATCTCGCTGATAAACACAAAGGTCAACGAGGATATAAGAGGAGCTCGTCAACGAGGACAGGTTTCATTGACGAGAAGATACCGAGGGAGGGTTTAAAATAGACTGAAACTCTTCGAAGAGGGTATAGGTTCGTCGAGGAAATTTCTACAGGACTCGTCAACGAAGTGGCGTGTCTTGTCGACGAATCCAGCCCTATAAATAGTTGAAACTCGGATTTTTAATCAAAATTTTAGCGCAAAACCCTTTTCTCTCTCTCTTCTATGAATCCCTCCCCTTCTCTCTTCGATTCTAGCCCCATTTCTCGCCAGATTGAAGATCTGAGACCACCACGACGCTCCTGGCGAAGTTCTCTGCAAGTTTTCCAGAGCTGATCGTGGGGAAAGTTGATTTGAAATTCATCCCAAATTCAGGGTAAGACATTTTATTCAGATTATGCCATCCTTGTAATTATAAGAAATGTTATAGGTGACAAAATACTGATGTTTTGTTCTTGGGGATATTGTTTTCAGGATGTTGAGCTATGAACCCTGCAGGTATAGGGCTAGAATTTAGTATGGGCTTTTTAGAGTTAAGGTAAGGAAAATATGCTCTACTAGCAATTTTTAACATGTATATAGAAGATTATGAAAGTTTATTTACAAGCATGTAGATCAGGTTATTTTCCAGAGAATTACGAATATTAATTTTATAGCAGAATTATAGAAATTGAGTGTGAGACTACGTTTATTCAAATGTGTGGCATGAGTTTATTATAGTACCATATATATATATAGATTTTACAATGTTACAAATATACAGATATTCAGATAATTCAGAACATTAGAAATGAATGAGACTTACAGTATTTTCAGGGAAAAACATGATTTCTAGACCATAACACTCAGACAGATTATACAGTGATAGCATCAAGATGCTACAACAAATATACAGAATATACATATATTATATATAGAGCACACAGATATTATATACAGAGTATACATATATTATATACAGATATTACAGATAATTCAGACAGAAAGCACAGATGATACAGTTAGAAAAAAAATATATATATATATTTTAGTTAAATATCTCAGATATTATAGCTCAGAAATATAGTGTTATCGTTGTTTTTGAAATCATGTTAAAAGCAGCAAGATGAGTATATATTTATATATATGTATACAGTATTACATGATATCAGATCCTTGTGGAAATTATAGACAGATATAATTATAGCAGAGCATAGTACCGTTGCTAGTTTCAGACACGTGCAACCACATTACTCAGATAGCATGTGGATTCCGTCTAACCGTGTTAGGAGAGATATGCAATCTCCCCAACATGCTGGGTTGAGGTAACCGGTTAGACGATGATAAAGGTTTGAGATAGCCCGGAGTGAATGCAGTGGGCGCCAGGATCTGCATAGATCGTTACAGATTAACGAATGATAGAGATTGACTTACCTAGAGGGCCGACCAGAGTAAGTCTAGCCTACGGGCCGCACAACCCTATCATAAGGGGTTATATCATGATATACACATCTCAGGGTATAAAAGAAGTTCCTATGTACAAATATATCACACAATAGCAATTTATATTATTATACTAACAGTACCTTCAGATAGCAAACTCAGATACACAGTCATATTTTAAAGATTACATGATAGATAGATATATTCTGTACAGTTTATCATTTTTCTTATATTACAGTACTATTTCAGTATTTTAAATATTTAACTCAGCCGCCACACACTAGTAATAACATATTTCCACTTACTGAGCGTTGTCTCATCCTAGTGACTTATCATTTTTCAAAAGATCTAGCTAGGCGAGCGAATCAGACTCATGAGTAGAGGTTGACTTGAGCTGCCCTTGTGAAAAAGGTAGGTATTTTTAAGATAACAGTATTCTAGGATAGTTTTCAGATCATAGAGACGTCACTGGGTATTTTGTATTGTAAATATATTATAGAACTCTATAGTTTTCTAGTATTGTACTGTATAGAGCAGTTCCCTATTTTGCGTACCGCTGCCTAGTTTTTTATGATGTACGGAGTATTTCCCAATGCTCCTTTGGGCCTGGGATGTTATTATCAGTATTCAAACAGATGACATTTATTATATTTAGAAAAAAAAAATGTTGAATAAACAGCAAGTTGTCACACCTATGGCTTGTAATAATTTGCATCATGCATGATAGGTAGGTATGCTCAAATCAACCTTAGTTGGACTTCAGGTACCTACACAGACCATAGAAAGACCTTAGGGAACACCCTTCGGTCAACCGAAGGTCAACTGACACTGGATTTTTTTGGTGCACTTAAAAAGGCCTAAAATGACCGTAGGACACTCACTCTTACACTTATATGAATGATCATTTGAAATGGGTGATTGAATCTTAAAATAGAAGTGAAATACACAAAACATGCATGTTCGGTCGACCAACCATTCACGGTCATTTTGCCCCCGATCGACCGAACCTGGACCGGGTCAACTGGTTGACCACAGCCCGGTCGACCAAACTCTTATAGTTCATTTGACCTCGATCGATCGAACACCCCACGAGTCAACATTTTGATCACCTGGTCAACCGAGCCTAAAAAATATACCAACTCCCTGGTCAACTGAGTTCCCACGTGTGGGAACTCAACGTTTTGGTCGACCGATTGGCATAGTTTAAAATCAGCCTGGTCGACCGAACCTCGCAAATTGAAAAATCACCTTGGATTTACAAGTTCGATCGACCGACCTAGTTAGTTCATTTTAGTCTTGGTCGACCGAACCTCACAAAAAGGCTTCGGACTTACATGTCCGATCGACCGAATTCACAGTTCATTTTTGTCCCAGTCAACTGAACCTCAAGAACTTGGGTCGACCGAACTTGCCTTGGTCGACCGGTGCTCTTAGGTTGCCCCTTGTTTTTTACCACGGTTAACTTTTTTAAATGGGTTTAATTTAATTAAATAACATTAAAACTTTTATAATTATTCCACCTATATCCTTAACGGTCATATTTTTTGGGAAGTCTATAAATACCCCCTCATTTGGAATAATTAGCAAGAGATTAGAAAGATCATTAAGGCCAAAATTCTCTCAAATCAAAAAAATCATTTTATAGCCAATACTACTTCCAAACACTCACATATTCCACACTCTTGATCTCTTTAAGCATTGTGAGTATCTCTAAGGCTATTGTGCTTAATCTCTCTAACTAGAACTCTCACTTATATTATTGCTTGATTGATTTTATTTGAGAGTTTAGCATTAAAGTTCTTCCACCGATTTCATTTGATAAATCTTGTGTGGGAAGACTTTGAGGGTTGTGGTTCTTACATCGTCATTGCAAGATACCTAAATCTAGTTTTTGGTGTGCAAAAATCCTTTTCAAAGGCTAGTCTTTCAAACAATTCCATTGTGCTTTGTATATTGAAATATCCTATTGAGTTTGTTTGATTTAACTTGCTTAGCATATTTGAGACCCTGATCTAATTTTCTGTTGTTCACATATTGTGTTTCAAATCTTGCTTGGATATATACTCTTGATCTGGACTGATTATCATACTTGATTGAGTGTTTAGCACACATTAGAGCACTGAACATATTTACATATCATTCGTTCTTGTAATATTGACTGAGCTGTACTGGTGCACACATTGGCTTGTCTAGAATCATATTTCTATGTACAAAATTTATACACATTGGTTGTATTCCAAGCACGGGCCTGAAGAGAGATACTAGCCTTGTGGAATAGTCTGGGATTGGCTTAGACCCGGTTAGGAAAGCTAGGTGCGCCATCCTGTTAAGGCGTGTTGGTTGAGGTTAGCCTCTTGAATTGACCTGGTTTGTATAGGTGCCACTCCATTCGTTTAAGTGAACATTATAGTGGTAATCCTTGTGCTAGTGTGGCCAAGGTGGGGATGTAGGCAATTTGGCCTAACCTCGATAACATATTGCGTGTATTGTTTACTTTCCGCACTTTACATTTACTGCACGTGTATGTTTATTTGATGATTACATAGACTGACCCTGGGTCATATTACACTATTGATAAATCCAGTTAACCTAGGCAATAAATTTTAAATACCTAATTCATCCCCCTCTTAGGGTTGCACCAAAGCTAACAGTGGTGGTGACCTGCAAATGTGGCAACGACCCAACGACGCACGTGGAAACTTAACGAGGCAGGCGATAAGCATCGGAAAAGGATATCCAAGAATGAATTTGAGAAATTAGGGTTTTTTATGGTTTTGAAAGATTAGGACTTCATTTTCTAATATATTGGGTGGTTTCAGTAACATCAAGACATGATGTCACTAAAGCATGAAACTTTTCGTGACGTCTAGCCTAACATCACTATTTAGATGTCACCAAAGTCTATTTCTTTTGGTAGTGATGTCATGATGCTTTGGTTTTGATCTAGATGAGACCAACGAATTAGGAAGCGTGCTCTATCTATCATCATCTCCATTTTCGATCTCACATGCATTAGCTCTAAATCTATATAGCACTAGTCATTCAAGTGGTGTATTTTGCACATCATTATGATGATTTGGGTTAGGTCCAAATGGGACCATTCGATCAAGCTTTTTATTCTTCCCATCATCAGTTGGACTTTCATTGCTAGGTTTATGATGCTTTGGGACTAATGCAAATGGACCATTTGATCAAGTTGCTTGTTTTGGCCATCGTCAATTGCATTTTCGGTACTTGGCTAATGATGCTTTGGGACTAATGCAAATGGACCATTTGATCAAGTTGCTTGTTTTGGCTATCATCAATTGCATTTTTGGTGCTTGGCTAATGATGCTTTGGGTCTGGTCCAGACGGGACTAGTCATATCGTTTGCTTGTTCACCCCACCATCATTTGCATTTCCCCCTTCCTTCTATGAACCGATTCACATTTCAGTAGTCAGCAACAATCATGACTGAAAGCAAAAACAATATTACAGGAACACTATTGGACCTCAAACAAGCCATTATTTTTGGAAAGTTAAATTTATTTATGCCTCCACAGTTTTCTAACATGGTCAAGGCAACCCATATATTGCCCTTTTCTATCCCATTAACTAACATAAAACCCAACACAATCTTGATGGATTTGTCTTATGATTACGTGGGGGCAGCCAGCCATCTTTCATGGTTGGTTTGCTACGATAAAACATAGAACATTAAATATCCCAATTCCCAATCAGCCAGCCCTTGCGTGCAAAAATGAGGTGGGCACCAATCATTGTGAGCCCTGCATCGCTCTTTACTAAAGAGGCATGTGTGTACGGTGATGCAGTGACCCTTTTTACATTTCTGGTTTTGAATATAAATATGAAGCTCCAAGTCAACATATCATTACATATAAAAGAAAAATATTGTTTATTGGGAATTTAATTAACCAATTAATTAATTAATTGACGAAACTGTTATGTGTGCAGCTGAGTCGAGGCTGTTTTGACTTGCTGTTGGGTGTGGATGTTAGTGTCTTCCGACGAACCAATGAGAAGAGAGGGAACAGCAATGTCGTCGTCAGGGCTCATCATCTCTTCCACTAGAATATTAATTAAACCAATATAAATCAAACGGCAGCTCATCATGCATGTGATAAGAAATGGGAGGGTCAATATATATCCCTTTTGTTACTTATTGTGTTCAATATTTATCCCTTTTGCTGAGAAGTAGACATTAATTAGTGCCTTAGGCCACTACCCAAAAAAAATATCTGTTCATTACAGTCAGTGATCGGTAGTGCAATTCTTATTGAGCGCTTATGCGTTATTCCTAATCACGAATGGGTAAGAAAGAATTGAAAAAATCGAATCGAATCGAATCGAATCAAATTAAATTAAAAAATTAATTTTTGATTCGGTCTCAGTTTAGTATTTTTTAAAATTTTCAGTCAACGGTTGAGTTTTGGATCATCCCATTCATGATCAATTTGCGTTTTCTTAAAAATTGAAACTTTAGTTTAGTTAATGGTTTAAAGAGTTTGACTTGATTGATTGAATCATGCCCATCCCTATCCCTAACTGCTTCCTTACATTATTGGCAACCCTCACACCAAAATTTATGATGGAGATGTTTTATATATATGTCAAATGTATAAAAATGTTCCCCAAAGCATTTTTGAAAATCTATATTTGAAAATTTGAATGAGATAATAATTGTGACAGCTTTTTATGCTTAATTAGTTTAATATCCAATTCCATGATAATTGAAAGTTGGGGAATTAATGATGTCAAAATTTTTTTCAATAAAGAGATGATATTAAACGTTGAAGAATAAAAGGAATGAGTTGTGTTTGTCAACCTCTTAATTTTAAAGGGAGATCTTACTTTGAGAGAGATAGAGTAGGGGTTAGGGGCTATGCATCGACATCTTAATTATAATGATTGTGTGTGTGTGTGTGTATGAGTGTGTGTGTGTGTGTGTGTGTGAGAGAGAGAGAGAGAGAGAGAGAGAGAGAGAGAGAGAGAGAGAGAGAGAGAGAGAGAGAGAGAGAGAGAGAGAGATTTACATTTTGACCAATAGGCAATTAGGAGAAAAAAAGGACAAGAAGAGTTATGATCGAGAGAAAGTCTATTACACAGAGACTGTAATCAAGAGTGGTCAATAAAGCTTGGGAACCGAAGAGATTGTGAAGGAAAAAAAGAAGAATTTGAAAGAGTTCAGACAGACATGATTGGAATTCAGGAGTTAGGATTTGAAGATTACTGAAGGCCAGAATTAGAGAGGTATTGAAAGACCAACATCTAGCTTGAAGAAATGAAGAGTTTGAAGACGAAGATTGATATTCTTTCTTTTAAGTGTAGTTTAATTTTACTTTTCTCTTTTCGAATATAAGTATGAAGCTCCAAGTCAGCATATCATTTCATAAAATTTTCTTTTTTAAAATAAACCTTAGTTAGTAGAAATTTAATTAACTAATTAATTAATTAATTAATGAAAATGTTATATGTGCAGATGTGTCTACCTAGCAACGGTGAGAAGGGAATTAATTAAGATATTAGCTATGGATCTTAGACCAATGAGAGGAGATGGAACTGCAATGTCGTCGTCAGGGCTCATCAATCATCGTCTCTTCTCCACACCAATGAAATATTAATTAAACCAATACAAACCAAATGGAAGCTCGTCAGCAATATGACAAGAAGTGGGATGGTCAACATATATCCCTTTTGTAGCTTGCAAAGAGGTAAGTCTTGCCACCACTGCTGGGTTTTTTTTTTTTTTAGTAGATTTGAATGAAATTTAATATTTCTGTGTTTTGTTCAAATCTGGATAAATCTAAATTTTAAAGCTCGAAATATATGTTTCCAAATATAAGGTATATGCATGAATCTAGTAGAACATTATTTGCTTGGAAGTAGATATCCACTGCGTATTTTTGCTTTGTCAAAAGAAAATTGCTGCTCATTATGGGCTCGTGATGAGCGAAGTAGTTTTTATTTTTAAAGTCTTACTGCTAAGCTACAATCAGGGATGATTCATGTGTTATCCTTAATTGCTTCCTTACATATTACGAGTTTGAAGTTGAAATGTTACATTAAATATTTTTGAAAAATAAATATTTAAAATTTTGAATGATTTATTGATTGTGAGTTTTTTAATGTTTACTTAGTTCATACCTAACTCTGTAAGAGAGAAGGAGAGAGGAATAATTGAAAGATCTTTCCAAAAAAGCGACTAATAAAAGTCCAACCGATCTTCTCCCTTCTTGTATCCTATTAGTATAATAACTTGGACTAACTAATTAAAAAAATAAAAGAAATAAAATAAAATAAAATAAATGACAATAAATTAAAACCTAGACCGAAAATTCATTAGATGAAGACTAAGTTTAGATTTGTGTGTCAGTGTGTGTGAAAGATAATGTAAGAAAACTCTAAAGAAGTATAGAGAAATAATAAAACTCATGGATAGTCCAAACCAATTAGTGAGCTTCAATTTAAACCAATAATGTCTATGCAAGAATTGATTAGTTTTAGCATATCAATAACAATTAGTTATAAAATAAATTATGTTGTTGTTATAAAGCAGATAATAATGTGAAACATTTTATGAGTCCAAAATAAGGAATAACTATTCCTAAATTTTATCATGGGACCGTCTATTCCTTTTTTATTACATATTGAATGAAATAATTATAATTATATAAAAAATAACTATTCCTTTGATTCCAATATTTAAACTATTTTGTCTTATTAAAATGAATAGCTATTCCGGTGAATCAAAAATGGTGCTACATGCCTAATTAGTACCACAACCCACAAATTTTTTAAAATATTGATATTGTTTACTGTAGACACCCGATTTTGTCCAGCCATTATATAGTAAAATTTTAGATCTTTTCCTTAATTTTATTCTTTTTAGTCATTAGTTTTTAGGTGCCATTTGAAGTCTTTACATAGCGGTTCTCTCATTCTGATTCTCTTAATCTCATTGTCTTAAATTGTGATTGTAGAAACCTCATTTTGTCCAGGACCCAATTTAAAAACATAAATAAATAAAATTAGGTATTCTCATTGTTCATACAAATAACGAAGGGAGGGCTTGGAATACTGAATTTTGAGAAAATACATCCAAGAAATACTGAAAAATACAAGAAAAATAAAAAAGGGAACATGCCGGATATATTCATCAATGGATCTATAATTGAATTGAATTATTTCTTTCTCAAAATTGAATGATTGGTAATAAAGAAGGACGATTTGTTTCCTAATTCAATTGACTTTCTTGTGATTTACATGGAAAGAAATCAGTAGGAGATATCTACTTGAGCCTATGATGGAAACTTTTTACGAATAGGAAAGCACGTGCATGGAAAGAAAAGAAATTTGGAAAGAGGCAGTAAGGCAAGGGTTGATTTATTGCCTAAGATGGTTTGATTTGATTTTAATGCTGGATGAAGCCCTAACCCTATAAATAGGGGCATTCGCAAAGGGTTAGAGGAGGCGGCAATTAGGAACAAAAACAGAGAGGAAGAAGAGAGGGGAGTGGTTCGGCCATAGGGAGAACAAAGGGGAAGTTCGGCCACACCAAGAGAAAGAGAAAGAGGAGAAAAGAAAGAAAGAATAAGGAGAGGAAGCATACAAAAAAATCATACCTTCAAAAGGCAAGATCTTTCATCCTTGAAGTAATAATTTTAGTATTTAGATTTTAGTTATTTGCTTGTGAAAATATATTGCTTTGGGGTTGGTAATGGCTAAGGTAGCCTCTTTCTTTACAGTCAGTGTCATCACACTCAAGCACACGATACCCTGCAATAATTGAAACCTCACAACGATACAGTTGCCAGTACAGTGTCCACTCACACACATCGGTGACCAGCAGGAACAAACTGGTGATATTTCACACCCTAGGATATAGAGTCGGACACTCTCGCCAACAGTAATTAGCCGAGACATGGCGGTAGCGTACAGTAATTAGCTGCCCCTAGCTGCTTTATAAAACCTGGAACAATTTTGGAACACATGTTTCTATACTCATCAGCATATGGTAATTAGTCACCCCTAACTGTTTTACAAAATCTGGAACATTTTACATACAACAGTTCAATCCACACTTATTTAAGCATACACCTATCATATCGTTTCCAGTTCGAGAAATACAGTTTAATACAAATATAGGTACGGTCATCTCAATACTACAATTTTATACAACATACAATTTTCCAACAGAAATAGAGATGATACCCAAAACAACCAATTTTCCTAAAAACTGTAACCCGAAAATCCTGCATTTTCACTTGATAGATTTTCCCAAATAAGTAGCCAAAACATACATATGATCATAAACTACAGGTTTACCAATCCTGATTTTAAAAAATAACTGATATAAATAGAATCCCCTTACCTTTTCCCGAATACCAAAATATGAACTCTACAGCTCCAAAACTACGAACCATGTTTCCAAAACTTAAACATCCAAGAACTATACTTCACTACAATTCTTACTACTACATATCTATTGAAACAAAACTGAAATCGGACCCTTACCTCAGTTTTGGGTCAAAACCCAAAAATCCTCGAAATGAATTTCTGATCTACTATAAACGTAAAGATTCTCCTCCTGATCCATGTGGTAACGTCGGATCATAGATTCTGGCAATTGACGGCCTGAAATCCTAGAGAGAGAGAGCATTCGAGTTCTAGAGAGAGAGAGAGAGGTTTTTGGTTTCTTAACCATTAAGCAAAGCCAAAGATATTTATAAACAAGTTGACCTTGCTAGACTCGTCAACGAGACGACATCCTCATTGACGGGCCGCAGAAGGAAGTTCGTCGACGCCACGGTGGCCTCATCGACGAGCCTGAGATTTCAGGATTTCCCAAAATCTCTCAGCATCTCCCTGTTGACGAGCTACTGAATCTCATCACCGAGCTAAACAAGAATCATGATCGATGAGCAAAGACGCCTCGTCGACGAGCCCTGTTGATTTTTTTCCTTTTAAACTTTCCTTATCTTTTCCTCATTTATTTAATACACTTATATCAGGTTGGGTTCTTACAAGTACAGTACACACATAGATGCTATAAAAGGGGTGGTGGCAGCAGGTTTGAGAAAGCTAGATGTTTTTTTTTTGTTATAGGTGGGAACAAAAGGAAGTTTGGCTATTATCTTTTAGGGTCAGGTAGTTCTATGTGTCATAGCAAGGGAAGGCCCCTTGTTGGTCATCCCTAGAGGTTTCATTGAAGCAATGAGGAGCAGAAGTAGCCGCTGCCTGTTGTCTTTAGGATTCTCTATAGGCTATATAACAAAAAAAAAAAAAAGGTGGCTTGATTTTTTTTGTTCAACTTTTTCTTAAGGCTGAAGAACAATAAAAAGAGAGACTAATAGAGACTTTAATGGGTGTCTTAGGCCCTGCAACAGTGCTGCAAATAGTAGTCACAGTTGCAGCAGCAAGGCAGCATGGTGGGGGGGGGGGGGACTATTTTGGGGCTCCTGTTTGCTACAAATTAGGGTTGCTTCAGGGATTTTGTGTGCTGCAAATTAGGGCTATTTTTGGGCTATTGTGTGCTACACATTACAACTATTTTGGGGTTGTTGTGCTGCAAATTACGGATTTTGGGGTTGTTTTGGGGTTGATGTGTTAGGGGTTTTTAGGCTCTCCTGAGGTCTTATTTTAGGAGTTTTAATAGGTTTATCTAGGTAGCAGCATGGGGCTGCTGTGTGAGGGTTCTTTAGGGTCTGTTTAGGTTCTATTTTATATGTATTAGTAGGTTTATTCAGGTAGTAGCATGGGGCTGCTGTGTTGGAGGTTTTTAGGGTCTCTTGAGGTCTTATTTTAGGTGTCTTAGCAGATTTATTCTAAAAAAAAAAAAATGATAAATCTAAAAAAAAATTATAAATGGTGGAAAAATTATGGGATACTTCTAAAAACTCTTTGGTTCCCAATTTCTTGATTTTTTTTATTTCTTTGCCCGGGGTATCTTTATGATTTAAAAATAAAGGCAATGAGGTATTTTAGACCTCACTTGTATTAGATCGGAGGGGAGTTTATCTAACTAGATCCAATTGTTTTGGAGGTCTTATTAGATATTCCTAAATCGTATCGAGATTTTTAATCTCATTTTAATTTAATTAATTAATTTATTTATTTATGTACATGTTTATTTTAAAAGGAGTTAATTGAAGTTTATCAAATTCAATTTGGGGATAATTCATAATTAATTAGGTACCGTTCATTGAACAGGTGTGTAGGGGGTGTTGACACCTTCTCTTCACATAACTAAACTTCTGATCCCAACTTTGGTAAAAGCACACCAAGACTACTTGTTCAGTGGCCTAGGGTTAGTCTAGTGACCGATCAAATGAGCAGTAATTAGGTGTTCTAATCGCATCAAGGAAAATATGTTAGTGGCGACTCCAAATTAAAATTTTCAATATCATATATTGTATTTTTTCGCCTTCTCGGGACCCTTGTCTGGGGACGTGGTGAGAATAATTTCATTCATAAATCTTGTGGCAAAGATTGTTTTACATTCATGTGTGTGCATCAAGTACAATTTTCAAGAAAATACAAATCAAAATTAAGTTTTCAGTCTTGGGCTACTCTATTAGGCCTTTTCCATTTGCCTACACACAAGAGTGAAATTTCAAAATTAGTGCACATGTTGAGCCAATTGATTCCATTTTAGGTCGTTTTTGTAATTAAAATTCAGTGTGGGCTCGTCTAGGGCCCGTTTTTGAAAGAAAAACCTTGAGCTTGACTTTTAGCAAATTTGAAAGGTTAATTTTGGGCACTAGTTTTGGAAAGTCGGCCCTTTTTGGGTTTGGAACAACATTAAAGCCATCCCAACAACCTCACACAGTTGTTCCTAGAACAGATAAGGCATGCATGCCTTCTCTCCCTTCCGATGCACTAATTTTCAAGATGGTTGGTTCCCATGACCAACAACTTTCACCCTTTCCCCTTGAGCTGGTTTCAATACCAACTTACCTATAAAAAGGCAGGAGACTGAGAATAGAGGGGGGAGAATAATTGAAATTCAAAGGGGGTTGAAATTAATAGGAGAGAAACTGAAATTGAAATCGGAAGCTGAAAGAATTAACAGAGAAAGAAGCTAAATCAACATAGTAAAGAAGGCATGAAATTCAAATTGTTGAGGCTTGAGAAAGAAAATATAACGCTAGAAAATTTGTATTAAAGGGTTGGAAAAGACCAGAAAGCAAAGGAATTGGAGGAGATTTTGTAACACCCCGAACCTAAGAGTGGGGCCCGGGGGGAATATGTGTTCCTTCCACCTATCTCTGATACCACAATCATCATGCATGCAGTGGAATTAATAATACATCCTTAATTAAAATACCAGAGTTCTATACTATACATCCAAAAAGTGTATCCATTCACTCATATTACATAACTAGGAATTAAACATAACTTTACATATTTTAGTTCTCACAACCACTCACAGTTACAAAAACTAACCGTACCCTTGAGCTGCTAAGCTCGATCGCCAGAAGGTCCTAAAAAATTAGTAATTCGCTAGGGTGAGACACTTCTTAGTAAGGATGGAACTTTGCTTTGATACCATTTGTAACTTTGCCCTTTTAATTTGGGTGCGGCTACAACTGATACTTATCACGACATTCACCTTACTCAGCAAGCCCTCGAACGAAGAGTCTTACCTCGCCATAACCATTAATGCATTTTAATTCCCATACATGTACTCACACACATTCAACATCAATCATACCACAGAATCTGCATACACATGCACCACAACACATCCACATTTACAATACATTTAATTCACATCCATAGAGGATATTGCACAAGTACCTCACTTTCCATCATTCTCAGGGCATCCCTCCCCATCGTTCCCAGCACGTACTTCACAACAAACATCCACTGTTACACTTTCACAATGACTTATTCATAGTAAATCAGTAAAACGAACTCCTTAGACCTGCCAACGTTTTACCCCCTTTATATAAATGACAATATACCGAACTCCTCAGGTTTGCCAACGTTATATTGCAATTTATATCAAGGGAAATATAATGAACTCCTCAGGCCTTCCAACGTTATATTGTGAAATACCCGAACAACAACACAAAAAAATCACCCAAACTTATCAATTTATTTACCACAGTAATCACAACTAGTTTATTATAAAGAGTTAATCTCATGCCACCCGATTTAAACATTAAACCATAATTTAATAAACTGAGATGGTCAACCCTACTCACTTTGATCTTTTATAAAATACATATAAAGATTCAAAACCAATAATTTATTCTGATTAGAACATTCAGAAAATTCATTTCTTTAACCCTGTGTTTATATACTTTAGTTTAATAGGATAGTTTTGGAAATAACAGTTGTTTACATAACCCTAAGCTCAAATAATCTTTTTTAAAACGAATAGGTTTAGAAACAAAAGTGGTGTTTATATATATAAACCTATATACTCCATTTTAACCAGTAGAATTTACAAAAGAACCGACATAATTTTTTCCTTTACCTATTTTCCCGAAAACGCCCCAAAACGAACGGGATAGCAAAACCCTAGCTTTCAGAAACTCGCCGCAGACACTATTCCGGCAACTCGGGAGAGAAAAGAAAGGCAATCGGAGGGCGAGAGAGGATCCCGAAAATCCTTGAGAGAGAAAGCGATGTGCAGGAAAGAGAGAGAGAGAGAGAGAGAGAGAGAGAGAGAGAGAACCAAGCCCTAGGTTTTAGAGAGAGAGAGTTTTGAGTTTTTATTAAAAAAAAATGAGCTAAAACCTATTTATAGGCAAGTTTCCCCATGGGAAATCGTCGACCGTTTTTTTGGGCTTGACTAAACCGTCAATGGTTTGGTACATAAAACGCTCTCGATTGTTGTAATTGTCGACGATTTTTTGAGATTGCCTCAAACCGTCAATGGTTTGGTTCTGTACCAAACCATCTCCATTCCTTTCTCTTGCTTTTCCTTTTCCTTCCCTCTTATTTATTTCCTTTTATTTTTTTTGGTTTGGTTCTCTACAATCTTCCCCCTTAAAAGAATTTCATCCTCGAAATTTGATAACCAATCATTTTACGTAACCCTGGTATTACATAACTACCCTCATACCAAATTTTCAACATACTCCATAAATACGAATAACTAAGTTATCCTAGTATTAAATAAAACTATTACTTGTTTCAAAACGTAAGCAAGTTACCTACTGCCGCATTTCTACAAATATCTGCTTCAGTCGGGATAAGCGTATAAACACGCGTCGGGCTGCCACGAGGTGCCTGATTATTCCCTTAGTTCTAATCATGAGTGGGTGCGTTGTTCGGCGGTCCTGGTTTAGCGGAATCCTTTGATGGTTTGCCAAAGGCAAGGATGTAGGCTGGGGATAAGATGAACCTCGTAAAAACAGCGGTGTCACTCTCTTTCCCTTATACTCTTTAAATTCCAACATAATATAAACTCTGTGGAAGTTGTAATTATCTCAATCATAAAAACAACGTGTATTGGAAATTAAATAAACCAAAGCTTAATTTATTCTTGGGCTTGTGAAAATCAAAAGGGAGTACGTTGGTTAATCAGTATTTTTGCGGAAACCGTAAGGGAGTACGTTGATTGGTTAACAACCCAAAACCTATTAACTGAAGGTTTATTTGAATTATGATTTTGGAAAGAGTGAATGGATGTTATTTTTATTATCAATTGAAAGGCAAATTGCATTCTCTACAAGGCTTACATATTCATATACACAGGGCTGCAAACAATCAAGCTAAATATTGCCAAAAGAATTGCAAAGCATATATTGATTGGTTACTTATATTGTGGTTGATTGGTTTAAGTAGTTGATTGATTGTTTATTTGTGTTGTGATTGTGGATTAAATAAAAGACTTAAGCCTTTGTGTGATTGCTAAAAGAAGTCAAGAAATTTTTGAAAGAATTATAAAAGGTTAAGAATTCATAAAAGAATTTAAAAGAAATTTTAATAACCCAATTCACCCCCCCTCCTGGGGCTACACCTTAGTTTCAATTGCCTCAATAAAATCCTGATCTTCTCATTTCCTGTCTTCTTCAAGATCTATTCCTATACTCTGGTATTGTTTTCCGTTGTGCACTAAAGTTTACAAAATCAAGCAACCTAGGCTCTGATGCCACATTGTAATGCACCGAAAATTCTGGCTATATTTTTTTTTTTTTTCATTTTATCTGATACCACAACCTGTAAAAAAAGTCAACCCAGACCCAGAGTGGGGCACAGAAAATATACTTGTTCATAAATACATATCAACTGTGCAATGGAAAACATGGTATACCTGAACCTTATACATAATACCAGAGTCCTACTAACTTCATAATTATACATATACTTCTCCAAAAATCCATAGAAATATTATAAGGCCTCACACAAAATCCCTCTTCCAACTCAAACACTTACCCTGCAACGAGGGTAGTACTAAAACCTCCTCTATCTTGGAGCTCGCTCTACTCATCTGTCTGAGTTGCCTGAAATGTTTGAATTTTGGGGTGTGACACCTCTCACTAAGTGGGATAGATGTGCATTAATGTGTGGCACATGATTTCTATTGTGTTATAAACATATACTATACATAATTAACTGTAACTGATAAGTTAGCAAAAATATGTTCTGTATAAGTCTAAGGAAATCGTATTTCAACATAAACATACTATGTCATATTAAATTTCTGTATGCATATAAATAATCTGTTATATCTGTATAATACTGAAATTTTCCCCTAAATGGATAACTAACTGATATCATGCATTACCCCCACATGATTGGGTTGTGCAGCCTATAGGTAGGACCTAGCAATGGTTGGCCTACTATGCTAAGCCAAAACTGACTCTTCTGTAAGTACGATTGGCCTGCCCAGTCTTGTTCGGACTGCCAGGCGGGCACACTACCACACTGGACTCAATCGACTATATACACCAATACTCTATCTGAGATGTGTGGTGGCACTAATCTAAACTGATAGCTACGGTACCGTGCTCTAAAACTAAACTAAGTCATCTGGGTTCTGCTTTCACATAGTACATTTCATAAATAACTGTAGTATAACTGTTTCATGATTCTATGTAAAATATATCAAAATAACGTTTATGACTAAACTATTATAAATATATCTAGTCACGACTGTCGCGGCGTCCCGGGAGCGCGTGTGCCCCGGGCGGCGAAATTAGAAATCATTTTAATATTTTCATGGAAAAACATGGTGTAGGAGTCGCCACTAACCTTTTAGTGTGGTTAGAACACATGATTACTATCCCGTTAGGGGTAGAGTGGGTCTATGTTACCAGAGTTAGGCTCGGGAGTTCGGTTACGCGAGGGGAAGGTACAAGCACCCCCTACGCTCCCGTTCTTACGAACGGTACCTAATTAATTTGAAATTATCCCTAAGTTAATCTAATAAGTTTTTAAATTACTCCTTTTTATGAATTTATAAATACCTATAAAAAAATAAATATATACATATATTCCCTCAGAGCTTAGGGTACGTGAGGCCCAAATGCTCATACCCCCCGCAATAAAATCATAAGGATTAAAAATAAAAAAAATGCTTTATAAAATACGCTCCCAAATTTTAGAAATTTTATAGGTTTTCCTAAGTATGAAAATACTAGTTTATGAGGTTTTAGATAACAGATATAATAATTTAAACATAATAAATAATAATAAAAAATATAGTAATAAACTAGAATATTAGGATACCACAATACGTACTAATCAATATATATAATAGAAGCTAAAATATCCAACATACCAATAAGAGTAGAATATAAACATATAATATAGACTAAGATAATGAGCATATCATAATATTAAAATATTACATGTACGTTATAAACAAAAATACTCAAACATACCATAATAAACATAATCACGATGATAACAATAATAAATATCCACAAATAATATAATACGTAATAAATTACTATAATACTATATATACTAAACATACCAAGATACCAAAACACCAAAAATATTATATTACCTAAAATATCAAACTTACCATAATAATTAATACCTTGTATATTAACATAAAAAATATAATAATAATATATAATATTACCTAAAATGCTATATTACTAAAAGTACACGGTCACCTAAAATACTAAATTAAATGTACAATGTTACTTAAAATTCTAAGTTGCTAAATATAAATATCACTTATTCAAATAAATATTATAGCATTAAAAATTCCACAACAAAGTTATGAACACGACAAAATAATAATACAAATCGTATACAAGAAACAATAAATAATACACAATAATGAACATCAATATATACGCAATAACAATATAAAGTAAATTAAATAAAACACTACTCAAAACCCTAACAACGTGAAATAGCCAAAACCCTAAAATAAAACAATAACCCAAAACCCTAAATGGTTGTATTATGAAAATAATGTAAATAATCAAGAATCCTAGATGTGCATAAATATTACAATCCTAAATAATAAACAAAATCCCTAAATATCGTATGAACAATAAATATGACAAATATCCTAAATACATCAAAAAGCCTAAATAATGTCTACACAATAAAACATCCTAAATAATATGTAACAATAAAAATAATGATTACACAAAAAAAACAATACAATGATAATATAAGCACTTTAAACACATATACAACAATAAATATGGACATGTAACAAAGTATTAAATAATCATCCAACACCTATAACAATAATGTTAAATAGATATAGATATATAATAAAAGCCTAAACGTGAAAACTATATATATTACAATATATATTAAAAAAAATTAAACATTACACGTACCTGCATAAATATAAAAAAAAACTGAATATTAGATATTAATAATGACCATACCCAGGAGAGAAATAAATAAAAACAAAATAAAATAAAATAACAAAAATAAAATAAAATTGTATGCCTGTGTGTGTGTGTGTTCTGTGCATGTGTGTGGGTGTTTACAAGGTGTGTACGTGATGCATGTATGGGTGTGGGTGTGTGTGTGCGTACAAGCCCAAGGACTTCACCATGGAACGGCAGCGGCAGGGGGTGGTGCTCGGTTGCAGCGAAAGGTGACTGGTGGCGGCTTGCAGGGGATTGTTGCAGGAGAGTGTTCGCTGGAGGGAATCTGCTGCGAGGGGTAAGGCCGAATCTGGGGAGTTGCTAATATTGGTTGGCCGCGAACACCGGCTGGGTCGGAGTTGATGACGGCGCAGGGGATAGATGACCGCGACGGCGATGAGGCTGTGTAGGCTCGTGCAGATCTGCTGCCGTTGGAAGACCTGCTGGCAGAGAAGGGTAGAACTCGGCTGAGGGTGGCTTACAGCTGCTGTGCTGGTGTGAGCCGAGGATGGTGGAGGCGCAGAGAGGCTAGACTCTCGGGCTGTCTTGGCCGAGAGTAGAGGGAGGAGCAGCAGTTTACCCCCTGGCGGCCGTGAAGGCTGCCTGTGGATGAGGGAGGCTGGGCGAGTAAGCAAGAAGGAAGCTTAGGTTTTTTTTTTGTTTTCTTTTGTGTCCCCCGGGCCGTTGCTGTGGCTGTGCAGCCTGAAGGTGTTCGCAGCGCTTCCCCCTTCTTATAAAAAAAATTTGAAAAACCCTAAAAATATTTCCTTTTTGGATTTTATTTTTCTTTTTCTCTTTTTTTTTTTTTGCTCTTATTCTTATGGTAATAATACATATAGAAATAATAATAATAATTATAGTAATAACATCAATAAGGTATTAAAAGTAATAAATAATAATAATAATAATAATGTTAACATTACCAAAAATAATAAAAACAATAGTAGTAATAATAATAAATAATAATAATAATAATAATAATACTAATAATAATAATAATAGTAATAAATAAATAAATAATGTATCAAAAATAATAAAATAAATGAAAAATAAAAGTAATTATAGTAAAGTAAAAATAAAATAAACGTACTAGTAACAATAAATAAAAATGAAAAATACTAATAATAATAATGATAATAAAAATACAAGTAAAGTACTAATAATATAGGAAAATAATAATAACAAAATAATAATAATAATAATAATAATAAAAATAATAATAAAAAAAATAAGAGGGGACCCCTTGTTCTATTTGGTTAGGGCAAATATAGGGTGTCTACAACGACATCTTGGTCGGTTGGAATATCACGACATTTGGGCTAACTGAAATATCATGGCATCTAGGCCGACTGAATTATCATGGCATCTAGGTCGGCTGAATTATCACGACATCTAGGCTGGCTAAATTATCTTGATATACTGAAAATATCATAAGTTTTGTACTATTTATTGATTTTATAAAAATTCATTATAAAAACATGTTTGTTCTGTATAACCATAAAATAATCTGACATGCTAATATCTACAATAAAGTATTTATACTCATGCCACAAAAGTGAGTGCTATTCAATAATATGCTAACTGTCTAGGAAGATTATATTTTTCTAAAAAGTAACAATAAATTTGTTTTTAGGGTTTTATCAGTTCAAACATCAGATTTCCCAAAAACTTACACTAATTCATATATACAATTTCTGAATCAAATATTGTATTTTAAATTGTAAACTCTTTGAAAAAACCTGACATAATCTATCCCTTTACCTATTTCCTGGAATTATGCCTGCAGGGAATTCAATAATATGCCTGCGTCGCCCGCACAAAGCCTGTATCCATAAACCCTAATTCAATCAACTTAACCCCAAAATAACAGTCCTTCAACATACCTAGGCCCAAATATTACCAATATCTAGCTAAAATTTTAAAAATAACCTCTTTACCCTAGTTTTGAGTGGTTCCTGAAATACCCGATTCACAAAATTATTTCGATTAAATTGCAAAGAATCACTGCCAAGATCTTGAAATCGCGTTTATCAGCTAATTCAGGCTAAAATTAGGCAAGATATCGAGGAAAGAAGGAGGGAGAGCCGCAACCCTAAGAGAGAGAGAGAGAGAGAGAGAGAGAGAGAGATTATAATTTTTTTATATGAAATGACTTGTAGGACCTTACATATAAGCCACTACTAAACCGGGATAATTTTACAAACTTAGCTGCATATTGCTAGACCATAAGATGCCCCTGAGTAAAATTCAGAATTTCCCTTACTTTAGCATTTCTGGTAGTAGCAGGGAAATACTATTCGAAAATATTTCCTTAAAGCGGCTCCAAGATAAAGCTATAGGTATCGGCCTATGATCTTCACTGCCACTAGTGCTTGGATTCCCCTATCAACTTAAATGTGGCAAATAAAACCTTCTGTTCGTCGGTGCAAAAGAGGACTGCTAATATTTCCTCAATCTCCTAGACCCAGTCTTCTGCCATGAATGGGTCGGCTCCTCTTGAAAATTATGGAGGATTCATACATGTGAATTGCTCAATCGTACAACCCTATCCCATGAATTCCTCGTTATCTCTGCCATCACTTATTGGGTGACACTACGCAACACCGCATCTAAATCTCCGCTGCTCATACTAGAAGGCCCCACATCATTACCGCCACTAGCATGTGTATTTCTATTTCCAGGGTCCTTCCGAAAAATAGAATAAAAAATTCTTAGAAGCATACTACCTTAATACAATCGATACAATCATTTAACTAAAAAACTATATAAAATATACTATATCTTTACACGACCAACCGATTTAACGTATGTTAGACCAAGTGATTTAGGGTCTTTCATTCCAACCATGTTTTGATGACAACAACCCATTAGCAGTTCTTTAAGGCTACTAACCTTTTTCTCTAGTCCTGTTCAGTTGCACAGAAAGACTCCAAAACAAGCAAGTTTCAAATCAACTAAAATCAACATGTGACATGACCAGAGTATAGCCACTCAAACCAAAGCACTCATGAACTCTACATAGCGTGCAAGTGTTTTAAAGATTGAGTGTGAGAGTTAGAGAGATTGTTTTTGTAAATCCCTTGTATATGGAGTGACTCAATAGAATAAGCAATAAATGGGAATATCACGTACACATCACTTAAACAACACGCACAGTCCCGCACACACACAATGAGACAAGTAAAACTAGGAAAGATGTTTAAAAACCCTCAAAACATGTTTTACTAAATCTAAGACATCTTATAGTGAATCAGGATCATTTCTCATAAATAAACAAGGACCTTTTTACTTCGAACTTAAAAATATTTTTAAAGTATTAAGAGGGGCCTCGTCGATGAACACAGGGCTTTGTCGACGAGTAAAACACAGACCCTCGTCGACGAACACAGGGTCCTCATCAATGAGAATTTACCAAGAGTACCTAAAAGTTCATAGCACCCCTTGTTTATGAATACAGGGGATTCGGCGACAAGGCCTGTGCAAATTTCGTCGACGAAAGGAAATCGAGACTTGTCTAAATTCAGAACCAGCAACTCATCGACGAACACAGGGCTTCATCGACGAAATGACTGAAGAGCTTGTTGACAAAGGCAAGACCTCGTCGATGAATGTTGGGCTGCAAACCATAATTAATGCGCCAGGACGGCTATTTTTCACTGTGTCATATCAATAAAGGGCCAACGGCTCTCCAGCGCCCAGCTCACCTATTTAATGTTTAAATAGGGATCTTGTATTAACTTCAAAGTAAGGAAGCTTATTTAGTCATTGAAATCATTTATTGTGCATTCACTCTAGGGTTTCTTTGTGAAAAACACTTGCCCTCTTAGCTCTTGTTTTACTCCATTGAAGAAGATGAAATAATGTGAGGATTTTGTTGTGAGCATTTAAGATTATATCTACCTCTCATCAACTACTTGTATAGAAAGGCTCTTTCTGAGACATTGTAGGGTATCTCTAAGTGAGTACCTTTGTAAAAGCTCTGTGTGAGCAGCTGTGTGTATAGGCTTCTCCGCCAGAAGGAGGATCGTATAGTGGATTTTGGGAATCCTTGAGTTTGTCTCAAGGCGTGGACGTAGGCGGGGTGCCGAACCACGTTAATATCACCGTGTTAAGCTTCTATTCTCTCTTTTGTACTGCTCATTCATTTCCATTTTCTTTACTTTTATATTGTGATATAATACACTTTTTTTTTGGCAAGATTTTTGTGTTTATAGAAAATTTGCACATCCACGAAAAATGTCTATTCACCACCCCCCCTCCGTAGATGCTCAACCAGGCCAATAAGTGGTATCAGAGCGCCAGTCACTAGAAATTCGGAGTAACTCCCAGGAGGAAAGATCAAGATGGTGGATATGTTTGCCCAAGGTCAATCCGTGGACCGTCCCCCCAAATTTTGCAGAACTAACTACCCTGCATGGAAAGATCAAATGCCAATATTCATCCAAGCCTATGACTACCGAATGTGGAATGTCATCACTGAAGGAGACTACACCTTCAAGAATGAGGAAGGCGATGACATACCCAATGGAAAACTTCCCGAGGCGGATGCAAAGCTAACACAACTAAACTTCAAGACCAAGAACTTCCTCTGCTGTGCTGTGAATGATGAAGAGTACAACAAAATCTGTGGATGCAACGTGGCTAAGAAAATGTGGGAAAAGCTTCAGGTAACATATGAAGGTACATCCCAGGTAAAAAAGTCAAAAATTTATATGTTGGTCAAAGAATATGAAATGTTTAAAATGGAAGAAGGTGAGACAATTACGGCCATATTTACTCGTTTCACACACATCACAAATGGACTAAAAGCTCTTGGTAGAGAATACTCTATGGAAGATAATGTGCAAAAGGTCCTTCGCTTGCTACCAGCATCTTGGCACGCCAAGTCCACAACAATTGAGGAAGCAAAGGACCTATCAAAGGTCACTCTTGACGAATTGATCGGGTTTCTTATGACCTATGAGATCAAAAAGAAAAATGCTAATACAAAAGTTGAAGCAACCAAGAAGGCTACCGGAATTGCTCTAAAAGCTGGAAAGCAAAAAGAGTTTGTAGAAGAGGAAGAAAATGATGATGATAATGAAGTCGCACTCCTTACAAGAAGATTCAGAAATTTTTTGATGAACAAACGAGGTGGCAAACAAAAGGAGAAAGGAGAATCAAGCATAATATGTTACAATTGCAAAAAGATTGGGCACCGCATGGCCGACTATCCTCTCTTAAAAAACAAAGGAAACAATCAACAGGGAGACAAAAAGAAGTTCAAAGCAATGAACGCAACCGAATGGGATGAACTAGATGGAACCTTAATAGACAAAGAAATCGAGGAAGAAGTTGCCAACTTCTGCCTTATGGCAGACGAACAAAGTGAGGTAAACTCTGATGAAGAATATCTCCCTTCTTATGAAGAACTAGAAGAAAATTGTAGGAAACTCTATATTGAATTGATAGCTGCTAAAAAGAAAAACAAACTTTTAGAAGAAACTCATGCAAAATGCAAGAAAAAACAAATTTGCTCATGTGATACCCTGAAAGAAGAAAATGCATCTCTCAATTTAGAAAATGAAAAGCTTACTAAGGAATGTAAAAATTACAAGGAGTCTTTTCAAAAAGAAGTTGGAAGCTTAAAAAGGCAAATTATCGAAACTCTTCAAGAAAACACAGAAGAAAGTGGAAGATCAAAATAATACGATTTACAAGTTTACAAATGGTAAAGAAAACTTTGATAGGCTTCTTGGAGTCCAAAGATTTGGAATTTTTAAAGAAGGATCAGGATACAACTTATCATCATCCGAATCAATAGGTTTTGCAAATCTATGTGCTAAAAGAAGCATCGTATCAAAGAAAATTCCTGCACCCAAACCAAATCCTTCACATGCTAATAAAATTTTCTTACATTGTGAAAGAAAAGGTCATGTAACTTTTACTTGCCCCTTCAGGGGAAATAGAGGAAAGAACATGAAATACAAATGGGTGATTAAGAACACTAACCCTATAGGACCTAAGTAAATGTGGGTACCAAAACAAGTTACTTAATGCTGTGTGCAGCTATGCTTGAAGACCAACTCCACAAGAAACAAATGGTTTCTTGATAGTGGATGCTCAAGACACATGACGGAAGACGCAAGCAAATTCCACTCTCTCACCTACAAAAAGGAAGGATTTGTCACATTTGGAGATAATGCCAAAGGAAGAATCATCGGTAAAGGTAAAATGGGTAATTCATCCTTGGCTATTGAAAATGTTGCTCTTGTTGATACTCTCAAACACAACTTGTTAAGTGTTAGTCAATTATGTGATAAAGGGTTAAACATTACATTTCAACCCACCTAATGTTTAATAAATGATTTGAATGGAAAAATCATCCTTGTTGGAAAATGTGCATCCAACATATACACAATTGAGTTTGATGACATTAAAACTTGTGACATTAGGTGTTTAGTCATTACCAAAGAAAATTGCTGGTTATGGCAAAGAAGACTAGGTCATGCTAGCATGGATCTACTTTATAGACTATCATCGAAAGAACTAGTAAATGGCCTACCAAAAGACAATTATGTAAAAAACAAAATTTATGATGCATGTCAATATAGAAAACAAGTTAAAACTTCCTTCAAAACCAAGAAAATGATATCCACCTCAAGACCCTTAGAGTTAAGTCATCTTGATTTATTTGGTCCTAATGACATAGCTAGTATTAGTGGATAGCTATATGCCTTTTTTTATAGTTGATGACTTCTCTAGATTTTCATGGGTAATTTTTCTTGCAAACAAAAGTGACACTTGTAATGCATTCATCCATTTTTGTGGAAAAATCCAAAATGAAAAGGGAATGTCAATTGTTCACATTAGGAGATAGAGGAAGAAAATTTAGAAACAAAGAACTAGAAGACTTTTACAACGAAAATGGCTATTCACAAAACTTCTTTGCACCAAAAACTCCACAATAAAATGGAGTAGTTGAAAGAAAAAATTGAACACTCCAAGAAATGGCTAGGACAATGCTCAATGAACATAACTTGCCAAAATATTTCTGGGTAGAAGCTGTTAGCACAACTTGCTATGTTAGTAACCTTGCCATCATTAGATCCAAGTTAGGAAAAACGCCATACGAGATATGGAAGGGTAGGAAACCTAACATTTCACACTTTAAGGTTTTTGGATGTAAATGTTTCATATTGAATGATAGGGATCATTTGGCTAAATTTGATTCAAAATCCGATGAAGGAATCTTTATAGGATATGCCATGAATAGAAAAGCATATAGGGTATTCAACAAAAGAACTCAAACTGTTCAAGAATCAATCCACGTTGTGTTTGATGAAATAGACCCTCAAATATCCAAACACCTGTTGAGATAGAAGAAGATAATCAAGTCACTACCTTTATAATTGAAAAAGAACTTGAGCAACTTAAGTTAATTAATGATCAAGATAGAAACTGTCAAGACGCAAACATTGATCATCAAGAATCATCTCCTCAAAAGCCTAATGAACCAGAAAAAGAGAATTATGAACTACCTAGAGCTTGGAAATTTGTAAAAAAATCACCCAACTGATCTCATCATAGGTAGTCCATCCCAAGGAGTTAGCACCAGATTTCACCTAAGAAGTGGATGTAATCATATTGCTTTTGTATCTCATCTAGAACCAAAAACTTTAAGGAAGCTGAAAATGATGAAAACTGAATAAATACCATGCAAGAAGAACTAGACCAATTTGAAACAAACAAAGTATGGCAATTAGTTCCTAAACCCAAAAGTACTACAATAATAGGCACCAAATGGGTGTTTAGGAATAAGAAAGATGAAGATGGGAATATTGTTAGAAACAAAGCTAGATTAGTGGCCCAAGGGTATAACCAACAAGAGGGTATTGACTACGATGAAACTTATGCCCCTGTGGCGAGACTAGAAGCTATTAGAGTGCTACTTGCTTTTGCTTGCTACAAAAACTTCAAGTTATTTCAAATGGATGTAAAAAGTGCATTTTTAAATGGATACATAAATGAAGAAGTCTATGTCAAGCAACCTCTAGGATTTGAGAGTGACACTCATCCCAATTATGTATACAAACTCTCAAAAGCTCTTTACGGACTCAAGCAATTACCAAGAGCATGGTATGAACGTTTAAGTAAATTTCTCCTAGATAATGGGTTCATAAGAGGTAAATTTGACACTACTTTATTCTTAAAATATAAGGAAAATGATATGCTAATTATACAGATTTATGTACATGATATCATTTTTGGTGCCACAAATGAAACCTTGTGTCAAGATTTTGCTCAAACCATGCAAGAAACATTTGAGATGAGTACGATGGGTGAACTAACCTTCTTCCTAAGATTACAAATTAAACAAATGAAACATGGAATCTTTATAAATTAATCCAAATACGTTAAGGACATACTAAAGAAATTCGGTCTTGAAATGGGTAAGTAAGTCTAAAGTAACCCCTATGAGCCTCAGAACAAAACTTGACGCCGATGAAAAAGGGAAAAAATTTTTACCAAAAACTTTATCATGGAATGATTGGTAGTTTGTTGTACCTCACTTCTAGCAGGCTAGACATAATGTTCAGTGTTTGTCTATGCGCTAGATTCCAATCATGTCCCAAAGAATTTCATCTTCATGCAGTCAAAAGAATCTTTAGGTACTTAGCAGGCACACATGCCTTAGGACTCTTTTACCCTAAGAATGCTCCCTTTGATCTCACTTGCTAGGATGCCGACTACGGTGGTTGCAAAACCGATAGAAAAAGCACTAGTGGAACATGCCATTTCCTAGGACACTCACTTGTGTCTTGGTTTTGCAAAAAGCAAACCTTCGTAGCTCTCTTAACCACCGAGGCTGAATATATTGCAACCGGTAGTTGCTGTGCTCAAGCCTTATATATGAAGCAACAGCTTGAGGACTTCCGAATCTTAGTTAAGGGTACTCCAATCCATTGTGACAACACTAGTACCACCAACATTTCAAAGAATCTGTGCCTCCATTCTAGAACTAAGCATATTGAAATTAGGCACCATTTTATTCAAGAACATGTCCAAAAGGGAGATGTTGAGTTGGTTTATGTTCCTACTGAAAATCAACTAGCCGACATCCTAACTAAGCCTCTAAATGAAGAAAGATTCAATAAAATCCGGCATGCCCTAGGCATGTGTACTCCCTTAGATCTATCATAGGATCTCTATATTGCTTCTTCCTTCACTCTTTAGCTCATCCTAAGCTAAACTCAATTTTTCGTCCTGCCCTCGTCGACGAACATAGGGTATTCGTCACCAAGAAACCTTTCCTTTTCGTAGACGAACACAGGGTATTCTTCGCAGAAAAATCTGCCTTTTTCGTCGACGAACACAGGGGTCTCATTGTCGAATTTTCCTTAACTTTATTGACGAACACAGGGCCTTGTCAACGAAATCTATCGAAATACTTCATATTCCCACTCGCACATCTCACTCTTTTTGCAAACCTTAGCCATCCTTTCTTGATCCCCCTCCTTCCTCTCGACCCTCTGCCACTCTCTCACCTCCTTCTCTCGACCCACATTGTCCTGAGCAACCCAAAAACCTTCCGCCCTCCAAGCCCTCGTCTCGGTATCACCTACCTTACCAATGCACACCATCTCCAAGCCTCCCATCTCCTTGGCACTCCCTTCGTAGCTACAGCTGCAACCACCATCACTCTCATCTCCAAGCCCTTTTCGCACTCATATGCTTCCCTCCAACCATCAATGGCTCCTTGACCTAAGCGCCGAAACCTTCAAACCAAGGCCGACGAGGGCTTGTCTCATCGCCCTCCCACCATTCCTCCTCAGACAAACCCTACCAACTTTGACCCTCGTTTCGTCTCTATAGAGGCCGCCTATCGTTATCAGAACGACATTATAAAATGGCACATTGTCACAGGAAGATTGTGCTCTCTGACTTTCTTCAACTCCATTTTCCCACTCTGCTCTCCAAGATTAAGGCAATCGAGAGGAATGCTCTCTTTGACCTAGGAGAGCTTGTCTACGAGGACTTGGTTTAGGAATTCTACGCTAACTTTGTCCCATCGCATCGTGGCATTTTCGCCTTCTCCACGGTCCACGGCACCATCATTTGGCTCTCCAAAGATATGTTCTCTGCTGTGCTTGGTTGCAGCCCCTATCCACTTCGAGGCCTCCTGGCCCATGCAGTTTGAGTGGTTCGACTCACACATGACACTCAAGCTTATTACCGGCAACCCTCGTATTCCCTCCATTGCCCGCCCCAAATCCAAGGACCTTACGGTTGAATTTAGGGTCCTCCACCACATAATGATGTATAATCTTTGCCCTCAGACTGGTGGATGGGATTGGGTGACTTTGGGTGACATTTTCAGCATGTACTGCCTTTGGGTTGGGTGTGGTATCTTCTTTCCCTCTATCATTGTTCAAAATATGGAAGAGAGCCTCAACGCAGCGGGGCTGCCTTCCTTACGGTCGTCTCCTCACAACGTTTTTTGATCACTTCAAGCTTATCCGTGGAAGGATGCCCTGCATTAGTCCTGCACCTGAGAATACATGCACCCAGGCGACCCTTTGTCGCATGCATTTTGAAAAGGATGATGCTACCAACATGTGGGCCAAAGCCCATGAGTAGGGTCAAGGTCTGGTCAATGAAGTTGAGGCCGCTATGGAGGAAGAAGACAAAGAGGATGAAGATGCCTCCTATGGCCATATCTTGGAGTCCCTGGACGACCTTCAGCATGCCATGACATAGTCAAAAATGCGTCACCGTGCTCGTTTTGACTCTCTCGATGCGTCCCTTGCTCGTCAGGAAAACACCAACCGAGCTTTTTTTTATTCCCTTGATGCTTCCTTCGCTGCGCTTTTTAACCTCCTTGGTCGCCCGCGAGAGTGATCCTCCATCACTTCTTTCCCCCAATTTTGATAATGGCAAAAGGGAAGAGATAGATGATATAAATGTAGGCTTTTCCCTTTGGGTGTAATCAATTGGATACTCTTTGGCTGTAGTAGCTTTGTAGTCACTACAATTAATGTAGTAGCTCAATATTCACTATGATTAATGTACTTAGCATGTATTGTAATTGTTGAACATGAATGAACTAACATTGTACTAATATGCTTGAATGTTGATATACTAGAACTGTTAAATATTGGTTTTATGCAGGATTATAAAAACTTGGAAAATGCCTTATTTATAGATGTCATGTTGCCGAAAATTTAAATAAAAACTCCCCGCAATTAATGCAAACACTAAGGGGGGGGGGATTCGTTAAAATTCTAAACATTTACATTTAATAAGGGGGAGCATTTTTTTTTAAAAAAGAACACTAATGGATTGTCATCATAAAAAAGGGGGAGAATGTTAGACCAAGTGATTAAGGGTATTTCATTCCAACCGTGTTTTGATGACAACATCCCATTAGCAGTTCTTTAAGGCTACTAACCTTTTTCTCTAGTCCTATTTAGTAGCACGGAAAGACTCCAAAGCAAGCAAGTTTCAAATCAATCAAAAGCAACATGTGACATGCCAAAGCACAACCACTCAAACCAAAGCACTCATGAACTCTACATAGCATGCAAGTGTTTTAAAGATCGAGTGTGAGAGTTAGAGATATTGTTTTTGTAAATCCCTCGTATATGGAGTCACTTAAAAGAACAAGCAAGAAATGGGCATATCACGTACACATTACTTAAACAACAGGCACAGTCCCATACATATGCAACGAGATAAGTAAAACTAGGAAAGATGTCTAAAAACCCTCAAAACATGTTTTACTAAATCTAAGACATCTTATAGTGAATCAGAATCATTTCTCATAAATAAACAAGGACCTTTTTACTTCGAACTTAAAAGGATTTTTAAAGTTGTTGGCCTAACAAGGCTTACAATTCTTATTTTGATGATAACAAATCATGATATCTTTAATGTGGTTCAAGTGAAAGTTTTTCTGGAAAAAGGCAAAACTTAAAGGTAGTGACAAACCTCAAAAGGATGATAAAGCTTCTGGATTAAAAATAGATCTTGAAGAGCATAAGGATTAAAAGAGATCTTGATGAAAGCTCAAAGAAAAGATCGAAAACTCAAAGATGATGGAAGAACAAGAACTTACTTGAAGATCAAAGGATTAAAGTTTTAAGGATGATTGATTGTAAGTACTTCAAGTTAATTTCAAGTATAAACTGAATTGAAGCTCTCATAAAATCAAAAGAAACTCAGAAATATATTTTTGAAGAAACCCTAAAGAATGTTTTTCAAAATCAAAGAAAAGAAAGTTTTTTTTTTTTAAAGAAAAGTTTTAGAAAATCATAAGGGTCGGGCGACTGTCCTCTTGTGGAAGGTGACTGCCAAATTAAATGGAAAATTTTTTAAAAGAGACAGTAGCATGCTAGGTGACTGCCTGAACATAGCCAGGCGCCTGGGTGGTCATGCTAGGCGACTGCCAGTGTTCTGTGTTGTGAGTTTATTCTATGACAGGCGACTGCCACTCGAACGTTGGCTTAAAAACTCTCAACGAGAAGATTTTCTAAATGAAGTGTTTGGACACTATTATTTTGAAAAAATGGGAAACTACTTCAAGGAAACCTTGGGTGTAAGGAATTACTTTTAAACATCTATAAATAGCCCCAAACTTCAAAGATTTTTACACACCAAGAAATTTTTAGCAATCAAAGTTCTCAAAAAGGCTCTCAAACTCTCTTGTGTTCATTCATCTTTATCTACTGAATTGCTACTGATTCAAACTCCGAACTAAAGCCTTCAAAGTCAGAATCTTTCAAATTTTGGAAGATACTTGGTGATTTAAATTGAGTATTGAGCTTCAAATTCTTTTACATTTGAATTCCTTTGAAGTATTATTGTGTTGAATGTTGTACTAACCTACTCTGCTGTGAAAGTGTTTTCTTGTACGCAAAACTCTTCTCTATCTTGGTTCTTGTTTATAGACGATTCAGGGCTGTAGAATTGTTGGACCAAATGAGAGAATATCATTTGGAGAGGCAAGCTCTAGCCTAACGAAAGGAGTGATTGTAATCAGTATTGTTCCACCCGTCAACGGAACTGAATTAGTGATCGTTTGGTGGTTTGCCAAAGGTGAGGACGTAAGCTGGGTATAAGCCGAACCTCATAAAATCTTGTGTCTCTCTTCTTCCTTACTCTTTACTTTTTCAGTAATACTTACAACCTGCGTGTATGCTTTAAATTGTTAATTCTGAGTGTATAGTTGTTAAATAGATCGAAGGATAACTTGTTTTTGGCTTGATCAGCATTGATTGTGGAAACCGAAAGGGACTACTTTGGTTGATCATCCTAAACTTATTAATCTGAAAGTTTGTTTAAAAGCTAAACACAAAGAAGAATTGTGAGTTTGAAATAAACACAGGGCTTGCATAAAATCACAGTGTCTTACAATTTATTACAGGGCTATTGATACAAAGATCAAGTTTCTGATTATCTTATTGATTGGTTGTGTTTGAATTGTTTTTAACTTGTTGTGATTGATTAATATAAAACAAAGAATTAAACCTGAAATAATTTTAAAATTCCAATTCACCCCCCCCCCCTCTTGGGAAGCTATCATAATTTCAATTGGTATCAGAGGGCCAATCCTCAACTCGTCCCCCAATCTTTTGTGGACACAACTACACCTTTTGGAAAAAGAGAATGCAAATCTACCTCCAACACATGGATTGGAAAGGTACGAAATGGTTATGGATGGAGACCTTATTCCCACCAAAATAATAGATGGAAAACATATTCCAAAAGAGAAAAAGGATATGATCGATTCAGATTATAAGATGCTTCAAATAAACTCAAGTGTTATAAATTTTTTGTGTTGTGCATTAGACGCTAACGAATTTAATAGGGTCGTGGCTTGTAAAACAGCTAAAAAAATATGGGACAAATTAGAAGTTACATATGAAGGAACTATTGATGTTAGGGACAATAGGATAGACATGTTAACAAGTGAATATAAAGCTTTCAAGATGAATTCAAATGAATCAATATCAAGCATGTACACAAGATTCACCCACATAATTAATTCCTTAAGTGCCTTAGGAAAAACTTCTACCACCTACGAAATGATTAGGAAATTTTTGAGAGGCCTTCCCTCCATATGAGAACCTAAGACTACAGAAATTATCGAAGGAAGAAACCTCAAGACCACCTCCTTAGATGAACTCATAGGTTCACTCCTTACCTATGAAATGACTCTAAAAGAAAGAAATCCTGAACCAAAGCATAAGAAATCAATTGCTCTAAAAGCATCAAGCCACTGCTCAAGTGAAGAAGAAAGTAAAACAAGCGACTTAGATCAAGATAAATTAGCATTCATCAATAAGAGACTAGGAAAGTTTTATAGAAGGAATAAAAGATTTCCTAAGAAGTTCAACAAAAGAAAAACTGAAAAAGGAGAATCAAGTAGAAAAGAAAATAAAAGTAAAAGTGAACCTCCTATATGCTACCTGTAACGACTTGCTATTTAAATGGGTTTATATATATATACACTATAATATTTAACATGCTCTGATACCATATTGGAGAAAAACCCAATCATCAACCTAAGCAGCGAGAAGCGGAAATCAAATAAACATATTCATATATAATTATATACAATACTAGAGTGCTAACAGGTTTCCCAAAATATACATATATGACTGTTCTCCAATATCCTCAACTGGTGAGGGCTATAAAAAAATACTCCCAAAAATATACTCACACTCTCTGACAGAGTAGTGACCCCTCTATCTGCGAACCTGTTCCGCTCACCCAACTAGCTCACCTAAAAAATAGTTTAACACTGGGATGAGCCAAAGCTCAGTAAGACGAAATATGCTATTACTAGTGTGTGACAATTGAGCTATAATACTGAGAAAATCTATTACTATATAGTCATGTACCACTGAATCTGTAAAGCACAATACTAGAAATATAATCTTCATCTTTTACCTATTGCTTAATATTTCTGTACTTTAGGTTTCTATTCAAAATACTGCTAATATATGTATATATTTTCTATTTCTGTAAAGCAGTATAAACATAATAATAATAACTGCAAACTTCCCTATGAATAACTGTGTGTCATGATTTAACCCCTCATGATAGGGTTGTGTGCCCCGTAGGCGGGATTTACCCTGACTAGCCAACCAGGAATAAATCACTATACTCCAAGTCTGATCAGCCGTCCTCAACCTATATCTGATAGGGAGCCTGTCCATTCGTGGAATCTAAGCGATTGACCTTTATACCACGTATTATCTAAATAGGTGGTTGCACTATATAAACTGTATGTAGCTACGGTACCGTGCTCTGTAACTGTATGGTCCAACAGGGTCTGATACTATATAATACATCTCTATATACAACTATCTGTTTTACCATGATTTTGTAATATCTATATAAATCATGATGATGTAGCAAACTGTATCTATATCAACTTTGTTTCTGTAATTAACTACAAATCTATTATATCGTGGTACTATAAAACTGTATAATCATGATAATTCTGTAATTACTGAAAAATACATTCACTATTTGTATATTCTGTAAAACACATCTCTAAAAAAATACTGTAAAACATGTTTCTATACTATGTACATATTCTCAAGCCACACAGTAATTTTAAAACATATTAATCATATTTGATAAACTGTATAAATCTCTGTTGTAAAACAATACTTTGGTGAACATTTATAATTTTATACTAAAAAAATTCTCAAATAACCTAACATAACATATTTCCTTTACCTGACTACTGAAAAGCCCCTATGGTATACTGGCCTAACACCCACAGGGCCTCCTACACAACACCTTGAAAACAATATTTTCCAGAACAAAATATTAGTATTTCTTCGCCTACATCATTTCCTATAATTATTAGAAGGCCAAAAATGAACTAAAAGGTCTTACACTGAATTTGGGATGAAATCCAACTTCGTTTCACCAATGATCCGCTCTGGCAGACTTGCAGAGAACTTCGCCAGGAGTGTCGTGGTGACTTCAGATCGTCGATCCGGCGACTGGCGGGGCCGAAATCGAAGAGAGAAGGAAAAGAGTCCGTAGGAAGGAGAAAGAGGAGAGAGAGAGAGAGAGAAGCCTGAAAATGTGATAAAAATCCGATTTTTCACTACTTATAGGGTTAGATTCGTCGACAAGACAAGTCACTTCGTTGACGAGTCCTTTAGTAAATTCGTCGACGAACCCTACTCTTTGTTGACGAAATTCAAGTAGTCCAAATCCGTCTCTCAATATTTTCTCGTCGACGAAACGGGACCTCGTCGACGAGAAAATATTGAGAGACGGATTTGGACTACTTGAATTTCGTCAACAAAGAGTAGGGTTCGTCGACGAATCGACGAGATCTTGAAGACATTCGTCGATGAATCGCTGTATTCGTCGACGAACCCTAAAAATTCTTGAAATTATATTCTCCAAAATGTAATGTCGTCGACAAACGCAAAGCATTCGTCGATGAAGTCTACTGCCTCCTTCTGTTACTGATTCCATTTCTCTCTCTCTTTATTATTTAAATACCATTATTTTTCAGGTCGTTACACTACCATTGTAAGAAATCAGGACATATCAAACCGGACTGCCCATTGCTCAAAAAAGACAAGAAGAAAAAGAAGGAAGCTATGAAGGCTACTTGGGATGACTCAAGCTCTAGCAAAACGGAAAACAAATCAAGTGGACAAGAGATGGAAAACGTATGTTTCATGGCAAATGATGAAGAGGTAAATTCCTACTACTCTTAAACAAAATCTTGCAATGAATCTTGTGACAAGTCATGTGATAGTATGCCCTCATACAATGAATTACAAGCTGAATTGTTTTCCTTACATAAAAGATTTATAAAAATTTCCAAAAGAAATATAACCTTGAAAGATCAAAATAAAGAACTTTTGAAGCAACTTGAATCATTTAAAACCATTGAAAAAGAAAAAGACTCTTGTATTAAGAAATTAGAGGAGGAAGTAAGTAAAGTAACTCAAGAATTAGGCAAAACTCATAAAGCAAGAATTAGGCAAAACTCATAAAGAAAACTTGAATAGAAAGGATCAAGAAAGAAAAGAACTAAAGAAATTAGTAGAAGATAAAGAACAAATTATATATAATTTTACAAAAGGTAAAGATAATTTTGAAAAAATGATTGGACAGTAAAGGCTGCATGGGAATAAAGAAAGAATAGGTTACAATGGTAAAACAAAACAAAAAAAAAAGAATAAGAAATTATACATGGGATATTTTGTAAAGGAAGCCAAGCACTATGCTAGCACTTCCTCACACAACAAAAATGAACACATTACTTGCTATATGTGCAAGACCAAAGATCATGTAATGTTTGATTGCCCACTAAAAAGGAAGTATGTTAAAATACAAGGAGAATGGAAAGTCAATAACGGAACTAACAACAAAACAAAGAAAGTTAAAAGGATTTGGGTTCCAAAGACTAACATAATGAATCCTCCATTATAGGTATGTTTTAGGACAACATCATGAACGGACAAGTGGTACTTGGACAGCGGGTGTTCAAGACACATGACCGGCGATAAGACCAAGTTTTCATCTCTAAAACAAAAGGATGGAGGATATGTCACCTTCAGCGATAATGCCAAAGGTAAGATCCTTGGCATCGGGAGAATAGGTAAAGAACCATTGATAATGTATTTAAAACACAATCTTTTAAGCATTAGCCAATTGAGTGACAAAGAGTTTGAAATAACCTTTAAGAAAGAAAAATGCATTATTCAGAATCCCAAAGAAAATAAAATCTTATTTATAGCTCTTAGGATAAATAATGTTTATTGCATAAATCTTGAGAATCTAACAAATCAAAATGTAACTTGTTTAGCAGTCATGAATGAAATAAGTTGGCTATGGCATAGGAAGTTAGGACATGCTAGCATGGACTTATTATCCAAATTTTTAAAGAAAAATCTTGTAAAATGATTACCAAATACCAAATTCATAAAAGACAAGATGTGTGACGCATGTCAAAAAGGAAAGCAAGTTAAAAACAGCTTTAAAAAGAAAAAAGTATATATCTACAAAAAGACCCCTAGAACTATTACACCTAGACTTATTTGGCCCAACTAGAACCTTAAGCCTAGGAGGAAAAAAAATATGCTTTTGTAATAGTGGATGATTATTCAAGATTTATTTGGGTATTATTCCTAACAAATAAAGATGAAGCTTCTGACATGCTAATTACCTTATGTAAGAAATTACAAAATGAAAAGGGCTATAATGTAACAAGTCTAAGAAGTGATCAAGGTAGGGAGTTTAGAAACAAAGAGGTTGATAAATTATGTAATGAATATGGAATAAACCATAATTTCTCAGCACCTAGAACTCCACAACAAAATAGAGTTGTAGAAAGAAAAAATAGAACCTTACAAGAAATGACAAGAACAATGATAAACAAAAATAATTTACCTAAATACTTTTGGGCTGAAACTGTAAACACAGCATGTTATATTATAAATAGGGTATCTATAAGATCAAGCATAGATAAAACACCATATGAACTATGGAAAGGAAGAAAACCTAATATCTCTTACTTTCATGTATTTGGATGCAAATATTTTATCCTTAACACTAAAGATGATTTAGGAAATATTGATGCAAAATCGGATGAAGGTATCTTTTGAGGGTACTCTGAAAATAGCAAAGCCTATAGGGTTTATAATAGGAGAACTCTTACTATCATTGAATTAAAACACATAACATTTGATGAATCAAACATTTTTGAAAATAAAATTAAGAATGATGAAAAAGAAGACATTCCACAAAAAGAAGAATATCTTGAAATAAAGGAAGAAAATATTAATGAGACTTCAAATGAAAACATTGTAGAAAATCTAGAACTACCTAAAGAATGGAAATATTCTAAAAGTTGTCCAAAAGAACAAATACTTGAGAAACTTCAAAAGGAATAACCACTTGAGCCTTATTGAAAAATATTTGCAACCATTATGCCTTTTTATCTCAAGATGAACCCAAAAATACTAAAGAAACTTTAAAAGATGACTCTTGGATTATAGCTATACAAGAGGAACTAAATCAATTTGAAAGAAACCAAGTGTGGGAACTTATACCTAAACCCAAAGACAAATCAATCATAGGAACTAAATGGGTGTTTAGAAATAAAAAGGATAAAAATGGAGTTGTTGTAAGAAATAAAGTTAGGCTAGTAGCACAAGGTTATAATCAAGAAGAAGGCATCAATTACGATGAAACCTTTGCTCCCGTAGCAAGAATGGAAGCAATTAGGATGCTCTTAGCTTATGTAGCCTATAAGGACTTCAAATTATATCAAATGGATGTAAAAAGTGCTTTCTTAAATGGATATATAAATGAAGAAGTATATGTGAAACAACCTCCAGGTTTTGAAAATTCAAAAAATCGAGATCATGTATTTAAGTTAACTAAAACTTTATATGGATTGAAACAAGCTCCTAGAGCTTGGTATGAAAGGCTAAGCAAATTCCTAATTCAAAACAATTTTTCAAGGGGAAAGATAGATAGTACTTTGTTTATAAAAACCAAAAACAAAGACATGCTTATAGTACAAATTTATATTGATGACATATTTTTGGAGCAACCCATGAGGATTTGTGTAATGAATTTGCTAAGTCTATGCAAAAAGAGTTTGAGACGAGCATGATAGGAGAGTTAAAATACTTTCTAGGATTACAAATCAAACAAGCAAAAAATGGAACTTTCATAAATCAAACTAGATATATTAAAGATATGTCAAAGAAGTTTGATATGGAAGAAAGTAAACCTATAGGAACTCCTATGAGCACTTCAACTAGTCTTGACAAGGATGAAAAAGGGAAACATGTAGATACTAAGCATTACCGAGGTATGATAGGAAGATTACTTTATTTAACGGCAAGTAGACCAGATATTATGTTTAGCGTATGTATGTGTGCTAGGTTCCAATCAGCTCCTAAGGAATCACACCAAACAGCGGTTAAATGAATCCTTAGATATCTATTAGGCACAATTGAACTAGGTTTATGGTATCCAAAGGAAACTGAATTTGAAATGATAAGCTACTCTGATGTAGATTTTGCTAGATGTAAAATAGATAGAAAAAGCACAAGTGGAACGTGTCATTTTCTAGGACACTCTTTAGTGTCTTGATCTTCAAAAAAATAAAACTCTGTAGCATTATCCACAGCAGGAGCAGAATACATAGTAGTAAGGAGTTGCTGTGCCCAAACATTGTATATGAAAGTATATGAAACAACAACTAAAAGATTTCAAAATTCAATATCAAACTATTCCTATAAAATGTGACAACACAAGTGCATAAATATTTCAAACAATTCGGTATCTCACTCAAGAACAAAACATATTGACATAAGACATCATTTCTTGAGAGATCATGTGCAAAACGAAGATATAATGCTAGAATTTGTAAATACAAATGACCAATTAGCGGATATATTCACAAAACCTCTATCTGAAGAGCGATTCATATTTATTAGAAGAGAATTGGGTATGATGCATAATCATGAAATAAACTATTTTTTTTGCTTGGCAGGCGACTGCCAGGCTACTAACTTTTCAAATTCTACATTGACAGGCGCTTGGCTCATTCTAGCAGGCGACTGTCTCGCGGCGGGTAGGGTTTAAAACCCCGTTTTAAGTCATTTTAACTTCCAACAGGTGCCTGCTCCTTCCTCTTTCTCTATGAAATTCTTCTTCCATACTCTTTTCCACACAAACTCCTCGTCCAAATCAGCTTGAAACCGAACATCACATTTACCCTCCTCACCAAATCGCGAGTTTAACCTAGGGTTTATCAGCTCTTCTCATCCGTAAAAACATGCCACGGATAAAATCAACTGGTAACAAGGGTTCTTCCTCTTCAATAAGGATCAACAATGATGAAGTGGAAAAATGGTTAGTAACTCCACATGCTAAGCAACTCTATAGGAACCAAATCGCCTCAGCCGAACCCATTTTAGGTAAAGTTCTTGATGTTACATTCTTCAATACAAATTTTCCTGAAATTATGGAACTTTTTAAGGAGATTGGATGGGATCGGTTTATTACATATCAAGCTAAAGGATACTATCCCAACGTGGTTCGATTTTTCTATGCAAATAAGGAAAGATGTGAAAAAGGGATCAAAACAAATCTCGTAGGGCAAAATATTCATCTTACTCCCATATCTTTGGGAAAAATTCTTCGAATCAAGCCAAGAGATTTTGAGGTCCACATTGTTGAGAAACAATGGATTATGTCCGAAGGATTTACTCTAGTGGACTTTTTGCCTCTAGTCATAACCGATACACCTGTCAACTTGGGGCATCCACCTCTTTACAAATAGCTAAATCTCCAAGCTCTAATCCTGCACAAACTCATTACATACAATATCCTACCATGTTCTGGTTCTCAAAATCATATTTCATTCTTAGATTGTTTTGTAATGTGGTGTATTCTTAAAGGAAAAAAGTTGGATCTTCCAAGCTTACTTATCAAGTGGATCATTATGAAAGTTGATGCCCCTCGTGTTATTCTACCATATGCTGGGATGTTAAATATGGTATTTGCTCATTTAAATGTTCTTACACCATCATTTAACTTCACTAGAAAAAACCCATTACGATATCTTTTCTAATACTATTCTTAAGCGTATGGAATATAAGAATTCTCCTCAAGGATGGTTTTATAAGGGACATCGTCATGTATCATCTGTACCACCACCTCAGTCTTCCATACCAGCATCTACAGTTCAACTTAACCCAAAAACTCCTTCTTAATTCGTTCCATTTTTTAATCACTATATGACCTTCAGTGATGTAATGCAATCTGGACTTGGTACTCTAAGAGAGAAGGTTTCTACTGTAGAAACTCATTTTTCTAGTCTTGTTCAGCGAGTTGAAAAAATTGAACAACATTTGGCTAGCTCGTCTAAATGCAAATCTCAAATGGATATCAGTTTTGCTCCATCAAGTGATGATGAATCTAGTGAACAAGAAGAAGAAGACGATAAGAGTGGGTCTATGGAAGCCTCCGATTGATGTGTTTCATCTATGTGTTATTTTTCATTTTTAGTTTTAATGCTTTATCGGATAGTATGTTCTTTATGTTTGTAAGCTCTATAAGTACTATGTATTGCAACACTTCTCTATGTTTTTGTATTATCTCTTCTCCTTTTTGATTGATGTCCAAAGGGGGAGATGTTTGAGAGAAGGGAGTGCAAAAATGTGTGATGTTATGGTTTGTAAAACTATGAATATGTATGGATCATTATGTATGGATCATTTATGGATTATCTTGCATGGATTATATCTTGTATGGATCATGTATGAATTATTTTGCAACTAACATGAATTCATATGACTATAACTATGAATGTATCATGCTTGTTGAAAGGGGGAGTTATGAGTATTATTTCTTATTATTTTTGCTCTATGAGTATTATTTCTTATTATTTTTGCTCTGAATTTGTCCCCATCAAAAAAGGGGAGATTATTGGTCTAACAAGGCTTACAATTCTTATTTTGATGATAACAAATCATGATATGTTTAATGTGGTTCAAGTGAAAGTTTTTCAGGAAAAAGGCAAAGCTTAAAGGTAGTGACAAAGCTAAAAAAGATAATAAAGCTTATGGATTAAAAAGAGATCTTGAAGAGCATAAGGATTAAAAAAAGATCTTGATGAAAGTTCAAAGAAAAGATCGAAAACTCAAAGATGATGGAAGAACAAGAACTTACTTGAAGATCAAAGGATTAAAGTTTTAAGGATGATTGAATGTAAGTACTTCAAGTTAATTTCAAGTATAAACTAAATTGAAGCTCTCATAAAATCAAAAGAAACTCAGAAATATATTTTTAAAGAAACCCTAAAGAATGTTTTTCAAAATCAAAGAAAAGAAAGTTTTTTTTAAAAAAAGAAAAGTTTTTGAAAATCAGAAGGGCTAGGCGACTGTCCTTTTGTGGCAGGCGACTGCCAAATTAAATGGAGACTTTTTTTAAAGAAACAGTAGCATGCCAGGAAACTGCTTGAACATAGCTAGGTGCCTGGGTGGTCATGCTAGGCGACTGCTAGTGTTTTGTGTTGTGAGTTTGTTCTATGACAGGCGACTGCCAAGTCGTGGCAGGTGACTGCCACTTGAACGTTGGCTTAAAAACTCTCAACGGGAAGATTTTCTAAATGAAGTTTTTGGACACTATTATTTTGAAAAACTTGGAAACTACTTCAAGGAAACTTTGGGGGTAAGGAATTACTTTTAGACATCTATAAATAGCCCCTAACATCAAAGATTTTTACACACCAAGAAATTTTTAGCAATCAAAGTTCTCAAAAAGGCTCTCAAACTCTCGTGTTCATTCACCATCATCTACTGAATTGTTATTGATTCAAACTCTGAAGTAAAGCCTTCAAAGTCAGAATCTTTCAAATTTTGGAAGATACTTGGTGATTTAAATTGAGTATTGAGCATCAAATTCTTTTATATTTGAATTACTTTGAAGTATTATTGTGCTGAATGTTGTACTAACCTACTCTGCTGTGAAAGTGTTTTCTTGTACACAAAACTCTTCTCTATCTTGGTTCTTGTTTATAGACGATTCAGGGCTGTAGAATCGTTGGACCAAACGAGGGAATATCGTTTGGAGAGGTAGGCTCTAGCCTAACGGAAGGAGTGATTATAATTGGTATTGTTCCACCCATCAACAGAACTGAATTAGTGAATCCTTTGGTGGTTTGCCAAAGGCGAGGACGTAGGCTGGGTATAAGACGAACCTCGTAAAATCTTGTGTTTCTCTTCTTCTTTACTCTTTACTTTTTTAGCAATACTTACAACCTGCGTGTTTGCTTTAAATTGTTAATTCTGAGTGTATAGTTATTAAATAGACCAGAGGATAATTTGTTTTTGGCTTGATCAGCATTGATTGCAGAAACCGAAAGGGACGACGTTGGTTGATCATCCTAAACTTATTAATCTGAAAGTTTTTTAAAAGCTAAACACAAAGAAGAATTGTGAGTTTGAAATAAACACAGGGCTTGCATAAAATCAGCATGTCTTACAATTTATTACAGGACTATTGATACAAAGATCAAGTTTCTTATTATCTTATTAATTGGTTGTGGTTGAATTGTTTTTTACTTGTTGTGATTGATTAATATAAATCAAAGAATTAAACCTGAAATAATTTTAAAATTCCAATTCACCCCCCTTCTTGGGAAGCTATCCTAATTTCAAAAGTATTAAGAGGGGCCTCGTCAACGAACACAAGGCTTCGTTGACGAGTAAAACACTGACCCTCATTGACAAACACAGGGTCCTCATCGACGAAAATTTACCGAGAGTACCTAAAAGTTCAGAGCACCCCTTATCGATGAATACAGGGAATTTGGTGACGAGGCCTGTGCAAATTTCGTCAACGGACATAGGGTTCTCGTCGACAAAAAGAAATCGAGACTTTTCTGAATTCAGAACCAGCAACTCATTGACGAACACAAGGCTTTGTCGACGAAATGACTGAAGAGCGTGTCGACGAAGGCAAGACCTCATCGATGAATGTCAGGTTGCAGACCATAATTAATGTGCGAGAATGACTTTTTTTCACCTTTTCTCATATCAATAAATGCCCAATGGCTCTCCAGCGCCTAGCCCACCTATTTGATGTTTAAATAGGGATCTTGCATTAACTTCAAAGTAAGGAAGCTCATTTAGTCATTGAAATCATTTATTGTGCATTCACTCTAGGGTTTCTTTGTGAAAAACCCTTGCCCTCTTACTCTTGCTCTTGTTTTACTCCATTGAAGAAGAGGAAATAGTGTGAGCATTTTGTTGTGATACTCAGCTCAAGAGGAGCATTTAAGATTGTATCTACCTCTCATCAACTACTTGTATAGAAAGGGTCTTTCTGAGACATTGTAGGGTATCTCTAAGTGAGTACCTTTGTAAAAGCTCTGTGTGAGCAGCTGTGTGTATAGGCTTCTCCGCCAGAAGGAGGATTGTATAGTGGATTTTGGGAATCCTTGAGTTGGTCACAAGGCGTGGACGTAGGTGGGGTGCTGAACCACGTTAATATCATCATGTTAAGCTTCTCTTCTCTCTTTTGTATTGCTCATTCATTTCCATTTGCTTTACTTTTATATTGTGATATAATACACTTATTCTTGGCAAGATTTTTGTGTTTATAGAAAATTTGCATATCTGCGAAAAACGTCTATTCACCCCACCTCTAGACCCTTAACTAGGCCAAAAGTCGTTGTTCTCAATTTGATATTCATTCTTAACACTTAGAAACAAAAACCAATGATAGTTTACCATGACTTTCTTGAAATCATCATTCCAAGAAAATCATAGAAACAACCATAGAACTCCTACCTCCAGGTTGCGAGACAAAATCCTAAATTCTTCTTTAACCTCCAATAATAACTTACTAACATATTGATCTTCCATATCCAATCCTCATCGAGATCCATTCCTATACTCTAGTATTATTTTTCGCTGTGCACTAAAGTCCACAGAACCTAGCAACCTAGGCTCTGATACTAGAATTGTCACAACCCAAAATTTCGACGATATATTTTTTTATATTATCATATAAAGCTCTAATACCAATAATAATATCCACACAGTCAACCCAGACCCAGGATGGGGTACCGGGGATATACCTGTCCATAGTACATACTATCATTGCAGCGAAAAACATACTATATCTAAGTCTCATATACAATACCAGAATGCTATAACCTCCATACATATACATATACATCCCCAAAATTTCACGAAATACTCTAGGGGTTATACAAAACATATCCCCAACTTTAAAGCACTTACCCTAAATACTAGGGTACTAAGATCTCCTTTACCTCAGAGCTCACTCCACTCATTTGTTTTGTTTTCCTAAAATGTTTGAATTCTAGGGTGAGACACCTCTCAGTAAAATGGGATAGATTGTGAGACATCATAAGTTTGAGTGTGCTATAAACGTATATTGTATATAGTTATTTGTACTGAAATAACTGTAATTGATAAATCAAGTAAATTTGTACGCAAACTGTTATAAATCTGGTAAAATCACAGTTTTCAACATAAGCATATTGTATCATAATAATTTTCTATATACATGTAAATCATACACTATATATGTATTATATTGAAAGCTTTCCCCTATGTGAAAGGCTAAGTCATGAATTAACCCCACATGATTCAGGTTGTGTGGCCTGAAGGCTAGACTTAACTCTGGCTGGCCTACCAGGCAAAGTCAAACTATGTCTGTATCTATAGCTATAACTGTAACTATAACTATATGCTTGATTGCCTACCCAGCTGGTCTGGACACCAGGGGGTAACTCTACTCTTCTATGTCTAATCGGTGTCCATCCACCTACACCATATATAATAGTGTGGCTACACTAGATATCTATTCTGTATAGCAACGGTACCGTGCTCTGTATCCGAATGATCTATCAGGGTTCTGCTATCATATAGTATACTTCATATAGTATAACTGTAACATAAACTTTTCCTCCTAAAATCTATCATTTGCATATTTCTATATAAAATATGTCTTATCATGATTTCTGAATAAACTGTCATATTAATACTGTTTACGGCATCTAGGCCGGCTATATTGTCACAGCACTAGGCCGACTAAATTATCACAACATCTAGGTCGGTTATATTGTCATGACATTGAGCCGGCTATATTGTCACAACATTTAGGCTGGCTATATTATCATGATATACAGAAAAAATATCATAAATTTTATACTATTTATAGTTTTTCTAAAAATCGTTATCAAATCATACTTGTTCTATGTAATCATATAATAATCCGACATGCTAATATATACAGTAAAATATTTATACTCATGCCACACAATTTGAGTATTATTCTATAATATGCTAACTGTTTGGGAAGATTATATTTTTCTAAAAAAATAATAATAAATCAACTTTAAGGATTTACTCAACTCAAATACCCGATTTCCCAAAAATATAATAACTTATAATCATAAATCTCATATGCGTAAATATTATGAAAAATTATATATATCATTTTTGTAATTAAATACTACGAATTAATCGGGGAATTTTCTGAAAATACCTGACATAATCTATCCTTTTACCTGATTCCTGGAGAAATATTTACAGGGATCCTAAAGCAGTGCCTGCGGCATTCGCACAAATCTCGGTATTCATATACCCTAATTTAATCAGCTTAACCCTGGGGCAATTACTATTTTAACATCCCTAGGCTCACACTGTAACAACCTGCTTAATTTTCGTATAATACTTTTTTTCATAAATAATAATAAATTAGTATATTAAAGCTAGCAGATCATGATCAATCTGAACTCGTGGGTACCAGGGATAAACAAAAACACATAACAGAAGTCTAAGCAACAGAAAACATAGAATTATAATATCATAAACACAACCCATCTATATCAATACCAGAGTTTCTACATCCATTATTATTTTATTCACGACCCAAAAGGAGACCTAGGGTTGTTCTCACAAAAAATCACAAAAAAGCATACCCTTCAGAAAGGGCAGGTCAATCGTATCTACCTCAGCGGAGCTTTGTCTGCTCTCCTATCAGGGGCTTCTGAAAAGTTCATAAAATTTTGGGTGAGACACCTCTTAGTAAGGGAAATAAACTAACACTAGTGTGTGGCAACATGAGCATTTCTGTGATATATATATAATCATGAACATAACTAGTAAAATTGTATATATATATATATATATATATATATATATATATATATATATATATATATAGTTTTAACATAGGTCCCAATTCCTGTTGTATAAGCTTTGGTCCCACAACTTGCCTCTCACCCATTTCATCCCAAAACAAAGGAGAACGACATCTCCTACCATACAGTGCTTCAAATGGTGTCATGCCAATACTGGTCTGATAACTTTTATTATACGCAAACTTTACCAGCGGCATGAATTGAGTCCAATTATCCCCAAAATCAAATATGCACGCTCGGAGCATATCCTCTAATATATGTATCATCCTCTCAGTCTACCCATCTGACAAAAGATGGAATGTCGTGCTAAAAGACAACTGAAAACCCTAGTGCTTCCTGCAGACTCTTCCAAAAAAGTGATGTGAAACGTGGGTCTTGATCTGACACAATAGATACTGGCACCCCATGAGGACAAACTATCTCTTAAATGTAAATATGTGCTAAACGATTAAGGGAGTAACTAATCTTGATAGGCAAGAAGTGGGCGGTCTTAGTCAAAAAGTCAACAATCACCCATATAGCATTATAACCGTGTAACATCGTCGGTAGTCTTGACAAAAGGTCTATAGACATATGATCCCACTTCCACTGGGATAAATAACGGCTGCAACTGCCCTACTGGCCTCTAGTGCTCGGCTTTTACCTGCTGGCACGTCAGACATTAGGCTACATACTTGGCAATCTTTCTCTTCATACCACTCCACCAATACGATTCCCATAGATCCCTATACATCTTCGTACAATCGGGATGGAATGTGTTCAAAGATCTATGAGCCTCCTCTAAAATAGTCTTTCTGATCTTAGTATTGGTAGAAACGCATAATTTGAAATGGAACCGCAAAGCCCCGTCATCTACAATTCTGAATTCCTCCCCCTAACCACTTTGTACTCTGTCTATCACCTCTGCTAACTCTGGGTCTTTCTTCTGGGCGGCTTTAATCCCCTCCTGCAGAGTAGGCTACACCACTAAACTGGCAATGTGAGCCTGAGAACCACTTTCAACTAATTCGAAGCTGAGTCTCTCCAGATCCATCATAATCGAATACTAGATCTCTATAGCCGCCAACACTGATTCCTCAGATTTGCTGCTCAACACATCAACTACCACGTTTGATTTCCCCGGGTGATAATTGATAGTACAATCGAAATCCTTAATTAGTTCCAACCACCTTATTTGCCTCACATTCAATTCCTTCTGTATGAAAAAGTATTTCAGACTCTTGTGGTCGGAAAAGATCTCACACCACTCGCCATACAGGTAATGCCTTCAAATCTTCAACGCGTGTACTATTGCAGCCAATTCAAGATCATGGGTAAGGTAGTTCTTTTCATATTCTTTCAACTATTTGGACGCATATGCCACCACCCTGCCATGCTGCATCAATACACAGCCAAGTCCCTTCAAGGACGCATCACTGTAAATGACATAACCCTTACCCCCTGATGGGATGACCAATACTAGTGTTGTGACTAATCTTTACTTCAATTCCTGGAAACTCTGCTCACAGCTGTCGTCCTATTCAAATTTGACATTCTTCTTAGTCAGTCGTGTCAGAGGCCCTGATAAAGCTAAGAATCCCTCAACTAAATGACGATAATACCCAGCTAGCCCCAAGAAACTCCTGATCTCCTGGACATTCCTCAGTCTAGCCCAATTCACAACCGCCTCGATCTTACTAGGATCTATGGAAATACCATCTCCAGATATAACATGCCCCAAGAACACGACCTTCTCAAGCCAGAATTCACATTTACTGAACCTGGCGTACAACTTCTTTTCCTGAAACGTCTGCAGAACCTACCTCAAGTGCGTCTCATGCTCCTCATGGCTCCTCGAATAGACTAGTACATCATCAATAAAAACAATAACAACAAACTGTCTAGGTATTGGTGGAAGACTCTATTCATCAAGTCCATAAATAGCGCAGGAGTATTCTTCAAACCAAACGGCATAACAAGAAACTCATAATGCCCGTACCTAGTCCTGAAGGATGTCTTCAAGACGTTTTCTACTCTCACTTTCACTTGATGATAACCGGATCTAAAATCAGTCTTCGACTACACCCGTGTACCTTGGAGCTGATCAAACAAATCATCTATATGGGGTAGAGGATATTTGTTCTTGATCTTCACTTTATTGATTTCCATGTAATCTATACACGTTCTTATGGACTCGTTTTTTTCTTCACAAATAAAATTGGAGCTCCCTATGGAGATACACTAGGTCGTATGAAACCCTTATCAAGAAAATCTTGCAATTGATTCTTCAATTCCGCCAACTTCGCTGGCACCATTCGGTAAGGCACTTTAGAAATTGGCATTGTACCTGGAAGTAGATCAATAGGGAAATGTACCTCACAATCGGGTGGCAAGCCTGGTAACTCATCTGGGAAGACATCTGTAAATTCTTTCACTACAGGCATATTAGCAAGTTTCAGTTCATTCTCTGACACCTCCTTTACAACTTTCACAAACCCCTAACAGCCACTCAGCAGTAGTCTCTTGGCCTGAATAGCTAAAACTAGCTAAGGCGAGGACTGTACTCGCGACCCTACGAACTTAAATTTCGCTCGTCCTAGAGGTCTAAATATCACTTTTCGTGCTTTACAATTTATGCTGGCAAAATTAGTTGCTAGCCAATCCATGTCAAATATGACATCAAACCTGTGTATGTCTAGCACTATCAAATCAGTAGACAAAGTCTCCCCTTGAATATCAACTGAACAATCCGAGAGTACCTTACTACATCTCACTGCAGACCTAGTCGGTGTGGACACTAACAGTTCAGCGTCTAACAACTATATTTCTGCCCCACATAGTCTAGTGCACTCCAAAGACACAAACGAGTGTGTAGCTGCTGAATCAAATAATGCAATAACTTTAAAAGAAAGCATACTAACCATACCTGTCACCATGTCGCCTGTCATCTCAGCATCACCCGGTGTCAGCATGAACACTCTAGCTGGAGCCGTATTCCTTTACTAGCCCCCATATGGTGCCTAATAACCTCCTCGTTATGGTCTGGGAGCTAGAGTTGCATCGAGTGGTGTAGGGCAGTCTCTTACCATATGTCCCGGTCTACCATAGCGGTAGCAGACCACACCACTTGCTCGACACTCTCCCCGGTGTCTCCTACCACAAGTCTGACACATAGGAGGACCCTGTACTGCCTAAATCTCGTGTCCCCCAGTCTCCTGCCTCCGTCTTCAGCTATGATTTCCTCTCCTCCACAGGTTCTGTCTAGAACCCTGTTAGTAGCCCAAAATACAGATCTCTTCCTCTAACCCTGCTCCTCTACATCCAACCACTCACCAACTTCTGCCAAAGCTGCTCTGTCGACTAACTCAGCAAAATCCTGGATCCATTGCACTACCACCTACTTGAATATACTCCGCCTCAAGCCTCTCTTAAGCTGCCTCTCTTTCTTCACCTCATCAGGGACAATATACAAGGCAAAACATAAGAGTTTGATGAAACGCGCCGCGTACTGCTGGATTGATAATTGTCCCTGCTTCGTACTCAGTAACTCCTCCATTTTTGCCTCTATGTCAGTGGCTGGAAAATATCTATCAAAGAACAATTCCCTAAACCGATCCCAAGTCATGGCTATCGGCGTAGTCCCCTACTTCTCCAAAAGCCTCACAGCAGTCCACCATCTCTCGGCCTCTCATGTCAATCTATAGGTGGCGAAGATGACCCTCTGTTCATCTGTACACTGCAACACAATCAGGACCTTCTCGATCTCCTGCATCCAGTTCTCAACGACTGTAAGATCGACTCCTCCTGAATAGGCCAGAGGATTCATCTTCGTAAACTTCTTGATAGTGCACCCATGGCCAACCGACGAACCACCGTGCTCTTTGGAGGTCCTAGCGATCTCAGCTATAACCTGCTGAGCCATGCTGTGTAATACCTCGTCAGAGTCAATCCCGCCTGCACCTGATGGCCTTGCTCCATCACTGCCACTCGCATGGGCACTACCTCCTCCTGGATCCATCCTGAAAAATAACAAATGTAACTTAGAAATCCTTCCCTTATAATTTACCCACCTAACCTCACCACTTATCTTAACATCCTCAATTTATTCCTAACCCCAGTCCTACATTCTAGGAACATAACCCGACAATAGTTTACTATGGTTTTTCTGAAATCGCTACCCAAGGAAAAACACAGAAACCACCACGGAAGTCTTGCCTCTAGACTGTAGAACAAATCCTTAAATCATTTCCTTTATTCTGGTATTGTTTCTGCTGCATTCTAAAGTCTACAGAACCTAGCAACCTAGGCTCTGATACCAAACTATAACAACCTGCTTAATTTTTGTATAATAATTTTTTTGTTAAATAATAATAAATCAGTATAATAAATCCAGCAGATCATGATCAACAGGAACCCGTGGGTAACGGGGATAAACAGAAACACATAACAGAAGCCTAAGCAGCAGGAAACATAGAAATATAATATCATAAACACAACTCATCTATCTCAATACCAGAGTTTCTACATCCATTGTTATTTTATTCACAACCCAAAAGGAGACCTAGGGTCGTTCTCACAAAAATCATTTGACCCTATCACAAAAAAACATACCCTTCAAAAAGGGCAGGTCAACCGTATCTACCTCAGCGAAGCTTTGTTCGCTCTCCTATCAAGGGTTCCTGAAAAGTGATATATATATATATATATATATATATATGTTTCTGGGAAAACATATATAATTATAACATAACAGAACATACTGTATTCTCATAGCATAACTCTTCTCATATAATAGTAATACCAAAAACAATCTTGGTAGGTTAGCTGACTGTTGTCATATATTACCCCCATATGATTGGGTTGTGTGGCCCGAAAGCGGACCTGACAATGGTTGGTTGACCACTGCCAAGTTAAGAGTACAGTCTGTAAGTCCGATGGGTCTTCCATGTAACACCCCGACCCCGAGGAGCCTGAGATATTAACTTTTTACCATTGATTTACAGTAGAAGCAAAATAAACTCAATTTTTATTAAACCAGAGCGCTAATTATCCATATTACAATCATTTATTTCAAAAAAAGAAAAATTACACAAACATAAATATCGGAAACCATACTAATATTTCTAATCAATCTTTATTTTTCCAAACCCCACCCGCATGCTTGCTAAGCCTGATTTTCGACATGCCCTTCAGAATTATCTGAAATAAAAATATGATTAGAGTGAGACGACGCTTAGTAAGTAAATAAGATTATTATTAGTGTGTGGCCAAAATGAGCTTTTTAAAAATTTCGTAAAACAATATTTAATATTATAACTTCAAAGCTGTCTCTAGAATAAATATAAATTTAAAAATTTCTATATAAAACTTTTACCATCAATTATAACAGTAAAATTTTATAATCATATACTATAACTGTTAAATTAAACTTTTAACTTTAAAACTGTATAAATATTTAATAATAAATATACATATGCTTTTCCTTATACGTTTTCTTTATATCGTCATTTAAGCACTAGAATGATCCTTTTCATGTAAACTTACACTTTTTCTTCAAATCATCAGTGACTTTGTATACGTAATTAACTATGTATAAATATATATTGTAAAAACCACCTTTAGGTCTGTTTGCCGTAAGTCATGTTTACCCCCATGACTGGGTTGTACGGTCCGAAGACTGGACTTAGCTGGCTGGCCGACCAAACTAAATCAACGTACGTAAACTTTAAGTGAGATTTTCCTTATTAAGTCCTGGTCTGGAACCAGGTGTGCACTCAGGAGAAATCCACTACTATAAATAACCACTCTGTAAACAGTGTGGGTGCACTTTGATTCATATAAACTTTAAGCTGCGGTACCGAGCATCTGTAACTTTGAACTTTCGTTGCCATAAGGGGTTTTTAAATTATCTTATTATAATTTATGCAATTTAAAATAATATCGTAAAAATCTCATCTTTACTCATATTTTCATAAAAAAATGTAACGTAAAAATAAACTCATGCCACACAATTTTTGTGTTAAAAGTATATATAATTTTATTTTTGAATAGAAATAAATGCTGAAAATTTACCCGAGGGGAATAGAACATTTCTTAATCCAAAAATAGATGCAAGTATATTAAAGATATAACTGGTATAATTAAATACGTGTAAAAATAAACTCATGGAAATTTTGTCGAACTAATTAACATAATTGAAATTTACTTATAAAATAAACTCGAGTATGAATTTTAAATTAAAAAAACTAACATAATCAAAATTTACTTACTTTCTTCCTTACGAACACTGTAATTATCTCTAAGAAATGAGATCGGAAAGAGTGGGTGATTGAGAATTTACTCAAAAATTCTCTCTCCACCACAATTTCTTTCACTCACTAATCCTTCTCTTCCTTGAAAAATTGTTGTGAAAAATGAAGTTTGAGAGCTCCCTATTTATAGGAAAATTTTGGGGAAGAAAATGGAATTTGTAAAAGTGTGGGGAGATGGGTGAAATTATAATTTTTTTTTTTAAATTAAAGAATAGGCAAAGGATGGGTAAGGTATGGGTTGAGTATGGGATGGGAATGGATACCATGTAGGAGTGCTTGCCACCATTCCCATTAAATAAATTTTTAATTAATCACTTACCTAATTAATTAGTAAATTATTTAATTAATAATTTTATTATTTTATTATTTTTCTTAATCATTATTATCATTATTATTATCATTGTTTTTACTTTTAAACTATTTTTAGTATTTATTTATTTTATTATTTATTTTTGAACAAAAATTAAATTTGAATTTTGAAAACTTTTGTGGGCCCCACATGGTCTTGTGGGCCCTACACAATTTCGAGACTCGATTGGATCCTACGTAACTCGAATAACTCTTATACGATTTTATGCATCCTACATAGCTTTGAGACGCGTGTAAACCTCCATACTGCTTCGGAACTCATGTGGGCCCCACACAGTCTTGTGGGCCCCGCATAGGATACCTATATTATTATTATTTTATCATATATTTCTACAAATTATATCAGTCAAAACATTATTTTATGTACTTATTTATGTATATAAACAGTGTCTTGTGGCTCCAGGACTCATGTGGACCTCACATAGTCTTGTGGGCCCCACATATGATGCTTATATTATTATCATCTTATTATGTATTTCTACAAATTATGTCTGTCAAAACACTATTTTATGTATATATACTTATTTACGTGAACAAAAAGTGTCTATCCTATTTATCCTATGAAATTCCATTTTCACCAGACCGACCTCCAAGGAGCGACTGAGCCGTAATGGTCTCTGAGCACTCGCTTAGACAAGGTCTTTCTTAGGCATCAAACATGGAATCAAGGATCCTACAGAAAAATACTTCTGCATTGATATTAACTCAATGATCATTTTTATTATTTTATTATTATTGTACTTTAATCATATATATATTTTTGGGTTATCACATGCCAGACCTGGTTCGTACACCAGGGGCGCTCACACATCTTAAAACCACATTGACCATCCAATCTCACACCACTTCGTACAGCGGTGTTAACACAAATATCATGATGAATCATGAACCCATAGCATCAGTACCATGCAAGTGCTAGCCTAGACCAAGCCAACCAGGTTCTAATATCATATAACATATAATCAAATTGTGGTACATGAATATTTCATACTATCAGTTGCCAAATCAATATCATCCCATCATTTTACATATTTACATATATCATAAAAATCATTGGCTCGTACGCCGGTATTTCATATTTTGCCATAGCTCGGCCTGTACACCGGCAAACATATTCATAGCTCAACCTATACGCCGATAAATCATATACATAGCACGGCCCGTATGCTAGCAAATCATATCCATAGCATGGTCCGTACGCTGGCAAATCATATACATAGCACGACCCATACGTTGGAAAATTATATACATATGTTTACCATGGTCTGAGAAAATAGTATTTCATAAATTCCACTCATGCCTCACGAAATAAGTTGTATACATATTTAAACATATCATCTTTTACAGCAATATTTCCCAAACATAAAGTGTATATATATATATATATATATATATATATATATTTATTTATTTATTTATTTTCCTAAAATCAGATGTTGTAATAATATACATACATTTTCATAAAATAACTAACTTAGTTTATCTCCTTACCTGAATCTTGAAAATCCCCTAAGAGAAATACTCCTGCACCCGCAGGGTTTCCCACTCAACACCCTGAAAATCACATCTCCCAAAATTAAAGTTCAATATTTCTACGCGTACCACGCTTTTTACAACTGTCAAGAATCCAAATACGGAGTAGAAAGTCTTACCCTGGATTTGGGATGGTTTCCAACTCAACCCCACCAACGATTCGTCCTGGTAAACTTGGAGAGAACTTTACTAGGAGCGACGTGGTGGCTTCAGATCGTCGAACTAGAGAGAATTCAGCCTGAGATCGTAGAGAGAAGGGAGGAGGGGCGCAGAGGAGAGAGAGGGAAGTGATTTGCGCAGGTGTTCGGCTAAAAATGAATTTTCCCCCTACTTATATATTGGCCTTCGTTGACAAGTCACGTCACCTCATCAATGAGGTCATGTATATGACTCTTCGACGAACTCTTTCCTCGTTGACGAAATTCAGAATCCCCCAAATTCCTACTCGGTATTTTCTCGTTGACAAAACACGTCCTCGTTGATGAGTCTAATTGTAACTTCGTCGACAAACACGAAATTCATTTTCCTTTCAAATTTCTATTTTCCCACTCGTTGTTATTATTTAAAATACCACAATTTCTCCCGCGTCACTACACACATGCTCCCATTAATCGGTTAAATTCAAAAAAAAAAAAAAACAACGCGGGTATGATCCACTTCCCATATTTAAATTTAATTTCTTACATATTTAAAAACACCAATATGATGAAATTCCCGCAGTTTAATATAATTCCAAAATACCCCCAAACTCAGGTATACATTTAAATCACATAAATATAATTAAATTCATATATTCATATTTAATCGGATATATTTTAAAATATGTCTGACAAAATTCATTCTCCTTACCTTATCTCAGGAGTAGTGTGTACGACGTTCAAATGAGGAATCCATTCCGGTTAAAATGTTGGTGGTTGAATTTGAAACTCAGAGATATTTTTCATTCTTCAATTGGCGTATGTTTCACCAAAAAATCGAGGAAAGAGGAAGTGAGTTAAGGAGTGAGAGAGAGAGAGAGAGAGTAGGCGAGAATTGGGAGGGGAGCACCTCTCTAAATGATTTCAATTGAAATCAATCCTTCCTGATTCTTCAAGAAGCATTGATTATATATATTATATTTATATTATAATATATTAATAAATTTTATTTTTATTATATTATTTATTTTAATTATTATTAATTAAATAATTTTTTTCTTTTTGTGGAATCACTACAAGAATCCATGAGAAAGCCTACAGTTTTATGGTCAAATTAAAGAAAACCCAACTGATAAGTACACTATTTTTCTATCCTTTTTTTTTTTCCTATTGTGTTTGATGAGATTTTATTTGTTTAGTTTTTAATTCATTTTTTGAAATTGGAGAAAAAAATTGAAAAATCATAAAAAATAAAAATAAAAAAAAGGAAGAATTTGGGAAATATATATATATATATATATATATATATTTAAGTCAAGAAAAATATTTGAGTTATTTTGACTTAAAATTTTTATAAAACAAAATGAAAAAAAATATATAAAAAATGAGGAAAAATATGTTTAAAAAATTCCCATAAATTTTAGAAAAAATGTGAAAAAATTTCAGAAAATTTTTACAAAATATTTTGAAAAATCTAGGAATGTTTTTAAAAATACTTTTTAATGATTTCAAAAAGGGTAAAGAGGTATTTCATACCTCACCTGTATAACCTCTAGAGAGGTTTATCTAACAAGATCCCCTTGTTTAGAGGTCTTATTAGACATTCCTAATTGTAAAGTAATTTTTATTTTATTTTTTTAAATATTTATAGCAAATTTAAGTTGATGTGATAAATTAAACAAAATATATGGATCCTATGTTTGGAAGAAGTTTTAAATTTGAATTAGAGTAGATTTAGATAAAATGTAATCTAAAATTAGATTGAATTTTATCCAAATCCATTCAAATCTGAATTCAAGTCGTGAAATTCAAGCTCTCAAATGTAATGCGAATCATTGCAAAACTCACTAATAATGATAAAAAATCAAAATTAATTAATCATATCACAAGACTTCTTGAAAATCAATTATAACGTGGAATGATTTTTGGAATGTGAGAAAGTTCAATATTTAAGCATGCTAACTTACTAAATGTAAAATAATCCTTCCAATTCCAGTACATAAATTAAAGTTTTATTTAGGAGGAGGTTTAGATTTGAATTCGTATGAATTCGTACAAAATGTGATATAAAATTGTATTAATTTTTTTTTCTAAATTCACACAAATTCAAATCTAAGGCCTGAAACTTATACTCCTAAATATAGTGTTTAGTGTAAACTAACAGTACGAGTACGTGCCAAGGGGACCTTTGAAAATTAAAATACTAAATTAATAATTTTTAATTTGATGATAGAAGGTTTATGGAATGATGGCAAAGTCATCTGTATGAGGCTAATGACATGAAAGCACTAATCGAATTAGGATTTTTTTATTTTATTTTGTGGTGCTTATTCATACTTGTACTCAATGAAGTTACATTTCCATACTTATTTGTATCCTTTTAGTAAACCTCAAACCAATCCTAAAGAACCTTCCCCTAGGATTACTCCTAAGTGAGATAATCTTTCACTTTTTCAGCCAATAAAGCCGGTCGGGCGGTCAACAAAAACTTAATAGCAGTGCAAACAAAAATATTTAGATAGAGGAATAATTTAGTAAATGAATAATTATTTTTCAAATTCAAATTATAACTAAAAATGTGTTCATTAAATATTTTCTATGGAATAAGTTTTGTGTAATATTATCTTTGAGTGAAACAGTACTCTCATAACGAATCAATATTCAAATTAAATATTCATGCAAAGCAATACCAATCATATTATGCGTCAATCTAAAACTATTTTTTAAATAAAATTACCCTTTATAATTTCGATAACTGTTTGAAAATGCTCTATTTCAATTCTCGATCAAGGTGATATATTTTTTTTTTCCTTTTTCGGGTCCATTGGAGAGCCACACAATAAGAAAAATAGATCACATACAACTTCTCATTATTGTCAAAGATCGGACATGAAATTTATAATATAAAAATATCAACCAGCATCAAACTTTAGTAAGGATTCCCATGATAATTTTCCTATACACAATCTCTCTCTTTCCCTCTCTCAATGCAGCTTCAACCTAGTGGAGTGATTGTTATCCAAATAGGATAATTATTGATCATGAGATAATTACGTGGGGCAGCCATTTGATTTGCTCTCTTGCAGAAAAGAAAAAGAACGAAAATCCCAACCAGCAGTTATGTGAATAAAGGCATGGGGGTTGACCTTAGCTTGCTTATATGTATATATGTTTATATGATTGTTTCCTAATGATGACATTCACTTTCCTCGTGGGACTTTATCACTGATTAACAATTAAAAGCAGCCATATATGGATCTGTACGAAGGGATAACTACCAGGGAGTGACACTATATATGTAAGCTGTGCATATCTTTCATCATTGCTGCTGGAAATTAATTAATTATTTAACTAATGAATGAATTCCGAACATAACCAGGAACCGACTTTCCCGATATATATATATATTTAGAGAAGGGTCAATTTATTAAAGGCGCAACAAGCAAAAAGCTTAAATCCTCCCCGAATGAAAGGAAAGTACAAAGACGGGAGAGACGAATTTAATCACCCTCCCAAATCATAGCAAATATAGGAAACTCTTCTGTCCAGATAAGATAAAAGGGAATTAGACCTAGTCCAAAAATATAGATTTAATAAACATTTGTCGTACACTTTCGCGGCTGTGAAGTAATTTTTCTTAAAGATTTTTCCGTTTTATTCCTTCCAAATTTCTCAACACATAATTGTCGAAATATTTGTTTTTATCCTTCTGAGAAACCCTTTGAGTTTTGATAAATTCCATACTAAATGCATTGATTTCAGAGTTTTTTGCATGATCATGTGATTACTCATTTTCTAACTTACAATAGCTCAAATCTGCGTGCTAAAGTAACAATGCATGAAAATGTGATCAACTCCTTCACTTTCTTTCCTGCAGAACACACATGGAGGTCATCCTCCATCCTTTTTGTTGCAAATTGTTCGTTGTAATAATCCTGTTGTTAATTGCTAGCCAGCAAATGACGCTCACCTTTGATGGAACGTATGAGTTCACAACTGATTTTATGGGATTCTTAAATTGTTGCAATTGTTTCTGCTCGCATGTTGATTGTAGAGGCTAGACACCGTGAAAGCATGAGATGATGTGAGGATCCAATAGCATAAATATTTTTTCCCTTATTTATATTAGCATTGTATAGCAATTTAAATAGCTCCAAAACTTTGTTTATCTACTGGTCCCTGATGTGTCAATCAAATCCCCAATATTTTTGAACATCTAATTCTTCTTAAAAGTTTGAAAATTGAAGTGAGGTTAGAAAAAAAAAAAAAAAGAGCTTTTAATTCTTTTAATGTATTTACGTAAAATATTATTCAAGTTCTTGTAAATGAGTAACTTAATTGTGTTTTGCAAAATAGAGATGGATAAGAATGGGTTCAATTAATCTCCTTCTTCCTAGCAGTGCCACCATCTCTTGTCAAGCAATTCACACTCAAGTAATTGATTAGGGTGGTAGGCGTTTATATTTGCTTCATTGGATGGGTTCAATTGATCTTGTGCCTTTTTGGGTTAGCATTTTAATATAGATGTATATTCATTTCTTTCAAAGAACAAAGATCGGTTGTGTGTGGATATTTTCCCAAAATATATAATATCATTTTAATAAAATATTGATTGAATTGACATTGTTTCTCAAATGATCTAATCATGAAATTGAGTTTTCTAATTAAACTCGATTAGTGTGAAGAACTCGAGCTTAAAATTGGTTGATTTTTAGGCTAGTGTCAAGCTCAAGAATATTTCATAAACGTGATTCTAGTTTTTATAATTCTGTTCCTGAAACTCAATTTTAGCATCTTCCCAATTTAAACTCCCTTCTAAACTAGGAAAAAAGAAGAGTTTTATTACCACAAAAACTCAATTCAAACATGTATTTGTGTTATCAATAATTGTTGTAAGTGCCAAAGGTGTCAATAAAAATTAGATCAAGTCAATGCGTTTAATGATGGATATCGTGAAAGTAGGATTTCTCATCTTTTAAACTAGAATCCACCCACCTAGAATCCTTTTTCTTTTAGCAAAAATTTTCCCTAATTTCCCCATGAATATGTGACAATGCCCTCTATGTAAATGATATATTGTTGAGTTTTGAGAAATTTGAGAGGTCATTCTTAAATCTACCACTAAAATTGATTGTGCTCCTTAATAAAGTTATTGTAGTGAGTTAATTCATTTAATTTAAATTGACAATGTTTTGTTATATGTATCAATTTTTTTATTTTTTTTTCTTCTACAAAGTGTTTAATACCATTGATATCATAGATTTTGGCCATTCAGTGAAACTTAAATTAAGTTCCTTGGGTCCTATAAAGTGACCTCTGCACAAAACAAAAAATCAACTAGAAAGTATTTTAGTGACACTCTAACACAACGCTTAAATTAGATAATCTTTTGGGATAATCAACCCATAGTAGAAGAAGTTACTAGACTTTTTTGTATTTGGACCAAATATAGGGGAACTCTATTGCACTTCCGCTCATGCTTAGGGTCCCATTTTTGGATCAACTTAGATTTTCAGACCGTTTTGGTTTGTTGATATTGTAGAGTTACCATCACATTTTCCAACCAATTTTATAGCTCAAGAGATTGTCTTAACTATTACTTAGTATCATAGATGAGTAGCAACTTCCTCCACTCAACGTTTACTAGTTTTGGTAGCTAAGTACAATATATCTTAAGTGGCCTCTAGTACGTCAGTTGGGTTTGTTATCACCTTGATTGAGTTTTTTGTTCCTAATTTGGCTCTTTTATCTCAAATTTTTGTTAGGTCAATATTATGCTTTTATTTTTCTTTAGTAGCTCGCTAACCTGCTTGGATTAAGAATGAGAGTAATGGTCACCCTTTGTTAGGATTTTTACTTTACTGATATCAAATGGTCATAAGACTATAGTGTGTGCCATTTTAGGTGGAATAATCTGTAGTTCATGCCCTCTCATATTCAAGGATGTCCATCAAATTGTGGTCTACATATTCCTTTTTGATAGACTGTTGTAAATGAGAAGATATCAGTCCTCTAGTTGCAGTTTATCTCGACCATTGTCTATACTTGCATTTAAATCATTTTAAGTGATTTTTTGTCCACTTGCTTGGGTGCTTTTATTAAACATTAATAGAGGTTTCATTTTTATCCTTCTTTCACACCAAATTTACTTGCTTCTATATACTCTAGTTGATCATCAATTTTTGGTATGAAATCTTCAAATTAGGTTTTCAAGTTTTCATTTTACACTTGTTTCTTATCTTTGCCTCTATTTCGTTCTTATCCACTATGGTTCCTAAGACTAAATTGATTGTTAATAAGCTAACAAATAATTTTGTGGATCTTCACACTCAACTCCTTTTGACATTCGTTTGGAGGTTAAGTATGTATCCCACCTTTCTTCATTTCCACTTCATGTGACAAGAAAGATAAATAAATAGGTGAACCATAGCTATGTATATAACCCTACTCATAGTAGATTGACTCTATTGTTAAGATGCCTAGGAATTATGGTGAATCTAAAAGCTCCTTCTATTAATTTGAAGAAAAAGAAGATGGACAATCAATTAGTTGTGCTTGTGGTCATGCTTCAAATAATAATGAGCTTTAAAAACCCTAGCCATGCATCAATAATGTGTTTTTCCCTCATTCGATAAACTCACATATATAAATGGCATGAGAAAACAAAAAAGGTTTGTAAAGCTATATAATGCTAAAGCAAAGGCTAACTAGATGAATATTCTTTTGTTAGAGGACCTATAGCCACACATTATAAAAACTAAAGATCAAGGCTTAGCTCGATCAAACCGTCCCCTATTTGGTTAAGGTAAGTTGTCAAGCCCCTTCTTTTCAAGATGTCATGCACTGTAGCATTTCATTTTGTTCTAGGTTGTGCATGGTTTCAATGTGCAATGGACGTAATTGGGCTATGTGATAATGTGCATACAACTCTGATTTCTTGTAAACATGCATGACCAAGACAAGGAAAAGTTTTCACCAACTCAAGAAAGCTCTATTTCTCTATAAGAATGAGAAACTCGCATGTGAATTTAGTTGATTTTACAATAAAGTCGGTAAATGAAATTTTACGTCAATTAAGATGATACTAAAACAAAAGAAGTTGTGGGAAAGCAAGGAAATTTTCATTAAATCTGTTATAGCAATGGAAGGGAGATACTAATTATAAATAAGACTTATATGGATATAAGTGACTGCTTGCTGTTAAAGAAGGAAAAAAAAAAAAAAAGCACAATGGAAACGAAAAAGAAAAAAGATGACCTATTTATGATTTCTTAGAATGTTGTTAGTGTGCCTTTTACGCCATGTGGAGAGATTTTGAAAGTGAAAAAGATGAAGCTTATGATATTTGGTTGACGTCCAACATTTCTTTCCTTGTTGTGCAACTATCCCTTAAAACAATTTTTTTTACAAATTGCTTTGTAGGATATGAAACCTTTATTAGGCTAGTTTGTAAAAAAAATCTTTTAATTTCCTTCATGTTCCTCCTTGTTTTATTTCTTTATTGCTCTTTGCACGATTTAAAGTTTAATCCATATTGCTTTGCTTCACATAATTTTCTTCATGCTTTGAATCTAACTGATCAATGCAGCTTCATTTCAATTAAATCTGACACTTCACCATTTTAGGATCTTCCTATCCCCTTCTTTCATAGGTAATTGTGCTTGCTTTATTCTTTTTGGTTTGATTGTTCTTTAGCATAATTTGAGCTTGATATTGGCATTCTACTTATATTCCACTCTATTTTTCATACTTTTCTAGTCCTATTCAATATACTTTTGCCTAGGCTACTCAAAGGTTTTTCCTGAATTTACAGTACGTCAATTTGTTTCACAACACCATCATGGGACTAAGGTTTGAAAATTATTTGTCTTCTTATTACTCTTTAACCTTTCTTCATGAGAACCTTTGGAGTAGGGCTTGGGAATATATCTTCTTAAGGACATTCACCATTGCCTTTGGCATATCCAACCTAGGTCATACCTTTTTTTTTTTTTTTTTAATATGAGAATAAGGCTTGAGCATATGTTTTCTCAAGACCCTTAAACCCTTTAAGCTAGGTCAGCTCAAGGGTGGATAGGTCTTCAATATGGCATTTGTGTATATAATTTTGACTTAGATATTTTTTGTGAATTTCCTGTCAAATGTGAGAGTAATTAGGGAACAATAGTAAGTCTTCTCAAGGCCATTTAACATTTGTAAGCCGATGTAGAGGATAAAATAAGTCTTCATCATGACTAAGACATTTGTATAAATGTCTTTTTTTTTACCCAACTTTTAAGTTTTATGGCCTGTTTGGGTGCTACTACATTAAACTTCACATCGTTTTTTAGGCATGAAAGCTTGCCTATTTCTTCAGGAAGCTACTTGACATGTCTTAGGGGTGACTAAGGATTTTCATAGGACTAGGTCAACCATCATTCTAAATTTGCGTCAAAATTTCATATCGAGATTAATTTAATGGATTTAACTATGGAAGGATTGCCTAGATTGAAAGGGATCGGCATGTCTTACCAATGTTGGCCCCACACGGTTCCATATTGGTATCAGAAGTTAACGGGGCAAGCCAAGCTCCATTGGATGAATGTCGAGAGGTAAGAAGCGAGATTAGATCATAGACCAATTGAGCATTGGAATCTAACGAAGGATAAGTTAAGGAAGAAGTATGTACCCCTTAGTTATAGAGAGTACCTTATAGATCAACTTTACAGCTTGCGTTAAGGTAGCATGACTGTTTTAGAATACATGATTCAATTCATGAGTTGTATATAAGATGTGGTGTCCATGAGACTGTTAGTCAGCAGATCTCCTGATTTTGCCTAGGATTAAAGTTTGAACTGAGGAGAAAAATGTTTCTCCATCATATTGAGTCCCTTGAAGAGGCCTATAATTTAGCTCATGACTTTGAGCAAATGACTAAAAGGCCCATGGAAAAATTGTTTGAAACCTCTTCAAATGAGTCATACTCTTGAAAGATATAGAGTTATGATAAGTCTCGACCAATGCAATTAGGTCAAGTTACCTCCCAATGGAGCAATTCCACAATCCAGCAACCTATAGACAAAGGAAAAGCACCCATGACTGGATACTCTCACTAGAGTTCTGACAGTGTAGTGTACTTTAAGTGCCATAAACAAGGACAAGTTTCCAAACAATGTGCAACCAAGAACTTGGCGCTTGATAGGGAAGATAGTGAGAAAAAGAAGAAGGACAAGAAAGAAACTAGTGGAGAATCCTTGACTATCATAAGTGAAAATCAATTTGAATGTGAGAGTCAAGATACTCATGTAGTGAATGAGGTTACCACTAAGGAGATTAAAACACCCCTTCTTGAGCAGGGCTCACCATTAGAAGTATCATCCATACCTTCTGAGTTTAAGGGTGTCATCTTTGAGCCACCTAGTGACTCATCTCTCATGAGAGGCAATCGACATGTCACTGACCTTGTTCCTTATTCATCTCTGCCTCATTTACAACATCATAGAGTGAACCTCATAGGACATGAGGAGCTGAAACAAGTGAATGAATTGAAGGAACATGACTTTATTCAAAAGAGTTTAGGTCCACTTGCCTGCCCTACTTTCCCTAATCCCAAGGAAGATAACACTTTTAGCACATGCTTTAATGATAGAGCAACCAACAAGATTGTCATTCAGAATAGGTTTCTCAAAACCATTGTTTCCAATAAAGATGTACCGCTCGTAGGTTATCTCTTGAAAGCCTTGAGGACCATGTTAGGCACCAAACTTAAATGTCCTAATGCTTATGACCCGCAAACTAAGCAAACTAATTAGCAAGTTGAAGTAGTGAATAGGAGCCTTAGGGATGTATTGAGATCTTTAGTAGTTGAAAACATCATAACTTGTGATTTATGCCTTCTTGTGGTCAACTTTGCTTTCAGTAGTTTAGTGGATAAGACCACATGCCCATTTCATGATATCATAGGATATGGTCCTGGAAAGCCTGCAGATCTTATTCCACTAACACTAAAGTCTAGAGTGAGTGAATCGACTAATGCTTTTGCAAAGCATATACACAATCTACACTCTGAAATAAGAATGAAGGTTAATTTGAATTTTGAACATCATAAATCTCGTGTTGATATACATTGCATGTTGAAAGAATTTTCAAAGGGTGATATGGTTATAGTCCGTATTTATCCTAAGCATATTTCGATAGGAAAGGTGAGGAAGTTACATTCTAATTAACAAGATGGATCATTTCAAAATTAAAATAAAATTGGTTCTGATGCTTACATGCTTAATATTCCTGTTGATTTTAGCACAAGCAATGTTTTCAATGTTGAGAATCTAACACCATTTCTTGTAGCATCTTCTTTTGAAGAACTTTCAAGTTCTAACCCTGCAGGTAAAGCCACTCCATTTCCCACTCCTCTTGACCCTGAACATTTGATATTGCCTTTGCCTCTACCCTTACCCATGCCCAAGAACCTTGGTGAAATCTTGGATGACAAGGCAGAATTCACACAAGTAGGATCATATCAGAAATTCTTGATCAAGTGGAGAGGTGAGCCACTAACCGAAAGGAGCTGGAATCTTAAGGAAGTCTCATTCATCTTAACCCAGAATGTTACTCCCAGTACTTCGCCTCTAATTCTTCGAAGAAGATCTCTTTTGGGACCGAGAGAGATGATAGGGATCGGCATGCCTTACCAATGTCATTTTCAGATGTTATGACACGTGGACAACCTCCAGATGTCCACATTTCCTTCACCGACATGCTAACACATGGACGACATCCGGATGCCCTTTTTTTTCGTTGCTACGCAAGAACTCATTGAGTATCTAAAAGGTATTCCAATGTGAGAAAGAACCCAACAGAGACGCCGAAGCAAAATTGAGATTAGGATCCCATGTGGGCCCCACACGATCTTGTAGGTCCCACACAGTTCCATATTGGGTCCCACACGGCTGGGCCTCCCCTTTGACATATAATTTCAAATTTAAAGTTGTAATAAGTATTGAGTCAACTTAGCTTGCAAAAGTCTTTAAATGTGTCTTGTAAGTTGTGTTCTTATTATGTATTGTGTCTAGAAAGTTGTAGCCTTTATTATGTTTGAAAGTTGTGAGTGTTGAGAGTCGTAATATGTATTCATTTTTTACCCTATGTTAGCTTAAGTTAGTTATGGTTGTTTCTTTCCCTTCCCCATGTTAAGTCTCTATATATTTCCATTGTAATAGTTGTAACAGCAATAAGCTGGAGAATATATTGTTATTCAGTTAAAGACTTTTTCTTTGTGAAGTTTGTCTAAGCTTTGTTCCAATGCTTGTGATTGAGTAGCGAGAGGCTATATTCGTTCTCTCCAGAGATCAGGTGGTGAGAGACCACTAAACTATCCAACAACTCCATTCATTCCTCTCTTTCAGGACCTCCATCCATCACCCATACGCCCACCACCAAGTTACTTCTACACGGACAACAATACACCATTTCATTTGTCTCATATACATCCATATATCAAAGTGTGCACAAAGGATTTCAAATCTAGTCTAACTTGTGAAGAATAGCATCAAGATATCCTTCAATGTTATTGGTAGCGTCAGTATTCACTTGGACCATCACAAGTGCACAGTAGTTCCATTGCAACTCAAAGCTAAGATCAAGGAATTCCAAGGTGTGTTCTGATTTGTGGTGATTCAAACTAAGTTATCCAACGATTTATCTTGCTAAAATTGTTCTTTATTTAACCCTTGAATTGCTTGAGAACCCTTGCTCGAAGGCCCATAAGCTTTGGGTGAGAAATTGCCTTGAATCTTTGCATTTTAATTCAAACTCATAGCAGGTCAGGTGACTACCCTAATGGTCAGTCCACTCACCCTAATGGTCAGTCGACTAACCTGCTACTGACTCTAGGTATTTTATCTGAAATCTCAGACAGTCGACTGACCCAACACTGCCACTCCAGAAATCTATTCTTAAATTCTTCAGGCGATTGACCCTTAAGTCCAGTGGAATGTAGTCACACAGAATATGAAGTTTCAATATTATTTCACATTCTTTGAGTCTTTGTTTAACCTTGTGTAAACCCATGCTTAAAATCTAAACTTCCATGCTTTAATATCACATCTGAGCTATTAGATTTCATGATTGATGCTTGCTAGCTTATAAATCAATTATGGGAATATTTTTGTGCTAATCATAGGACTTTTATTCTTAAAATATTGAAATAACATCTTTCTGCATTTTAGTTTAATACCGTCATGAAAGAACTCTTGAGACTTATTTCTGAAGAGCATCATACACCTTTTCAAAATCCTAGAACATGTGAAATATAACATGATTATGGTATTTATGAAAGTTAACTAAATTCTTAATTTAAAGTGCTTGAGTGTGTATGCTTGCTTGTGAGGGTAGAAATCAGTAGGACTAGGTCACCCTACCCCGTCCTGCACCATCTTGGTATTAGAGAATAAAATAGCTAGAGTGTTACCATCTTGTCCTGCATCATAGTTGCTTCCCCCCTTTTCTATACCTTATCTCATGAACTAAAGAAGGTGAAGTTCAATGATTTTATGATTACATTTCCTTTCCTTTTCTTAGTCTCCTATTGCAAAATCTCTTCCTTTTTTGTGCTTTTTGCATTTTAATAAATCAAAACACGCTTTCAACTGAAAACAAAAACAAAAACAAAAATAAAAACAAAAGATTTGTAAATTCGTTATTTGATGCAGATTTGAAAGAAAATTTTGAATTTTTCATCCTTCATGAAGATGAACATATATTTAAAAGATGAACATGCAATCTATTGACAATCAATCAAATTAGCAAAATATCTCATTTACATACATTGTAAGTGTAGAGATATCAACTACGCAATGTACCTTCCTTAGGAACACATCGTATGTGCTTTGACAATAAAATTAAGTATAATTGTCTGACTCGAAAGAGACCTACACCCAACCTTTCCAAAGAAAGACAAAGACACATAACATTTGTCATGTTTTAAATATATATACCTCACGTCAAAGATCTTTCATCGAAGAGCCATTCCATGAAACTATAATCATATCCTTTTATTACACATAAAAGTAATATATGAGAACAGCCCTACAGCTGGAAGCTAGAAACAGCCCATCACCCCACCAGCAAATGGAAAGCATATATGAACATCTAGCTCCTTATAATCACCTGTATTTATTCATTCCCACCCACCTAATAGCCTAAAGGTCCAGCAGGTTCTACAAGCATTTACGACAATATAATATGCACGCGCGAATTAGGTCTTCTACGTATAGGCATGCATATATATAGTGTGGATGCCATGTTGGGAGTTAACGGTGATGCTTTGGGTCTGGCCCAGACGGAACCGTTCGTTCTTCCTGATTATTTGAATCTTTCAGTCGCACTCTTTCTCCAACATGTTTCTCCATGAGTTTTCTAGGAATATCTTCTTCGGCCAGCGCTGGGACGGTCTCTGCTGCGCTCAATCTGATCCCATGGCTGATCACATTATAATTCCTTGCTTCAGCAACTACCACAGCCAAAAGCAGAAGCACCATTAGGCACACACCACTCTTCATCATTATCAATCTTTTGCAGCAACCACTCTCTCAGCTAGCTAGTTAGCTACCCTGTGTTCAAATATACAAATATGTCTTTTGTTTTGGATCGAGCAAGATCAGTTTTCAGTTGTGTTGATTGATCTCTTTGGTGGTTCAGTAAGTGGCAGGAGATGGGGGTATATATAGGGCATTTGGACAACACAGTGATTTGTGCGCAGTAATACTTCATTCTCATGATTAGTGTTCAACTGAGTGGAGTGGGGGCTGCTGGTCTGATTTAATTGGAGATTATTTTTACTCTTTTAATTAAATTGTGATCTTAGCTTATTTGCAGGTTTTGTGGTGGATGGGAATGTAATTAAATTATTCACGAGGCAATTAATTAATTAATTAATTAACTAGGAGCTGCCAGTGATTGAATGGAGTAGTGCAGTTCTGAGGGGAGGGAGAATGGGCACTGGCTGAGCGGCCTTTGATCACTGCACGCTGACCGGCCAGTTAATGATTTTTAATTATAAATTCCCACTGGAGGACAAATCTGTGGTTGTAAAGCATGTTGCCACAAAAATTTTAGGGCTAAAATAGTTTTTCATTTTAAATTTTACAAAGTACCAAAAATAATTAATTTTTTATTTTTACAACAATTGTATGAAATAAATAAATAACAATAATCAATAGTTTTGGTTTTTGCATTTGTGGAAATATTTTTTTTTATTATTAGTTTTAAAATAATTACAAAAATGTTATCTTGTTTTACAATTTTGAAAAATATCTTTTCATTATTTTTCTAAATTTCCAACCCTTACTTGCTTTGCTTAAGGGAGCATGCAACGCAAATATTGGACTTCAATTGTGTGAATTATGCATAATGTTTAATCTAAATTCATAAACATACAAATTCAACTCCCAAAATCCATGATTCTAAATGATATTTCTATAAATTTTGAAAAATTTAAAAATGCGTTGTCTTTTTTGTGATTATTTTGAGATCTACAATTAAAAAATAAAAAATTATTTTATTACGAATATTCAAAAATTAAAGAAAAGGTTAAAAAATAAGTTGAAAAACGAAAAATGTCTTCCACAATTAAATGGACTCTTAGCTTCAATTCACACATTGGAAAAAAAAAAAAAAAAAAAAGGTTACCATTCAATTAATTAATTTAAGTTTAATTGAGTAACGTTGACTTGTAAAGTATTACAGTATTTATTACTATTTTAAATTCATATTAGTGTGACAAGGTACCCAAAAACATCACATATATACTTAACATCATATAGTATGGTGCAACTTATTAGTAAGCATAGTGTCTAAATGGTGAGAATACCACTACTGAGATATTTAATTGTATCATATACATAGAACATAGTATATCTACAGAGCAAAAGGACTTCAACTTTTAAGCCATGTTGATCATTTTGTAAATATAAAAAAATTTTAATGTTCAATGGTGAAACATCTACTACAAGAAATAAGGTTATTATGACAGTTTTAAACCGTCACTAATAATAAAAAAATCATCACTAATACTATCAGTGACGGTTCTCTTAGTATTAGTGACGGTTTTAAATTTGTCACCATATTTGCGGATACTAATACTTATTAGTGACGGAATATTCAAACTGTCACTAATAGTGGAGTACTAGTGACGAAAAAAGAAAACCGTCACTAATATCCTACAACCGTCACTATAAATTATACATATGGTCGGTTCAAATTCGTCACTAAAGTGCATGTATTAGTGACGGATTTAATAATCCTCACTAATATGACTGTAGTAGTGACGGTAAAGAAACCGTCACTAATAGTAAGCTTTGTAGTGACAATTATTAAAACCGTTACTAATAATTAATTATTAGTAACGATTATACCCCACAAGGTTGATTCTATAGTGACGGTTTTGGCCATTTAGTGACGATTTCTAAACCATCACTAATACTGCATATTCCTACTATTAGTAACGGTTTTGCAAACCGTCACTAATGATTTGAACTAATTAAATTTAAAAAAAAAAAATTCCTATTAAAAACCTGTAATTACATTTTAACATACTTAAAATTGAACCAGTATTATTAAAACATTCATAAATTATTAAAATTTAAAATAGAAATTGTTCAAAATTAAAATACATACAAGTACAAATTCAAATTAAAATATACAAATAAATTATGTTCAATTAACAAGAAATACAGAAAAAGTCAAAAGTTGCGCGCATTCGACCTGACTGAAGTGTCTGGCATCGTCGTAGTGTTTTGAGAGCCGCAAACCCTACAAAATAATAATTTTACAAGAAATTAGCTAGCTAGTATATAATGTTTGAACATAGATGTACATAGCATGATTTTGTGTTCATAACTAAAGAACAATCCATATTTAAACATAAAGCTTTAAGAGTTGGATACTATGTTCATTGTTTTCAAATATTCAAAAAGCAAAGCACGTGATGCAAATGGGTTCTTCATGCTCTATTTCTAAGAATGGTGCTCGGCTCCTCTATGTATGTTCTTATGCATGCATTTTCAATTTAGGATAAAGATCAATCTTCATTTATCTATCACTCATCCTTTCAATAACCAATTTAAGCATGAATCATATTATGAACATTTAACACTTAATTTTTGGGTTTTGATTATATTAGGAAAAATTTTAACAAAATTTCGGCAGCATACTGTCTGTAAATAGAACATTTCCCAAATCTGTAAATCAAAGAGAGTATACCAGATAGCCTAACAGTTTTCTATAGCATACAAAACATAAATCACTGCATCAGCTATGCTGGTGACATTTCAGATAAGGCATGCAATCCAGTAGTTCAAATAATAGTTCATACAAAATATAAACCATCCATCAAAGAAATGTAATCATTCACTAGGTTTACAAAAATGAGACACAAATTTTCACCTGCTTATTTGAGTGGCCATCCAAGAACACGCTTGAACTCTGCAAGCACTTATGGGGCAAACGTGTCCAGGATTTTTCTCTCTTCCGATGCAAGCCTCTTATGCAGTCGCTTTTGATGATCTGCAAGCTCTATGAATAAATCCCTCAGCTCCTTGGCTATCTTGTATTCTACAGTTCCTGAGTGACAGAGCTTTAATTCTTCACCAATTATAGCATTTGTTCTTTGTAATTCCTGTTACAATATGAGAATCATAAAATCAATTATGCAATTCCACAATAGAGCTCCAACAGTAGCACAAAATCTCACTTTTATAGTTGATGATATTTCCTCAAAAAATTAATAAAAATAAAAAATGAAAGAACATGCTAGGGATATTGGTTTCAGGTTCCCAATTAATAGTTTAAATAATCCATGCCTTGGTATCTTTTCAGTTATCACCCACAGCTTGGTATATAGGTGATATATTGGTTATCCTCGCCAGTGTGGTTGACACCACATATTATAATCTAAAGGAGTTGATGGTAAAATAGAAGAGCAACCCATGTTGTTTTAAGTAGAATGCTTGAAGAGAAAGACTGTCACCAGTACTATGAAATTATCTGCTGGCTTAACCTCTATAATTCGACTCAAGATCCACAAAAGGGGTGGATTATTAGTGTCAATTTTACAAACCATCACTAATATAGTGGATTATTAGTGACAATTTTTTAAAACCATCCCTAATAATGCTCGTTAATGAAATAACAATCTATGTTTGATTGGTTGAGTTTAGACAACGAGCTACGGTCTTTTGTTAGGTGTTTGGGCGCTTGTGAGCTAGTTGGAATTCCGGTATGTAGCGAAGTATTTGATCAAGCAAGAATGCACAAGGAAGGTTGCGATTCCTCTGCATCGAGGAATCCTAACAAGCGTAGTGAAGGACCTTCCAAGATGAAGGTAGAGACGGTAAATGAATGGAGTTGTATCAACGAAGTCGTATCCTCTTCCAGGAAAAAAACCCTAGCCTCTAATTCCAAAAACCTTTTCTTCTAAGCCTCAACCTCAACCTCGGCTCTCACCTTTGCGCACTCTAAATCCTTCATCTTATTCTTCAGATAAGCAACGACCTCCTTCTCACCTTCACGAGAACTCCTCGAAGGCCCTAATAATCTCTCGTATCCCTCCTTCCTCCTGTTTTCCCTATTGCTCATTACTTTGTTATCCTCTCACAAATGAATGATCATTTCTTTAACGTCTTTGTACTTTTTCTTCAAGTCTTCCAATTAATCTTCAATCAAGCATTTACTGAGCACAATGCTTGATCAATGCTCCTATATAAGTGTGATCTTCACTAGAAGATCACTCACAAATGGAGAGCAGAATGGCCAGTTGGCGCTCAGTAAATACTTACTTGAAGATCAATTGGAAGACTTTAAGAAAAAGTACAATAACGCTAAAGAGACGATCATTCATTTGCGAGAGGATAACAGAGTAACAAGCGATAGGGAAAAGAGGAGAAATGAGGGATGCGAGAGGTCATTAGGACCTTCGGGGAGTTCTCATGAAGGTGGGAAGGAGGTTGTTGCTTATCTGAAGAATAAGATAAAGGATTTGGAGTACGCGAAGGTGAAAGCCGAGGCGAGGGTTGAGGCTTGGAAGAAGCGGTTTGTGGAATTAGAGGCTAGGGTGATTTTTTTAAGTGACGACTGGCAAGTGAGTGATATTTTTAACTGTTTTTGGTAAAGGCACTAGGCAGCCCAACAAAAGACCCTATAGATTCTAACAAAAAAACTTAGCAAACTTAGTGGTTTTAACCACTCAAGTGTCCAAGTCGGGTATACGACGCCCAAACCAAGGGGGGTAGTCCTAACACATCCATGACCACTAGGTAAAGGCAATTTATAGATTCACTCGCTCTCCCTCTTTCCCATACTTCAAATCTATAAAGTTGCAGAGATCCATATTTTTTTTATCCTTCAATTTTTTTATATATCTGGGATGCTAGATGAGCACTTGGGTGAAGATTAAATGCTTGTAGTTGTGTGCACATCTTATGCAACTGCATGTGCTCTTGAGAAGTATAAACAAACCAGAAAAGTAAAACTATCATCTTGCACTTCATTCAATTGCAACTAAATTAGGAAGAAACAAAAGTGGTCGGTTTCTTGTTATATGTCTTGATGATATAAGGTAAAATTAGGAGAAATTTCCTTGACCATACTTCAAATCTATAAAGTTGCAGAGATCCCTATTTTTTTATCCTTAAATATTTTTATGTATCTAGGATACTAGAAGAGCGATTGGGTGAAGATCAAATGCTTGCAGTTGTGTGCACATCCCGTGCAGCTGCATGAAGTATGAACAAACTAGAAAAGTAAAATTATCATCTTGCATTTCATTCAATTGCATTTAAATTAGGAAGAAACATAAGTGGTCGGTTTCTTGTTATATGTCTTGAGGATATAAGGTAAAATGAGGAGTTTTTTCATTGTATTTATGAAATATAATTAGTGATTGTTGTGAGAGATTTTCCACACGTATATGTTTGCACTTGTTGGTATGATTTTTTTGCATACACAACATTAATTTTAATTGAGATATGGTTTGGTGAATTGGCAGACTCGATGTGGGATCCTTACACAAAAGCCCTATATGTAAAACAACTCTTATAGGTTCATATAATAAGTTTCTGATGCTAAATTGTTATATGAACTCCATGAAAACACCAGCGTGGTTTATGGACTTTTGATTATTTTGAGAAAATTCTAAGGAAATTTTAGCAGCATGTCGTCTGTAAATAGAATATTTTCCCATAAATACACGCTCCAAAAACTTGGTTATTTACAACAAGTAATTCAGATTAAACATGCGAGAACCTAAAAATATCTACCAGCAAGCAATACACAAGTCACTGCATCAGCCATGCAGTCGGCGTTTCAAAAAAAATATGCAATCCAAGATATTTAAGTGATTCAATATAGTACAATATAGTTCATGTCAAAATATAAACTATCCATCAAAGAGATATAATTATTTAATACAATATGGATAGTAGGTTGTAGTGCTAATCTCATAAGGCATATAGGACCAAAAAGTCACAATAAATAGATCTTTAGGTTTACTTCGAACCATTCATACGAATGATATGAAACATGTGGAGACGAACGTCTCATTCTTAATTAGTATGCCAAAGGTGGATAGTGAATGCATATACCAAGATTTGTCATTTTATGCACAAACCACTTCCTAAGCCTTATAGTCATCACTACCCCTAATCCTGAGAACTAAGGAAGGATTAAGAAATTATGTAATTCCAATTGGAATCCATTCCTACTTAGGTCTTAAGGGGTTTGCTTTCATGATTACCCATATCAATTTCTTAATCTTGCCTCTGGCACCTCTAAATGAAAAAGTGAATTTGATGTGCCCTTACTTTAAGGTCTTTTCGTATTCAAATGAGTGAAGATTATGAATTCAAATATCTTGTTTATATTTGTAATAGCCCGACCCAAAATATAAAAGAAAAATAAATAAAATAAAAAGGCAAAATAAATAAAGAGAAAAGAAAAGAAAAATTTTAAAAGGGGCATCGGCAGGGGCTCGTCAACCGACTGTTTTTCTTTGTCGACAAATGTCCTTCTTGGTATCGTTGATGAGTACATGTGTCTCATCGACGAGGAATTACCAAGAGCAGGGAAAATTTAGATTTTTAAACGTTTCATCAACGAACCCGATGTTCTCATCGATGAATTTTCTTCTTGGGTTCGTCGACGAACCTTTTAGACTCGTCGACGAACTCCTGCCTATAAATAGGAGCTGGATCCATTTAAGTGTGAAAATATTCTCTCTTCTCTAGCTTTCTCTCTCTAGGGTTTTGCCCTAACCCCTTCTCTCTTCGATTCTGGCCCAGATCTAGCCCTATTTGACAATCAGAAATCACCATGAGGTTCCTAGGGTGATTCTCTTCAAGTTATCTAAGTTAGCCGAAGCAAAAACTTGATTTGGAGTTCTTGGGCTATTGACCCTATGAGTCATATGCCTGTTTTGATTATGACAAATACTCAGGTATTTAGTGTCTGCTGAGTTGATTTGCTCGTTTATCTTGGCAGTATCTTATGATGGCACTCCGAGACCCAGAGAAAAATAAAGACCCTGAAGACCCTAGTTGTAATTTATTTGTTGTAATTTCTATTTGGGTCTATAATAGTAATTAGGAGAAAAAGGTATGTAATATTTAATGCATATCATGCATGTAGGAACTATAAAGCTCAAAGACCTTAGTACGACTCTAGGTCCTTACACAAAAATCAAGACCATAGATGAACGTTAGGGAACACCCTTTGGCCGACTAACGCCGAATTTTTTCGGTTTCCACAAAACTAAAAAAGACCTAGAAATGACCCTAGGACACTCACTCTTGCACGTATATGAATGATCATTTGAAATGGGTGATTGAATGCTTAAAACAGGACCGAAATACACTAAGTGTGCACATTCGGCTGACCAAACTCCCATGTACAAAAAGCTCTCGATCGATAGAACCTGACTCAGGTCAATAGATTGACCACAACCCGGTCGACCGAACTCACTTAGTTCATTTGACTCCGGTTGACCGAACCCCCCAGGAGTCAACATTTTGACCACTTGGTCGACCGAGCCCAAATTTACAACGCTCTGGTCGAACGACTAAGGTAGTTCAAAATATCCTCAGTTGACCGAACCACGCTAAATGAAGAAAGTCGCCTTGGACTTACAATTTCGGTCGACTAAGCTCACAATTCATTTAATGCCTTGTCGACCGAACCTCAAGAACTTCAGTCAACCAAACTTGCCTTGGTCAACCGGTGCTCTCGGGTTGCCCTATATTTTTTACCGCAGTTAATATTTTTAAATGAGGTTAATTTATTTAAATAATATTAAAACATTTATAATAATTTCATTTGTGTCCTTAACGGTTATAATCAGGGGGAACTCTATATATACTCCCTCATTTGCAACAATTAGCAGGAGATTAGTAAAAAACAATTAGCAAATATCCTCTGAATCTCAAAAACCTATTTTTGCCTATTTCACTTTAAATACTCTCATATATTCATTCCCTTGATACATCTTAGCATTGTGAGTATATTTTGTGTGCTAGTGCTTATTAGGTATTGCTAATACTCTCATTGTCTTGCTTTAATATTTGATATTGATTTTGGGGAGTTTGGCATAGTTTATTCCACAGATTTTTATTGATAAAATCTTGAATTGGGATAAACTCATAAGTTTAAGGATTTTTGCATTGTTATTGCAAGATTCCTATAGTTTTATTTTTATGTGCATAATATTTTACAAAACTAGATTTCAAACAACTATTGTGCTTGATACAATTTGAGAAAATCTTTTTGAGTTTGTTTGAATAATTTTGCTAGCATCTTTGAAATACTAATCTAATATTTAGATTTCATATACATTGCTTTCAAAGATTAGCTTACTTGAACACTCTTGTGCTTGATTGAGTATAGTCATTATATTTAGTGTAGATTGCACATATACACCATTGAGCTTACAGTTCTTACATGTTTGGTGTGGATTGATTATTGATTGCGCGTATTGGGTACATGTCTGCTTTACATGAAAGCATAATCACTATACCATTCTTAGTGAAAAAATATTGTTGTATTTCCAGGCGTAGCCTGAGGGGGTGGTAATCCAGCCCAGTAAGGATTGTGTAAAGGTTGGGGTCAGGCTTGTGAATTTGACCTAGGGTCTTTTCCGCCTCGCAAGGAGAATTTATAAAGGTTGAGGTCAACCTTGTGCTAATTGACCTGGTTGTATTAGGTGCCGCTCCACTCGTTAAGAGAGCATTAGTGGAATCCTCAGGTTTGCGAGCTAGAGTCGGGGACGTAGGCACATTTGGCCGAACCACAATAACATATTGTGTGTTTGTTTACATTTCCGCACTTTATATTTACTGCACGTGTATGTTATTGTGTGAATGATGCGCATGATTTAAATTCAACATATTATACTTATCGGCGCATTTGGGTAGACTGACCCTAGGTTGTGAATATACTGTTGCTGAACTAGTTGAACCTAGGGGAGAAATTTTTAAATACCCAACTCACCCCCCCCCCTTTCTTGGGAATACACCAAATCCAACATAGGCACCACTCCAAAATTAGGGTAAGTAGGATATTTTTAATATTAAATTAATTATTGGGAGTGTATGGGCCTAGAAGATGTTAAATGATAAATATTTTGGGGTTGAACTTATTTAGGATTTTTGAAATATAAGGTTTTGTTTTCCATTCGATTTAGGCTGAATTTCGAGGAACATGTAAGGGAAATAAAATTATACTAGACTTTTTATTGAATTTGAATTGATTCGAGTATAGGAATAGTATATTTACAGTATGATTTTTTGAATGGTTTAGGTAATCGAAAATAATTATTTTTTTATTATAATTCATATTTGGGAAAATTTGTGTTGCATGAGAATAATCCTTTATAATTAATTGGTTGTAAATACTGTCTCATTGTGAATACCGCTTGGCTGTGAACACTATTTGGTGGTGAATACTGTTCGGTTGTGAACATTGTCTATTTGTGTGTATATTGTCTATTGTGAGTGTAAATGTACAGTGAAATACGTAGTTGCCCTACATGGGCCACGTATAGTGAAATACGCAGTAGCCCTATGTGGATCCCATATGGTGACATATGTAGCTGCCCTACGTGGGCCACGTATAGTGAAGTACTCAGTTGCCCTATGTGGGTCACAAACTGTGAGATACGTAGTTGCCCTACATGGGCCATGTATTGGGTAGTACGCAGTAGTCCTATGTGGGCCACCTATCGTGATAGTTCATAGTAGTCCTATGTGGGCCACGTACTGAGATCAGTGGAATGTATTGTTTTCCTTTGCGGATGAATTGTGGTGTATATGTTTGTAGACTATGTGAGATGATTGATGTGAATATGTGTAAATACTGGTATGAGAATATTTATGGCAAAGTAAATCTCTCCGCCCGAGGGCTTACTGTGAAAGGTGAGTGCCCTGATCGGTATCAGTTGTATCCACACCTGAATCAAAGGGTACTGTTACAAACGGTATCAGAGCAAAGGGAAGGTACATGTATGAGCGTGTAATCTTTCCTATCCTCGGGAACTTTCGCTGATAAATATTTATGTTTGTTTGCTTGAATATACATGTGTATGCTCTATTATGGTGGACTAAGAAATGGCTATATTATATATATATATATATATATATATATATATATATACATATATATATATTTAACTTTTTTGCCACACACTGCTATAGTTTATTTCTTCCTTACTGAGAGGAGTCTCACCCCCAACGAATTACTATCTTTTCAGGTCCTTAAAAAGCTTCGAGGGCAGGGTTAGTTACTTTTTGTGAAGTTTGGGTGGTTGTAAGAATAGATATATGTTCAGTTTATATTTTGATATTTTTCTGGCGATGTAATATGGTGTATTTGTTATAATCCTTTTTGGGGTTGTATAAATCAGAACCCTGGTATTCTATTTGAGGTTGTTTAATTATTTCACTGCGTGAATGGTATCAGAGATGGTTAACAGTCTCATCACACCCCGAGCCCACCTAACGGGTTTGAGGCGTGACAAAGTGGTATCAGAGCTTTAGGTCATAGATTATGTAAACTTTAAGGTGGATTAATACCAGAGTATAGGTTCAAGTTAGGATAAGCATAGAAGCGGGTAGATTCAGGTATTGATAGGAGTTTGGGTTTTGTCTCGTAGCCTAGAGGCAGAAATCCCTTGACGAACTTCTATGATTTTCTGAATCAGTCGATGGTTTCAAAAAACCGTGGTAAATCCATCAATGGTGATGTTTCCAAGCAAAGAGACTGAAACTTGGAATTAGAACTTAAAGGTTAAAATGATTGGGGTTAGTTGGGTGTTGGATGTTTAATTGAGGATTTGAATGTTAATATGGTTTCTTGTTTTATAACTGTGCCAATTATGTTAAGATATGGAGATTTTAAACTTGCCTCTGTTATATCTTCAAGATGGATCCCATAGGTAAAGGTATGGATGATGGAGTGGAGAACGAGTTGGGGGCTTCCAGTGGAGATGAGATTGAAATCTCCCGACTGTTGTGAGGCATAATTCGGTAGGTCAGAGAAGAGATGAGGTGGGACCCCAAGGGGTGTATAATTTCCAATTCTTATAGTGATCTTATTGTGTACTCAACTCTGTCTTTGGGGTGTATAATTTCTAATTCTTAATTAGTGAAAATTTAATTACAAATAAATTTTAAAAAAATTTGGGATTTTTCAATTATTCCAATAATCCCCCAATTCCTAGAAGTCGATACTGATTCCCACCGTAATGTGATTCAACTTCCAATGAATAATGCATAACCTCAAGGCCCCACTATGTCTCTTAGTGAATAACATAGGTGCAATATATAATGATATACTAGGTCGAATAGATTCCTTGTTAAGGAAATCTTCTAGTTACACCTTAAGTTGCCTTAGTTCAGTTGATGTCATTATATAGGAAGCAAACGACATAGGATAACCACCAATGGTTAGCCTCATTTTAAACAGAGAACTTGCAATGATGACTCATACTCATCAAGGATCATACCTGCTTAGACATCTCAGACCAGGATGTGTAATCATTTTCCTGTCAGATCAAATATATAAAGGGCACTTCAAAATCTCATCATAACTTTGTAATTCATTTAAGTAAAAATTATATGAGCTTCTAAACATTCCCTAGAATTCTAATCATCAATTCCTTTTCAATGCGAAACTATTACACAGGCTTACATGTTTAAATCAAGGTAAGGTATTATTTCCCTACTAAATTGGTTCCAGATTTTTCTTGCTTCCAATAGTTTTAAGATTCCACTTCTATCTTATGTTGGCATATATCGAATATCAAAATATAGTTGAAAAATATCCTCAAATAAAAACAGGGATTGCAATTATGGCAAGTCTAAGTCTTGGTATACTGACTTCAATTCGACCATTACCTTGCTCCAATGACTAGACAAATATACAATAAACACGTACCTTGGTTTTCGGTACAGAATACATTACAAATGAAGTTGTTTAGTCAGTTATGATGAGTGATCGAATATTATCTGGCAGTACAAATCTTGTGTGGAATGGACCAAAAAGGAAAGAGTGACGTTTATTTGTACTAGAGAGTTGCTAATGGTAGAAAAATCATATTCTGAGGATGGCCTCAAAAGCCACAATCAATTATAAACAACAACAGAAGACTCCACATTAGGCCGTATACAAATCAAATCCCAATCGAGCCGATCCATAGGCGGTTACATTGGTGTCCCATTGCCAAGTAGGATTTGCACGGATACAGTAAAAAAAATAAAACTCCAAGTCCTAGCATACATGGTTTTCCTTCTGGATACCAGATTGTTAAAGATCTTAGTATCATTATGATTTTTTTCTAAGTAAGTTGATAAAGATGATTCTATTAGTTGTTATTTGATTCACAGGATCCTTCAAGTCACTTGGTAATGTGATGTCCATGACATCTTATTCTCAGGTTTGTTTTCAGCTTATGGTGACAGCATCACTTCCCAGGGAATAAAGAATTTCCACAAAACATAGAAGTCAAATTGTTGCCCACTTAGTACATTTTCATGAGCATCTTAATTTTAGGATTACACTGTCCCCACTATTTTGGCTAAATTATGGAAATATGAAAATATATATGTTGGCCTAACAAGGTCTTTCAATTGGTTTTGGTGATAACAAACAAAGGACTATTTAACTTGGAAAGGTTGAGTTTTGTGTTTCAGGAAATATGGATTAAGTATAGTAGCAAAGTTCAAGTATAGCTCAAGTATGGTTCAAGAGAAGATCAAGTATAAATCAAGTATGGGACAACTACTTAATGATTAAAAGAGAATCTAATATATTTGAAGCTCAAGCAAATTTTTCAAAGAATCTTAAGAGCAAAGCATGAGAAAGAACTCAAGCATGTCTTATGAAGGCTTAGGGAACATATTTGTAAGTATTTCAAAAGTCAAAATATCATTTGAAATAAGTTTTGAAGCTTTTTCAAGAGATTATAAAGATTTAAGGACCCATTTAAGTATATTAAATTAAGTTTTATAAAGATCATAAGAGAGCAAATTAGTTTTTTAAAGAAAGATATTTTATAAAACAGGATTTTGAGAGCTCAGATGACTGAAGTGAAGACTTCAGATGACTGAACTTCATGTTCAGACATCTGAAGAATTACTTCAAACGTCTGAAGATTAAGTGTAGACGTCTAAAGATTTTATGAAACAAGACAGAAAGAGGCAGTAGTAGTTCAGACGTCTAAAATCACAACTTCAGACATCTGAACCTGGAACCTCAGACGTCTGAACCCTGACTTCAGACATTTGACTCTATATCTAGTTCTAGTTTTTCAGGGTTTCAGGAACTTCAGATGTCTGATCCCTGACTTCAGACATCTAACCCCTGACTTCAGACATCCGACCCTATATCTAGTTCTATTTTTTAAGGGTTTTAGGAACTTCAGACATCTGACCTCGAATCCTCGGACGTCTGAACACTGTTCAACGAGCAAAATTTTAAAAACCTTATTTTTTAAATTATAGCCGTTTAAACCCCAAATTTTCTAACAATTTGGGAAATTTTTTAAGGAAACTCTTGCAACAAGGAAACCTACTTGGAAGCCTATAAATACATGGTTCTTGTTAATTAAAAATACACCAAGCATTGAAATTCTCTCAAAGCTCTCTTGCTCTCAAAATCTCTTTTGATCAATCTCTTGCAAAGTTGAAAGTACTGTTGTTCTTATATTCTTGCTCATCAAATCCTGAACAATTACTGATTTCTCATCTAGAGAAAAGGAATTTGGTGAATTCTTTGAAAAGCTTCAAAAGTTTATTTCATTCTTGATATTTTATCTTTTGAAGTACATAATTTTGATTTGTACTAATATGCTCTTTGTGTGAGCTTCTCTTGTACACCAGCTTTTGATATTTCTCTTGTAGATTTTGGACGATTCCAGGCTGTTGGATCGTTGACCAAACAAGGGCATATTGTTTGGAGAAGGCAGACTCTAGCCTTGGCCAAAGGAGTGGTTGTAAACAGGTGTTGTTGCACCCGGTAATGGATCTGCTATAGTGGAAACCTTTGGTATTTTGCCAAAAGCGAGGACGTAGGCTGTGTTGAAGCCAAACCTCATAAAAAATCATGTGTCTTTCTCTCTGCTTTACTTTATATTCTGTATTTGCTGTTGTTGTATGATTTAAAAGTGTAGGTTGCATATTTTTAAGTGAAAAAGAAACAAAGACTCCTGATATTTAGAAAGTACGTTTTGATTAACTGTTTGTGGAAACCCAAAAGGGAGTACGTTGGATAATCTGTGGAAATCTTGATCAAGAGAAGTGCATACTAAAAGCTTACATGGAAATCAACAAAAGCTTTAATATTCTTGGTTGAGTGATTGAATTACTTTGATTTCATTAATTGACTTGTGCATTTAAATTTCAATACTTTTAAGTGTGATTATCATTTATTGATTGTTGTTTTCTGGGTATTATAAAGAAACGCTTAAAAATCATTAAAATTGAAAAGAATCCAATTCACCCCCCTATTGGGAAGCTATTTCTAATTTCAATTGGTATCAGAGCCTAGTTGTAGAAATTCCTAACAAGAATCTATAAAAAGATCTAATGGCAAACAATGGAGTAGCACCCTTTGGTGAAGGTCAGTCCTCAACCTGTCCAGCAATCTTTTGTGAACACAATTATACTTTCTGGAAAAAGAGAATGGAAATATATCTCCAACACATGGATTAGAAAACTTGGGAAGTCATTATGGATGGAAATCTTATCCCCACTAAGATAGTTGATGGAAAATATATTCCAAAAGAAAAAGAAAGAAGCTATGAAGGCTACTTGGGATGACTCAAGCTCCAGCGAAACTGAAATCGAATCAAGTGAACAAGAGATGGCAAATATATGCTTCATGGTGAATGACGAAGAGGTAAATTCTTACTATTCTTTAACCGAATCTCAAAATGAGTCTTGTGATGAATCGTGTGATAGCTTGCCTTCTTATAAGGAATTACAAGCTGAATTATTCTCACTACATAAAAGATTCATAAAAGTTTCTAAAAGAAATATAACTTTGAATGATCAAAATCAAGAACTTGTAAAGCAACTTGAATCATTCAAAGCTAATAAAGGAGAAAGAAATACTTGTATTAAGAAGTTGGAAGAAGAAATAAATATAGTAAAGCAAGAGTTAGATAAAACTCATAAAGATGACTTGAATAAGAAGAATTTAGAAATAAATGAACTCAAAAAGGTAGTTGAGGATAAAGAAAAGATTATCTATAATTTTACCAAAGGTAAAGAAAACTTTGAAAAAATGATTGGCCAGCAAAGGTTTCATGGGAACAAAGAAGGAATAGGCTACAACGGTAAAGCAAACAAAAGGAATAAAAAGCTATACATGGGATACCTTGTTAAGGAAGCTAAGTTTTATGCTAGCACTTCATCAAATAACAAACATGAACACACTACTTTCTATTTGTGTAAGACTAGGTCATGTGATGTTTAATTGCCCATTAAAGAGAAAATATGTTAAAGTTCAAGGAGGATGGAAAGCAAATAGTGGAACCAACAACAAAACAAAGAAAATTAAAAGAATTTGGGTTCCAAAAACTAACACATAGTATCCCTCATTGTAGGTTTGTCTTAGGACAACAACAACAACGGACAAATGGTACTTGGATAGCAGTTACTCAAGGCATATGACCGGTGACTAGACCAACTTCTCAACTTTAAAACAAAAAGATAGGGGATACATCACCTTTAGTGACAATGCCAAAGGTAAAATTATTGGTATTGGAAAATTTGGTAAAGATCCTTCACTCACTATAAATAACGTGCTATTAGTGGAAGGACTAAAACATAATCTTTTAAGTATTAGTCAATTAAGTGATAAAGGGTTCGAAGTAATTTTCATGAAAGAAAAATGTGTTATCCAAAATCCCAAAAATAAAGAAACCTTGTTTATGGCTCATAGAATAAATAATGTTTATTGCATAAATCTTGAGAAAATAGAAAATCAAAACATAACTTTTTTAACAGTTATGGATGAAGTAAGTTGGTTATGGCATAGGAAACTAGGTCATGCTAGTATGGACCTACTATCTAAATTATCTAAGAAAAATCTTGTAAAAGGATTACCAAAAACTAAGTACATAAAAGACAAGATGTGTGATGCATGCCAAAAGGGAAAACAAATAAAAACAAGTTTTAAAAAGAAAAAATTTATATCCACCAAAAGACCCCTAGAACTCTTACACCTAGACTTATTTGGTCCAACTAGAACCTTAAGATTAGGTGGAAAACAATAGTAGATGATTATTCAAGATTTACTTCGATAATCTTTTTAGCAAACAAAGATGAAGATTGTAACCAATTAATAACCTTATGCAAGAAATTACAAAATGAGAAAGGCTATAATGTAGCAAGATTTAGAAGTGACCAAGGAAGAGAGTTTAAAAATAAGGAAGTTGATAAATTTTGTAATGAACATGGAATAACTCACAATTTTTTAGCACCTAGAACTCCACAACAAAATGGAGTAGTTGAAAGGAAAAATAGAACTTTACAAGAAATGGCAAGAACAATGCTCAATGAAAATAATCTACCTAAATATTTTTGGGCAGAAGCTGTAAATACAGCATGTTATATTATAAATAGGGTATCAATAAGATCAAAAATAGATAAAACACCATATGAACTTTGGAAAGATAGAAAACCTAATAATTCCTACTTTCATGTATTTGGATGCAAATGCTTTATGCTAAATACTAAAAATGATCTAGGAAAGTTTGATGCAAAGTCGGATGAAGGGATTTTCTTGGGTTATTCTACAAATAGTAAAGCTTATAGGATTTATAATAAAAAACTTCTACAATTATGGAATCAATTCATATAACTTTTGATGAATCAAATAATTATGACATTAAAGATATGAATGATGAAAAAGAAGTCACTTCACAAAAGGAAGAAGATCTTAAAATAAAAGAAGAAAAGAATAATGATGCTCTAAAAGAAAACTTTTCAGAAAATATGAAACTTCCTAAAGAGTAGAAATATGACAAAAATCACCCAAAAGAACAAATTCTTGGTGAAACATCAAAAGGAATAACCACTAGAGCCTCACTAAAAAAAATATTTGCAATCATTATGCCTTTTTATCCCAATATGAACAAAAAAATATTGAAGATGCTTTAAATGATGATTCATGGATTATAACTATGCAAGAGGAATTAAATCAATTTGAAAGAAGTCAAGTATAGGAACTTACACCAAAACCCAAAGATAAATTAATCATAGGAACTAAATGGGTATTTAGAAATAAGAAAAATGAAAATGGAGTTGTTGTAAGAAATAAAGCTAGGCTAGTGGCACAAGGGTATAATCAAGAAGAAGGAATTTATTATGATGAAACCTTTGCCCCTGTGGCAAGGATGGAAGCAATTAGGATGCTCTTAGCCTATGCAGCCCATAGGGATTTTAAATTGTATCAAATGGGTATGAAGAGTGCATTCTTAAATAGATATATAAATGAAGAAGTGTATGTCAAACAACCTCCAGGTTTTGAAAATTCTAAAAATCCAAACCATGTATTCAAATTGACTAAAGCTCTTTATGGTTTGAAACAAGCTCCAAAAGCTTGGTATGAGAGATTAAGTAAATTTTTACTTAAAAATGAATTTACCAGAGGAATGGTTGATAGTACTTTATTCATTAAATCCAAAAACAAAAATATGCTAATTGTTCAAATATATGTGGATATTATTATATTCGGAGCCACAAATGAAGATCTATGTAAAGAATTTGCCACATGTATGCAAAAAGAATTTGAGATGAGTATGATGGGGGAGCTAAATTATTTTCTAGGATTACAAATAAAGCAAAAAAAAATGGAACTTTCATAAATCAAACTAACTACATCAAGGATATGCTCAAAAAGTTTGATATGGAACAAAGTAAACCTATAGGAACTCCTATGAGTACAATTACAAGTCTTGATAGAGATGAAAAAGGAAAGCAAGTAGACATCACACACTATAGAGGAATTATTGGTAGCTTACTATATTTAACTACTAGTAGACCGAATATTATGTTTAGTGTGTGTATGTGTGCTAGATTTCAATAAGCCCCCAAGGAATCACACTTAACAACCGTTAAGAGAATTCTTAGGTTCTTAGTAGGATCACTTGATTTAGGGTTATGGTATCCAAAGGACATGGATTTTAATATGATAAGTTACTTCGATGCTGACTATGCCGGATGTAAGATTGATAGAAAGAGTACAAGTGACACATGTCACTTTCTAGGACAATCCTTAGTATCATGGTTCTCAAAGAAACAAAATTCTATAGCTTTATCAACCACCGAAGCTGAATATGTGGCAGTGGGAAGTTGTTGTGCACAAATCTTATATATGAAACAATAATTAAAAGATTTCCATTTAGAATATAAAACAATACCAACAAAGTGTGATAACACAAGTGCTATAAATATATCTAAAAACTCAATTTCACACTCAAGAACTAAGCATATAGACATAAGACATCATTTTTTGAGAGATCATGTTCAAAGAGGATATAATTCTTGAATTTATAAATACAAGTGATCAATGGCCTGATATTTTTACAAATCCTCTAAGTGAAGAAAGATTCATACATATTATGAGGGAACTTGGGCTAATCCATATCAGAGAAGTGTATTAGAAATGAAATTTCAGAATTTTTATGCACTTCAAACATCTGATGTTCACACCCCAAACGTCTGAACACTGTAGCAGAAGGGTTCAGATGACTAAACCTAGGACTTCAAACGTCTGAACTCTTACTGACTTTTAAAATTCCAGTTTTTAGAACTTCAGAAATCTAAAGATAATCTTCAGACATTTGAAGTCGCGGGGTTTATATATTTTTCGTACACTAAACCCTAACTTCATATTTCTGAAGTTGTTTGCCTCATTCATTCGAACACTTTTCTCTTCATTTTCTCTCATTCTTACTTCAATCCAAAGCTTTTATCTTACAGAGATTTATTCCACGAAACCTAGGGTATCCAAAATTTCATGTCTTCATGCCTCGAATCAAGCAGACTGCAAACAAGGGTTCTTCATCAGGAAGGGAGACTCAAAATATTGAAAAATGGTTGGTTGCTCCTCGAGCTAGAATCCGTTATTGAAATTCTTTGAGTTCTGTAGAACCAATCTTAGGTAAAGTCCTGGATGTATCATTCTTTGCTACTGAATTTCCAGATATTCTTACTTAATTTCGAGATATTGGATGGCTTGATTTCATTACTCAATAACCCAAGGGTTGTTTTCCTCATTTGGTGAAAATTTTCTATGCAAATGTGACATATGAAGATGGGATTTTTTCTTCAGAAGTTAAAGGGAAGAAAATACTGCTAAATTCTGAAATATTATCTCCCGTTTTCAAAATTACTCCAGGAGAATTTAATTGTCCTATGTTTACTCAATCTTGGATCCTTGAACAAGGATTCACTCTTGAAGCTTTTCTTCCATTAATCATGACAAATGAACCCGTTTATTTTGCACATCATCCGTTATACAAGCAATTGAATTTAAAAGGCCAGATTCTCCATAAACTTGTTTGTAACAATATCATTCCAACACAAGGCTCTTTTGATCATCTTTCTTATATCGAATGTTTTGTTCTTTGGTGTTTGCTTAAAGGAAATAAACTAGACCTAGCTAGTTTAATCTTTAGATGGATGTGGACCAAGCTGGAATCTAATCGAGTTATTCTTCCTTATGGAGGAATTCTCACTCTCCTCTTTACTTACCTTAACATTACCAATATCTCTGAGTTTTTCATAAAAAGAACTCGATATGATCTTTTTAATGAAACTTCTCTTAAGCAAATGGGATATGATAAGGGAAGTTCTGGATGATATTTGAAAGCTGCAAGGACTACACGTGCACCACCTGCATCTGCAGCAGCTTCAGCTTCAGCCTCAGCCTCAGCCTCTGCACCAGTATCAATAGCTGCTCAATCCTCTTCTACACAAGAACTTGGCTCATCTCCAGATACACCTTCTTGGTTCTTATCCTTTCAAAAGGATTTCTCCAGTTTCTCCTCTGAAGTACGCACTGGACTTCAGAATATCAAAGAAAAGGTCACATCACTTGACAAACGGGTCACTCATATAGAACAATATCATGCTAAATCATCTACGAGAAGTGATCCCATGGACATTAGCTCTGCTCCTCAAAGTGGATATGATGATGAGGATGATGATGATGATGCTTCTGCAAAAAAAGAAGGAAATTCTTAAGAAGAAGGTGATGAAGGGAATACTGAAGAAGAAGGAACTCAAGAAGAAGAAGAAGAAGAAGAAGAAGAAGAAGAAGAAGAAGAAGAAGAGAAAGGAGATGGATCTGAGGAAGAAGTCTAGGAAAGCTAGAAGTTAACAAGTTTAGGCTACTATGTAACTTTTTGTTTAAAAGAATCAAAACTTATGTACCTCAATTTGTCTGTAATCATGCTCAAATGTAACTTTTTGTATGGAACATATATATATCATCCCTTTGTACTGATTAGCGAATGATTTTTTATGGTTCTTTATAATTGTATTACTCTTTTTGACTAATGACAAAGGGGGAGAGAGAGTGCCTATGCTTAGTAAAGATAAAGTTAAAGTACAAGTAAATGAAACTCTCAGGTCTATTGGATAACTATTGGATAAATGACACATTGGATAATTATTGGATAAATGATACAAGTAAATTTGATCTTGATGAATGAACTGCAACATATCTTGATGAACCATATGTGAACTTGATAAACTTGATATAAATGATTAAAACTAACATATATGGATATATGTATGAGAACTTGGCTCTTGGCTATATGTGAACTTAAAGTTGACATGGATATATGATAAAACTTTCTATGGCTTATAGCAAGGGGGAGTATTTTTTTTTTAGCTTGCTTGTTAATGTTCATAGTAAGGGGAGTACTTCATTTCACATAAAACCTTTATCTTTACTCCTTGTTTGTCATCATCAAAAAGGGAGAGATTGTTGGCCTAACAAGGTATTTCAATTGGTTTTGGTGATAACAAACAAAGGACTATTTAACTTGGAAAGGTTGAGTTTTGTGTTTCAGGAAATATGGATCAAGTATGGTAGCAAAGTTCAAGTATAGCTCAAGTATGGTTTAAGAGAAGATCAAGTATAAATCAAGTATGGGACAACTACTTAATGATTCAAAGAGAATCTAATATATTTGAAGCTCAAGAAAATTTTTCAAAGAATCTCAAGAGCAATGCATGAGAAAGAACTCAAGCATGTCTTACGAAGGCTTAGGAAACATATTTTTAAGTATTTCAAAAGTCAAAATATCATTTGAAATATCTTTTGAAGCATTTTCAAGAGATTATAAAGATTTAAGGACCTATTTAAGTATATTAAATTAAGTTTTATAAAGATCATAAAAGAGCAAATCAGTTTTGTAAAGAAAGATATTTTATAAAACAGGATTTTGAGAGATCAGATGACTGGAGTGAAGACTTCAAATGACTAAACTTCATGTTCAGACATCTGAAGAATTACTTCAGGTGTCCGAAGATTAAATGCAGAAACATGAAGATTTTATGAAACAAAATAGAAAGAGGCAGTAGTAGTTCACACGTCTCAACCTGCAACTTCAGACGCTTGAACCTGGAACCTCAGACGTTTGAACCCTGACTTTAGACATCTGACCCTATATCTAGTTCTATTTTTTAAGGGTTTTAGTAACTTCAGACGTCTGACCTCAAATCCTCAGACGTCTGAACACTGTTCAACGGGCAAAATTTTAAAAACCTTAATTTTTTTTATAGTCGTTTGAACCCCAAATTTTTTAACAACTTGAGAAATTTTTTAAGGAAACTCTTGCAACAAGGAAACCTTCTTGGAAGCCTATAAATACATGGTTCTTGTTAATTAAAAATACACCAAGCATTGAAATTCTCTCAAAGCTCTCTTGCTCTCAAAATCTCTTTTGATCAATCTCTTGCAAAGCTGAAAGTATTGTTGTTCTTATATTCTTGCTCATCAAATCCTGAACAATTACTGATTTCTCATCTGGAGAAAAGGAATTTGGTGAATTCTTTGAAAAGCTTCAAAAGTTTATTTCATTAATAATATTTTATCTTTTGAAGTACATAGTTTTGATTTGTACTAATCTACTCTTTGTGTGAGCTTCTCTTGTACACCAGCTTTTGATATTTCTCTTGTAGATTTTGGATGATTCCAGGCTGTTGGATCGTTGACCAAATAAGGGCATATTGTTTGGAGAAGGCAGGCTCTAGCCTTGGCCAAAGGAGTGGTTGTAAATAGGTGTTGTTCCCCCCGGTAATGAAACTGCTATTGTGGAACCCTTCGGTATTTTGACAAGGGCGAGGACGTAGGCTGTGTTGAAGCCAAACCTCGTAAAAAATCTTGTGTCTTTCTCTCAACTTTACTTTATATTCTATATTTTCTATTGTTGTATGATTTAAAATTGCAAGTTGCAAATTTTTAAGTGAAAAAGAAACAAAGACTCTTGATATTTAGAAAGTATGTTTTGATTAACCATTTGCGGAAATCCAAAAGGGAGTACGTTGGTTAATCTGCAAAAATCTTGATCAAGAGAAGTGCATACTAAAAGCTTACAGGGAAATCAACAAAAGCTCTAATATTCTTGGTTGAGTGATTGAATTACTTTGATTTCATTAATTGACTTGTGCATTTAAATTTTAGTATTTTTAAGTGTGATTATCATTTATTGATTGTTGTTTTATGGGTATTATAAAGAAAAGCTTAAAAATCATTAAAATTGAAAAGAATCCAATTCATCCCCCCGCCCCCTCTTGGGAAGCTATTCCTAATTTCAATATAGTTGATGTACACTCTCATCGACCCATCTTCCTTCCTCATAAATAATACTAGCGCTCCCCAGGAGACACGTTGGCCGAATAAACTCCTTATCCAACAGTTCTTGCAATTGTTCTTTCAACTCTTTTACTGCTGTTGGTTCCATTCTATACGACGCTTTAGAAGTTGGTGCTGTCCCAGGAACCAGATCAATAGCAAATTCTACCTTATGATCCGGAGGTAGTCCCGGCAAACCTTCAGAAAATACTTCAGGAAAATCCCTCACTACTAGGATATCCTCAACCCTCAACTCTCCTTATGATACTTCCTTCACACTAGCCACAAATCCCTAACAACCCTCCAATGGCAACCTCCTCGCCTGAATGGAGGATAACACTGTGGTGAGGCGCACACACATGGCCCCACAAATCTATACTCCTGTCCTCTTGGAGATCCAAACACTACCTTTTTCTAATAATAGCTAATACTGACCTAACTGATAGCTAGCCAGTCCATTGCCAAGATCAAAATAAACCAGTGCCTATAGGGCACTACAAGACTAGCAAACAATATCCTTCCCTGAATATCCGCTGGACAATCCTTAAACACCATTCTACATTTTACCATTTTTCCCTGTTGATTTAGCTGTAATCCCAAAAAAGGGGGTGAATTGGGTATTTTAAAACAATCTTTGAAACTTATTCACCGCTTAGTCCTTATGACTAAATTTAACCAATTACTTAGCAAGTTCATGTGAGATTATTCAACAAGCATACATGCAATGAAAATAATGAAGAGCGTTGCGGAAATTAAAAATATAAGGGAAGAGAGAAGACAAACGCAAATTTACGAAGTTCGGTCAACCCGGCCTACGTCCTCGCCTTAAGCAACCCACTCAAGGATTCCACTATAATCCTTGCTCCTTAAAGTGGGACGGAGCTTCCCTTACAATCCGCTGCTTTCAAAGGATACAACTTCCTCCTAATCTGATGCTTACAAGAGATACAGCTCTCTCCTCAAACCAGGTTCACAATTCGAACCGTGATTACAATATAATCTGCAAGACACTCAATGTTGCTTCTAACAAAGCTAGTGAGTACAATGGAAATTCCTAGCACATAATCATATGATGAAACTTGAAGCTCATAATGTATGTAATGATACAATCATTTAATGAATGATATAAGTTTCAATACACAATTTCTTTTTTCATCAAAACTCCCAAGTAATAATATATTTAAATGCTTTGGAGAATATTAGGGTTCTAGTTCACTTTGTGAAAATGCATGAAAATCTAATGTGAACTTAATAAAAAAAACTTTTTCTTAAATATTAGATCATTCAAAATGAACAACTTTCTTTCAAATATTCAATTACACAATGATCTTTGTAATATTCCAATACATATATATATATATATATATATGTATATATATATATATAATATGATTTCCAAAGATCACAAAGAAAATATAATGTTTTCCAGAAGATATCCCTTAATAATACAAACAATTTTGAACACTAAGGATATTCAATCAATTGTTTTAATATACCAAAAAAATAAATCTTTTAATTGAACACACACTTGAATCAAAACTGGTTAACCTATGGCAAAAAAACCTTTCTTGAGTTGTGATCTTATTTAAATAACCTATAAATAAATGCACCCAAGATCAATTACTCAGCTTATGTTCAATAACTGATTTAGAGATGAAAAGTTCTTTGGTATATCAATTTGCACGTTCATTTTTATTCTCATAAGAGTTTTTCATATATACTGATTTTCTTATTGGTATATCAATTTGCACGTTCATTTTTATTCTCATAAGAGTTTTTCATATATACTGATTTTCTTATTGATATATATATATAAAATCAGTATATATGAAAAACTCTTATGAGAATAAAAATGAACGTGCAAATTGATATACCAAACCTCAATACCAACAAGGATTGCACAATGATTTCTAGATTGTCTCTTGAAAAAATGCAGTAGCCTTAGTTCAGATTCTATGTAAGAACTTGAAATCCCAATCTAAAGTTTCAGCAGTATGATCAAAGTTGAGTTAAATATGCAATCTCCTCAAGCGAATGCCAATTGTTTGCTCTCTTCTATTTCAAAAGTCTTGACTCACGTACTAGGGTTTAGATATTAAATATATAGGTGTCTTACCCTTAGAATCAATCTTAGCCGTTGGATCAAAAAATATCTCGCAAGTTCTCTTATTAAAAATTAAATTTTTAAGTTTTCCAGCAAGTTCAGGTGACTAAGGTTTAAGTCCAGGCGACTGAAGTTCCTTAGAGCTTCGAAAAAAATTAACTTAGACACAGGGTCAAGCGATTGAAGTGGAGGGTTCAGGCGACGGAAGTTGACTTTAGTCTACCGAAGTGTCTTGGCTAGGTTTTGTATTTCACCATTAATTTTTCAGGTGACTAAACTTAATCTTTAGGCTTCTGAAGAAATTCTTCAGGTGACTGAGGTTGAGTTTAGGCTACCGAAGTGACCATTTCTTGAATTTCTTCTTTCTAGTTCAAAAATATGTTTTGCTTTCTTTCTTAGGTCTTTTATAAAAATACTTTTCAAGGTTTTAAAAATATTTCTAAGTACATGAAAGTCCCCCTAATGATGTTCATGAAATGCATGAGTCCTAAAGTCATTCTAGTTCATGATTTGAGCCTTAAATTAAATCATATGAAAATGTAAATACATAAGTTCTATGTACCCATTCCCATGACGCTCTTGAACTTGTTGCTTGCTTCTTCATTCCTGTACTCTTGAGTTCCATGGATCTTGCCCAGATATGTATGTTTTACTCTTTATGGCTTAAATGACTTGTTATGCTTCCATGCATGTTTAATATAGTTCATGTTCACAAACTTAATGCACAGATCAAATACCAAGTGATTTTTTATTATCAAAACCAGATTGGACTCGTAGAGTCAACAATCTCCCCCTTTTTGATGATAACAAATATACGAGAAAAAATATAGAATAAAATGGGTTACGTCTAACAAGGCTCCCCCTCAAAGAATGCATCAAATATTCAGTAAGTGAAATATGCTCATGCCAAATGAAATATGCTCATGTTCATACACACGTTGTTTAACCTAATGCCAAATGAAATATGCTCATGTTCATACACAAGGTGCTTAGCCTGATTCTTCTCTAATAGTATGATTTTTCTCCCCTTTACACAATTAGATTTTCCAAAAAATTTTGCTTCTGATTTTTCAAATAATTTGTGCTATTATACTTCTCCCCCTTTTGTACAATTAGTTTTGCCAACAATTTTTGCTCCTGATATTTCTCTCCCTTTGGACATCAACAAAAAGGTGTATAATAATACATGAGTGGACATAAACTTATATTTTTTTCTCCCTCTTAACTCTTAAAGTTTTAAACTTATTCAACCATCACATTTGAAAAATTTTACTTCTCCCCCTTTTGACATCAACCATCCCCCTTGCTAATGCATAACTCTGTGTTCTGGAATGTAAGTTGCATTGTGAACATACACAGTATGTCAAATTTCAAATTGATTAATGTGAGGATATCAAATGTTAATTAATGTGATACCAAGTGGGAACAAGTGAGCTAAATATGAAACTTTTGTCAAATTGTGAGTATTAAGTGACGTTGCTCCCCCTAAATTATGTCATTTATTGTAATTCTAGGCAACCTCTTGACTATGCATCAAGCCTAATTCTCGCCTAATTTGGATAAACTTATCCTTCAAAAGTGGTTTCATGAATATGTCTGCCCATTGATCATCTTTGCATACAAACTCAAGTGTCACATCTCCTTTTTGCATATGATCACGAAGAAAATGATGTTGTATTTCTATATGCTTAGTTCGTGAATGTAATATGGGATTCTTTGAGATGTTTATTGCACTTGTATTATCGCATCTTATAGGGATTGTTTCATAACTTAACCCAAAATCCATCAGTTGTTGCTTCATGTATAGTGTTTGAGCACAACAACTACTTGCCGCTATGTATTCGGTCCCAACTATGGAAAGAGCAACTGAATTTTGCTTCTTGGAAAACCAAGAGACTAACGAATGTCCTAATAAATGACAAGTAAAACTCGTGTTCTTCCTATCCACTTTGCTACCAGCAAAATCAGCATCCAAATAACTGATAATCTCAAAAGATGTGTACTTAGGATACCATAATTCAATTTCCACGGTTCCTATTAGGTATCTAAGTATTCGTTTAACAGCTAGCAAATGTGACTCTTTTGGTGCAACCTGAAATCTTGCACACAAACATACGCTAAACATTATGTCAAGTCTGTTGGAAGTCAGATAAAGTAGGCTACCTATCATTCCACGATAAAGCTTGACATCTACTGGTATACCTTGTTCATCTTTGTCTAATTTCAATGAAGCACTCACAGGTGTGCCTAGTATTTTTCCATCTTCCATATTAAACTTTTTAAGTAGATCTCTAATGCGCTTCGATTGATTTATAAATATTCCATGTTTTTCTTGTTTAATCTGAAGTCCTAGAAAGAAATTTAGTTCACCCATCATGCTCATTTCAAATTCATTTTACATAGTATTAGCAAATTCATCCTCAATTGCTTCACTCACATTCTTAGGTTCTTATTGAGATAGAGAGGCAAAATGACTCATTATATTCCTAAGTGATGATCGTGTGGCTACTCCACGTAATGGTTTACCTATCATTTGATCAATGGGACGATTCTTTATGTATTTCCATTTTCTGGGTGGTTCATTAACCTCATTTTCACCCCTATGCTAATTGACCTAGTTGTATTAGGTGTCGCTCCAGCCGTTAAGTGAGCATTAGTGGAATCCTCGGGCTTGCGAGTTAGAGGTGAGGATGTAGGCACAGTTAGTTGAACCCCGATAATATATCGTGTGTCTATTTACATTTCAACACTTTATATTTATTGCACATGTATGTTGTTGTGTGAATGATGCGCATGATTTAAATTCCACATATTATACTTATTGACACATTTGGGTAGACTGACCCTAGGTTGTGAATCTGTTACTGAGCTAGTTGAACCTAAGGGAGAAATTTTTAAATACCCGATTCACCCCCCCTCCCTTAAGAATACACCAAATCAAACATGGGCACCACTCCAAAATTAGGGTAAGTAGGATATTTTTAATATTAAATTAATTATTGGGAGTGTATGGGCCTAGGAGATGTTAAATGATAAATATTTTGGGGTTGAACTTATTAAGTTAGGATTTTTGAAATACAGGGTTTCGTTTTCCGTTCGATTTAGGCAGATTTTCGAGGAATAGGTAAGGGAAATAAAATTATAGTAGACTTTTTATTGAATTTGAATCGGTTATTTTCGAGTATACGAATAGTATATTTACAGTATGATTTTTTGAATGGTTTAGGCAATTGAAAATAATTATTTTTTATTATAATTCATATTTGGAAAAAAATGTGTTGCATGAGAATAATCCTTTATAATTAACTGGTTGTAAATACTGTCTAGTTGTGAATACTGCTTGGTTGTGAACACTATTTGGTGGTGAATACTGTTCGATTTTGAATATTGCCTGTTTGTGTGTATACTATCTGCTGTGAGTGTAAACGTACAGTTAAATACGTAGCTGCCCTACACGTATAGTGAAATACGCAGTTGCCCTATGTGGACCACATACTTTGACATATGTAGCTGCCCTATGTGGGCCACGTATAGTGAAGTACGCAGTTGCCCTATGTGGGTCAGTACTGTGACATACGTAGTTGCCCTATGTGGGCCACGTATTGGGTAGCACGCAGTAATCCTATATGGGCCACATACTGAGATCAATGGAATGTATTGTTTTCTTATGTGGATGAACTGCGGTGTATATGTTTGTAGACTATGTGAGATGATTGATGTGAGTATGTGTGAATACTGGTATGAGAATATTAATGGCAAAGTAAATCTCTCTGCTCGGGGGCTTACTGTGAAAGGTGAGTACCCTGATCGGTATCAGTTGTAGCCACGCCTGAATTAAAGGGTACGGTTACAAACGGTATCAGAGCAAAGGGAAGGTACATGTTTGAGCGTGTAATCTTTCCTATCCTCGGGAATTTCGCCGATAAATATTTATGTTTGTGTGCTTGAATACATATGTGTATGCTCTATTATGGTGGACTAAGAAATGGCTATATTATATATATATATATATATATATATATATATTGAAACTATTCTGCCACACACTGCTATAGTTTATTTCTTCCTTACTGAGACAAGTCTCACCCCCAACGAATTATTATCTTTTCAGTTCCTTCGGGTGATCAAGCTTAGAAGGCTCCGAGGGCGGGGTTAGTTACTTTTTGTGAAGTTTAGGTGGTTGTAAGAATAGATATATGTTCAGTTTATATTTTGATATTTTTCTGGCGATGTAATATGGAGTATCTGTTATAATCCTTTTTGGGGTTGTATAAATTAGAACTCTGGTATTTTATTTGAGGTTGTTTAATTATTTCTCTGCGTGAATGGTATCAAAGACGGTTAATAGTCTCATCACACCCCGAGCCCCACCTAACGGGTTCGAGGCGTAACAAAGTGGTATCAGAGCTTTAGGTCATAGATTATGTAGACTTTAGGGTGGATTATAACCAGAGTATAGGTTCAAGTTAGGAAAAGGATAGATGCGGGTAGATTAAGGTATTGATAGGAGTTTAGGTTTTGTCTCATAGCCTGGAGGCAGAAATCCCTTGACGAACTTCTATGATTTTCTGAATCAGTCAACGGTTTTAAAAAAACCATGGTAAATCCAGCAACGGTGATGTTTCCAAGCAAAGAGACTGAAACTTGGAATTAGAACTTAAAGGTTAAAATGACTGGGGTTAATTGGGTGTTGGATGTTTAATTGAGGATTTGAATATTAATATGGTTTCTTGTTTTATAACTGTGCAAGTTATGTTAAGATGTGGAGATTTTAAACTTGCCTCTGTTATTTCTTCAAGATGGATCCTAGAGATAAAGGCATGGATGATGGAGGGGAGAACGAGTTGGGGGCTTCCAGTGGAGATGAGATTGAAACGTCCCGACTATTGTGAGGTATAACTCAGCACGTCAGAGAAGAGATAAGGCGGGACCCCAAGGGTGTATAATTTCCAATTCTTACAGTGATCTTATTCTGTACTCAACTCTGTCTTTAGGGTTTATAATTTCTAATTCTTAATAAGTGAACATTTAATTGCAAATAAATTTTAAAAAATTTTGGGATTTATTAATTATTCCAATAATCCCCCAATTCCTGGAAGTCGATATTGATTTGTACTATAACGTGATTCAACTTCCAATGATTAATGCATAACCTCAATGCCCCACTATGTCTCTTAGTGAATAACATAGGTGCAACCTATAATGATATACTAGGTCGAACAAATTCCTTGTTAAGGAAGTCTTCTAGTTGCACCTTAAGTTACCTTAGTTCAGTTGATGTCATTATATAGGAAGCAATCGACATAGGCTCCGCTCCTAGCACCAAATTGATATTAAATTCAATCTCCTCTTGAATATAGGCCTGATAAGTCATCTAAAAAGAATATCTAGAATTTCATCACCTATGCGTAAAGAAGTTTGGGATTCGTTAACTCGTATATTTCTTTCATTGCTACTACAAACCCCAAACATGTGCATAAATTCACAAGCTCCTAAGATGTCAAATATGAGAGCTTGTTAGTTGGAAGGAAACCATCACTCCATTTGAATCTCCGAGTACTACTTCCTTTCGGAAACAATCAACTAGGTGTATGATCAATAGATAACCACCAATGGTTAGCCTCATTTTAAATGGAGAACTTGGAATGATAAATCATACTCATCAAGGATCATACCTGCTCAGACATCCCAAACCAGGATGTGTAATCTTTTGCCTGTTATATCAAATGTATAAAAGGCACTTCAAAACTCTCATTATAACTTTGTAATTCGTTTAAGTAAAAATTATATGATCTTCTAAACATTCCCTAGAGTTCTAATCATCAAATTCCTTTTCAATGTGAAACTAATACACAAGCTTACACTTTTAAATCAAGGTAAGGTATTATTTTCCTACTAAATTGATTCCTAGATTTTTCTTATTTCCAATAGTTTCAAGATTCCACTTCTATCTTATGTTGGCATACATTGAATATCAAAATATAGTTGAAAAATATCCTCAAAGAAAAACAGGGATTGCAATTATGGCAAGGCTAAGTCATGGTATACTGACTTCAAGTCAACCATTACCTTGCTCCAGTGACTAGACAAATTTGCAATAAACACGTACCTTGGTGTTCGGTACAGAATACATTACAAATGAATTTGTTTAGTCAGCTATGATCAATGATCGAATATTATCTGGCAGCACAAATCTTGTGTGGAATGGACCAGGAAGGAAAGGGTGACATTTATTTATACTAGATAGTTGCTAATGGTAGAAAAATCATATTCTGAGGATGGCCTCAAGAGCCACAATCAATTATAGACAACAACAAAAGACTCCACATTAGGCTGTATACAAATCAAATCCCAATCGAGCTGATGCCTAAGCGATTAAATTGGTGTACCATTGCCAAGTAGGATTCGCACAAATAGAGCAAAAAAAATAAAATAAAACTCTAGATCCTAGTATACATGGTTTTCCTTCTGGATACCAGATTGTTAAAGATCTGAGTATCATTATGATTTTTCTTCTAAGTAAGTTGATAAAAATGATTTTGTTAGGTGTAATTTGATTCACAGGATCCTTCAAGTCACTTGGCAATGTGATGTCCATGACATCTTATTCTCAAGTTTGTTTTCAGCTTATGGTGGGAGCATCACTTCCCTGGGAATAAAGAATTTCCACAAAACATAGAAATCAAATTGTTGCCCACTTAGTATCTTACATTTTTATGGGCATCTTATTTTTAGGATTACACTATCCCCACTATTTTGGCCGACTTATGGAAATATGAAAATATGTAGTCGATGCACACTGTCATTGACCCATCTTCCTTCCTCACAAATAATACTAGCGCTCCTCAGGCGGCACTCTAGCTGAATAAACTTCGTATCCAACAGTTCTTGCAACTGTTACTTCAACACTTTTAGTGCTACTGGTGCCCTTCTATATGGCGCTTTAGAGGTTGGTGTTGTCCCTTGAAACATATCAACAACAAATTCTACCTTACGATCAGGAGGTAATCCTGGAAAACCTTCAGAAAATATATTAGGAAAATCCCTCACTACTTGGATATCCTCAACACTCAACTCTCGTTCTGATACTTCTTTCACACAGGCCACAAATACCTGACAACCCTTCGATGACAACCTCCTCGCCTGAATGGCGGATAACAATTGTGGTGACGCGCACACACATGACCCCACAAATCTATACTCCTGTCATCTTGGAGATCTGAACACTACCTCTTTCTGATAATAGTTAATACTGACCTAGCTGATAGCTAGCCAGCCCATTGCCAAGATCAAAATAAACCAGTGCCTATAGAGCACTAAAAAACCAGAAGACAATATCCTTCCCTGAATATCCACTAAACAATCCTTAAACACCCTTCTACATTTTACCATTTTTCCTTGTTCATTTAGGTGTAATCTAAAGGGGGGGGGGTGAATTGGGTATTTTAAAACAATCCTTGAAACTTATTCACCACTTAGTTCCTATGTCTAAATTTAACCAATTACTCATCAAGTTCGTGTGAGATTATTCAACAAGCATAAATGCTATGAAGATAATAAAGTGCGTTGCAGAAATTAAAAAGATAAGGGAAGAGAGAAGACAAACGCAAATTTACGAGTTTCAGCCAAGCCGGCCTATGTCTTCGCCTTGAACAACCCACTCAAGGATTCCACTGTAATCCCTACTCCTTAAATTGGGACGGAGCTTCCCTTACAATCCGCTGCTTACAAAAGGTACAACTTCCTCCTAATCTATTGTTTACAAGAGATACAGCTCTCTCCTCAAACCACGTTCACAATCCGAACCATTATTACAATATAATCTGCAAGACACTCAATGTTGCTTCTAACAAAGCTAGTGAGTAAAATGAAATTCCTAGTACATAATTATATGATGAAACTTGAAACTCAGAATGTATGTAACGATACAATCGTTTAATGAATGATATAAGTTTCAATACACAATTTCCTTTTTCATCAAAACTCCCATGTAATGATATATTTAAACGCTTTGGAGAATATTAGGGTTCTAGTTCACGTTGCAAAAATGCATGAAAATCTAATGTGAACTTATTAAAAAAAAATTGTCTTGAATATTAGATCATTCAAAATCAACAACTTTCTTTCAAATATTCAATTACACAATGATCTTTGTAATATGTCAATATATATACACAATATGATTTCTAAAGACCACAAAATGAATATAATGTTTTCCAAAAGATATCCCTTAATAAAATAAACAATTTTGAACACTGAGGATATTCAATCAATTGTTTTAATATACCAAAAAAATAAATCATTTAACTGAACACACACTTGAATCAAAATTGGTTAACCTAAGGCAAAAAAACTTTTCTTGAGTAGTGATCTGATTTAAATAACCTATAAATAAATACAATCGAGATCAATCACTCAGCTTATGTTCAATAACTGATTTAGAGATGAAAAGTTCTTTGAAAGATATATATATATATATATATATATATATATATATATATATATATATATATCAATAAGAAAATCAGTATATATGAAAAACTCTTATGAGAATAAAAATGAACGTGCAAATTGATATACCAAACCTCAATACCAACAAGGAGTGCACAATGATTTCTAGATTGTCTGTTGAAAAAATGCAGTAGCCTTAGCTTAGATTCGATGTAAGAACTTGAAATCTCAATCTAAAGTTTCAGCAGTATGATCAAAGTTGAGTTAAACGTGCAATCTCCTCAAGCGAATGCCAAAGGTTTGTTCTCTTCTCTTTCAAAAGTCTTGACTCACGTACTAGGGTTTAGATGTTCAACATATAGGTGTCTTACCCTTAGAATCAATCTCAACCGTTGGATAAAAAAATATCTCACGAGTTCTCTTATTAAAAATTAAAATTTTAAATTTTCACGCAAGTTCAAGCGACTGAGGTTTAGGTCTAGGTGACTGATGTTCCTTAGAGCTTCAAAAAAAATTAACTTGGACACATGGTCAGGTGACTGAAGTGGAGGGTTCAGGCTCCTGAAGTAACAAGTTTAGGCTACTGAAGTTGACTTCAGTCTACCGAAGTGTCTTTGTTAGGTTATATGTTTCACCATTAATTCTTCAGGCGACTGAACTTAATCTTTAGGCTTCTGAAGAAATTCTTTAGACGACTGAGGTTGAGTTTAGGCTACCGAAGTGACCATTTCCTGAATTTATTCTTTCTAGTTCAAAAATATGTTTTGCTTTCTTTCTTATGTCTTTTATAAAAATAATTTCCAGGGTTTTAAAAATATTTCTAAGTACATGAAAGTCCCCCTAATGATGTTCATGAAATGCATAAGTCCTAAAGTCATTCTAGTTCATGATTTGAGCCTCAAATTAAATCATATGAAAATGTAAATACATGAGTTCTATGTACCCATTCCCATGACGCTCTTGAACTTGTTGCTTGCATCTTCATTCTTGTATTCTATAGTTCTATGGATCATGCCCAGATATGTATGTTTTACTCTTTATGGCTTCCATGACTTGTTATCCTTCTGTGCATGCTTAATATAGTTCATGTTCACAAACTCGATGCACATATCAAATACCAAATGATTTGTCATTATCAAAACCGGATTGGACTCATAAAGTCAACATTCCTATTGGTGTGGCTACAAATAATTTGATGTCTAACAATTAAGTTTCCATCCTACACGGTCTGATATATTCCCAAGAAATAAACGAATACATTGCTTCTAAATCACATAAAACAATAACTTTAACTGAAATTATAACTTTACTATCGGTGACTATGTCTCTTGCCACCTCAGTATCTCCCGGCATCAGTGGATAAACTTGCGCCAAAGCAGTACTCATCTGCTGTCCACCTCGAAGTGCCTGATAGCCTCTATATGGTCGAGGAGCAACCACTATCGCTGGAGGTGCCTGACAACTTCTCAAAATATGTCCAGCCTAATAGCACCGATAACAGACAACCTCCCTCACTCGACACTCTCTCGGGTGTCTCCTGTAGCATCTGGGAAAAAGAAGGGGGCATCGGTCTATCTTGTACCGCTCGACCTCCCATCCCTTGTAAAAAGTCAGGTTTTGGCATATGAGCTCCAGACTTTCCAAAAAATTCTTTATTTGTATTAAACTTAACGTAGGAGATGCTTGGAACTTTTGTTTTCTGTTTAAATGATGTTTTTCAAACTATGTACTATGTATGGTCTATTTTTACCCAAATGAGTGTGGCATATGATAATAAATGGAATATACTGAACTATGTAATACGTGCATGAACTATGGGAACTAAAGTTCCAAATTGTTATCAGAAAATATGGAAAACAGGTACTGGTTAGACACCGAGCCCTATATATGAAAAGGGTTAAACCGAGAGAGTGTGTGCCAGTTTATACCACATTGTGAATGAAAGAAAAAATGCATGAATGAGTTTATGAAAATACTGGAACTGTACAGGTGATTTATGAATTGGAAACAAGTTAATTTGTCTTATTGTAAATTGTATATATGATATTGGGAACCGCCGCTTGTTACTATGAGAGTCTTAAAAAGCTCAATATTATATGGAAGCCTTCAAAAGCTTAAGCGCGGTACCGTTGCTTTAATTCAGGTATAGTGCAACCACACATCTTTTTTCCAGTGTGAGTACAGAGATAGTTGGCTGCGTAAGTGTGGCCACTACTGAATTAAAGGACCAGGTGGATTAGATTTAGTCGGACTATAATAACCATAATGACTGACAGTGCCTACGCAAGGTAGGGCTTGATCAGGGCTTTATGATTGCACAACCCATGCCACGGGGTAGTACTGGTATTAGTTTGATTGTTTCGAAGCTGGACGGTGTTCTAAATATGCATATACATGATTTAAAAACTAAAACGGGCACAGTCACAGGTTTGAGTACCGGGCGGAGGGATTGTATAGTGTATGGGCCTGTATCCTACCCTAACCTCGGGAGCTCTTGCTTGTTATGATGCTAAACTATCTATTGCAGGAATTATATCTATATATCTCCTATATTACAAGATTGAGAATGCTTTAAGTATGTAACTGCTTTCTATTGGTTTAAATACATGTTATCACACACTGATGTAATATCTTCCACCTTACTAAGAAGTGTCTCACCACAACATACGACCTTTGTTTCAGGCGCTGCAAAACGTTGGTGGTAGTTTCTAGAGGCACTTGGAATGTCGTATTGTGTGTAGTTAACGTAAGTGTTTTGTATATGCAATAGACTTAGTCTAGAATATCTTTTTGGGGATTGTGAGAATAGATTATGTTTTAAGTACGTATGAATGTATGTAAGGATACAGTTAGAACTGTGGTATGTCTATTAGATTCCATATGAATGTTTATGTTTTTCGCTGTGCATGAGAATATAGATCAGTATGAAACACCCGTATGCCACTTTCAGGGCGGGTTGTATATGTATGTTTATTAGAGACAGGTGTGTTATATAGGTGTAGTAGCACTCTGGGGCCATACAAAAAGGGTCAAAGCGTCACAAGTTGGTATCAAAGCCTTAACCAGTAGGAAGTGTGACGTGATTCACATTGCCTTGTTATGGAAATATTCAGTGTAGCACCTCGGACCCGCCATGCAAAGCCCGGCGTGTTATGAGACCAATCATACGTCTCTGATACCATTCACACAGTAGAATTAATTAATTAACCACAAACAAAATACCAAAGTGCTATATTTACATATGCAAACCTATAAAAAGGTACATTCCATTCTTCATATTACATAGCCAAGGCAAAATATTAAACATAAAACTATACACGTATCCGTTCTAGTATCCACTCACAAAACTAACCCTGCCCTGGAGCTATCTAAGCTCGATCACCTAGAAGACCTGAAAACATTAAATATTCGCCGGGGTGAGACACCTCTCAGTAAGGAAGAAATAAGTTACAACTATGTGTGGCTGAAGTGTTTAGTATATAATTACAAAATATACATACAGTTGTATTTCACTATCAATAGCAGCTGAAAAAATGCTTTCTTAATCAAATCATTGGCGACTTCTCTGTCACCGAATCATATACACAAATATAATTATTTTTACTGATAATTCCCGAGAATAGGGAAGTCTACCCATCTATTCAAGTAGATTCCCTCTGCTCTAGTGCTAATATCAGGGCACTTACCTTTCTCAGAAAGCCCTTAGGTTATGTATCCAGGTAAAGTCTCCCAGAATAAGGAAGGTCATCCGCCCATACAAGTGACTTCCCTCTGCTCTAGTATCCACAGATAATTACCAGAGCACTTGCCTTCTTCAGCAAGGCCTCAGTTGGAGATTTCGACTTACCATAAATACTCATGAAATTAATGTTACACATATCCAATGTCGTTATTTCACAGAGTTCCACACATATACGCATACCACAACCAATCCACACAGGATAATTCACATAGTCTTCATTCCCACCCACATAGGGTTCATATCCACATTGAATACAATGTCCACACAAGACTCTAATCCATATAAAATACATGTCCACACAGGACTATCAACCACACAGGTTACACGGTCTACACAGGACTAATCATCACACAGATTACAAAGCATACCACCCTTTTCATGGTAAATAGGTAAAACAAACTCCTTATATTACTGCCAATGTTTTACCCCACAATAAAAACACCCATATAACAACCTCCTCATACCACTGCCAACATTATATGACTATTATATCAAGTATGATATAACGACCTCTTCATACCACTGCCAACGCTATATCGCAATTTACATGAATCACGGTACAAATCAATAACAAAACCAACCACTCAAGCATATCCACGCATCTACCACAGTATACACAATTAGACAGTATCCACAACCAATCAGTATTTTCAACCAAGCAGAATTTGCAACCCAAATAGTATTCACAATCACACAATAAATCATAATTCCGCAGTACTCGCAACCATTTAATTTTCGAAGTTGTTTTCATTCCACACAATTTTTCCCAATATAGTATATAATCAAAAACAATATTTTCAATACCTTCACCATTCAAAAAATTATACCAATATATATATATATATATATATATATTTATTTTATACCCAAATTTGACCTATTTAAAATTAATAAAAAGCTATTATAAAGTATTTCCCCATACCTGCTCCTAAAGATTCTGCCTAATATCAAACAAAAACGAGACCCTATATCCTAAAAATTCCAACTTACTCAAATCTCAGAAAAACACTCATTTAATACTTCCTATATTCCATATATTTCAAAAAAAAATGATAAAACCCTAAAATATCTTACTTATCCTAATTTTGGGATGGTACCCCAAAACCCCAAATTTACGATCAGCTTCTACAGCTTTGTAGAGAACAATCCTACGAATCTCATGGTGGTTCCGGATCGTCAAATCGGATCAAATCCAACCCAAAATCGAAGAGAGAAGGCAGAGGGATCATTTCTTAGAGAGAGAAAATGAAAAACCCCAAATTTTCCTCGTTAAAAATGAAAGCAACTCTATTTATAAGCAAGGACTCGTCGACAAGACCATCAGTTCGTCAACGAGTTTCTGAATATCTTAAACCCTCTTGGTAACTCCTCGTCGATGAGACATGTGCCCTCTCGATGAGCCAAGGAAGAACGCTCATCAACGAGACCAGTTGGTTCGTCAATGAGTTCTCACTGACCTTTCTTTTAAAAATTCCTTTTCCTTCCTTTTTCCCCTTTTCCATTTCTTTTCTTTTATTATTTTTATTAATTAAATTTTTTGGGTCGTTACATTCAAAGTTTAGGTTACTAAGTTTTGTAGACTAAACTTTACCAAAGTATAGAATGAGAATAAGATCTTTGAGTTAGCTTTGTATACCTAGAGACAGAAATCCACTGATAGACTTCTGTGTTTTTCTGATCAATTAAGGGTTTAGAAAATCACAGCAATCTATTAACAGTTTCGTTTCCAAGTAGAGGGGTAGAACTTGAGTTAGAATGATAATGTTGAACTATCAGGGTATGTCAGTAGTACGAATATTGATTTAGGAAAATGAGTTTATAATATTGTGGTATTAACTGATAAGTAAGTTATTAAGCTTCTAATCGATTTTCACAATTGCTTCTTTAGGATGGAGTTTAGGGACAATATTGCCAACGTAGGAGGCAGTAGTAGCGAGGGTGTTAGCTATGAGGCTGGCAGTGACTCTACAATGGTACTATGGGATTTCAAATAGCAGCTTATGGCTAAGATAGTGCGAACAAATAGGGGGCAAGACCGTCCCATGCCTAAGTTAGGTTGTTCTATAGATCAATTCACCCGACTAAAGCCTCCTATTTTCGTAGGAAGTGCATATCCGATTCAAGCTGAGAATTGGATTTGAGAGATCGAAAAAATCTTGGATGTTCTAAACTGCACTAAGAAACCAAAAGTAGCCTTTACAACGTTCAAGTTGACACACGAAGCACAGAGATGGTGGGAATCACTAAAGATTCTGGAGGAGCATCGACCTATTCCAGTAGTGATGATGTGGGCCCACTTCAGAGATATATTCTTTGAATGGTACTTTCTAGCCACTGTCAGAATGCAAAAAAAGGAGGAATTTATGAGTCTGACGCAGGGTCAGCTAACAGTTCAGCGGTACACTGCCAAATTCTAAAAGCTATCCCGATTTGCTCCATTCATGATTCCGGATGAGGCAATGAAGGCTTGAAAGTTTCAAAAAGGTCTGAAAAAGGAGATTCATAAGCAAACAACAATTTTGCAGCTTTAGGACTTTGCTACTTTGGTATACAAAGCCACTGTAGTATAGGAGAGTCTGCTGGAGGATTCTGAGGTTCAAATCCCAAATAAAAGGCTAGTATCTCCCAGCTCTTCTTCTGGTGCTAGGCAGGGCAACTAGAAGAAGAAGAACAACAGTGGTGCATTTTAGAGTACCTTAACCCCTCCTGATTGTCCTTCGTGTGGTAAGAAGCACTTTGGGGATTGTAGGCAGAGTACAGGGGCTTACTTTCGGTGTGGTAAGCTGCGACTTCAGATTAAAGATTATAGCCTACAGAGGAACAGCGAAGCCCCACAATATTCATATAAAGGAGGTGCTCAGGCGTAGCATGGTGGTCAACAAGGGGGTATAGCCCAGGCAAGGATGTATTCCCTTACTCCTGATGACGCAAAGAACGCTCGAGATGTAGTCACAAGTATCACTAACATGATTCCCAATAAAGCTGTTATATTATTTGATTCAAGGGCAACGCATTCCTTTATCTCCTGAGGATTAATTAAACTTTGTGGATTAGAGGTTCAATGGTTAGATTATGAACTGGTAGTGGCTACGCCATCAGGGTTGGTAGTCGTATGTAGTAAAGTGATCTATGACATTCCAATAGAAATTCGAGAAAGGATATTACCAGCCAGTCTTATTGTATTTGACATGCATGACTTTGATATCATCCTTGGGATGGACTGGTTATCTACCAATTATGCCAGTATTGATTGCCACACGAGAGAGGTGGTGTTTAGACCTCTAGGGGAATAGGATTTCAAGTTCTTAGGATTGTGTGTGCACTCAGCACCACGGATCCTTTCAGCCATGCAGGCTAAGAAGTTACCCCTAGAGGGATGCCAAGGGTACCTAGTATTTGTGAAAGACACACCGGAAGAATAACGTAAACTGGAGGAGATTCCTGTAGTGTGCGAGTTCCCAGATGTGTTTCCAAAATACTTGTTAGGATTACCTTCAGATCATGAGGTGGAGTTTGTAATAGAGTTGGTTCCAAGTATAGCACCAATATCGAAAGCTCCATATCATATGACTCCGGTAGAATTAAGAGAGTTGAAGGGGCAGCTTCAAGAGCTACTAGATAAGGGCTACATTCAACCGAGTGTTTTGCCCTGTGGAGCACCGATACTATTTGTAAAGAAGAAGGACAGGTTGATAAGGATGTGCATCGACTACAGAGAGCTTAACAAGGTGACGGTAAAGAACAAATACCCGTTACCCAGGATTGATGATCAGTTTGACCAGTTACAGGGCACACAGATATTCTCTAAGATCGACCCATGATTTGGGTATCACCAGTTGAAGGTGACATCGGAGGACGTACCGAAGACAGCCTTTTGAATCCAATATGGCCATTACGAATTTATGGTTATGCCATTTGGTCTGACAAATGCACCTGTGGCATTTACGGATTTGATGAATAAGGTCTTTCATGAATACTTAGACCAATTTGTCGTGGTATTCATAGATGACATCCTAGTGAATTTTAGGAGTGTAACGCCCCGACCCCATGAGTGGGCCCGAAGTGCTACTAATCAATTCATTTACCTAATAATACACATTCTAATATCATTTATGCAGCGGAAATTAAAACTAAAATCTTTCAACAAATACAACACCAGAGTTTTCTACATCCATCTACGTTCTAGCATACAACATACATCCACCTGTATTCACATAAATACATATCTCCAATACATAATCCCCAAATTTTAGTATGTTTCACAACCATCTATCACTCAAAAGACTTAAACATAAAACATAAAATATTTACATTCCCAAAACATCAAAATTATACCCTTTTCCTCAAAGTTGCTATAATAGCTCGAGCTCTCCAAGCTCGATCTCATGGAAGTCCTGAAAAAGATTAGTTCATATTCGGGTGAGACACATCTCTGTAAGGGAAGAAACAATATATTAAAATAGTCTGTGGTTAACATGAGTTTATATATGACATATTATTTAACATTTGAAAATCGTTAACATAATTTTTGAAATCATTCCCTGAACCTAATCAAACACATACAAATGTTTAACCCACGAGATTACCCGAGGATAGGGGTAATTACCCACCCATACAAGTAGCACCCCTCTGCTCTGATATTTAGGCAACCCAAAGGTCGCAGCTAAAGTATACCAGGGCACTCACCTTACTCAGTAAGCCCTCAAGTGATAAATTGATCTCGTACTCACACAGTTCATACAAAACGTTTATTAGCAAAGGCCCTAAGGATAGGGAAATCTACCCGCCCATACAAGTAGGTTCCCTCTGCCCTAGTACGTTATGCGGCTACTGCCACATCTATAGCTACTAGTGCACTCGCCTTACTCAGCAAGCCCTCAGGAGAAAGGTACGCCTCGCCCAATCGTAACATGTTCTACGTACATACAAACTTCTAATATCATAATACATCATTCTTTCTATCATTATTTAATCATACACATCTGTTCATATTCATGACTTAACATTTCATTGTCACTTTAAGTGACTCTTTCCCATTTTACATTGTTCACGTTTCACATTTCATTTCCATTTCATTCATTTCCTTTTTCATTTCATTTCATTTCATACCCAGCATCTTTCAGCTATTTTACCTAGCATATTTCAGTTGTCATACATTTACCCAGCCACTTTCAGTTGTTTTACCCAACATATTTCAGCTGTTACACATATACCCAACCACTTTCAGCTGTGACACATTTACCCAGTCACTTTCAGTTGTGACACATTTACCCAGCCACTTTCAGCTGTGACACATTTACCTAGCCACTTTCATCTGTTTTACCCAGCATATTTCAATTATTTACATGGTTGCATTAACACACACAAGTAACATATTTCATTTAACATTTTCATACTCAGTTCATTCCCTGTATATCATGCTTCTCATACATATAACATATTTCCACACAGCATTCCTATTTACTCATACCACACAATTTAGCAGTAAAATTCATACATTACTTGAAAATAAGCCAACCAACATTTAATGTTTATATACTAAAAATACCTTTCATTTCTTACATAAATACTCCGAAAATATTTTTCCACTTTCATCAGTTCATTTTCACATATACATATCTAATAAACAACCCTAAACTCGAAAAAAAATATAATTTAAACAGTTAGCCTTTTACCCATACTGAAACATATACACGTACATATAACACAATTTATTTTTCCTTTAAATTCATAAAAATTCTGATTTAATATATATTTTTCCCCTTACCTGATTTCTTGCACTACGCTAACGGGGACCCCGAAAAGATACTTGTGGCGCTCACCCGGACCTTGAAATTAAATTCCTAATTCCAATACATTATTCTTGAATAAAATATTATTGAAATATTTCTTAGTGCCATAATTCCTAAATAAATAGTAATATCCACAAATATACCCAAATTGTCAAATTTCTCAAATCCCACTATCGCTTTAGAGTGGGGCTTAGAAAACCCCAATTGGAAAATTACCTACACCAAAATGACGACAGCGACGACTAGGACCCCGTGGTGGTGTCTGATCGTCGATTTAATAGCATATTTACAGAGAAATTGAGAAAAATGGGAAAAATCATCTTTGCCCAAGAGCAGTGTCTAAGTCATTCCCATGAAAAATCTGCTCTAGTAAAATGTCGGCAGCGGAACTAGGAATCCAACGACACCTTCAATTTCCCGATCTGCTGCAAACTTGTCGAGAAATTGAGAGAATGAGAGAGACAGAGATGGAGAGCTCACAGAGGCGCAGGAGGAATTCGGGGGGGGGGGGGCGTGAATGCTCTCTAGATTGAATTTTTTTCAATCCTTCCTAATTCCTCAGGAAGGATAGTTTATAATATAATAATATATTATATTATTATAATATATTATATAATTTAATTAATAATAAAAATATTTAATTAATTTAATTAATTAATTTTTTAATTTTAATTTAATTTAATTTAATTAATTAATTATTTATTTATTTATTTATTTATTTTTATTTATCTATTTATTTTATTTTTATTTATATATATATATATATATATATATTTGGTTCACTACAAGGAATGCTGCAGAACATGAAGTTCATTTAAGACTAGTACTACAAATACTTAAAGCAAAGAGGTTATACGCCAAACTGAAGAAATGCGAGTTCTGGCTGGAACAAATTGCGTTTCTAGGGCATGTAGTGTCCAAAGAAGGGGTATTAGTGGATATGAGTAAAATAGAAGCGGTAGTGGACTAGGCGAGGCCAAGGAATGTTTAGGAGGTCAAAAGTTTTTTGGGTCTTGCAGGATACTACCAACGATTCATAGAAGGGTTCTCTAGTTTATCAGGTCCATTGAATCGACTCACGAGAAAGAATGTGAAGTATGATTGGACGGATGAGTGCAAGCTGAGTTTTTAGGAGCTAAAATAGTGGTTGGTTTCTGCTCCAGTTCTGACCATTCCATTTGGGGTGGAGGATTTGTTATCTTTAGTGATGCCTCTAAGAAAGGTCTCGAGTGTGTTCTAATGCAATAGGGAAGGGTGATTGCTTATGCTTCTCGTCAACTCAAGGAGTATGAGAAGAACTACCCAGCACTTGATATGAAATTAGCAGTGGTAGTGTATGCATTTAAAATCTGGAGGTACCACCTATACGATGAAAGGTGCGAGATTTTTATTGATTATAAAAGTCGTAAGTACATTTTCACCCAGAAGAAGCTAAATGTGAGACAGTGTAGATGACTTGAGTTGATAAAAGACTACGAATATACCATTAGCTATCATCAAGGAAAAGCAAATGTGGTAGCTGATGTTATAAGTCGGAAGTCCGTTGATGCGTTAGTCTCAATAGTGGGAGTTCAGCATCAAATCTGTATGGACCTGAAAAGGTTGGACTTGGAAGTAATGGAAAGAAATCACCAGGCTTTTCTTGCTAACTTGGTGGTACAGCCGACCTTATAGGAGGGGATTTGAACAGCTCAAATGACAGATGAAGAGAATGTAAAGGTTGTGGAAGGGGTAGAATTTCAATATCTCTGATGATAGGATATTGAGATTCCACAGCAGCATTTGTGTACCAAATGACGCCAAGATTAGACGGATCATTCTGCGGGAGACACATCATTTGCTCTACACCGTACATCTAGGAAGTACGAAGATGCACAGAAATCTGAGGGAATCTTTCTGGTGGTCGAACATGAAAAGAGAGATTGCCCATTTCATAGAGCAGTTCCTGACATGTTAGAAAATCAAGGCAGAGCACCAGAGGCCAATAGGACCCCTTCAGCCACTTGACATTCTCAAGTGGAAATAGGAGCATATCTCGATGGATTTTGTATCGGGGTTACCTACGAGTGTACATGGGAAAAATGCTATATGGGTTGTAGTAGATTGGCTAACAAAGACTGCACATTTCATTCCAATCAGAGTCAGCTATTCTTTGAATAGGCTGGTAGAACTATATTTGCAAAAGATTGTACGTCTCCATGGTATCCCAGTTTCTATCATTTCAAAATGAGACCCACGTTTTACCTCTCAATTTTTGAAGAGTCTACAGGATGCCTTGGGATCGTAACTTACATTCAGTACATCATTTCACCCATAGATGGATGGACAATCCTAGAGGACTATTCAGATGTTAGAAGATATGATGCGGGCATGTGTACTAGATTTTGGGGACTTTTGGATACGGTATCTACCGCTTGTAGAATTTGCGTATAATAACAGCTACATGGATAGTATAGAGATGGCACCATATGAGGTATTTTATGGTTGTCAGTGTCGATCTCCGTTGTACTAGGATCAAGTAGGCGAGCGACAGATACTAGGACCGGAACTGATTCAACAAGCCTTTGCAAAGGTCAAGCTGATTAGAGAGAGAATCAGGGTAGCTTAGAGTCAGAAGAAGAGTTATACAGATACTCACCAACAAGAGCTAGAGTTTGAGGTAGGAAATATGGTATTCCTAAAGATCGCTCTGATGAAAGGAGTAATGAGGTTTGGGAAAGAAGGGAAAACTAAGCCCTCGATACATTGGGCCATTCAAGATCCTAGAAAAAGTAAATCCAGTTGCTTATCAAGTGGCATTACCCCCAGCACTATCCAGAGTTCAAGACATGTTTCACGTGTCAGTGCTGAGGAAGTATCCTTTGCACGTGTTGAGTTTTGAACCTATGGAGATCAGTGATGCATTAGCATACGAAGAGGTTCCGGTACAAATATTAGATCAAAAGATGCAGCAGTTACAGACTAAGGAGATACTGTTGGTGAAGGTACTATGGTGTAATCATGCAGTGGAGGAAGCTTCACGGGAATTAGAGTCAGGGAAAAATGTTAGCTTTGGTACAATCCCAAGAGGGGGTGAATTGGTATTTAAAAATTTTCTCCTAGGTTAAACTAATCTAGCAGCAGTATTACACAACCTAGGGGCAGTATAAGTATATATGAAATTGCACATATGAAATATTTACCAATATTCAAAGCATACAATGCAATTTCAGTATTTCTCAACTCAATGCAATTCTGTGTCTATTAGATACACTGTAAATTCAATAAGGAAATTAAATCAAGCACACAACAGAATATAATGCAGGAAATGTAAATGTGACACCGAATATGATATCGGGGTTCAGCCAATCCTGCCTACGTCCCCGCCTTGGCACACCCACACAAGGATTACACTAAAGCTCACTTAACGGGTGAAGCAGCACCTAAACAACGAGGTCAATTAGCACAGGGCTAACCTCAACCTTTACAAACAATCCTTATCGAGTTGGATTACCACCCTCTCAGGCCACGCTTGGAATACAACAGTATTTTCACAATATAACCGGTACAGTGATTATGCTTTCATATAAAGCAGATATGTACCAAAATACAGTACAAACATATATGCACTCACAGATGATATGGATTTAATGCTTAGGTGAGATCCAATATGTAAAATCTCCAAGATGTGTGATTGTATGTATATGTGAGAGTTCAACCTTTGATTCAAGATAAGATATTCAACACACAAATAATCAAAGGAAGTTTAATACAATCCAAATCAAATATCTCAAGGATATTCTAAATGTATAGCACAATAGATATTTTGGATTGAAGCTGGCAAAAACAATATCAAAGATAATATGCAAACTTGTGTACAATAATATTTTTTTCAAATCAAAATCCACAAGCTTGATGAGTCTTGCAATCAAGATGCAAAGACTCAATCGCTATAAAGGTATTCCCGCTCAAAGATTTATTTTTTAAATCGGGGGAAAACCCTAACTGAGAACTCTCAATGAAAATAATCAATCAACAAGCAAGGAGAGTTTTAGTAATGTAAAACACTCAATAACACTCTTAGGAACTTGATCTATCAGGGGAATAGCAAAATAGAGAGTATATGGAACTAGTATGAGTTAAATGGGATTTAAAAATTTGAGAGAGTTTTTCCTTAATGATCTTGCTAATCAACCCATAATTTTGCAAATGAAAAGATATATATAACCAATGGCAAAATTATGACCGTTAGGGACTCAATGGACATTATTAGAAAAGTTTAAAACAAGTTTAGAAAAATTAACCTAGTTTATCTCTTTTAATTTTTGGTAAAAATTAATTTACCCCACGAGATTTAGGTGCTCGGTCTGAGGTTCAGGTGCCCGAATAGACACACTCAAAAATTCACTTTTTAAAGGTTTGGGTGCCTGAAATCAGAGTCATTTGGCTGAACCAAAGTTAGTAGCATTCTGTCCGAGGTTCGGGTGCCTAAAGCTAAGTTTGGTTAACCGAACCAGCCAATTCGGTCGCCCGAGCCCATTTTGAATGTGATCATTCGGGCACCTGAGTAGTTGAAAAGGAACCTGACATAGGTTCATGTGCCCAAGGAAGATACGCTCAATATAGGTTCGGGTGCTCGAAACATGAAGTAAACATGTTGATTTGTTCAGTCGCCCGAGCCATTTTACATGGCTTGGGTTCGATCGCCCGAACCCTTTTAACCTTTTCAATTTAAGTCCATTTTATCTCAATTTTGATCCCCTGATTGTGAATGATAATTGGGACTTATTAGTGCATATGTATTGGGACCTAAGGTCTTTTCAAGTACACCCGAAAACCTGGTGTCGGCCGAAGTGCCCTAAGGTCATTCGGTCCCTATGATCTTATTGAGCATTAAATCCTATCATGCATGCAGATGCATTATTACAGACCATATAAATTATTACAAACCAATTAAAAAGGAATGCAATTACAATAGAGAATAGGTCTTCATTCTTTCGATTCTTCAAATGCCATAAATGAAGCTTAATCTTCATAGTCCGTATAGCTTGCTTGAGTTCCTACCAACAGTGCATGCTAAGGATAAACCTATCTAAGAAGCTCAGTGCACAGGTGAGAAACATTGATTTTTTCATAATCAAAACGGGATCAGATGCATAAAGTCAACAATACGTCAGAAGTACCCTAAGTTATTTAGAGATAGTTAGAGTTAGACAGGTAAGTAGAATAGCATGTGAGTAAGAATGTATGTATGTATGGTAGAATAGGTGGTTCAAATTATTTTAGATATGGTCTTCAGGAGAGTTTTTTGTGTATTGTAATCTCCCAAAGTATCATGTTGTAACCACGATATTCCTCCTTCATATGTGAGGGTATGTAATAAACTCGAGCCAGAGCCGCTATGTGGGTGGCTTCCGACTCTTTTACAGAACTGAGTCATAAGGTAAGATTAGGCTTAAAAATAGTTAGCAAATTTCGAGGACGAAAATAAAGACGAGAGGATGCAAGAACCTGACCCGAGAAATGTGGATTAAACAAATGAAAAAAAAGGGGAAGGAATTTAAAAAAGTGAAAACAACAGGGTTTGTCGACGAGGCTTCTTCTCTCGTCGACGAAGTCTCTTCTGTGGCTCGTTGGTGAGGTTCAAAGGATCATCAATGAGAGGATACCAAGAGATTTCTAGAATTTTGGAATCTCAGGCTCATCGACAAGGCCAACTTTATCATCAACGAATGCCCTTCTTCAGCTCGTTGACGAGCGCTCCACTTTGTCGACGAGTTCGATCGGGTCAACTAAATTATAAATATCTTATTCATTGTTTCATAGTTAAGTAACTCAAAAATCTCTCTTTCTCTCTCTCTCTCTCTCTCTCTCTCTCTCTCTCTCTCTCTCTCTAGGATGTCAGGCAATCTGGTTACCCAAATCAACGAACCGACATTACTATGTAGATCAGGGGAAAAACCTGTTAGCTTTGGTGTAATCCCAAGAGGGGGGTGAATTGGTATTTTAAAAATTTGTTCCCTCGGTCAATCCACTAACAACAGTATTACACAAGTCTAAGGTCAATCTAATGCATATAAAATAAAACAATATAAATAATCAATGGAAATTAAATTGCATAATTGATTTAACTAAGCATGCACAATAAAGCAGTAAATGGAGACGACACCAGAAATGTTATCGAGGTTCGACAAACTGCTCACATCCCCACCTTGGCTAACAAGCATAAGGATTACACTATAAGCTCACTTAACGAGTGGAGTGGCATTTAAAACCAAGTCAAATTAACACAGGGCTGACATCAACCTTTACAAATTCTCCTTACGGCGGAGAAGGCCTTAGGTCAAACTCACAAGGCTGACCCCAACCTTTACATACAATCCTTACCGAGCTGGATTACGACCCCCTCAGACCACACTGGAATACAAAAGTATTTTCACAATAATAACTAGGTACAGTGATTATATTTCTCAATCAAACAAATATGTACCAATGATAATCAATCAACCACACATCAGCAGTATAGGAATTGTAAGCTCAGTGATGTGATTTTTGTGCAAGCAAAATTCAACAAGATATAATCACAAATACGCTCAAGGGTGTCCTCAGAAACTATTTCTTTGAAACTAGATATATCAAATCTCAATGCTAGATTAGGTTTTCAAATATACTAATCAAATATTCAAATCTAATCAAAAATATTTTCCTCAATGAACTCAGCACAAAAGTTGTTTGAAAAATATAGGTTGTAAAATATTTTACACACAAAAAATATAGTTGTAGGAATCTTGCAATGACAATGCAAAGATCCATAATCTAGTGAATTTCCCCAACACAAGATTTATTAGATTTAAATCTGTGGGGAACACTCTTGCTTAACTCTCAAAAATTAAACAATCAACAATCAATCTAAATGAGAATCTTAACCAATCTATATCAAAGCAATAAGCACAATAAGAACGTTCACAATGCTAGGATTTATCAAAGGAATGATTGTATGAGAGTATTTGAAGAAGATTTGGCAAAATAAGCTTTTTGAAATTAAGAAGATTTTTGCTAATGATTTTCATTAATCTCTTACTAATTTGCACAAATGAGACCTTATATATAGAAGTTGAGCAAATTATGACCGTGTAGGACATGTAGGGTATTTTTAGAATTTTTTAAAACCAATTTAGAAAGTTTAACCCTATTTAAGCATTTTAACCTCAGTAAAGAAAAAGTAAGCAACCCGAGAGTTTTTGAGTGGCTGAACCTTGGTTCGATCGCTCGAATAGACTCAATTAAAAAAACAACATTTAAATGTTCGGGTGCCCGAGTCTGGGTTTGGTTTTTTGAATTGAAGCGATTCCTTTCTGTCTGCGTTTCGGTCGCCCGGTCTATAATTTGGTTGACCCAACTCAAGTGTTTGGTCGCCCGAGGGTAAAATGAACTTGTGGTTCGATTGGCTGAGTTGGTGAGAACTGTAACCCTCAGCTATTCGGTCGCCCATGGATGGTGCATTCATTTTGATTCGGTCGCCCGAAACCAAGTCAACATGTTGACTTGTCCACGATTCAGTCAACCGAGGCAATTTGAACTACCAGGTTCGGTCACTCGAAGTCACAAGATTTTGTATATTAAGCCTAATTTCAAAACACAAGATTCCCTAGATAATATATGTGATGATGGGTACAATCCAAAGTGTAAGTGTGAGGACCTAGAGTCTTTCTAAAGTCGTTTTGCTTGTCAAAAAAGAAATCCGGTGTAAGGGTGAACCCTAAGGTCTTTCTATGGTCTATGCATGATCATTTTCTGAACTTACTTCCTACATGTATGACATGTAGAGATTATTACAGACTCATTGAAACTAAAATTATTACAAACACAAATAAAACATAATATAAAATTACAACAAGTAAATCTTCTGGGTCTTCTTTTACTTCAAGATGCTGCATGCTATCAATGTGATCCAGCTTAGTATGATCCTGCACACAAACTTGAAAGTCATCAAATATCAAAAGTATTTTTCATTATCAAAACAGGGTATGACCTATAAGGTCAACATTCTCTCCTTTTTTGATTATGACAAATACTTGTCTACTTCTCCCCCTTTTGGCAACAGCAAAAAAGGCCTAAATAAACATTTAAGTATATAGGCAAATAGAAGAAAATTATTATTCAAATACAAATATGGTTTTGGGAAATCTTTTAAAAAATTTCGATAGCATGCCGTTTGAAAATAGAACATTTCCCAAAAGCAATATGTATTCCAACGAACTAATTGACTATAAGAATATAATTTTGTCATGATAAGCTACTCAATCAATCCAGTATAGTCAAGACATAAAATAAAGATATAACTTTCAATCATTCAAGAGATGGAATAGTCATACAATGCAAATTGAATGATAAAGATAATCTCAGTAATAAAGCACACAAACAATAAAACTGGTCATTAAAAATTAAAATGACCTAACAAGCATGATTAGACCAGCATATGATACCAAGTAGAAGGTTCGAGCATAAAACAGTCTAACAAGTTCGTACTCATTTTCATGTGTAATTATCGAACCAGTTATGCAATTTAAAATATATATGTATATAATAATAAATATATATCCCACTTAGGATGTTGTCAAGAGATACAGGGGGTGATGCTTGCAAAACAAACTTCAAAGATCATGCAAGTAAGTACAATTTTTCTGGGAGGCATTTGAGCACAGAATAAAATATGACTAGAAAAATACAACAATGTAAATCCTAAGAATATAGCAAATTCAAAACAAGGATCATATTGCAAAATAGATGATTGTGGCAAAAATAAACATCATGCTTCAAATTAAGATTTTCAATAATATCATTTCATTTAAGCACATGCCACATAAAGTTTGATAGATATCTAAGCATAAGAATAGGTGAGCACAAACATGATGAGTTATTTCAAGAGCTCCCCCTATCGACTTGAAATTTAGCATAGATGAAGTAAACCGCTTATACTAGTTAGAGATTCATTTCATTATGCCTAGTAGTATAAGCCTTTTTCCCAAAAAAAAAAAAACTATACCGAATATTGATTAATTCATTTCAAAAATTGCAACCAGTATAACTATCCCTATAATTCACACATGCATTAGAAAAGTGATATTAAGGCATGATATAATGCTCATAACCGAGAACAATTCATATCTATTTATAGATCTTTAAGAGCTGGATATGATATTCAAGGTTTCTCAAAAGAGCCTCAATATATAAAAAGCAAGACAAGATGCATGTGAGACTTTTATGCTTTTTCTCTAGGGATGGAGTTTGACTCCTCTAAATGCCTAATGATTATGCCAAGATGAATATTAATTTTTATTTTGCTTTCACTCATCTTTTAAAAAAAAATTAATATTTGATCTATCATAATCATCTTTGTACAAGGTTTTATTTTGGGAAAAATCTACCGAAATTTCAACATGTCGTCTGTAAATTGAACATTTCCCAAATTTTTATGCACCAAGACCTAATAGATTCAAGCAATCAATTCAAAATAATTCTGTTTAAGCATGCGAGAACCTATTTTTACTACCATCATGCAATACACAACATACTACATCAGCCATGCAATTGACGTTCCATACAAGCATGCAAGTAAATAAGTTTCTGCAACAGCCTTGCAGATGGCGTTCCATGCAATCCAATATTATCAAACAATATATTCAATAACAGTTCACAATACTAGATAATCACAAATCACTATCTATCAAGATATAATATGAACAATGAACAACAGTGGATGGTTATGAGTTTAGTGTTGTGTTGCTTTTCATAAAGGCATATGGAAATATAATAATGAGAGCAATCAAAAGAGTCATGAAATTTTGAAAGGAAATGCTCCCCCTAAGTTATGCACTTGTTCATTTTATGTCTTTTTCATCACCAAATATTTTAGCCAAGGTTCCTAAGATTTTCAATGGATTTATACTTGGCATGAATGCTTTAGACTTATCGGACCAAAAAGTCACCATGAATATTCATTAAGGTAATAAGCCTATGACTGCCTTTTTTCTTATGAATTTCAATGTGAGAGGCATGAGTTGGAATGACTTTTGATATTAATTACATGTGCATAGGTCACTTTGAGATATACACATTTATCAAGATAAGGACCTAGGCAACCAATTTAGTCATTCAATACACTCAAGGTATATATAGTACTCTAAAGGATTTGATTTAAAAGTTGAGAACTATGTGAGAAGTATAAATTAAATCCTCTTAAGGATTAAATTTCTATGATGTTCAGAAGAGTATTTGAGGAAGTAGGACAATATGCATGATGAGCATGCCAAACAATATGTCCTAACTAGTTTTAGCAAAGAGTAGTATGGAGTGTATGAATATTTAAGGAATGATGCTCTATGATAATTTCGAATCAACCATGGTTGGAGGGTATCTGTTGAAGTATAATTGATCAGTTAAGTTAAGGATATAAGCCCATGGATGGATAATACTTTACCATATATGATCATGAAGTGGTAAAGATTTCTTGTGAATGGGATAAGCTAAAATTAGAGGATTTATGATTTAAACTCAAAGCAAAAAATTTTATGATATCTAGATGAAGACTTGATTCCCTTAGTGGATGCCCCTAATTTGGTTATAAGAGGAATGGCTTTTAATTAGCACTAGTAGATATGGAATTTATGATTACTGGTGCTTATACCTAAAGTGATGACTCAATTTTGATTAATAAGATTAGGGTTAAAGATGTATAGAATATGATGGACCCCTAAAGCTCATCTCTGTGCAATGGACAATAGTTACTTAACTTAAGATGTTTTATCTTTAATCATGAGTTAAGCATTTAGAATTATTTACTTGGCAAAGATGTCATGTCCATTTGGAAGTGGATTTCATTTCAGCAAACTGCCAATGTTTTCATATTTTCATCAATCATCATGATATATATATGCATTAAGTTCATATTGGATATATTATATGTATTTCCACACTAACGTGATTCTCTAAAGTTTCTTAGTAAAACAATATTATAGAGTGAATGAAAATACCAAGATTTGATATTTTAAGCAAAAACCACTTCCTAGCCTTTTGATCATCACTACCCTTAAACCTAGGAACTAAGGGTGGATTAAATAGTTATATAATATTAATTTAAATCCATTTTTCCTTAGGTCCAAAGGGGTTTGCCTTCATAATAACCCACATCATTTCTTTGTCTATACTTCTGGCATTTCTATGTCGAATACGCCCTTTCATTTTACAAGATAAGCGATATTTATATGCATGTGCCAGATTTTGCTTACTTGTTTTATTTTTATTTGACAACATATGACTGTGAGATTTATAGTATGAACCTTTTTTGAAAAATTTATTTCTTTTGGCTCTTAAGGGTTTATTATGATTATTCTTTTCATATTCAGCTTTGATTATAACTCTAGAATAATCATCTGTTTCTTCTTCTAAGCAGATAATTTTCAATATTTTATTAATCTTTCTCTTTTCTAATGTGGCATGATAATATTTTAGATTTTTTAATTGTGCTGCCAACTTTTCACTTTTATTTTTCACAAAGATTTTTTGCTTAGACATCCTAACTATAATCTTATGAGCATTGAGGAATTTCTTTTTCAGTTTCTCATAAGATGTCATGCTTCCAAAACTAGATGCACATGATTCAACATTATAAGATTTATCACCACAAGTATCACATGAATCATGGCATGCATTCATAGCAGCATCATCACAAGAAACATTTGAAGATTCATCACAAAATATATTGTAGACATCAACAGAATAATCATCAAATGCATCATTAATAGAGATCAAATATAAATCATATACCACTTCACCAATTTGCGTTATTAATCCATGATTTACCTCTTCTTGATCATTTGAGGTTGGAGCAACTGGAGTAATGGTCTCTTCTTTCTTAGGTACTCCATATTTCTTTCCTAGTTGTTCCCAGATTTCCTTAGTGCTAACACAAGCCATGATCTCACGAAAAATATCAGTTTCTAAAGCATAGTATATTAAATCCATGGCATTAGAATTATTCATATTAAAATTATTTTCATTTATTTGTGCACATCTTCCCTTAGCAGTCACAAGCCAGACCCTCCAGTCCATAAATTTTATAAATATGCTCATTCTAATTTTCCAATGGGTGTAATTGACACCACAAAACAATGGAGGACTAGTAGGTGACTGTCCCTCTCTGAATGGGGATACACCAATAAGAGTCATCTCAATCTTTTAACAAAAATGTTTAAGTCAATGCCACAAGGCTCTGATACCAATTGTTAGTTTTGGTGTAATCCCAAGAGGGGGGTGAATTGGTATTTTAAAAATGTGTTCCCTAGGTCAATCCACTAACAGCAGTATTACACAAGCCTAAGACCAATCTAGTGCATATAAAATAAATGAATATAAACAGTGAAAATTAAATTGCACAATTAATTTAACTAGGCATGCACAATAAAACAGTAAAAAGAGACGACACCAAAAATATTATTGAGGTTCGGCAAACTACTAACGTCCCCTCCTTAGCTAACAAGTACAAGGATTACACTACAAGCTCACTTAACGGGTGGAGTGGCACCTAAACAACTAGGTAAAATTAACACAGGGCTAATCTCAACCTTTACAAATTCTCCTTACGGGGCAGAGAAGACCCCAGGTCAAATTCACAGGGCTGACCCCAACCTTTACATACAATCGTTACCGGCCTGGATTACTACCCCCTCAGACCACACCTAGAATATAACAGAATTTTCACAATAATAACTGGGTACAGTGATTATGCTTCTCAATCAAGCAAATATGTATCAATGATAATCAATCAACCACACATCAACAGTATAGGAATTGTAAACTTAGTGATGTGATTTTCGTGCAAGCAACATTCAACAAGATATGATCACAAATATACTGAAGAGTGCCTTAACAAGCTATTTCTTTGAAACTAGATATATCAAATCTCAATGCTAGATTAGGTTTTCAAAGATGCTAATCAAATATTCAAATCAACTCATAAATATTTTCCTTGATGAAATCAGCACAAGAGTTGTTTGAAAAATATAGGTTGTAAAATATTTTACACACCAAAAATATAACTGTAAGAATCTTGCAATGACAATGCAAAGATCCACAAGCTAGTGAGTTTCCCCAACACAAGACTTATTACATTTAAATCTGTGGGGAACACTCTTGCTTAACTCTAAAAACTCTGAAAAATTAAACAATCAACAATCAATCTAAATGAGAGTCTTAACCAATCTATATCAAAGCAAACTCTCACAATGCTAGGATTTATCAAAGGAATGATTGTATGAGAGTATTTGAAGAAGATTTGGCAAAATAAGCTTTTTGAGATTGAGAATATTTTTGCTTATGATTTTCACTAATCTCTTACTAATTTGCACAAATGAGGCCCTATTTATAGAAGTTGGGCAAATTATGACTGTTTAGGACATGTATGGTATTTTTAAAATTGTTTAAAACCAATTTAGAAATTTTAACCATTTTTAAGCACTTTAATCTCGATAAAGAGAAAATAAGCAACTCGAGAGTTTTCGGGTGGCCAAACCTTGGGTCGGTCACCCGAATAGACTCAGTTAAAAAAGCAACTTTTAAATGTTCAGGTGCCCGAGTCTAGGTTCGGTTGGCTAAATTGAGGCGATTCTATTTTTCCTGTGTTTCGATCGCCTGGTCTATACTTCGATTGACCAAACTCAAGTGTTTGGTCGCCCGAGGGTAAAATGAATGTGTGGTTCGATTGGCTGAGTTGGTGAGAACGATCACCTCAACTGTTTAGTCACCCGTGGACGATGCATTCATTTTGGTTCGGTCACCCGAATCCAAGTCAACATATTAACTTGTCCACAATTTGGTCGACCAAGGCAATTTGAACTGCCAGGATAGATCGCCTGAAGTCATAAGATTTTGTACATTAAGCCCAATTTGAAAACATAATATTCCCCAGATAATATATGTGATGATGGGGACAATTCAAAGTGTAAGCGTGATGACCTAGAGTCTTTCTAAAGCCATTTTTCTTGCCAAAAAAAAAAAAAAAAAATCTGACTTCAGTCGACCGAACCCTAATGTCTTTCTATGGTCTATGTATGATCATTTGTTGAGCTTACTTCATATATGCATGACATGCAGAGATTATTACAAACCCATTTAAACTGAAATTATTATAGACCCAAATAAATCATAATATAAAATTACAACAAGTAAATCTTCTGAGTCTTCTTTTGCTTCAAGATGATGCATGCTATCAATGTGATCCAGTTTAGTATGATCCTGCACACAAACTTGAAAGTCATCAAATACCAAAAGTATTTGTTATTACCAAAAGTAAATATATTTATATATATTATATATTTGGAAATACTGCTGAAAATGATGGTATGTTAAATATACGGAAAACCTATTCCGTGTGGCATGAGTAGAATTTATAATGAAATACTATTTTCTGGGAATATGATAATGAAATGGATATGATTTGTCGGCGTACGGGCCGTGTTATTGATATGTTTTGCTGGCATACGGGTTGTGCTATTGATATGATTTGCTAACGTACGGGCCGTGCTATGGATATGTTTTTCGGCGTATGGGCCATGCTATGGATATGTTTGTCAGTGTACTGGCCAAGCTATGGATGTATTTTACTGGCGTACGGGTCGAACTATGGTAAAATGTGAAATACCAACGTATGGGCCGATGATGTTCATGATATACATATATATGCAAAATAATATGATGATACTGATTTGGTAATTAATGATAGGAAATATCTATGTATCACAGTTTCATTATATGTTATATGTTATCAGAACTTGGTTGGCTTGGTCTAGGCTAGTACTTGCACGGTACTAATGTTATGTGTTCATGATTCATTATGAGATTTGTGTTAATGCTGCTGTACGGAGTGGCGTTAGGTTGGATGGTAGATGTGGTTTTAAGAAGTGTGAACGCCCCTAATGTACGGACCAGGTCTGGCAAACCCCTCGGACTTACAGATTGTACTATTGACTTGACATGGGTCGGCCAACCATTGTCAAGTCCCGCCTTCGGGTCACACAACCCAGTCATGTGGGGGTAATACATGACAACAGCTAGCTAACTTACCAGGATTGTTTTCGTATCATTATTATATGAGGTGATTTATGCTATGAAACTCATTACGTTCTGCCATGTTATGATTATACATGTTTTTCCCAGAAATGATATATACAGTTTTACTGGTTATATTTATGATTATATGTATATCACAGAAATGCTCATATTGTCACACACTAGTGTTAATTTATTCTCCTTACTGAGTGTTTCTCATCCCAAATTATATGAACTTTTCAAGAGCCTGTGATAGGAGAGCGGATAAAGCTCTGCTGAGGTAAATACGGTTGACCTGCCCTTTTTGAAGGGTATGTATTTTGTGATAGGGTCAGATGATTTTGTCAGAATGACCCTAGGTCTCCTTTTGGGTTGTAAATATAATAACAATGGTTGTAGTAACTCTGGTATTGATATGGATGGTTTTGTGTTTATGATATTGTGATTTTAAGTTTCCTGCTGCGTAGGCTTCTGTTTTGTATTTCTGTTATATCCCTGGTACCCACAGGTTCAGGTGGATTATGTGTTTATTATATTATGGAAAAAAATCTATGAAAATTAAGCAAGTCGTTACAGTAAGTGTTTTATATATGTAATAGACTTAGTTCAGAATATTTTTTTGGGGATTGTGAAAACAGGTTATGTTTTAAGTACGTATGAATCTATGTAAGGATACAGTTAGTACTCTGGTATGTCTATTAAATTCCGCATAAATGTTTATGTTTTCCATTGTTCATGAGAGTACAGATCAGTATGAAATACCCGTATGCCCCTTTCAGAGTAGGTTGTATATGTATGTTTATCAGATACAAATGTGTTATACAGGTGTAGTAGCACTCCGGAGCCGTATAAAAAGGGTCGGGGCATTACAGCCAACATATCACTCCACTGCATCTTATCACCCTCTTCCATATTGGAAGCCTCACCACCTCACACACCTAAGTGGTGGTCTGATAGTGCACATGAGCTTACCGTGATTCTGCAGGTCTCCTGAGCTGAAACTCCCTACAATATGACCAATGCCATCTCTGCCCTAAGTCTGTTGCTCCACCTGCTTCACAAGCTCATTTAATCCATGATATTGTTAACCTGAGTTAGAACTCCCCGCATTTCTGCCTTGAGTCCCTAACTCCACCTAAATAACATGATTGCTGCTGCTGCAATTTTCTAGCATTTCTATTTCTCTTCCTTTACCTGAGAACATTGCCTCATAACTTCATCGACAAAAATTTCATGTCCTCGATCACCCCTTTGTTTGCCACAAGATCACCCAGCTTGCACCCTCATTTCTTAGTGAATAAAAAAAGAAGTAATGTCCAAAAAAAAACACCAAGCCTAGATCCTCCATCACTAGAATAGTGCACCAGTGGACATCCAGACACAACCAAGTAGTCTACCGCAAAAACATGCCCACAATTCACTTGCAACTTTCCCATCTAGCGATACTTTTGGTGATCGATCATATGGGAAATGCATCATACTCACTGACTTCATCGAGAAGTACCTTGCAAACTCTACATATAATCTGCCCTGCTCACAAAACTTCTTGAAAAAAACTAGCTTACTCAGTCCCCAATGTCTAACATAAGGATTTCTCTCCCGGTCTTGTTCTCCACCTCACCCACTACATGAAGTACACCAAGACCCTTCGTGATAAACTCACAAAACACATATGTCTCTCCTTTGATAATATCATCATTGATTCCCAAACATCTAAATATATGTAGTCACCCATATGCTTCAACTAGATATACCACGAAGTAACTGATTCAGATTCAGCGGTTGCATCTCCACCTACAACCGTAACACTTTGCAATACATAGATATTTCCCTTTATCTTTTCTTCTTTCATCACTATTGAATCGCATTCACATACCTTCATTTCTCCTTTTTCATACTCGTAACTATACTCATTATAGTCTAAAATACCCAATGAAATAACACTCTTTCATAAACCCTCCACATGCCTTACATCATATATAGATCTTACAACACCATCATACATTTTTATTTTTACATCTCCACTACCAAGTATTTTGTATGAAATATTATTTCCCATCAAAACACAACCAATATTGACTGACCTGTAGGTGTCAAACCATTTTCTGTTTGCTGTCATATGATAAGAGCATCTGCTATCTAGAATCCAAGAGTCTTCTGTGAAGCACTCTGAACCCAATGAAATACACAGCATATCTCCGTCACTGCATTCTGAATCTCTTTCCACTACACACACAGATTTTGACGAACTTTGCTGATTTTCAAAATTCCCTTTCTTCCACTCAAGACATTCCGACCTTATGTGCCCGATTTCACCACACTTAAAGCATTTCACGTCCTTCTTCTTCTTCACGGACTGCAACCGAGATTTTCCTTGGGACTTACGTCTCCCATATTCTTGATTACCTTTTACAACAAGCCCTTCACCATGTGAAACTTCATTGCTAATCATCATTCTTTGATGAAAACCAAGTAATGCATTTGTCATTTCTTCCAAATTCAGATTATCTTTGCCCTATGTAAGAGTTGTAACCAAATTTTCAAAAGTTTGAGATGTAGAAAGGGAATTTAATAGCATCGATGCTTTATCTTCCTCCTCGAATGTTACATCATCACATGCCAAATCACTCACAATTTGATTAAAAATGTTGATATGTTGGTTCAAATCTAAACCCTCAACCATCTTAAGTCAATACAATCTTTTCTTAAGAAAAAGTTTATTCGACAAGGATTTAGACTGCTAGCTTTGGTGTATTCCCAAGAGGGGGGTGAATTGGAATTTAAAAGTTTTTCTACTAAGTTAAACTAACTCAGTAACAGGACATTCACAACCTAGGTCTATCTACCCAAATGCGCAGATAAGTAGAATATGCAGAATTTAAATCATGCGCATAATTCACACAATAACATACACATGCGGTAAATATAAAGTGCGTAAATATAAACAAACACACTATATGTTATCGGGGTTCGGCCAACTGTGCCTACGTCCCCGCCTCTAACTCGCAAGCCTAAAGATTCCACTAAAGGCTCACTTAACGGGTGGAGCTGCACCTAATGCAACCAAGTCAATTAGCACAGGGCTAACCTCAACCTTTGCAAACTCTCCTTGTAGGGTGGAGAAAGCCCTAGGTCAAATTCACAAGCAGTGATTATGTTTCTCAAGTAAAGCAGATATCTACCCAATACGCACAATGTAATCAATCAACCACACATCAACAATGTAGGAAATGTAAGCAAGGTGATGTGTGTTTTGCAAGCCACGCTTAACAAGATATGATCGTTAATATGTTCAAGAGTGCTCTAATCAAGCTATTTCTTTGAAACTAGATTTATCAAATCTCAATACTAGATTAGGCTTTCAAAGATGCTGCAAACAATAATCAAACCAACTCAAAAATATTTTCCTCAATAAAATAAGCACAAGAGTTGTTTGAAAAATTATAGCTTGTAAAATCCTTTGCACACAAAAATATAGCTATAGGAATCTTGCAATGTCAATGTAAAGATCCTTAAGCTAATAAGTTTTTCTCAACCTTAGATTTATCAAATAAATTTGTGGGAAAACTTATGCTTAACTCTCAATATCAAAATCAATCAATAAATAATACAAATGAGAGTTATAAGCAATATAGAATAATGTATAAACACTCTAAGCACTCTCACTACACTTGGTTAATCAATAAAATCAAAGTTGTAGAGTGTATGGTGGTAGTATGAGCAAAAAAGGTCTAGAAAATTTGAGAGAGTTTTTGGCTTAATCCTATTTGCTAATCCCCCCTAATCTAAGCAAATGAACCCCTATATATAGAGAAAGACAGTTGGGAGACACATAGGGTATTCTTAGAAAAGTTGAAAAATGCTTAGGAAATATTAACCCCATTTAATAAATTTAACCTCAGTTAAAATACTTTTTAACACGCCGAGGTTCAAGTGGCTGAACCATGGTTCGGTCACTTGAACAGACATGGTAATAAAAGTTGTTTCAATGAGTTCAGTCGACTGTGTCACACGTCGGCAGCCCGAATCAAAGTCAGTAGCCTTTGCCGCACGGTTCAGGTGCCCGGTGCAAAGTTTGGTTAACCGAACTAACACGTTCGATTGCCCGAGCCCAATTTGAACATGTTGTTCGGTCACCCGAGTAGTTGAAAAGTGCCCTACCATAGGTTCGGGTGCCCGAGAAAGATACGCTCAAAACGAGTTTAGGTGCCCGAACACAAAGTCAACATGTTGACTAGTTCGGTTGCCTGAGTCGTTTTGTATGGCTTGGGTTCGGTCGCCCGAACCCTCTTAACATTTTTCACTCGGTTCATTTTAGCCTTGATTTGATTCCACTGATATGAAAATTGATATTGGGGATTTTGTGTCCTAAGTGTTGGGACCTAGGGTCTTTTCAAGTACGCCCAAAAACCTGATGTCGATTGACTGAAGGTCGACCGAAGGGTGCCCTAAAGTCATTCGGTCCCTAAGGTCAAACTACAGTCTTTTTGAGCTTACAAAACCTACATGCATGACATGTAGAGATTATTATAGACCCAAAATATAACATAAATTATAATATAAAATAGATCTTCTGGGTCTTTAGACATTGAGTCTTCATGTGTCATTAGATGATCGGCTAATTATATACCTGCACACAAACTCGAAATTCATCAAATACCAAAAGTATTTGTCATTATAAAAAATCAGGTATGACCTATCAGGTCAACAATCTCCACTTTTTTTATGATGACAAATACTCTATGCGAAAGTGGGTACAACCAAGAAAGGCTTCCCCTGACTTTATGCATAAAGACAATTTAAGCTCAAATTAAATGATTTATGAGTGTAATTAAATTTAGATTTTAGCAAAGTACCCAGTTTTGTCTTTTCTCCCCCTTTTGGCAATAGCAAAAAGCACTATAAATATAAAGCATGTAAGCAAGGTAGTTGAGTATAAATCATTTAAATACACGATAAGATAGGAAAAAATTTTAGAAATTTCAGCAAAATGACGTTTGAAAATAAAACATTTTCCCAAAAATACCTGTATAGAAATGACCTGATTAAGTTTTAAATTTACAACATATCCACAACAATCAACTCAAATAGTTTTGTATTCTCAAAATATAAATATAACTCTCAACATGCAAGAGATATTATAGTTATGCATTTCATGGCACAAACGAATTCCTGGAGTATAAAGCATTGACAGGTTTAACAATTAAGCACACAAACTAAATAACTGGTCATTTAAATGATTTAAATAACATAACAAACGTAATTAGACACGAATTATCCACAAATCATAGCAATTTAAATCGTATCACAAGTCTTATGAAAGATTTGAGTTAAAAGCACACAGAAAATGATACCAAAAAGAAGATTTGAGCATAAAAACAATCTAACAAGTTCACATGCATTTCATGTATTATCAATGAACCAGTTATGCGACTTTGAAACCATATATAATAGTAAGGCAAGAGAGGAAAAAGGAATATAGTTTTGAAATTAGTTCTTGCCATAAAATATTACCATAAATAAATATATATATACATATAAATATATATCCCTCTTATGATGTTTGCAAAATAGTGTTGGGGGTTACTTGCCAAAAAAAATTTAAAGATCATGCAAGCAAGCAACATTTTTCTAGCTTGTTAATTAAGCACGCAAACTGAAATATAACTAGAAAACTATAACCATGATGATCTTAAAGATTTAACAATCGCATGCAAGATCATATGGCAAATCAAATGACGGTGGCAAATCAACATGTTTCAGATTATGATTTTCAATAAAACATTTCATTCAATCACATGCCACATATGATTAAAAAAAAAAATCTAAGCAAAACATATTGGAGAACATAATAGAATGGGATTTTACTTTGGATGCTCTCCCTATCGATTTGAATTCATGCTTAGATACAATAAGCTGCTTATACTAGATAGAGAATTATTTTATTATGCCTAGCAGTATGACTCATCATTTGGAAACTTCTAAATTAACCATATTGATTATTAAAAAAATTATATTCATCCCTATCAGTATAGTTATTCCTATAGACCATAGATGCATCAAAGAATATGTATTAAGGCATGCAATAATGTTCATAACCCAAGAACATTCTATATCAAACCATAAAACTTCAAGCGCAGGATATAATGTTCAGGGATTTCCTAAATTCAATAATTCAGTAGACGAAGGTGATGCATATGGATCATTTATGCGTTTCCTATAGGGATGGATCTGAGCCTTTCTAAACGATTGATGATTATGCTAAGATGAAGTTTAATTATCTATTTGAGTTTTCACTCATCCCTTCAAAAATTATTTTAAATTTAATTTCACCATAATCATCTTCAACACAAGGTTTTGGTTTGGGAAAAATCCTGTCAAAATTTTGACAGCTTGCCATCTGTAAATTGGACATTTCCCAAATTTTCATGCAACAAAACCTAATAGATTCAAGCAATCAATTCAAAATAATTCAATTTGAACATGTGAGAACCTATAATCTACTAGCAGCATGCAATACACAACGTACTGCATCAACCATGCAATTAGCGTTCCATACAAGCATGTAAGTAAATAAATTTCTGCAACAGCCTTGCAGATGGCGTTCCATGCAATCCAGTATTATCAAATGATATATTCAATAACAGTTCACAATACTAGATAATCACAAATCACTATCCATCAAGATATAATATGAACAATAGACAATAGTGGATAGTTATGAGTTTATTTTAGTATTGTTATTCATTAAGGCATATGGACATAAATGTTACAAGATAAGGAGAGAATTTTAATTTATATAGATATGAAAGATAAAAGCTCCCCCTGAGTTATTCACACAAACAAATCACGTCTTTTTCATTTTCTAGTTCTTTAACCAAGTGTTTTAAGATTTTTGATGATATATGCTTTGTAATAACCCAAAAAAGGGTTATAAAAGATTAGTAGAGTGATTCCCAAAAAAAAAATATATAAAATAATAATAATAATAATAAATAAAATAATTAATTAATTAAATAATTAATTAATCGAATTTATAAAAAAAAAAAAAAAGAAAAAAATAATAAATAAAATTTATTTTTATTTTTATTAATAAAGTATATTATTATTATTATTATTATTATTATTATTATTAACCTCCTTGAAGCTTCTTTGAAGCTTTAGGTAGAATCCTAAATTGTAGATTGGCGCACCCGCCCCCCACCTTTTCTTCTTCTTCTTCTTCTTCTTCTTCTTCTTCTTCTTCTTTTCTTTTCTTTTCTTTTCTTATTCCTGTGCAGCTCTGAACTCTCTCTCTCTCTCTCTCCCTCTCTCTCTCTCCTCTCATCTCTCTCCCTCTCTTCTCGATTTCGTAATGGATTTTTCCCCGATCAAAAATCTGAAAATACCGCTGGACTCCATTCTTCGCTGCTAACATTTCTACCGGAGCGGATCAGTGGTAGGAGCAGCGTAGGTGTATCTCCTGGGGTAAGCCAATTTTTCATTTTTCTTTAATTTCTTGCAAAATATAAGCTTAATCGACGAATGGACACCAACACGAGAATCTAGGGATGATTCTCTACAAGTCTAGCGGGACGGAATTCTCATGAGGGTGTCGGGCCAAAACCCCAAATTTGGGGTACGGGGGTTATTAAGGAGTTTATTTTTAATTAATTAGAATTAATTTAGAAATACTAAAATATTGAGCATCTGGGGCTGAAATAGGATTTCTAGAATTTAGGGCTCGGGTGAGCGCCGCGGGTGTAATTTTGGAACCCACAGGCAAAATTCAGAAAAATTAAGTTGGGGTGTTAAATAATAGTTTAAATATTAATTTGAGGTATGGAGATTAAGGAAGGTTAGATGGGTATTATTTTGGAGAAATAGATTAATTAAACTAGGGAAAATGCAAACTGCAGGAGTGAAATTTTAGGCGCCAAGGGCATAGGATTTGGGATTCTAGCGAGACTCTCAGTAAGCCAGGTAAGGGGAATAAATTATAACAATTTGTTTATGAAAATTATGAGTTGAGAAATATGTGAAAATCGCGTATGTTATTTTACCTGAAATTTATTATCATATAAATATCAAATGAAATTTGTGTGACATATGATTTATATTGAGAAATGTTTAAACTGAGTTAGATGATTTATCCTGTGAAATATGTGATACAGAAATGTGTTTTAATATGAGAATTGAAATGTGGGAGAATGATAAAAGTGAAATGTGCAAGAAATGTATTCTTTGAGAAAATGAAGAATGGTGAAATATGAAAATGTGTTTTGAGAAATATTGAGTAATTGTGAAACAAGATATGTATATGATAATATGAGATGAGATGAATTATGAACTGAGAAAATATCATTTAAATGAAGAAATGTGTTGAGAATACTGATATTGAAATGTGAATATGTGAAATGAAAATATTGCAATGTTAATTCTGCAATATGAAAATGAGAAATGTGGAAATACGTGAAATATAAATGATAAAATGTCAATACCGCATAATGATTGCGGGTATGTGGTGGTAAACCCTATTGGATGGTTATGATATTGAGCACGGTATCGTTGCTAGTGGTGTTAGTGCAACCACACGGACTCTTCGAGCGTGTGGCATGACAGTTGACTGTGCCATTTTGTAGGATTGTTGGGCCCCCTAAGTCCGGATCAGGGTTATAGGCTGGCCAGTCGTACTACAGACGCGATATGTGATATGATATTTGATCTAATTGGGTCGGCCAACCCCGGTTAGATCCAGCCTTGGGGCCGCACAACCTTGACCATAGGGGGAAGCATGGCGTGGATAGAAAGATCCTCAGGGTGGCCATGAGTTACTGATGTGATGTTGGTATTTGATACCAAGGATACTCACGAGTCAGAAAGTAAAATGAAAATGGAAAGTGAAAGAAAGATAAAATTGGTTAAAATGAGAAATGAAAGAAAGAATGGAAATTGAGAAATAAAGAATGATAAAATTGAGAAATGGAAACATGTGAGTTGATAATATACATATTTGAGGCGAAGTGAAACTCTCCGCCTAAGGGCTTACTGAGTAAGGTGAGTGCCCTGATAGGTATCAGATGTGGCCATATGTGGTTGCATAATATGTTAGGGTAGAGTGAAGCTACCTGTATGGGTGGGTAATCTTCCCTATTCTCAAAAACTTTGCGGTAAATATGTGTTGGAAATTATTGAATTTCAGAAATTATTTTAAAGCTTATAAAAGCTTGTGTTGTATATCTATATGATTATGATAATGTGTATATTAATGTATTTTCTCAGATGAAATGATGATTTGAAAAGTAAAGTGTATTATAATTGAACTCATATGACCACACACTGTAAATAATTTATTCCTTCTTACTCAGATGTGTCTTACCCAATTTATCTAAATTTTTCATTGAATAGAGACCGGCCGGGTGATAGAGCTCCGTGATAGTAGGGAGCTGGAACCATGATATACAGGGTGAGTTTGAACTAGGGTTGTATTGTTTTTTTTTTTTTGGTATGAGATAGTATTGTGTATATGTGTATATTGATACTCTGGGTATTGTATTCTGACTGATATGTATATACTGTCTTCCACTGTTAGGTTATATAATAAAATAACTTTTTACCCGGTACCCAATGCGGGTCGAGTCGTACGAATGATAGTAGGATTGATGACCGATTTGTTAATCTTATGGATGACGTGTGATTATTTATTTATTTTTATTGGGAAAAAAATTGTACAAAAATCGAGGCGTCACATGCTTGGCTTTGGATGAGTAGGCTTAGAGGACCACAAAGTTACAATAGATATTTCTTTATGTGAGCTAAGCCAATATTGCCTCTATTGATATGAATTTCAATATGTGTAAGAGGCACAAGTTAGAATGGCATTCAATTTAAAAATGCACATAGGTCTACTTGAATTTTATGCATTCATCCAGATTTAGACCTAGTGCAACCAACTCAGCTATTCAACTCATCTCTAAGTACATGAAGCTCTAATAGATTTGATTTTAACTTGAGTGTTTATGGAGCTGAAATGAGTAAATACTCTTAAGGATTAAAATTTATGTTAAGTTTGAAGAGTATTCATTTTGAGCGGACAAGATTCAAGATATTCTCGTGGAATTGAATATGTCCAACTGCTTAGGCAAATAGCGTTTATGAGTATATGAATTTATTTGAACGGAACTCTTTTTGGGTATTTCTCATTTTCCACAAATGGAGGGTATCCTCTGAAGATGATCATAAATTAGAGCGAGGATATGAACCACTGGAAGCATAAATCTTTACTGGATATGATCGTGGTATGGCAAAGATTTCCTATGGAGGAGATAGGTGAATCAAGATTAGAGGATTTAGATGTTAAACTCAAAATAAATAATTTGATTTAGTCAATAACACCTGAATCCCTTAGTGGTTGCCTCTAATTTTGATTGAGAATGATGACTTTTAATAAGCATGCAATAAATATGAAAATTTAATGAATAGTGCTTACACCTAAGGTGATGGCTAGATTTTGGTTGATGAGATTAGGGTTAAAGATATATAGAATAGGATGAGACCATAAAGCTCATTTCTATGCAATGGAAAATAGTTGCTTAACATAAAATATTTTGTCTTAAAGTATGACTTAAACATTTGGAAATATTTACCTAACAATAATGCCCAGTCCATTATGAAAGTGGATTTTAATCTAAGTATAAAAAAAATAATATATGGAGAATGCAAATACTAAGTTTTGGAATATTAAGCATAGACCACTTCCTAGCCTTTTAATCATCACTACCTCCTAAATCTAGTCCTAGGGTCTAAGGAGAAAAATAGCTAATATGATAATTTTAATTTTAATCCATTTTCCTTAGGTCCTACGGGGTTTACTTTCCTGATTATCCATTTCATTTCCTTTTTTAAGTCTCTGACACTTCTAAGTAAGCAATTAAGTCATACGTGCCACATAGTTTTGTAAAATAAGCAAGTATTGAATATATATATATATATATATATATATATATATATATATATATAAGATTGTACTTATTTATTTTATTTTTCTTCAGTGAGGCTAGATTATTTGTTTTATGTAAACAATCTGAATCCTTTTTTTAAAAGAATTTTCTTTTTATGTCCAAAGGGGTTGTTTACGTTATCTTTCTCACTCGAGGATTTGAAAGACATTTTAGAATAATTTTTAATTTTTCTTTCTAAGCAAATGATTTTCAAAACCTTCTCAATTTTTTTCCTTTCTAGAGTGACTTAATATTCTTTCAAATCATTTAAGTTTTTTGTCACCTTTTCATTTTCATTTTTCAAAAATGTTTTCTTTTTTGATATCTCAACTAGAATTCTATAATTTTAAATGAAGCCTTTTCTAGTTTTCCATATGAAGGCATCTCATCAAATGATTCATCATAGGATTTATCAATTTGAAAAGCACATGAATCATTGCATTCATTCATACCATCATTATCACAAGAAACACTTGAAGATTCATCACAAAATATATTATAGGAATCAATAGATAAATCATCACATGCAATATTAATATAATTATCAACAGATGATTCAGCATACGATACATCACATCATTCAAAGCAAGAATCATCAACCAAGGCAAAGATAGAATCATATACCTCAACATCTGATAAAGCAATTACCCTATTATTCACCACTCCCTGAGTGGTGGCCTCATTCTCCTAGATTCTCCATATTTCTTTTCGAGTCCATCCTAGATTTCCTGTGCACTACTACTGTAACGACCTGAAAAATAATGACATTTAAATATTAAAGAGAGAGGGAAATAGAAACAAAAACGGAAGGAGGCAGCAGACCTCATCGATAACATTGCATTTTGGATGGAATAACCCGGAAGTAATACACAGGGCCTCGTCGACAAACACAAGGAGTTCGTCAATGAGCGCATAACAGGACCTCATCGACGAGAAAATACTGAGAGAGGTTTTTGTGGTAGTCTGAAATTCGTCGACGAAATTCCTTAAAGACTCATCGAAGAGATAACGTGTCTCGTCGATGAAGGTCACAATATAAGAAGTGTTTAACCTGGATTTTTGATGAAAAACAGTGCAAGAAACCCTCCCCTTTCTCTCTCAACGTCCCTCTCTCCTTCTCTCTTCGATTTCAAGCCCGTTTTACGTTGGATCGACGATCTGAAGCCACCACGACGCTCCTGGAAAAGTTCTTTGTAAGTTTGCTGGAGCTGATCGTTGGTGGAGTTGGTTTGGATTTTGTCCCAATCTCAGGGTAAGACATTTTATTCAGAATTTGTCTTTCCCTCAGTTATAAGAAATACAATACACAAAAAAATACTGATGTTTTGTTCTAGGGATTTGATTTTCAGGGTGTTGAGTGGAGAACTCTACAGGCATAGAGCCAGAATTTTATAGGGACTTTTTAAAGTTAAGGTAAGGGAAATATGCTATGCTAGGAGTTTTAAGAAAGTTAACAGAAATTTCATAGACACAGGTATATACTAGTTTAGTATATAGTTTGTATAGAGTATGAGTTTAAATGCTTGTGTGGTCTGAGTAGATTTTCATGTGATGAAGAACTTATATAGTTTTTATAATGTATCATACTATACGGAATACACAGATATAGATAGTATATACAGTTTATATAGTTTTTCCCAGTATATGGAGTTATACAGAATATAAAGATATAGATATATGTTCACGGAGATTCTAGAGAGAAATTTACATGCATATACAGCTTTTATACGAATAATTTCATGGAACAAATATATATATATATATATATATATATATATATATATATACACATATACATGTATACAGTTTTACTCAGATCAGTATATATATTATAGCTTTTTACAGAATAGTATGTACAGTATTATAACATGACATGTTTCCTATTATTATACAGACAGAGTATATAGACAGAGTATACAGACAGATATATAGAAGTAGCATCAAGATGCTACAAATACAGTATACAGAGATTATAGTATTTACAGTACAGAAAGATAGCATTATGGTAATTTTGGAAACATGACGAAAATAGTAAAAGAGTACATATGTATATATGTATATAGAATCAGATCCCTGTGGAAAGATTACAGACAGATACAGTACAGATATAGAATACAGAGCACGGTACCATTGCTGTATACAGATAAAGTGCAACCACATATCTCAAATAGTATGTGGGTACCGTCAGCCGTGCTCAGAGAGTATGTAGCTCCCCAGTTCACTAGGTGGAGGGGGCCGGTTTAACGAGGTGGTAGTCCATCCCGAGCATAGGAGTGGATGCAGTTTGGTCGGGCTAAGGTAGTGTAGAGTAAATTGACTTATCTAAAGGGCTGACCAGATGAAGTCCCGCCTACGGGCCGCACAACCCTGTCATGAGGGGTCAAATCATGACATACAGAATCCCAAGGATAAAACACAGTTATGTATTTGTATACTGTTTTACAGTATATGATGAGTATAGTATGATATTATCAGTATGAAAAGTAGAAAATACATATGATACAGTTATATTCTAAATTATGAAAAGAAAGATATGTTTTACAGATTATTTATTGCATTACAGTTCAGTTATTATTTTAAAAGTATTCTTAACTTAGTTGCCACACACTAGTAATAGCATATTTCCACTTACTGAGCGTCAACTCATCCCATGACTTTAACATTTTTCAGGTTAGCCAGCTAGGCGAGCAGATTAGGCTCGCGAATAGAAAGTATTTTGATTACCCTGGTTATAGGGTGAGTTTTTGACAGAATTGTGTATTTTTTTTGGGGGTAGATGATGCTGGAGGGATGGTTTTGTATGACTATGGTCTATATATACTGGATTCTGGTATTGTATAGTACATATGTAAATGGTTGTATGATTTGTATACTGCTTAGGTATGGATATATATATATATATATATATATGGTAAGAATTTTAAGGATATATATATATATATATATATGGTAAGAATTTTAAGGATGTTATTTTGGTATCAAAACCTAGGTTGCTAGGTTCTGTAGACTCTAGAGTGCAGCGGAAAACAATACCATAATATAGGAAAAAGATTTGAGATTTTGTTCTATGATTTGGATACGAGATTTCGTGATTGTTTCTGTGTTTTTCTTGGGATGACGATTTCAGGAAAACCATAGTAAACTGTCGACGAGTCATGTGCTTGGATTGTAGGAGTGGATTTTGGGATTAGGATCAGGAGGGGTGATTAATAGAGAATTTGGAGTTTTAGTTGAATAAGTTGGGTCTATAGGAAGATAGAATTTTTGAAACGGTGTTTTATTTGTTTGCAGGATGGACCCAAGAGACAATAGTGCTCACGCTAGTGGGGATGATGGTGCTGGTCCTTATGGCGCAGTAGGCGAGGATTCAGATGTTGCGCAATGTAGTGTGGCTCAGCAAGTTATGGCTGAGATAGCGCAGAGTTCAAGAGAGCAGGGAGGTCCATCCTCGGCTCAGGGATGTGCCATAGAGAAATTTATGAAGATGAATCCACCAGCTTTTTCTAGAGCGACTAATCCTGCAGTTGCGTAGAACTGGGTGCAGGAGATAGAGAAGATTCTGACAGTACTTCATTACACCAATGAGCATAGAGTTATGTATGCTACATATAGGCTAGCGGGGGAGGCCGAGAGATGGTGGTCAGCCACCAGGTTGTTGGAGGAGTAAAGGGCTAAACCAGTGCGGATGACCTAGGCTCGATTCAGGGGTATGTTCTTTGATAGATATTATCGTGCTTCAGTCAAAGATGCTCGAGTACATAAGTTTCTGAGTCTGTCCCAGGGGTCGTTGACTGTACAGCAGTACGCTGTGAGATTTATTGAGCTATCTCGTTTCTACCTTTATATTGTCCCAAATGAAGCAAAGAAGGCTAGAATGTTTGAGAGAAACTTGAGGCATGATATTTACCGGCAGGTGGCACTACTGAGGATCCAGGATTTTTCAGAATTGGTTGACAGGGCCACTATAGCGGAGGAGAGTCTATCTAGAGAGACGGAGACACAGAGTCAGATGAAGAGGGCTGCGCCCTCGAGTTTTCAGGCGAGTCCCAACTGAGGCCCTTGGAGAGGAGGTAGATTTGGCGGAGGCTAGAGACAGAGGATAGGGCATAGGGGATTTCAGGGTGGACAGCTTCTTGCCATTTGCCCTAGATGCTTACAGAGACATCCTGGTGAGTGCCGACTGGGGGAAAATGTTTGTTATCGATGCGGGAGACCCGGTCATATGGCTCGATCATGTCAAATGCCATCAAATTATGCATAGGCTCCCAGACCATTTCGAGGTGGATATCAGGCGCCTCGCAGTGGTGAGCAGAGGAACACTGCGCCGGCGAGGGTATATGCGTTGACACCAGGAGACGCTGAGACGGCTGAAGACGTGGTCACAAGTACTCTTACTGCTTTACCATATAAAATGATTATTTTGTTTGATACAGGTGCCACCTACTTTTTTATATCGGCGGGATATGTGAAAATAGATGGAATAGAGACACAACCATTAGATATAGAATTGTTTGTGGGTACACTGATGGGACATGTGATTAGATGCAGAAAAGTACTTCGGAATTTTCCAGTAAGTATTCAGGAGAGAGTGCTTTTAGCCGATCTTGTGGTCTTGGATATGCAGGGATTTGATGAAATATTGGGTATGGATTGGTTAGTTATTTATCACGCTAGTATTGATTGCCATTAGAAAGAAGTAATTTACAGTCCCTCGGATGAACTAGAATTTAGATTTACGGGTTCAAGCGTGCGTGCCTCGCGACAATTGGTGTCAGCTATTCAGGTGAGGAGACTATTATAGGATGGTTGTCAGGGGTATGTCGCATACATAAAAGAATTGCTAAAAGAAGAATTGGGACAAGCTGACATCCCAGCAGTGCGGGAATTCCCAGATGTATTTCCAGAAGAATTGCCTGGTTTGCCACCAGATCATGAGATTGAGTTCACTATAGACTTATTGCCAGGATCTGCACCAGTATCTAAAGGACCGTACCATATGGCACCAGTCGAGTTGAAAAAACTGAAAGATCAGCTACAGGAATTACTAGATAAGGGTTTTATTAGGCCTAGTGTGTCGCCCTGGGGAGCGCCATTTTTGTTCGCGAAAAAAAAAGATGGAACCATGAGGTTGTGCATAGATTATAGGGAGATAAATAAATTGATATTCAAGAATAAATATCCTCTCCCTATGATCGATGATTTATTTGATCAGCTCCAAGGGACCCAGGTTTACTCTAAAATTGACTTGTGATCAGGTTACCATCAGGTGAAAGTTAAAGCAGAAGATATTTCAAAGACCACATTTCGTACCAGGTATGGGCATTACGAGTTTTTAGTGATGCCATTTGGATTGACTAATGCACTAGTAGTATTCATGGATTTGATGAATCGGGTGTTCCACCAGTATTTGGACCAGTTTGTGGTTGTATTTATTGATGACATATTGGTATATTTGAGGAGTTTTGTGGAGCACGAGCATCATTTGAGGCTGGTGTTGCAGATATTAAGGGAAAGAAAATTGTATGCGAAATTCAAGAAATGTGAGTGTTGGTTAAGGCAGGTTACTTTTCTCAGCCATGTGATCTCAAAAGCAATAGTATTAGTTGATACAAGCAAAATAAAGGCAGTGGTGAGTTGGGAAAGGCCAGGAAATGTTCAGGAAGTCAAGAGTTTTCTAGGATTAACAGGTTATTACCGGCATTTTGTGGATGGTTTTTCTAGGCTATTGGGTCCATTAACACGACTTACGAGGAAAAATGTAAAATTTGAATGGACTAATGATTGTGAGCAGAGTTTTCAAGAGTTAAAGCAACGGTTAGTTTCAGCTCCAGTACTGGCTATCCCTTCAGGGGAGGATGGATTCGTAATATACAGTGATGCCTCTTTGAAGGGGGATGCGTATTGATGCAGTACGACAGGGTCATTGCATATGCGTCAAGACAGCTTAAAAAATATGAGAAGAATTATCTTGTCCATGATTTAAAGCTTGCTGCAGTGGTGTATGCTCTCAAGATCTAGAGGCATTATTTATATGGTAGGAAGTGCGAGATTTTCATGGATCATAAGAGTTTGAAATATTTCTTTACCCAGAAAGAGTTGAATATGAGGCAAAGAAGGTGACTAGAGCTTATTAAAGACTATGAATGCACGATTAGTTACCATCCAGGAAAAGCAAATGTAGTGGCAGATGCTCTGAGCAGGAAATCAAGGGGACCCGTACTAGCAGCTATGGAGATTCAACACTCAATTTTAGTGGATTTGGAGAAGCTTAGTTCAAAGTTAATAGAGGAGAGTCTACAACCAGTCATTGCCAGTCTAGTGGTTCAGCTTACGCTTTACGAGAGGATTAAAGCAGCTTAGGGCGATGATACAGAGTTGTTAGAGGTGATGGCTAGAGTACCAGATGGTCGGGGAGAGAAGTTCAGCATATCAGATGACGGAGCTCTGCGATTCCGTACTAGGCTATGTGTTCTTGCAAATACTGAGATCAGGAGACCTATACTAGAGGAGGCTCACAAATCCTTATACACGGCCCATCCCAGTAGTACTAAAATGTACAGGGACCTGCGATAGTATTTCTGGTGGAGTTGAATGAAGAGGGAGATAGCCGAGTTTGTTCAGCAATGCTTGACATGTTAGCAGGTTACAGCTGAGCACCAGAGACCAGCAGGAGAGTTGAAGCCATTGTTCATTCCAGAATGGAAATGGGACCACGTTACGATGGACTTCATTACGGGGTTGCCACCAGTGCGACAGGGACTGAATGCAATTTGGGTGGTTGTACATCATCTAACGAAAACCGCTTATTTCATCCCTATTAAAATCGGTTATTCCATGGACAGACTGGCAGAGATATATGTTCAAGAGATAGTTCGTGTTCATGGAGTACCAGTATCCATAGTCTCGGATTGAGATCCTCGGTTTACTTCATGATTCTGGAAAAGTTTTCAGGAGGTTATGGGTACGCAGTTAGCTTTTAGCACTGCTTTTCATCCCCAGACAAATGGTCAGACTGAGAGAACAATTCAGACACTAGAGGATATGCTTCATGCTTGTGTGCTTGATTTTGGAGGCAACTGGATTCAGTTAATGTCGTTAGTTGAGTTTGCTTATAATAACAGCTACCAGGCTAGTATCGGCATGGCTCCATATGAGGCATTGTATGGTAGGAGATGTCATTCTCCTCTCTTCTAGGATGAAGTAGGTGAAAGACGAATTTTGGGTCTAGAGATAGTACAGCAGGCTTGTGAGAAGATCTGACTAATTAAAGAAAGAATTAGTACTACATAGAGTTGGCAGAAAAGTTACGCAGATACTCACTGCCGTAAGTTAGAATTTGACGTGGGAGATCGAGTATTTTTGAAAATAGCTCCTCTGAAAGGAGTTATGAGGTTTGGAAAGAAGGGCAAGTTAAGCCCTAGGTATATTGGCCCTTTTGAGATACTTGAGAGAATAAGGTCAGTTGCCTATAGGCTAGCTTTTCCGCCAGCTTTAGCTCGAATTCATGACGTGTTTCATGTTGCCATATTAAGGAAATACGTCCCAAACCCATCCCACATAATCAGTTATGAAATAAAAATATGATTGATGTGAGACGACGCTCAGTAAGTAAATAAGATTATTATTAGTGTGTGGCCAAAATGAGCTTTTTAAAAATTTCGTAAAACAATATTTAATACTATAACTTCAAAATTTCTTTTAGAATAAATATAAATTTAAAAATTTCTGCATAAAACTTTTGTCATCAATTATAACAGTAAAATTTTATAATCATATATTATAACTGTTAAATTAAACTTTTAACTTTAAAACTGTAAAAATATTTAATGATAAACATACATATACTTTTCCTTATACGTTTTCCTTAGATCGTCATTTAAGTACCAGAATGATCATTTTTACGTAAACTTACACTTTTCCTTCAAATCATCAGTAACTTTGTACACGTAATTAAATATGTATAAACATATATTATAAAAATCACCCTTAGGCCCATTTGTCGTAAGTCATGTTTGCCCCCATGACCGGGTTGTGTGGTCCGAAGACTAGACTTAGCTGGCTGGCCGACCAGACTAAATTAACATCCATAAACTTTAAGTGAGATTTTCCTTATTAAGTCCTGGTCCGAAACTAGGTGTACACTCAGGAGAAATCCACTAACATATATAACCACTCTGTAACAGTGTGGGTGTACTCTAATCCATTTAAACTTTAAGTTGCGGTGTCGAGCATCTGTAACTTTGAACTTTCGTTGCCATCAAGGGTTTTAAGAAATGAGATCGGAAAGAGTGGGTGAGTGAGAACTTACTCAAAAATTCTCTCTCCACTACAAATTCTTTCACTCACTAATCATTCTCTTCCTTGAAAAAATTGTTGTGAAAAATGAAGGTTGAGAGCTTCCTATTTATAGGAAAATTTTGGGGAAGAAATGAAATTTATAAAAGTGTGGGGAGATGGGTGAAATTATAATTTTTTAAAAATTAAAGAATGAACAAGGGATGGGCAAGGTATGGGTTGAGTATGGGATGGGGATGGAGGCCGTGTGGGAGTGCTTGCCACCATTCCCATTAAATTAATTTTTAATTAATCACTTACCTAATTAATTAATTAATTAGTTAATTAATTATTTCTTTATTTTATTATTTTATTAATCATTATTATCATTATTATTATCATTGTTATTACTTTTAAACTATTTTTAGTATTTATCTATTTTATTATTTATTTTTGAACAAGAATTAAATTTAAAATTTGAAAACTCATGTGGGCCCCACATAGTCTTGTGGGCCGCACACAACTTCGAGACCCAAATGGATCCTACGTAACTCCAATAATCTTTATACTATTTTATGAGCCCTACACAGTTTCGAGACTCGTGTAAACCTCCACACGGCTTCGGGACTCATGTGGGCCCCACACAATCTTGTGGGTCCTGCATAGGATACTTATATTATTATTATTTTATCATATATTTCTACAAATTATGTCAGCCAAAACATTATTTTATGTACTTATTTACGTATATAAACAGTGTCTACCTTGTTTATCCTATGAAATTCCATTTTGACCAGGCCGACCTCCAGGGAGCGACTAAGCCACAATGGTCTCTGAGCACTTGTTAAGACAAGGTCTTTCTTAGACATCAAACATGGAATCAAGGATCCTGCAGAAAAACACTTCTGTATTGATATTAACTTAATGACCATTTTTATTATTTTATTATTATTGTGCTTTAATCGTATATATATTTTTGGGTCATCACATGGAATGTATAGATGGAAATACAAATAGTAAATTTCGAGAACGAAATTTTATAAGGAGGGGAGAATGTAATGACCCGAAAAATAATGACATTTAAATATTAAAGAGAGGGAAATAGAGGCAACAGACTTCATTGACGAGCACATAACAGGACCTCGTCGATGAAGCTACACCTCATCGACGAGAAAATACCGAGAGAGGTTTTTGGGGTAGTTTGAAATTCGTCGACGAGGGAGGAAGTTCGTCGACGAAATTCCTTAAAGACTCGTCGACGAGATGATGTCTCATCAATGAAGGCCACAGTATAAATAGTGTTTAACTCGGATTTTTGATGAAAAACAGCGTAAAAAACCCTCCCCTTTCTCTCTCTACGTCCCTCTCTCCTTCTCTCTTTGATTTCGAGCCCGTTTTATGCTGGATCGATATGAGAAATTTCATGTGAGTTGCATGTCAAAATCAAAGTCAATTTCTCATGTAAATGACTTGATCTGAGCTGAAGATTGTGCTGATCTTTGATCAAGCAGCTTTTTTATCTAAAAAGCCCTATGACCAAACTACTTTGCCTTTTTGTTAAATAGCTCTCTCCGTTGTACTAATGAATCCTTTAGCTAAGTAGTTTTGCTCATTTTCACTGAGCAATGCTCATCAAGTGGGTGTTTGGAAAGCCTTAAGAGCGATACTCATCAGATTTGGTAAGTAGAACTCGTTTCTTAATTCTTCATAAGTTGTGCTTATCAGTGGGTGTTTTAAGGGCTCATGAGTGTTGCATATCAAATGGGTCATATTTTTGGCGACTAAAACTCGTTTCTTGATGCCTCATAAGTTGCGCCCATCAAATAGACATTTTTGGGTCTAATGAACAATACTCATCGAATGGGTCAATATTCTGGCGAGTAGAGCTCAATTTTTTATGAGCGCTACTCCACAAATAGGCAACATTCTAGCAAGCAAAATTCATCTTTTGTTGTCTTATAAGCAGTAACTCATAATATGGGCATTTTTGGGCCTCATGAATGGTGTTCATTAGATAGATCAATATTCTAACAAGCACATCTCGTCTCATGTTGCCTCATAAGCGATGCCCATCAGATGGGCATTTTAGCAAGTGGACCTATCTAACGTATTGAATCAATCTTAGTCCTTTTAGGATATTATTTGTCTGCATTTAAACATTTTAAAAAAAATATCTCGTAATATTATAATAAAGTTGCACTAAGTTTATCTAATACAAATTAATAGCAAACTTCCACCATTTTTTTCAAGCTGATAAAAAAAAAAAAAAAAAGATTTTGTAAATTTATCCTTAAATACCAACAAGCATTATTTATCAACACCAAAACTATTAAAATCCTCAAGAGCATGGTTCTTCCTTGCTGGATCTAAAATTTTCAAAGTTGATTTCTGATGCATTGGTGATTTTCCTTTTTAGTGACGTATCTTAAAAGAGTATTCACAGATTCTATTATGGATAATCCTTCTCTGTGTAGGAGAACTCCTAGAAGATCATAAATAGCTTCATTGGTACAATTTGTCCCTGCAAAGCGACATCATGTTGCGTGATTAAATTGATAAAGGTGAATGATCTCTGAAAGGAAGATAGGAATCAAAATTATGAGAGGCAGTTGTGATATTTATTAGTTAAACTCTTCTTATCTTTCCATAGACAATGCCAAATTATTGTAGGAAAAAATTAGTTTTTGAGAATTTGGATAAATCACAATCTCAATAACCTAAGAAGAATGAAGGAAAATCAGCTTGGAGGATCCGAGATGAACTTTAGGGAATTGCTCTGATGCCTAGTTAGGGAATCTCTATGTTTGGTATAATTAGAATATAGATAAGAATAGAATGTCCTGACCTCTCGTATGGGATCCCTTTTATAGGTACTATGGTATGTCCTCGTTGATTTTTGTTTTAATGAGTAGTTAGTAGGATGGTGAAAATTACATTTCGACTAGGAACATTTACTAGGGAATATTAATGTCGATTTCTCTTCTTTTTTGGTCATCTGCAAAACATTATTAAGGTTAACGTAAATATATTGTAAACTTTCAAACTACAAGCATAATCTTTCATGACTTTGAAGTTCAAAATAACCAAAACCCTTAATTAAAATAATATTTTTTTAACAGTAAAATAATAAAAGTTGGCATGAACCTCAATCCCTCTCCCTTCTCAAATTGTGTATGCTATTAATAAATAGTAATGAACATTTTGGTAGATAAAATTAAAATGTAACAAAATTATCCTTTATAAATTTATGTACTATAATTTTTGCTTTATTTCACTTTCAATCCATTTTCCAATTATTGAATAAAAAAATCATATGTTCAATGGTTGGCCCAATTGAAATTTTTCATAAAACAACTGTTTTTGAGAATTTTTATGACCAATTTACCTTGTGAACAATCTCTTTTTTTATTTTATCCTATAATACAAATACCTTATTTAACAAAATCAGTACAGTTCAAATATTTCATTTTAATATAATGATTATTTAACGGTTATTGTCATCCATGAACATTATTTTAAAAAAAAAAAAAAATTTATCATTTATTAATATATTTACTTTGATCCCTCCAAGCTTTGTCCTAGCCAAGTAGTTAGCCATTTTTTATAAAAAAAAAAAAATGATAAATAGAAGCTAATTGATTTATTACAGTTCTTTATAATTGAAGTCTAAATTATGAAAAATTTTAAAAATAAAAAAATAAAAACATATATGTATATATATGCATCTTTTCATATGTATCTTGCTCATCTACAAAAGCAAATTTTGCTTAAGGTCAATGTTCTCATTTAAATTTATCCAACAATAATAATGTAAATGTCCAATAATGGTCTACTTTCAAATTGGTTGAATTTTAATTTGCAACATATTATGTACTAAACCCTAAACATAATTTCAACATCACCAAATGTGCAATGATCATCTCCTATTAGATATGTTCTCTAGCATGCAAATCAGTTCTCTTAATCGACCTTGATGACAATAAAAAAAAAAAAAAAACTAATAATAAAAATATTAAAAACATTATGATCCCTAATTTTACTTAAAAAAACCCTAATCTCTAACCCATCAATTGGGAGAATGAGTAAATGAAGAGGTGTTGATTTTTTGAGTCTGATCTCTAATTTGATGCTGACAAAGCACAAGTGTCTTATTTGTGCATTGAGTACTTAAACAGGTTTTTAATTTGGCACGCACATAAGACAAAGGGAAATGGAAGCTAAGAGGAACTTGAAGATCATACATCTGACGTATTCGCTGAAGGTAAAAGAGTAAAGAAGAAGAAGAAGACTTTTAGTTTTAAATTGTAAATGCATTTAATTTTCCATTTGGTCTGTAATGCATTGCACGCATGACGTGGATGATAGCTCAGAACAACCGTAGACACATCCTAGGGGACCAACACACTTCACAGAAAAATCTTTTCTCAATAACTAATTGATTAGGGTAAAAAATTAGGGCTAAAATGAATTTGACAAAGACTTTGGTTGACCGAAGGCTTAATTAAAAAGTCTCGGCTAACCGACCTATTACAGTTTAAATCATCTCGATCGATCGAACTCGCCCTGAGGGCAAAAATGTAATTGCTGTCAAGCTCAGGCGATCGGCCCCTAAAAATGAACTCATTGCTCGACCGACCGACCAATACATTTTGGCTTGTCTTCTGCTCCTCGACCGACCAACCTTATAGTTCAAAAAGGCCCCGGGTGACTAACCTCAAGAACCGGCAGATCGGCCTATGCCTCAACTGACTGAACCAACGAAGGCTCAGAAAATTACCTAGGTCAGTCGACCAAACCTGTTTCAAATTTCAAAATTGTTGTGTGTTTGGTCGACTGACACTAAAGGTCAGTCAACTGAACCTCTCGAGTAAGAAATTTTTTTAGCACTAAAAGGTAATTGATTTAATAATTAAACATTTTCAAAATATCGAGCGTGTCCCCAACGATCATAATTTTCTCAGAGTCTATATATCCCCCTTTCATTTGCTTAATTAGTAACTTTGATTAACTTTCAAATCCTCTCAAATCATTTTTTTCAATCAAAGTTCCCCGACAACATTTTATCGCAAAATTTCTTTTGGGGCAAAATTTTACCACTCCCTTCAACTCTGTTTCACATATTTCTTGAAAAATTTTCTTTGGAAGAGAGCATTTATTTTGGGCATATATTTTTATATCAAATTACTTTTACTCTCATTCACTTGTTCATCTTGAATATTTTCTTTTGAGAGTAAGACTTGGTTTTCTCTATATATTTTCCTTGATAAATATGTTTGGAGGAAACTCTTGATGCTTATGAATCTTGCATATTCATTGCAAGATTCCATTTGCTCAGTGTGTCTTATTTGCAAAAATCTTTTAGAGTCAACTCTAGTTTCCCTTTGAACATTATTTGAAAAATCATTTTGAGAAATTTCTTAGAATATTGAAAGGGGAACCTTGAGCATGTTTTCACTTGGAAGGTTTCTCATATTTTTGAAAAGATTATTTTTCATACTCTCGGGATTTAAATTGAAAATTTTAAAGAGAAAAATCACACTCACTTGAGCTTCTATTTCATATCATGATTAAGTGCATTTGAGCTTCATGAAACATTTTTATTGTACAATTTTTTTTTTTTTTATTATTATTATAGTTGTTGTATTCCCAGCATGTGGCCAGAAGATGATTGCACTAGCCTATAACGTGCACCGAATTACTTAAACCTAGTTAAGAAAGCACCCAATGGTTTAGACCTAGTTAAGAGAACTAGGAGAGGCACCCTCTTGGGAAAGTGTGCAAGGTGTTGGCTCCACCCATTAAGTAAGCTGGAGAGTGTCCGCCCCTGTAAGGACAATGTAAGTGGCGTTGCTCCGCTCGATTAAAGTGAGCATTTAGTAAATCCTTGAGTTGCGACTCAAGGCAGGGACATAGGCAAGTTTGACTGAACCCTGATAACATTTATTGTGTCTGATTTTAATTTTCACAAATTTAATTTCTACACTTGAATGTTTATGTTTTTATTATTGTGAAAGATTGGGAAATACTGAGCTTGTTGTATCTATTTTATTTATCTGCTCAATTTTGTATTGCTGAATTATTGGTATTTGCTTAGATAGACCTTAGGTTGAGCTATACTGATTGTGGATTTAATTTAATCTAGGAGAAATTTTTTTAAATACTCAATTCACCTCCCTCCCCTCTTAGAAATACACCAATTCCGACAAGAGGTAAGGAGTTTGGCAAGACACGAGCTTCCTGAGATGGTGTATTGATATGAAACAATAGCATTCCAGCTATAATATTGGTGCGTATTGAAACAATATTTTAATTGGAATTACAAACTTAAAACTACTACTAAGAACCAATAACTATTCACGAAATTCATCAAACAACAATTGTTAGGATCCGGATTATGGTGGAAAAAAGAAAGGAAAATGAGAAAGAAACTCATTTTTCATTGTATTTCTCTTTATATCAAATACTACAAAAAAAAAAAAAAAAATTTGTTCTAATATAATTAAAAATGAAAAAAATTTAAATGTGAATAGTGTATAAAACCAAATATTTGTTCATTGATTTAATATATTTTTTATTTTATTTTTCAATTTCCTTGATAACCAAATATGAGAATATTTTCCTTTCCTTTCCCTCATTTTCATATCATGCCTCATGGTTAAATTGATGTGGGAATAAAATCATCCCTTCTAAAAACTGAAATGCATTTTAAGGGCACGATGCAAACAAAAAAACTCGCCAATACACTACAAAACACCCAAATCAAGCAACTTGCCGATAAACTAAGGAACGCCGGGACTTCTTCATTTCCAGTATTTTTAATATCTGATTTTTGGTGAAATCATAATATTTGATTAGTCTTAAGTTTTACCCATTTCCTCAAGCCAAAGGCCTGCATTCATACATTCCAAAGGAAAAATGACTTGTCAAGCTGAGTGGCCAAAGCCGCCAACAAACCATCAGCACCTCAATTTCAGTGGTCTCAGCTAAGGTCTATGCCACCTTCAGTCTTGGTTTGATGAACAACCAACCTTTGAGTAAAGTGGGAAAGATCAAAGCTAATTCGTGCACAAAGAGACTGAAGATTACCGTGAATTTAATCATGTCATGTATGGGGGAGATGTGCTGATTATATTCTCCCAATCTAAAGACTGAGACTGAGGTTCAACTCTAAATAAAAATATTAATCCATTTTGTGATTGCTGCTCTTTCAACACTTCCATCAGAAAAAGATATGACTCACTCACTGGACTCGGCATCTCAATTTGCAACCAGAATTCAGTAATGGAGTATGTAACTAAAAAAATACTCATACCAATGCAACTTGTGTAGTTCACCTGCTTGAAACGGTTAGTGGGGAAGGCAAATATATGTGATCCAAACCAGAGAATGAATCGCATCTCCGTGAAATTTGCACTGGATGACTAATGGCAACTGAAACTGCGAATGTATAGCCAGGAACTTGTTGGGATTGTATGCACAAGCAGCACACAAAGAAAAGCATTCATATAAAATGGATGGAGAGAGAGAGAGAGAGAGAACTTTATACACCAACTAGACCTTTATTTGACAAGTGTTGTACTGGCTGTTAGGTATGAAATTCCCTGGACATCAGCTGGGTAGCAAATTTCTGAACCATACGAATGTATTCAATCATGAAGGAGTGCAAAAGTATTTCCAAACCACAACAAAAGCAATGGAAATAAGAACGTAAGAGTGAACACAATTGGAAGGATATCTTCTCTCCATAGATTGGATGGTTGAGCATAAGCAGATTATTGTTGTTTACAATAGCTCAAACCAATAATTCCTTCCCTTCCTCGTGCTTCTTTTTCAGCATGTTGCAGATCTGCAGAAACAATCGCATCAAACTCACTATACTTACCATTTTCTCCATTAAAATACCCATATAAATGGTCACAGAAAATAGCATGCTAAATTATTCCATTATTGGAGAACAACCTAGCAATTTAAGCTTTTAGGAAAAGTGGTAATCTAACATGGTGTCGGAACTATGGTTGTCAGGTGGTTCTGGTTCTAATTTTGTTACCCACATTTATTGTGTGGTGGTTAAAAATTAGTTGATTTCCTGTACTGGGTGTTATTTACCGTTTGTTTCTCTCAGCTTATGTTTCTTGAAGTTGCATAGACATCAGGCAATAGCAACCACAATACCATGCCTATCTATGCAACAATAATTCTATTTGCAACTAGGATTACATAAGGTGTCATGACCATTCTACTTTCTTGCATATAGGTACAAGTTCCCACTGGTTTCTAAAATTCATGTCAGAATGTGTGTTTCATGGTGTAATTACCTTTGTGGAACAGAGCATACACAAATCACATATTAGCAACGAAAAAAAAAAATAAGTGAATCCATAGCATACATACATTTTCAAGCTCCTTTGAACATGCTTCGGCCTTCTCAACATTTCCATCATTTTTCATTCCTAAAGGAATTTCCAACATTGCCATGTTCACTTCTTGGAGAGTATCTGAAGTAGATGCTGTATGGTCATAGTCAACGTCCGTGGCAGTATCATCTACAATGTTTGCATTGCTGCAAACCTGACCAAAATATCCAGGACCACAGTGTGAACATCTATTTGAGATACGACTTTAACCTTCTCTCTTGAGTAAAGATTTAACAGAAAGGATCCCCAAAAGAAAGAAAAAGATAAAAAAGGCACATTTGATACACCTGTTCAGCAATCAATCCACCTGAAGCTCCCTTCAGTTTTCTGCATTTTCAAGGCCCCCATATGTCAGTTCAGTGAAGGATCCACAAAACAAAGTTAGCTGCAGACAGAGTCTATAGCATGATTACCTGCTTTCCACATTTGTTTAGGGCCACTGGATCCACATTTGTTTCCTGCGAAACAGCATCTCAAATACAGAAGTCAATTGTGCACATGCATTAATTATTATACATACTTAGCATCGTATCTCTGCCTTTATTGTGCTTAGCATTAGAACCAAGGCTGTGAAAATCGGGATCCTAGGTAGGATGGCTAGGGTTGTTTGCAGGATCAGATCATTGAATAGGATCAAGGATTGTAGGATTCTACTAAATACATAAATAATTAAAAATGCATTTGTATGTTGTTTGTTCATAAATTTCTATGTCATAAACCTACAAAGTTGGCTAAAAAAAATACAACTATATTCAGTAGGCCCCATATTACCAAAAAAAATGATGAAGTTTTTAAAGTGTTGCATTTAACTTAATCAAACCGGCTTATAATGAGAATTAAATAATTATAATAAAAAAGAACATATTTTTTAACTCTAATCAGTAAACAACCATACAGCCTGCATCCATTTTTCCTTTGCAAAAAAGTCTCAGCAAACAAAAGCTAAATGATCAAGCTAGCTTCTATCTAAAATTTCAGCATCCAAGCCACCATTTATTCATTAGTATCACAAAGACTATCATCATTAACTTAATCAAGGCCATCATTAAAACATCTATTATAGAATGCATCAATATATTATTAATCTATCTTCATTCTTAATATTTCAAGTTTCCATCACTTAATGATCACCAATGAACTAAAAAATAAATTTTTGAGTCATAATTAATATGAAATAAACCGCATCACCTTTTAAGTTTTTTCATTTCATATATAAGTTACACAGGACAAAAACCAAGCCTATAAGAAAAATATTTTAGTAAAGAGTTTAAAAATATGAAAGAATGTAGGATCTTACAATCTTACCACATCCTACTGATCAAACCAATCCTATTGATACTACTACGATCCTACCAATTTGTGATTCTATGTATTATCAAGATCGTTTTAGTAGTAACATCACATGATCCTACTATCTGGATCGCGATTTTAACAGCCATGATTACAACCCTTTCCACACGCTGTGCTTCCCAAGCCCAGACAAACAGGGAAGTTTGCATCAGGTAAGCTGTCAGCCAGCATAAAACATTGTTAGACCTCTATGCTATGTAACCTTATCTATTATTAGATGGAGTACCTCTCCTGCAATCCTTCCTTCTATGAACCGATTCACATTTCAGGAGTCAGCAACAATCATGACTAAACTATTGGACCTCAAACAAACCATTATTTTTGAAAGTCAAATTTATTTATGCCTCCACAGTTTTCTAACATGGTCAAGGCAACCCATATATTGCCCTTTTCTATCCCATTAACTAACATAAAACCCAGCGACAATCTTGATGGATTTGTCTTATGATTGCGTGGGGGCAGCCATCCCTCTTTCATGGTTGGTTTGCTACGATAAAACGTAGAACATTAAATATCCCAATTCCCAATCAGCCAGCCCTTGTGTGCAAAAATGAGGTGGGCACCAATCATTGTGAGCCCTGCATCTCTCTTTACTAAAGAAGCATGTGTGTACGGTGAAGCGGTGACCCTTTTTACATTTCTGGTTTTGAATATATATATATGAAGCTCCAAGTCAACATATCATTGCATATAAAAGAAAAATATTGTTTATTGGGAATTTAATTAACCAATTAATTAATTAATTAATTGACGAAACTGTTATATGTGCAGCTGAGTCAAGGCTGTTTTGACTTGCTGTTGGGTGTGGATGTTAGTGTCTTCCGACGAACCAATGAGAAGAGAGGGAACTGCAATGTCGTCGTCAGGGCTCATCATCTCTTCTCCACACCACTAGAATATTAATTAAACCAATACAAATGAAACGGCAGCTCATCATGCATGTGATAAGAAATGGGAGGGTCAATATATATCCCTTTTGCTGAGAAGTAGACATTAATTAGTGCCTTAGGCCACTACCAAAAAAAATATCTGTCCATCACACCTAGTGATCGGTAGTGCAATTCAGCGCTTATGCCTTATCCCTAATCAAGAATGAATAAGAAAGATTTAATTATTCCTAAATTTTATTATGGGAATGTCTATTTCTTTTTTATTACATATTGAATGAAATAATTATAAATATATAAAAAATAACTATTCCTTTGATTCCAATATTTAAACTATTTTGTCTTATTGAAATGAATAGCTATTCCGGTGAATCAAAAATGGTGGTACATGCCTAATTAGTACTACAACCCACAAATTTTTAAAAAATTGATATTTTTTCCTGTAGTTACCCGATTTTGTCCGGCCATTATATAGTAAAATTTTAGATATTTTCCTTAATTTTATTCTTTTTAGTCATTAGTTTTTAGTTGCCATTTGAAGTCTTTACATAGCGGTTCTCTCATTTTGATTCTCTTAATCTCACTGTCTTAAATTGCGATTGTAGACACCTCATTTTGTCGAGGATCCAATTTAAAAACATAAATAAATGAAATCAGGCATTCGCATTGTTCATACAAATAACGAAGGGAGGGCCTGGAATACTGAATTTCAAGAAAATACATCAAAGAAATACCGAAAAATACAAGAAAAATAAAGAAGGGAACAGGCTGGATATATTCATTAATGGATCTACAATTGAATTGAATGATTTCTTTCTCAAAATTGAATGATTGGTAAAAAAGAAGGACGATTTGTTTCCTAATTCAATTGACTTTCTTGAGATTTACATGGAAAGAAATTAGTAGGAGACATCAAGTTGAGCCTATGATGGAAACTCTCTGCAAATAGGAAAGCACGTGCATGGAAAGAAAGGAAATTTGGAAAGAGGCAATAAGGCAAGGGTTGATTTATTGCCTAAGATGGTTTGATTTGATTTTAATGCTGGATGAAGCCCTAACCCTATAAATAGGGGCATTCGCAAAGGGTTAGAGGAGGTGGAAATTAGGAACAAAATCAGAGAGGAAGAAGAGAGGGGAGTGGTTCGGCCATAGTGAGAACAAAGGGGAAGTTCGGCCACACCAAGAGAAAGAGAAAGAGGAGAAAAGAAAGAAAGAATAAGGAGAGGAAGCATACAAAAAAATCATACCTTCAAAAGGCAAGATCTTTCATCCTTGAAGTAATAATTTTAGTATTTAGATTTCAGTTATTTGTTTGTGAAAATATATTGCTTTGGGGCTGGTAATGGCTAAGGTAGCCTCTTTCCCTAGTTTACAGAAGGAGCATAGGGTATTGCTGGATGCTAAAATGCACAAGTACCGTTACGCCCCAAACTCGCGGATGGGTCCCAAGTGTGATTTTAGTAATCTAACCTGTCTCTGTATCATTTAAAACATACATGATACTATACTGAATAAGAGTCCGACCCCGTGGGGTACACGTAAACCCTATACACAATTACATACATGTCCACACACATCAAATATGCAGCGAAAATGTTCTTTCTATACATATATCTTACCATACCAGAGTTTATACAGAACTGGAATATACGTTCCCAAAATATAGTACATACTCCGAGTGTCTACAAAACCCAACACTAATAATCCGGTTACAAAACTCTTTCCGGTTACAAAACTCATACTTACACAGGCACTAAACGTAGCTAACCGACACCCACACTTCCGGACGCTAGAATGCTAGTTTCGGCTACCCGAAGGACCTGAAAAGCATTTGTATATTTGAGGTGAGACACCTCTCAGTAAAGGAGAAAGCAAATTATATCAGTGTATGGCATACAAGTGTTATTTCAACATAAAACATAACACAATACAATTTCAGTATTTTCACAATTCAGTTCTAGTACATATGATACCAAATATACAGTTAGTGTCATCACACTCAAGCACATGATACCCTGCGATAACCGAAACCTCACAACGATACCGTTGCCAGTACGGTGTCCACTCACACCCATTAGTGACCAGCCGGAACAAACTGGTGATATTTCACACCCTCGGATATAGAGCCGAACACTCTCGCCCACGGTAATTAGCCGATACATGACGGCAGCGTACAGTAATTAGCCGCCCCTAGCTACTTTACAAAACCTGGAACAATTTTGCAACTCATGTTCCTATACTCATTAGCATATGGTAATTAGCTGCCCTTAACTATTTTACAAAATCTGGAACATTTTACATACAACAGTTTATTCCACACTTATTTGAGCATACACTTATCATATCGTTTCCAGTTCGAGAAATACAGTTTAATACAAATACAGGTACGGTCATCTCAACACTACAACTTTATACAACATACGATTTTCCAACAGAAATAGAGATGATACCCAAAACCACCAATTTTCCCAAAAACTGTAACCCGAAAATCCCGCATTTTCACTTGATAGATTTTCCCAAATAAGTAGCCAAAACATACATACGATCATAAACTACAGGTTTACCAATCCCAATTTCAAAAATAACTGATATAAACAGAATCCCCTCACCTTTTCCCGAATACCAAAATACGAACTCTACGACTCCAAAACTATGAACTATGTTTCCAAAACCTAAACATCCAAGAACTATACTTCACTACAATTCTTACTACTACATATATACCGAAACAAAACTGAAATCGGACCCTTACCTCAGTTTTGGGTCAAAACCCAAAAATCCTCGAAATGAATTTCTGATCTATTATAAAAGTAGAAATTCTCCTCCTAATGTCGGATTGTAGATTCCGGCAATTGACGGCCTGAAATCCTAGAGAGAGAGAGCATTTGAGTTCTAGAGAGAGAGAGAGAGAGAGGTTTTTGGTTTCTTAACCATTAAGCAAATCCAAAGATATTTATAAACAAGTTGACCCGACTAGACTCGTCGATGAGACGGCGTCCTCGTTGACGGGCCATAGAAGAAAGTTCGTCGACACCACGGTGGCCTCGTCGATGAGACTAAGATTTTAGGATTTCCAAAAATCTCTCGGCACCTCCCCATCGACGAGCTACTGAATCTCATCACCGAGCTAAACAAGAGTCTTCATCAACGAGCAAAGATGCCTCGTCGACAAGCCCTATAGCTTTTTTTACTTTTAAACTTTCCTTCTCTTTTCCTCATTTATTTAATACACTTATTTTAGGTTGGGTTCTTACAAGTACAGTACACATAGATGCTATAAAAGGGGTGGTGGCAGCAGGTTAGAGAAAGCTAAGTGTTTTTTTTTTGTTGCAGGTGGGAACAAAAGGAAGTTTGGCTATTATATTTTAGGGTCAGGTAGTTCTATGTGTCATAGCAAAGGAAGGCCCCTTGTTGGTCGTCCCTAGAGGTTTCATTGAAGCCGTGAGGAGCAGAAGCTGCCGCTGTCTACTGTCTTTAGGATTCTTTGTAGGCTATATAGCAACAACAAAAAAAAAGGGTGGCTTGATTTTTTTGTTAAACTTTTTCTTAAGGCTGAAGAACAATAAAAAGAGAGACTAATAGAGACTTTAATGGGAGTTTTAGGCACTGCAACAGTGCTACAAATAGTAGTCATAGTTGCAGCAGCAAGGCAGCATAGGGGGGACTATTTTGGGGCTCCTGTTTGCTACAAATTAGGGTTGCTTCAGGGCTTTTGTGTCCTACAAATTAGGGCTATTTTTGGGTTGTTGTGTGCTACACATTACAACTATTTTGGGGTTGTTGTGTGCTGCAAATTAAGGTTGTTTTGGGGTTGTTGTGTGCTGCAAATTACGACTTTTGGGTTTGTTTTGGGGCTGATGTGTTAGGGGTTTTTAGGCTCTCTTGAGGTCTTATTTTAGGAGTTTTAATAGGTTTATCTAGGTAGCACCATGGGGCTGCTGTGTGAGGGTTTTTTGGGGTCTGTTTAGGTTCTATTTTATATTTATTAGTAGGTTTATTCAGGCAATAGCATAGGGCTGCTGTGTGGGAGGTTTTTTAGGGTCTCTTGAGGTCTTATTTTAGGTGTCTTAGCATATTTGTTCTAAAAAAAAAATTTATAAATCTAAAAAAAAATTATAAATGGTGGAAAAATTATGGGATACTTCTAAAAACTATTTGGTTCCCAATTTCTTTATTTTTTTTATTTCTTTGCCTGGGGTATCTCTATGATTTAAAAATAAAGGCAATGAGGTATTTTAGACGTCACTTGTATTAGATCGGAGGGGAGTTTATCTAATTAGATCCTATTGTTTTGGAGGTCTTATTAGATCTTCCTAAATCGTATCGAGATTTTTAATCTCATTTTAATTTAATTAATTTAATTTAATTTTATTTATTTATTTATTTATTTATGTACGTGTTTATTTTAAAAGGAGTTAATTAAAGTTTATCAAATTCAATTTGGGGATAATTCATAATTAATTAGGTACCGTTCGTTGAACAGGTGTGTAGGGGGTGTTGATACCTTCCCTTCGCATAACTGAACTTCTGATCCCATCTTTGGTAAAAGCACACCAAGACTACTTGTTCAATGGCCTAGGCTTAGTCTAGTGACCGATCAAATGAGCAGTAATTAGGTGTTCTAATCGCATCAAGGAAAATATGTTAGTGGCGACTCCAAATTAAAATTTCCAATATCATGTATTGTATTTTTTCACCCTCTCGGGACCTTTGTCTGGGGACGTGGTGACAATAATTTCATTCATAAATCTTGTGGCAAAGATTGTTTTACATTCATGTGTGTGCATCAAGTACAATTTTCAAGAAAATACAAATCAAAATTAAGTTTTCAGTCTTGGGCTACTCTGTTAGGCATTTTCCATTTGCCTACACATAAGAGTGAAATTTCAAAATTAGTGCACATGTTGAGCCAATTGAGTCCATTTTAGGTCGTTTTTGTAATTAAAATTCAGTGTGGGCTCGTCTAGGGCCTGTTTTTGAATAAAAAACCTTGGGCTTGACTTTTAGAAAATTTGAAAGGTTAATTTTGGGCACTAGTTTTGGAAAGTTGGCCCTTTTTGGGTTTGGAGCAACATTAAAGCCATCCCAACAACCTCACCCAGTTGTTCCTAGAATAGATAAGGCATGCATGCCTTCTCTCCCTTCCGATGCACTAATTTTCAAGGTGGTTGGTTCCCATGACCAACAACTTTCACCCTTTCCCCATGAGCTGGTTTCAATACCAACTTACCTATAAAAAAGCAGGAGACTGAGAATAGAGGGGGGAGAACAATTGAAATTCAAAGGGGGTTGAAATTAATAAGAGAGAAACTGAAATTGAAATTGGAGGCTGAAAGAATTAACCGAGAAAGAAGCTAAATCAACATAGTAAAGAAGGCATGAAATTCAAATTGTTGAGGCTTGAGAAAGAAAATATAATGCTAGAAAATTTGCATTAAAGGGTTGGAAAATACCAGAAAGCAAAGGAATTGGAGGAGATTTTTTAACACCCCGAACCTAAGAGTGGGGCCCGGGGGGAATATATGTTCCTTCCACCTACCTCTGATACCACAATCATCATGCATGCAATGGAATTAATAATACATCCTTAATTAAAATACCAGAGTTCTATACTATACATCCAAAAAGTGTATCCATTCACTCATATTACATAACTAGGAATTAAACATAACTTTACATATTTTAGTTCTCATAACCACTCACAATTACAAAAACTAACCTTGCCCTTGAGCTGCTAAGCTCGATCGCCAGAAGGTCCTGAAAAATTAGTAATTTGCTAGGGTGAGACACTTCTTAGTAAGGATGGAACTTTGCTTTGATACCATTTGTAACTTTGCCCTTTTAATTTGGGTGTGACTACAAGTGATACTTATCAAGACATTCACCTTACTCAGCAAGCCCTCGAACGAAGAGTCTTACCTTGCGATAACCATTAATGCATTTTAATTCCTATACATGTACTCACACACATTCAACATCAATCATACCATAGAATCTGCATACACATACACCACAGCACATCCACATTTACAATACATTTAATTCGCATCCATAGAGGATATTGCACAAGTACTTCACTTTCCATCATTCTCAGGGCATCCCTCTCCATCGTTCCCAGCACATACTTCACAACAAACATCCACTGTAACACTTTCACAATGACATATTCATAGTAAATCAGTAAAACAAACTCCTCAGACTTGCCAATGTTTTACCAGCTTTATATAAATGACAATATACCGAACTCCTCAGGTCTGCCAATGTTATATCGCGATTTATATCAAGGGCAATATAACAAACTCCTCAGGCCTTCCAACGTTATATTGTGAAATACCCGAATAACAACACAAAACAAATCACCCAAACATATTAATTTATTTACCACAATAATCACAACTAGTTTATTATAAAGAGTTAATCTCATGCCACACGATTTAAACATTAAACCATAATTTAATAAACCGAGATGGTCAACCCTACTCACTTTGATCCTTTATAAAATACATATAAAGATTCAAAACCAATAATTTATTCTGATTAGAACATTGAGAAAATCCATTTCTATAACCCTATGTTCATATACTTTAGTTTAATCGGTTAGTTTTGGAAATAACAGCCGTTTACATAACCCTAAGCTCAAACAATCCTTTTTAAAATGAATAGGTTTAGAAACAAAAGCAGTGTTTATATATATAAACCTATATACTCCATTTTAACCAATAGAATTTACAAAAGAACCGACAATATTTATTTCCCTTACATGTTTTCTCGAAAATGCCCCAAAACGAATGGGATAGCAAAACCCTAGCTTCCAGAAACTCGCCGCGGACACTGTTCCAGCAACTCAGGAGAGAAAAGAAAGGAAATCGGAGGGCGAGAGTGGATCTCGGAAAGCCTCGAGAAAGAAAAAATGCGCAGGAAAAAGAGGGAGAGAGAGAGAGAGAGAGAGAGAGAGAGAGAGAGAGAGAGGGAACGCCGAGAAAAGAGTCCGTTCGACGCCTGGGAGAGGAGAGGGTAGGAGGCGAGACCATGAGATGGGTAGCGAGTGTTCCGAGACGACGAGAGACGGGAGAACTGAGGGAGCTTCCGAGAGAGAGAGAGAGAGAGTAGGAGCACCCACCGGCAGGGAGAGGGGGAGAGCCAGATGGGCCGGATGAGGGGAGAGGGAGAGTCAGAGTGAGAGGGAATAGAGAGAGTACGGAGGGACATCGAGGGACGAGGGAAACGCCTCCGAGACAGAGGGAGCAGACTGGGCCTCCTTCAGAGATAGAGGGGGAGACGACAGAGAGGGCACCCCAGAGGGGAGAGAGGAGGGAGGGGAAAGGACAGAGGCACAAGAGAGGGAGAGAGAGAGAGAGAGAGAGAGAGAGAGAGAGAGCCCTAGGTTTTAGAGAGAGAGTTTTGAGTTTTTATTAAAAAAATGATTTGAAACCTATTTATACGTGACTTGCCCCACGGGAAACCGTCAACCGTTTTTTTTGGTCTTGACTAAACCATTAATGGTTTGGTACATAAAAGGCTCTCGATTGTTGTAATTTTCGACGGTTTTCAGAGATCGCCTCAAACCGTCAATGGTTTGATTCCGTACCAAACCGTCAATGGTTTGGTTCTGTACCAAACCATCTCCATTCCTTTCTCTTGCTTTTCCTTTTCCTTCCCTTTTATTTATTTCCTTTTATTTTTTTGGTTCGGTTCTCTACAATCTCCGCCCTTAAAAGAATTTCATCCTCGAAATTTGATAACCAATAATTTTACGTAACCCCGGTATTACATAACTACCCTCATACCAAATTTTCAAAGTACTCCATAAATACGAATAACTAAGTTATCCTAGTATTAAATAAAACTATTACTCGCTTCAAAACATAAGCACATTACCTACTGCCGCGCCTCTACAAATATCTGTTTCAGTTGAGATAAGCGTATAAACACACGTCGGGCCACCGCGAGGTGCTTGATTGTTCCCTCAGTTCTAATCAAGAGTGGGTGCGTTGTTCGGCGGTCATGCTTTAGCGGAATCCTTTGATGGTTTGCCCAAGGCAAGGATGTAGGTTGGGGATAAGATGAACCTCGTAAAAACAGCGGTATCACTCTCTTTCCCTTATTCTCTTTAAATTCTAGCATAATATAAACTCTGTGGATGTTGTAATTATCTCAATCATAAAACCAACGTGTATTGGAAATTAAATAAACTAGTGCTTAATTTATTCTTGGGCTTGCGAAAACCGAAAGGGAGTACGTTGGTTAATCAATATTTTGCGGAAACCGAAAGGGAGTACGTTGATTGGTTAACAACCCAAAACCTATTAACTGAAGGTCTATTTGAATTCTGATTTTGGAAAGAGTGATTGGATGTTATTTTTATTATCAATTGAAAGGAAAATTGTACTCTCTACAAGGCTTACATATTCATATACACAGGGCTGCAAACAATCAAGCTAAATATTGCCAAAAGAATTGCAAAGCATATATTGATTGGTCACTTATATTGTGGTTGATTGGTTTAAGTAGTTGATTGATTGTTTATTTGTGTTGTGGTTGTGGATTGAATAAAAGAACTAAGCCTTTGTGTGATTGCTAAAAGAAGTCAAGAAATCTTTGAAAGAATTATAAAAGGTTAAGAATTCATAAAAGAATTTAAAAGAATTTTAATAACCCAATTCACCCCCCCTCTTGGGGCTACACCTTAGTTTTCAATTAACTCACTAAAATCCTAATCTTCTCATTTCCTATCTTCTTCAAGATCTATTCCCATACTCTGGTATTGTTTTCCGTTGTGCACTAAAGTTTACAAAATCTAACAACCAAGGCTCTGATGCAACATTGTAACGCCCCAAAAATTCTGGCTATATATTTTATTTTTTTTCTTTTTATCTGATACCACAACCTATAAACAAAGTCAACCCAGACCCAAAGTGGGGTATGGAAGATATACCTTTTTATAAATACATATCAACTGTGCAACGGAAAACATGATATACCTAAACCTTATACATAATACAAGAGTCCTACTAACTTCATAATTATACATATACATTCCCAAAAATCCATAGAAATTTTCTAGGGCCTAACACAAAATCCCTCTTCCAACTCAAACACTTACCCTGCAGCGAGGGTAGTACTAAAACCTCGTCTATCTTGGAGCTCGCTCTGCTCATCTGTCTAAGTTGCCTGAAATGTTTGAATTTTGGGGTGAGACACCTCTCACTAAGTGGGATAGATATGCATCAATGTGTGGCACATGAGTTCTATTGTGTTATAAACATATATTGTAGATAATTAACTGTAACTGATAAGTCAGGAAAAATCTATTCTGTATAAGTCTAAGGAAATCATATTTCAACATAAACATACTGTGTCATATTAAATTTCTGGATGCATATAAATAGTCTGTTATATCTGTATAATACTGAAATTCTCCCCTAAATGGATAACTAGCTTATATCATGTATTACCCCCACATGATTGGGTTGTGCAGCCTGTAAGTAGGACCCAGCAATGGTTGGCCTACTATGCTAAGTCAAAACTGACTCTTCTGTAAGTACAATTGGTCTGACCAGTCTGGTTCGGACTGCCAGGGGGGCACACTACCACACTGGACTCAATCGACTATCTATACATCGACAATCTATTTGTGATGTGTGGTGGCACTAATCTGAACTGATAGCTACGATACCATGCTCTAAAACTAAACTAAGTCATCCGGGTTCTGCTATCATATAGTACATTTCATAAATAACTATAGTATAATTATTTCATGGTTCTATGTAAAATACATCAAAACAACGTTTCTGAATAAACTATTATAAATATATCTAATCATGACATCTGGGTCGATTGGAATATCACGACATCTAGGCTAGTTGAAATATTACGGCATCTAGGCCGACTGAATTATCATGGCATCTGGGCCAGCTGAATTATCACGGCATCTAGGTTGGCTGAATTATCTTGATATACTGAAAATATCATAAGTTTTGTACTGTTTATAGATTTTATAAAAATTTGTTATAAAAACATGTTTGTTCTGCATAACCATAAAATAATCTGACATGCTAATATCTGTAATAAAGTATTTATACTCATGCCACAAAAGTGAGTGCTATTCTATAATATGCTAACTGTCTGGGAAGATTATATTTTTCTGAATAAATAACAAAAAATTTGTTTTTAGGGTTTTCTCAGTTCAAACATCAGATTTCCCAAAAACTTACACTAATTCATATATACAATTTTTGAATCAAATACTGAATTTTAAATGGTAAACTCTCTGAAAATACCTAACATAATCTATCCCCTTACCTGTTTCCTGGAACTATGCCTGCAAGGAATTCAATACTATGTCTACGTTGTCCGCACAAAGCTTGTATCAATAAACCCTAATTCAATCAACTTAACCCCAAAATAACAGTCCTTCAACATACCTAGGCCCAAATATTACCAATATCTAGCTAAAATTTTAAAAATAACCTCTTTACCCTGGTTTTGAGTGGTGCCTGAAATACCCGATTCACAAAATTACTTCAATTAAATTGCAAAGAATCGCCGCCAAGATCTTGAAATCGTGTTTATTAGCTAATTTAGGCTAAAATTAGACAAGATATCGAGGAGAGAATAAGGGAGAGCCGCAACCCTGAGAGAGAGAGAGAGAGAGAGAGAGAGAGAGAGAGAGAGAGAGAGAGAGAGAGAGATTATAATTTTTTTATATGGAATGGCTTGCAGGACCTTACATATAAGCCACTACTAGACAAAACTGTCGATGATTTTCCTGGAACCGTTGACAGTTTGGCTTTTAACAAAACCTTTTCACCATTTAACCGTGCCACAGTAATACAAAATCATCGGCGGTTTTCTACTCCCCCACCAAACTGTCGATAGTTTAGTCTAGACCAAACAAATTCCTTCTTTTCCCTTGTTTTTCTTATTATTCCTATTTTCCAGGTCGCTACACACTGTCAGGCGCCTGGACAGACCAAAAAATTGAATTCTCATTTTGTTTCCAAATTCTTTTTGCTATTTTTCTTTCCCCAAAATAATTTAAAATTTTTTAAAAATATTTTTCGGGGTTTTTCAAAATATGTTATCAAATTCAAAGAGTTTCTTTAAAAGCTTCAAATCTAATCATATCATCATTTGAATGAACTAGTTACATAGCGACTCTCTTCAGGTTGTAAACATATTCTAAGCTTGGAGTCTTCATGCTTGTCATTTGCTTATTCCATCTTGCCTTTGAGCTTCAATCCTCTAAGTTTTGTCAATTCTCTAAGATTATCTTTGGAATTTATGCTTTCATGTCCTTTAAGCTTTTATTCCCTTTTGTAGTCTTGTAATGAGCTTCATGATTAAAGGCCTAATTCCTAAAGTATCATCACTTTCACCAAAATATATTAAATTACCTTTGATTTGTTATCATCAAAATAAGATTAGTAAGCCACGTTCGGCCAACAATTGCCTCCCTCAAATTTCCTCGCCTTCTTCTCCTCATCTAGCATCATATATGGGGCAGATTGGGATAACTCTACAAACTTAGTTGCATATTTCTGGACCGTCATATGCCCCTGAGTAAAATTCAGAAATTCCCTTGCTTTAGCATTTTTGGTAGTAGCGGGGAAATACTGTTCGAAAAATATTTCCTTAAAGTGGCTCTAAGACAGAGCTATAGGTATCGGCCTATGATCTTCACTGCCACTAGTCCTTGGCTTCCCCTGTCAACTTAAATGTGGCAAAAAAACCTTCTGTTCGTCGGTGCAAAAGAGGACTACTAATATTTCCTCAATCTCCTGGACCCAGTCTTCTGCCAAATGGGTAGGCTCCTCTTGAAAATAATGGGGGATTCATACATGTGAATTGCTCAATCGTACAACCCTGTTCCCATGAATACCTCGTTATCTCTGCCATTACTTATTGAGCGACACTACGCAACACCGCATCTAAATCTCCGCCGCTCATACTGGAAGGCCCCACATCATTACCGCCACTAGCATGTGTATTGCTATTTCCAGGGTCCATCTGGAAAATAGAATAAAAAAGTCTTAGAAGCATACTACCTTAATACAATTGATACAATCACTTAACTAAAAAACTATATAAAATATCCTATATCTTTACACGACCAACCAATTTAACGTATGTTAGACCAAGTGATTGAGGGTCTTTCATTCCAACCGTGTTTTGTTGACAACAACCCATTAGCAGTTCTTTAAGGCTACTAACCTTTTTCTCTAGTCCTGTTCAGTTGCACAGAAAGACTCCAAAGTAAGCAAGTTTCAAATCAACCAAAAGCGACATGTGACATGACCAGAGCACAACCACTCAAACCAAAGCACTCATGAACTCTACATAGCATGCAAGTGTTTTAAAGATTGAGTGTGAGACATAGAGAGATTGTTTTTGTAAATCCCTCGTACATGGAGTGACTCAATAGAAAAAGCAAGAAATGGGCATATCACGTACACATCACTTAAGCAACATGCACAGTCCCGCACACACACAATAAGACAAGTAAAACTAGGAAAGATATCCAAAAACCCTCAAAACATGTTTTACTAAATCTAAGACATCTTATAGTGAATCAGGATCATTTCTCATAAATAAACAAGGACCTTTTTACTTCAAACTTAAAAGGATTTTTAAAGTATTAAGAGGGGCCTCGTCGACGAACACAAGGCTTCGTCGATGAGTAAAACATAGACCCTCGTCGACGAACACAGGGTCCTCATCAATGAGAATTTACCGAGAGTACCTATAAGTTCATAGCACCCCTCGTCGACGAATACAGGGGATTCGGCAATAAGGCCTATGCAAATTTCATCAACGAAAAGAAATCGAGACTTTTCTGAATTTAGAACCAGCAACTCATCAACGAACACAGGGCTTCATCGAAGAAATTACTGAAGAGCTCATTGACAAAGGAGAGACCTCGTCGACGAATGTTGGGCTGCAGACCATAATTAATGCGCCAGGATGGCTATTTTTCACTATCTCATATCAATAAATGCCCACCGGCTCTCTAGTGCCCAACTCGCCTATTTGATGTTTAAATAGGGATCTTGTATTAACTTCAAAGTAAGGAAGCTCATTTAGTCATTGAAATCATTTATTGTGCATTCACTCTAGGGTTTCTTTGTGAAAAACCCTTGCCCTCTTGCTCCTGCTCTTGTTTTACTCCATTGAAGAAGAGGAAATAGTGTGAGGATTTTGTTGTGATACTCAACTCAAGAGGAGCATTTAAGATTATATCTACCTCTCATCAACTACTTGTATCGAAAGGCTCTTTGTGAGACATTGTAGGGTATCTCTAAGTGAGTACCTTTGTAAAAGCTCTGTGTGAGCAGCTGTGTGTATAGGCTTCTCCGCCAGAAGGAGGATCGTATAGTGGATTTTGGGAATCCTTGAGTTGGTCTCAACGCGTGGATGTAGGCGGGGTGCCGAACCACGTTAATATTTCCGTGTTAAGCTTCTCTTCTCTCTTTTGTATTGCTCATTCATTTCCATTTGCTTTACTTTGATATTGTGATATAATACACTTGTTCTTGGTAAGATTTTTGTTTTTATATAAAATATGCATATCCGCGAAAAACGTCTATTCACACCTCCTTTAGATGCTCAACCAGGCCAACAAGTGGTATCAGAGCGCTAGTCGCTAGAAATTCGGAGTAACTCCCAAAAGGAAAGATCAAGATGGAGGATATGTTTGCCCAAGGTCAATCTATGGACCATCCCCCCAAATTTTTCGGAGCTAACTACTCAGCATGGAAAGATCGAATGTCAATCTTCATCCAAGCCTATGACTACTGAATGTGGAATGTCATCACTGAAGGAGACTACACCTTCAAGAATAAGGAAGGCGATGACATACCCATTGGAAAAATTCTCGAGGCGGATGCAAAGCTAGCACAACTAAACTTCAAGACCAAGAACTTCCTCTGCTGTGCTGTGAATGATGAAGAGTACAACCAAATCTGTGGATGCAACATGGCTAAGAAAATGTGGGAAAAGCTTCAGGTAACATATGAAGGTACAACCCAGGTAAAAAATTCAAAAATTTATATGTTGGTCAAAGAATATGAAATGTTTAAAATGGAAGAAGGTGAGACAATTACGGCCATGTTTACTCGTTTCACACACATCACAAATGGACTAAAAGCTCTTGGTAGAGAATACTCTATGGAAGATAATGTGCATAAGGTCCTTCGCTCACTACCGGCATCTTGGCATACCAAGTACACAGTAATTGAGGAAGCAAAGGACCTATCAAAGGTCACTCTTGACGAATTGATCGGGTCTCTCATGACCTACGAGATCAAAAATAAAAATGCCACCGTAGAAGCTAAAGCACCCAAGAAGGCTACCGGAATTGCTCTAAAAACTAGAAAGCAAAAAGTGTTTGTAGAAGAGGAAGAAAATGATGATGATAATGAAGTGGCTCTCCTTACAAGAAGATTCAGAAATTTTATGATGAATAAACGAGACGACAAACAAAAGGAGAAAGGAGAATCAAGCATAAGATGTTACAATTGCAAAAAGATCGCGCACCGCATGGCCGACTATCCTCTCTTCAAAAACAAAGGCAACAATCAACAAGGAGACAAAAAGAAGTTCAAATCAATGAACGCAACCAAATGGGATGAACTAGATGGAACCTCAACAGACGAAGAAATCGAGGAAGAAGTTGCCAACTTCTGCCTTATGGTGGACGAACAAAGTGAGGTAAACTCAGATGACGAATATCTCCCTTCTTATGAAGAACTAGAAGAAAATTTTAGGAAACTCTATATTGAATTGATAGCTTCTAAAAAGAAAAAACAAACTTTTAGAAGAAACTCATGCAAAATGCAAGCAAAAACAAATTTGCTCATGTGATACCATGGAAGAAGAAAACGCATCTCTCAATTTAGAAAATGAAAAGCTTACTAAGGAATGTAAAAATTACAATGAGTCTTTTCAAAAAGAAGTTGGAAGCTTAAAAAGGAAAATTATCAAAATTCTTCAAGAAAACACAGAACTGAAAAAGAAAGTGGAAGATCAATATAATACGATTTACAAGTTTACAAATGGTAAAGAAAACTTTGATAGGCTTCTTAGAGTCCAAAGATCTGGAATTTTTAAAGAAGGATTAGGATACGACTTATCATCATCTGAATCAATAGGTTTTGCAAATCTATGTGCTAAAAGAAGCATCGTATCATAGAAAATTCATGCACCCAAACCAAATCCTTCACATGCTAATAAAATTTGCTTATATTGTGAAAGAAAAGGTCATGTATGTTTTACTTGCCCCTTCAGGGGAAATAGAAGAAAGAACATGAAATACAAATGGGGGATTAAGAACACTAACCCTATAGGACCCAAGTAAATGTGGGTACCAAAACAAGTCACTTAATGATGTGTGTAGGTATGCTTGAAGACCAACTCCACAAGAAACAAATGGTTTCTTGATAATGGATGCTCAAGACACATGACGGGAGATACAAGCAAATTCCACTCTCTCACCTACAAAAAGGAAGGATTGGTCACATTTGGAGACAATGCCAAAGGAAGAATCATCGGTAAAGGTAAAATAGGTAATTCATCCTTGGCTATTGAAAATGTTGCTCTTGTAGATACTCTCAAACACAACTTGTTAAGTGTTAGTCAATTATGTGATAAAGGGTTAAACATTACATTTCAATCCACCCAATGTTTAATAAATGATTTGAATGGAAAAACCATCCTTGTAGGAAAACGTGAATCCAACATATACACAATTGAGTTTGATGACATTAAAACTTGTGACGTTAGGTGTTTAGCAGTTACCAATGAAAATTGCTGCTTATGCCATAGAAGAGTAGGTCATGCTAGCATGGATCTACTTCATAAACTATCATCGAAAGAACTGGTAAATGGCCTACCAAAAGACAATTATGTAAAAAACAAAATTTTTGATGCATGTCAATATGGAAAACAAGTTAAAACTTCCTTCAAAATCAAGAAAATGATATCCATATCAAGACCCTTAGAGTTAATTCATCTTGATTTATTTGGTTCTAATGACATAGCTAGTATTAGTGGAAAGTTGTATGCCTTTGTTATAGTTGATGACTTCTCTAGGTTTTCAATTGTTCACATTAGCAGTGATAGAGGAAGAAAATTTAGAAACAAAGAACTAGAAGACATTTGCAACAAAAATGGCTATTCACACAACTTCTCCACACCAAAAACTCCACAAAAAAACAGAGTAGTTGAAAGAAAAAATCGAACACTCCAAGCATTGGCTAGGACAATGCTCAACAAACATAACTTGCCAAAATATTTCGGGGCAGAAGCCGTTAGCACAGCTTGCTATGTTAGTAATCGTGCCATCATTAGATCAAACTTAAGAAAAACCCCATACGAGATATGGAAGGGTAGGAAACCTAACATTTCACACTTTAAGATTTTTGGATGTAAATGTTTCATATTGAATGATAGGGATCATTTGGCTAAATTTGATTCAAAATCCGATGAAGGAATCTTTATAGGATATGCCATGAATAGCAAAGCATATAGGGTATTCAACAAAAGAACTCAAACTGTTCAAGAATCAACCCACGTTGTGTTTGATGAAACAGACCCTCACACATCCAAAACACCTGTTAAGATAGAAGAAGATAATCAAGTCACTACCTTTAGAATTGAAAAAGAACTTGAGCAACTTAAGTTAATTAATGATCAAGATAGACACAAACATTGATCATCAAGAATCATCTCCTCAAAAGCCTAATGAACCAAAAGAAGAGAATCATGAACTACCTAGAGCTTGGAAATTTGTAAAAAATCACCCAATTGATCTCATCATAGGTAGTCCATCCCAAGGAGTTAGCACTAGATCTCACCTAAGATGTGGATGTAATCATATTGCTTTCGTATCTCATCTATAACCAAAAAACTTTGAAGAAACTGAAAATGATGAAAAATGAATAAATGTCATGCAAGAAGAACTTGACCAATTTGAAAGAATCAAAGCATGGCACTTAGTTCCTAAACCCAAAAATACTACAATAATAGGCACCAAATGGGTGTTTAGGAATAAGAAAGATGAATATGGGAATATTGTTAGAAACAAAGCTAGATTAGTCATCCAAGGGTATAACCAACAAGAGGGTATTGACTTCGATGAAACTTATGCTCCTGTGGTGAGACTAGAAGCTATTAGAATGCTACTTGCTTTTTCTTACTACAAAAACTTTAAGTTATTTCAAATGGATGTAAAAAGTGCATTTTTAAATGGATACATAAATGAAGAAGTTTATTTCAAGCAACCTCCACGATTTGAGAGCCACACTCATCCCGATTATGTATACAAACTCTCAAAAGCTCTTTACGGACTTAAGCAAGCACCAAGAGCATGGTATGAACGTTTAAGTAAATTTCTCCTAGATAATGGGTTCACAAGAGATAAATTTGACACTACTTTATTCTTAAAACATAAGGAAATGATATGCTAATTATATAGATTTACGTAGATGATATCATTTTTGGTGCCACAAATGAAACCTTGTGTCAAGATTTTGCTCAAACCATGCAGGAAACATTTGAGATGAGTATGATGGGTGAACTAACCTCCTTCCTATGATTACAAATTAAACAAATGAAACATGGAATCTTTATAAATCAAGCCAAATACGTTAGGACATACTAAAGAAATTTGGTCTTGAAATGGGTAAGTAAATCTAAAGTAACCCCTATGAGCCTCATAAAAAAACTTGACGCCGATGAAAAAGGGAAAAATGTTGACCAAAAGCTTTATCGTGGAATGATTGGTAGTTTGTTGTACCTCACTTCTAGCAGGCCCTACATAATGTTCAGTGTTTGTCTATGCGCTAGATTCCAATCATGTCCCAAAGAATTTCATTTTCATGCAGTCAAAAGAATCTTTAGGTACTTAGTAGGCACACATGACTTAGGACTCTTTTACCCTAAGAATGCTCCCTTTGATCTCATTTGCTACTCGGATGCCGACTACAGTGGTTGCAAAACCGATAGAAAAAGCACTAGTGGAACATGTCATTTCCTAGGAAACTCATTTGTATCCTGGTTTTGCAAAAAGCAAACCTTCGTAGCTCTCTCAACCATCGAGGTTGAATATATTGCAGCCGGTAGTTGCTGTGCTCAAGCCTTATATATGAAGCAACAGCTTAAGGACTTCCGAATCTTAGTTAAGGGTACTTCCATCCATTGTGATAACACTAGTATCGCCAACATTTTAAAGAATTTGTGCCTCCATTCTAGAACTAAGCATATTGAAATTAGGCACCATTTTATTCGAGACCATGTCCAAAAGGGAGACGTTGAGGTGGTTTATGTTCCTACTAAAAATCAACTAGCCAACATCCTGACTAAGCCTCTCAATGAAGAAAGATTCAATAAAATCCGGCATGCCCTAGGCATGTTTACTCCCTTAGATCTATCATGGGATCTTCGTATTGCTTCTTCCTTCACTCTTTAGCTCATCCTAAGCTAAACTCAATTTTTCTTCCTGCCCTCGTCGATGGACACAGGGTATTCGTCGCCAAAAAATATGTCCTTTTCATCAATGAACACAAGGGTCTCGTTATCGAATTTGCCTCAATTTCGTTGACACACACAGGGCCTTGTCGATGAAATCTATCGGGATACTTCATATTCCTGCTCGCACATCTCACTCTTTTTGCAAACCTTAGTTATCCTATCTTGATCCCTCTCCTTCCTCTTGGCCCTCTGCCACTCTCTCACCTCCTTCTCTCTATCCACATTGTCCCGAGCAACCCAAAAACTTTCCGCCCTCCAAGCCCTCGTCTTGGTATCACCTCCCTCACCTACGCACACCATCTCCAAGCCTCCCATCTCCTTGGCACTCCTTTCGTAGCTATGGCTGCAATCACCATCACTCTCATCTCCATGCCCTATTCCCACTCACACGCTTCCCTCCAATCATCAATGGCTCCCTGACCTAAGCGTCGAAACCTTCAAATCGAGGTCGGTGAGGGCTCGTCTCATCGTCCTCCCACCATTCCTCCTCAAACAACCCCTGCCAACTTTGACCCCCGTTTCGTCTCTGCAGAGGCCGCCTGTCATTATCAAAACGACATTATAAAATGGCACATTGTCACGGGAAGATTGTGCCCTCCGACTTTCTTCAGCTCCATTTTCCCACTTTGCTCTCCAAGATTAAGGCAGTCGGGTGGGATGCTCTCTTCGACCTAAGAGAGCTTGTCTACAAGGACTTGGTTTGGGAATTCTACGCTAACTTTGTCCCATCTCATCGCGGCATTGCCGCCTACTCCACGGTCCGTGGCACCATCATTCGGCTCTCCGAAGATACGTTCTCTGCTATGCTTGGTTGCAGCCCCTTTGCACTCTGAGGCCTCCCCAAGGCCTCCTCGCCCACGCGGTTTGAGTGGTTCGACTCACACACAGTGCTCAAGCTCATTACCGGTAACCCTCGTGTTCCCTCCATTGCCCGCCCCAAATCCAAGGACCTCACGGTTGAATTTAGGGTCCTCCACCACATAATTACGTATAATCTTTGCCCTCATACTAATGGATGGGATTGGGTGACTTTGGGTGACATTTTCAGCATGTATTTCCTTTGGGTTGGGTGTTGTATCTACTTGCCCTCAATCATTGTTCAAAATATGGAAGAGAGCCTCAAACGGCAGCGGGGCTACCTTCCTTACGGTCGTCTCCTCACAACTTTTTTTGATCACTTCGAGCTTATCCACACGGTGATACCCTGCATTTGTCCTGCGCCCAAGGATACATACACCGAGGTGACCCTTCGTCGCATGCATTTCGAAAAGGACGATGCTACGAACAAGTGGGCCAAAGCCCATGAGCAGGGTCAAGCTCTGGTCGATGAAGTTGAGCCCGCTATGGAGGAAGAAGATTAAGAGGATGAAGATGCCTCCTATGGCCATATCTTGGAGCGCCTGGATGGCCTTCAGCATGCCATGACGTAGCCAGAAATCCGTCACCATGCTCATTTTGATACACTCGATGAGTCCCTTGCTCGTCAGGAAAACACCAACCGAGCTCATTTTGATTCCCTTGACACTTCCTTCGCTGCCCTTTTTGACCGCCTTGGTCGCCCGCAAGAGTGATCCTCCGTCGCTTCTTTCCCCCAATTTTGATAATGGCAAAAGGGGAGAGATAGATGATATAAATGAAGGCTTTTCCCATCGGGTGTAATCAATTAGACACTCTTTGGCTGTAGTAGCTTTGTAGTCATTGCAATTAATGTAGTAGGCTCGGTATTCACTACGATTAATGTACTTAGCATGTATTGTAATTGTTGAACATGAATGAACTAATGCTGTACTAATATGCTTAAATGTTGATATACTGGAACTGTTAAATATTGGTTTTATGCAGAATTATAAAAACTTGGAAAATGCCTTATTTATAGATGGCATGCTGCCGAAAATTTAAATACAAACTCCCTACAATTAATGCAAACACTAAGGGGGAGATTCGTTAAAATTCTAAACATTTACATTTAATAAGGGGGAGTATTTTTTTTCAAAAAGAACACTAATGGATTGTCATCATCAAAAAGGGGGAGAATGTTAGACCAAGTGATTGAGGGTCTTTCATTCCAACCGTGTTTTGATGACAACAACTCATTAGCAGTTCTTTAAAGCTACTAACCTTTTTCTCTAGTCCTATTCAGTTGCACGAAAAGACTCCAAAGTAAGCAAGTTTCAAATCAATCAAAAGCAACATGTGACATGACCAGAGCACAACCACTCAAACCAAAGCACTCATGAACTCTACATAGCATGCAAGTGTTTTAAAGATTGAGTATGAGACTTAGAGAGATTGTTTTTGTAAATCACTCATATATGGAGTGACTCAATAGAACAAGCAAAAAGTGGGCATATCACGTACACATCACTTAAACAACATGCACAGTCTCGCACACACACAACGAGACAAGTAAAACTAGGAAAGATGTCTAAAAACCCTCAAAACATGTTTTACTAAATCTAAGACATCTTATAGTGAATCAGGATCATTTCTCATAAATAAACAAGGACCTTTTTACTTTGAACTTAAAAGGATTTTTAAAGTATTAAGAGGGGCTTCATCGATGAACATAGGGCTTCGTCGATGAGTAAAACATAGACCCTCGTCGATGAACACAGGGTCATCGTCGATGAGAATTTATCGAGAGTACCTAAAAGTTCAAAGCACCCCTCGTCGACGAATTTAGGGGATTCAGCGACGAGGCCTGTGCAAATTTCATTGACGAACACAGGGTTCTCGTCGATGAAAAGAAACTGAGACTTGTCTAAATTCAGAACCAGCAACTCGTTGATGAACACAGGGCTTCATCAACAAAATGACTGAAGAGCATGTCGATGAAGGCGAGACCTCGTCGACGAATGTCGGGCTGCAGACCATAATTAATGCTCCAGAATGACTATTTTTCACCTTGTCTCATATCAATAAATGCCTAACGGCTCTCCAGCGCCCAACTCACCTAGTTGATGTTTAAATAGGGATCTTGTATTAACTTCAAAGTAAGGAAGCTCATTTAGTCATTTAAATCATTTATTGTGCATTCACTCTAGGGTTTCTTTGTGAAAAACCCTTGCCCTCTTGCTCTTGCTCTTGTTTTACTCCATTGAAGATGAGGAAATAGTGTGAGGATTTTGTTGTGATACTCAGCTCAAGAGGAGTATTTAAGATTGTATCTACCACTCATCAACTACTTGTATAGAAAGGCTCTTTGTGAGACATTGTAGGGTATCTCTAAGTGAGTACCTTTGTAAAAGCTCTGTGTGAGCAACTGTGTGTATGGGCTTCTCCGCCAGAAGGAGGATCGTATACTGGATTTTGGGAATCCTTGAGTTGGTCACAAGACGTGGACGTAGGCGGGGTGCTGAACCACGTTACTATTGTCGTGTTAAGCTTCTCCTCTCTCTTTTGTATTGCTCATTCATTTCCATTTGCTTTATTTTTATATTGTGATATAATACACTTGTTCTTGCCAAGATTTTTTTGTTTATAGAAAATTTTCATATCCACGAGAAACATCTATTCACCCCCCTTTAGACGCTCAACCGGGCAAACAGTCCTTGTTCTCAATTTGATATTCATTCTTAACACTCAGAAACAAAAACCAACGATAGTTTACGATGACTTTCTTGAAATCATCATTCCAGGAAAATCATAGAAACAACCATAGAACTTTTGCCTCCAGGCTGTGAGACAAAATCATAAATTCTTCTTTAACCTCCAATAATAACTTACTAACATCTTGATCTTCCATATCCAATCCTCGTCGAGATCCATTCCTATACTCTGGTATTATTTTTCGCTGTACACTACAGTCTACAGAACCTAGCAACCTAGGCTCTGATACCAGAATTGTCACGACCCAAAATTTCGACGATATATTTTTTTTTAATTATCATATAAAGCTCTAATACTAATAATAATATCCACATAGTCAACCCGGACCCAGGATGGGATACCGAGGATATACCTGTCCATAGTACATAATATCATTGCAGCGAAAAATATAATGTATCTAAGTCTCATATACAATACCAGAATGCTATAACCTCCATACATATACATATACATCCCCAAAAATTCATAAAATACTATAGGGGTTATACAAAACATATCCCCAACTCTAAAACACTTACCCTGAATACTAGTGTACTAAGATCTCCTCTACCTCAGAGCTCACTCCACTCGTCTGTTTTGTTTTCCTAAAATGTTTGAATTCTAGGGTGAGACACCTCTCAGTAAAATGGGATTGATTTTGTGGCATTATATTTTACCATAGCTTGGCCCATACGCCAGCAAACATATCCATAGCTCGGACCGTACGCCCGCAAATCATATACATAGCATGACCCGTACGCCAGCAAATCATATCCATAGCACAGCCCGTACGCTGGCAAATCATATACATAGCACGACCCATACGCTGGCAAATCATATACATATCTTTATCATGTTCCCATAAAATAGTATTTCATAAATTCCACTCATGCCACATGAAATAGGTTTTATACATATTTAAACATATTATCTGTTACCGCAATATTTCCCAAGCATAAAGTATATATATATATATATATTTATTTCCCTGAAATCAGATGTTGTAATAACATTGTTAGAAAAGATGTATTCCCAAGAGGGGGGGGTGAATTGGAATTTTAAAACTTTTTCTCCTAGGTTAATCTATCCAACAACAGTATATACACAACCTAGGGACTTCTCTGTGCAATTTCCGAATGCGTAGATAATAGTGATGTGGAAATTAAATCAAACGCATCATTCACACAATAATATATACGTGCGGTAAATATAAAGTGCGGAAATGTAAATGAACACATGATATGATATCGGGGTTCGGCCAACTATGCCAACGTCCCCGCCTCTAGCTCGCAAGTCAGAGGATTCCACTAATAGCCCACTTAAGGGTGGAGCGACACCGTTTACAACTAGGTCAAATTATCACAGGGCTGACCTCAACCTTAACCAGGTCAATTAGTGGGGCTAACCTCAACCTACACGCCTTAACAGGACGACGCACCTAGCTTTCCTAACTGGGTCTAAGCCAATCCGAGACTATTCCAGGGCTAGTCTCCCTCTTCAGGCCCGTGCCTGGATATACAACAGGTGTGTATATAAACATATGGTACAGTGATTGTGCTTTCGTGTAAAGCAGATATGTACCCAAATGCGCGCAATAACATACACCACAATATGATTCAATATGTAAGCTCAGTGTGGTCTAGATATTTCTACTCACAAATATATTTTCTATCAGTGTAATGCATACGTGAGAGTGTCAATCAAGCGATCTTTGTATCACAAAATATTCAAGAAAAATGTGCACACAAAGATGCTAGCCAAAAACTGTATATATGTATATTTCAATGAGCGTATTTTCTCAATCGTATAATGCTCTAGCAATGTATATGTTTAGTTTGCAAAAAGATATTCAATCTTTGTATTTAGCAAAGGATATATGAGTCAATGAATATTGCAACAAAGATTTTATCACATAAACAAATATCTCTTCAAATATTTTCAAAGCACAATAGATATTTGAAAATGTTTTTGCAACCAAAATACTATACGATCTTCTCAAGATATTGCAATGAATATACAACCTCAGAAGATCAAATAAAAGTCTTCTTAGGAAAGACTTATTAACAAAGTCCCCTAAGAATACTTAGGTTTAGCTCTCGTAAAAATAAGATCAATCTTACACTGAATGGGAGAGCAAACCTTTCTTAATCATGCACTCAATCAACTTACAGAGAGTTTAAGATATCGAAGAAGGTAAGCATGAGTGAATGAGGATTGGATATGAGTATTATAGGTTTTGGGATTTTCAGAGAATTTCTCTTAATCAATATTTTTAATCCCATGCTAATTATCCCAAATGAGGGGGTATTTATAGACATCCCTTGAAATATAACCGTTGGGGATTTATTGGGAATAATTAGAAAAGTTTAATGACCTTTCAAATATTTTAACCCTATTTAAAAGATGTTTAACCGTGGTAAAAATCAGGGCAACCTGAGAGGTCCGGTCGACCAGAAATGTTTCGGTCGACTAGGACACATATGGTTTAGTCGACCAGGAGATTTTTGAACTGAAGGATCGGTCGACCATATATTTGTGTCAAGGGCAGTTTTTCTAGGTTTGGTCGACCAGGAGAAAAATGAACTAAATGGTCGGTCGACCGGGATAGGTGATTTTTCCAATCTCCGAGGTTCGGTCGATGAGGACACTTTGAACTGCCTAGTTCGGTCGACCAGGCCGCTGGGAATTCTCCCAAGGACCCTCCGGTCGACCAGGTAGTTAGAGTACAAAAGTGGTCGGTTGATCGGGAGGTCAAAATGTTGACTCCCAGGTGGTTCGGTCGACCGGGGTCAAATGAACTGTAAGGGCTCGGTCGACCAGGGCCTTGGTCAACAATTGACCCGGATCGGTTTCGGTCGACCAGGCCAAAATGTTCTAGTGGCTGGTCAACCAAAAGTGCATCATGTGTGCATTTCGGTCCCGTTTTGAAACAAACAAACCCTATTCAAGTGCCTAACAATCATACGTGTACATGTGTGTCTTAGGGTCACTTGGGTCCAAAATAGAGACACCAAAAAAGTCCAGTTTCAGTCGACCGAAGGGTACACCCTAAGGTCATTCTAAGGTCATTTCTTATTTACGGTTTGTTTGAGCTTACGTATTATCATACATGTGATTTGTGTGAGCTTATTACAAACCAAAGACCTATTTACTATTATAGACCTTTCCTACTTAAATATTACAAACCCGAATATAAATTATAACAAATCAATTATATCAAGGGTCTTCAGAGTCTTCGTTTTCCTCCAGGTCTCCGAGTGCCATCATAGGATACTACCAAGATAAACCTGCACATCAACTTGACAATCATTAAATACATGAGTATTTGTCATAATCAAAACAGGGATATGACCTCTAAATTCAACAAACATACATATATTTTCATAAAATAACTAACTTAGTTTATCCCCTTACCTGATTCTTGAAAAGCCCTTAAGAGAAATACTCCTGCACTCACAGGGTTCCCCACTCAACACCCTAAAAATCACATCTCCTAGAATTAAAGTTCAATATTTCTACGCGTACTACGCTTTCTACAACTATCAAGAAACCAAAGACTAAGTAGAAAGCCTTACCCTAGATTTGGGATGATTTCCAACTCAGCCCCACTGACGATCCGCCCCTGTAAACTTGGAGTGAACTTCGCTAGGAGCGTCATGGTGGCTTCAGATCATCGAACCGGCAAGAATCCTGCCCGAGATCATAGAGAGAAGGGAGAAGGGGCGTTGAGGAGAGAGAGGGAAGTGATTTGTGCAGGTTTTGGACTAAAAATGAAATTTTCCCCTACTTATACATTGGCCTTCGTCGACGAGCCACATCACCTCGTCGACAAGGACGTGTTTACTTATTTTATTACTTACCCTCACTTATGGCGGAGGAATACCGTGGTTACATTTCGAGTCCTGGGAGATTACATACACAAAATAAAAATTCTCCCAAAACTTAAATACCACTTACTAACTAAACTTTACATGTACCTGCAAAATAAATATTACCTAATTACTTACATTTTACCCGATTAAACTTCTTGGAACAAGTGCGGATACTTCTGCTTCATCTGCTCCTTGGATTCCCAAGAAACTTCTTCAACTATATAATTCCTCCACAAAACTTTTACCTGAGGAATCTCCTTGTTACATAACTGCTGTACTTTCTTATCCAGTATCTGTATTGGTACCTCCTCACATACCAGTGAATCACTAAGCTCTAATTCACCATAACTGATAATATGAGAAGGGTCCAAAGCGTATTTCCTCAACATGACAACATGGAATACATCGTGGATCCTGGACAACATAGGTGGCAAAGCTAGCCTATAGGCCACTGGCCCTACTTTCTCTAGAATCTCAAATGGACCGATAAACTTAGGGCTAAGTCTACCCTTCCTACAAAACCTCATAACCCCTTTCAAGGGAGCTATCTTCAAAAATACATGATCCCCCACATTGAACTCCAAATTCTTGCGGCGATTATCGGCATAACTTTTATGTCGGCTCTGAGCTACACTCATTCTATCCTTGATGAGCCGAACCTTATCGTACGCCTGCCGTACAAGCTCTGGTCCCATAACTCGCCGCTCACCGATTTCATCCCAAAATAAAAGAGAACAACATCTCCTACCATACAGTGCTTTAAATGGTGTCATGCCAATACTGGTCTGATAACTTTTATTATACAAAAACTCTACCAGTAGCATGAACTGAGTCCAATTACCCCTAAAATATAATACACACACTCGGAGCATATCCTCTAATATATGTATCATCCTCTCAGTCTGCCCATCCGACTAAGGATGGAATGTCGTACTAAAAGACAACTGAGACCCTTGTGCTTCTTGCAGACTCTTCCAAAAACGTGTTGTGAAACACGGGTTTCAATCTGACACAATAGATACTGGAACCCCATGAGGATGAACTATCTCCTGAATGTAAATATATGTTAAATGATTGAGGGAGTAACTGATCTTGATAGGCAAGAAGTGGGCGGTCTTAGTCAAACGGTCAACAATCACCCAGATGGCATTCTGACCGTATAATGCCGTTGGCAATCTTGACAAAAATTTCATAGATATATGATCCCACTTCCACTCTGGGAAAAATAACAGCTGCAACTACCCTACCGGCCTCTGGTGCTCGACTTTTTCCTGCTGGCATGTCAGACACTGGGCTACATACTCGGTAATCTCTCTCTTCATACCACTCCACCAATACGATTCCCGTAGATCCCTATACATCTTTGTACTACTGGGATGGACTATGTACAAAGATCTGTAAGCCTCCTCTAAAATAGTTTTTCTGATCTCAGTATCAGCAGGAACACATAATCTGAAATGGAACCGCAAAGTCCCGTCATTTGCAATACTGAATTCCTCCCCCTAACTACTCTGTACTCTGTCTATCACCTCAACTAACTCTGGGTCTTCCTTCTGGGCGGCTTTAATCCTCTCCTGCAGAGTAGGTTGCACCACTAAACTGGCAATGTGAGCCTGAGTACCACTTTCAACTAATTCAACGCTGAGTCTCTCCAGATCCATCATGATCGGATACTAGATCTCCAAAGCCACCAACACTAGTTCCTTAGATTTCCTGCTCAATGCATCAACTACCACGTTTGCTTTCCCCGAGTGATAATTGATGATATAATCGAAATCCTTAATTAGTTCCAACCACCTTATTTGCCTCATATTCAATTCCTTCTGCGTGAAAAAGTATTTCAAACTCTTGTGGTCGGAAAAGATCTCACACCGCTCGCCGTACAGGTAATGCCTCCAAATCTTCAATGCGTGTACTACTGCAGCCAATTCAAGATCATGGGTAGAGTAGTTCTTTTCATATTCTTTCAACTATTTGGACGCATAGGCGACCACCCTACCCTGCTGCATCAATACATAGTCAAGTCCATTCAAGGACGCATCACTGTAAATGACATAACCTTCACCCCCTGACGGGATGACCAATACTGGTGTTGCGACTAATCTTTGCTTTAATTCCTAGAAACTTTGCTCAAAGTTGTCATCCCACTCAAATTTGACATTCTTCTTAGCCAGTCGTGTTAGAGGCCTTGATAAAGCTGAGAATCCCTCAATGAAACGACGATAATACCCAACTAGCCCCAAGAAACTTTTGATCTCCTGGACATTCCTCGGTCTAGCCCAATTAACAACCGCCTCAATGTTACTAGGATCTACATAAATGCCATCTCCAGATATAACATGCCCCAAGAACACGACCTTCTCAAGCCAGAATTCACATTTACTGAACTTGACGTACAACTTTTTTTCCCGAAATGTTTGTAGAACCTACCTCAAGTGTGTCTCATGCTCCTCATGGCTCCTCGAATAGACTGGTACATCATCAATAAAAACAACAACAGACTGTCTAGGTATTGTTGGAAGACTCTATTCATCAAGTCCATAAATACCGCAAGAGCATTCGTCAAACCAAACGGCATAACAAGAAACTCGTAATGCCCGTACCTATTCCCAAAGGGCGTCTTCTACTCTCACTTTCACTTGATGATAACCAGATCTAAGATCAATCTTCAAATACACCCATGAACCCTGGAGCTAATCAAACAAATCATCTATACGGGGTAGAGCATATTTGTTCTTGATCGTCACTTTATTGATTTCCATGTAATCTGTACACATTCTCAGAGACCCGTCTTTCTTCTTCACAAATAAAATTGGAGCTCCCCACGGAGATACACTAGGTCGTATGAAACCCTTATCAAGCAAATCCTGCAATTGATTCTTTAATTTTGCTAACTCTACTGGCACCATTCGGCAAGGTACTTTAGAAATCGGCATTGTACCTGGAAGTAGATCAGTAGGAAGGCAAGCCTGGTAACACATCTAGGAAGACATCTGTAAATTCTTTCACTACAGGCGTATTAGCAAGTTTCATTTCATTCTCTAACACATCCTTTACAATTGCCACAAACCCTTGACAGCCACTCAGTAGTAGTCTCTTGGCCTGAATAGCTGAAACTAGCTAAGGCGGGGAATGTACTCGCGACCCTACGAACTTAAATTCTGCTCGTCCCGGAGGTTTGAATATCACTTTTCGTGCTTGACAATCTATGCTGGAAAAATTTGTTGCTAGCCAATCCATGCCAATATGACATCATACCCATGTATGTCCAGCACTATCAAATCACCAGACAAAGTCTCCCCTTGAATATCAACTAAACAATCCCGGAATACCTTACCACATCTCACTACAGAGCTAGTCGTTGTGGACACTAACAGTTAAGTGTCTAACAACTGTATTTCTGCCCCACATAGTCTAGTGCACTCTAAGGACACAAACGAGTGTGTAGCTCATGAATCAAATAATATAATAACTTTAAAAGAAAACATACTAACCATACCTGTCACCATGTCACCTGTTGTCTCAGCATCACCCGGCATTAGCGCGAACACTCTGGCTAGAGCCGTATTCCTCTACTGGCCCCTACGTGGTGCCTGATAACCTCCTCGTTATGGTCTGGGAGCTAGAGCTACATCTGGTGGTGTAAGGTAGTCTCTTACATATGTCCTGATCTACCGCAGCAGTAGCAGACCACACCACCTGCTCGACACTTTTCCTAGTGTCTCCTACCACAAGTCTAACATACAGGAGGACCTTGTACTGCTTGAACCTCACGTTCCCCAATCTCCTCCCTCCTTCTTCGGCCATGATTTCCTCTCCTCCAATGGTTCTTTCTAGGACCCTACTAGTAGCTCGAAGATGCAGATCTCTTCCTCTGACCCTGCTCCTCTACATCCAGCCACTCACCAACCTCTTCCAAAGCTGCTCTATCGACTAAATCAGCAAAATCCTGAATCCATAGCACTACCGCCTGCTTGAATATACTCCGCCTCAAGCCTCTCTCAAACTGCCTCGCTTTCTTCACCTCATCAGGGACAATGTACGAGGCGAAACAAGAGAGCTTGATGAAACGCACCGCGTACTGCTGGACTGATAATTGTCCCTCCTTCAAACTCAAGAACTCCTCCACTTTAGCCTCTATGACAATGGCTGGAAAATATCTATCAAAGTAAAATTCCTTAAACCGATCCCAAGTCATGGCTATCGGTGTAGTCCCCTACTACTCCAAAAGCCTCACAGCAGTCCACCATCTCTTGGTCTCTCATGTCAGTCTATAGGTGGTGAAGAGGACCCTCTGTTCATCCGTACACTGCAACATAGCTAGGACCTTCTCAATCTCCTACATCCAGTTCTCAGCAGCTACAGGATCAACTCCTTCTGAAAAGGTTAGAGGATTCATCTTCGTAAACTTCTCGATAGTGCACCAATGGCCTACCGATGGACCACCCTGCTCTCTGGAGCTCCTAGAGATCTCAGCCATAACCTGCTGAGTCACACTACGTAATACAGCATCAGAGTCAGTCCCGCCTGAACTTGATGGCCTTGCTCCATTACTGCCACTCGCATGGGCACTACCTCCACCTGGATCCATCTTGAAAAATAACAAACGTAACTTAAAAATCCTTCCCTTATAATTTACCCACCTAACCTCACCTCTTATCTTAACATCCTCAACTTATTCCTAACCCCAGTCCTACATTCTAGGAACATAACCCGACAATAGTTTACTATGGTTTTCCTGAAATCTTCACCCCAGGAAAAACACAGAAACCACCACAGAAGTCCTGCCTCTAGACTGTAGAACAAATCCTTAAATCATTTCCTATATTCTGGTATCGTTTCCGCTGCATTCTAAAGTGTACAGAACCTAGCAACCTAGGTTTTGATACCAAACTGTAACGACCTGCTTAATTTTCGTATAATAATTTTTTTTTGTTAAATAATAATAAATCCAGCAGATCATGATCAACCTAAACCCATGGGTACCAAGCATAAACAGAAACACATAACGGAAGCCTATACAACAGGAAACATAGAATTATAATATTATAAACACAGCCCATCTATCTCAATACCAGAGTTTCTACATCCATTGTTATTTTATTCACAACCCAAAAGGAGACCTAGAGTCATTCTCACAAAAATCATCTGACCCTATCACAAAAAAATATACCCTTCAAAAAGGGCAGGTCAACCGTATCTACCTCAGCGGAGCTTTGTCCGCACTCCTATCAAGGGCTCTTGATCATGAACATAACCAATAAAATTGTATGTATGTATAAATATATATATATATATATATATATGAGTTATGCTATGAGAATACAGTATGTTCCGTTATGTTATGATTATACATGTTTTTCCATAAACATATATATATATATATATATATATATGTATATATATATATATATATATATATATATGTTTCTGGGAAAACATGTATAATCATAACATAACGGAACATACTGTATTCTCATAGCATAACCCATCTCATATAATAGTAATACCAAAAACAATCCTAGTAGGTTAGTTAGCTGTTGTCATGTATTACCCCCATATGACTGGGTTGTGTGGCCTGAAAGCGGAACCTGACAATGGTTGGCCGACCACTGCCAAGTCAAGAGTACAGTCTGTAAGTCCGATGGGTCTACCAGACTTGGTCCGTACACTAGGGGCGCTCACACATCTTAAAACCACATCGACCATCCAATCTCACACCACTCCGTACAGCAGCATTAACACAAATACCATAATGAATCATGAACCCATAGCATCGGTACCGTGCAAGTGCTAGCCTAGACCAAGCCAACCAGGTTTTGATATTATATAACATATAATCAAACTGTGATACATGGATATTTCATACTATCAGTTGCCAAATCAATATCATCCCATCATTTAGCATATTTACATATATCATAAAAATCATCGGCCCGTACGCCGGTTTTTCATATTTTACCATAGCTCGGCCTGTACACCGACAAACATATCCATAACTCGACCCCTACACCGGCAAATTATATGCATGGCCCGTACTCCAGCAAATCATATCAATAGTGACCTGTACGCTGGAAAATCATATACATAACATGACCCATACGTTGGAAAATCATATACATATCTTTACCATGTTCCTAGAAAATAGTATTTCATAAATTCCACTCATGTCACACGAAATGGGTTTTATACATATTTAATCATATCATCTTTTACCACAATATTTCCCAAACATAAGTATATATATATATATATATATATATATATATATATTCCTGAAATCAAATGCTGTAATAACATACAAGCATTTTCATAAAATAACTAGCTTAGTTTATCCCCCTACCTGATTTTTGAAAAGCCCCTAAGAGAAATACTCCTGTACCCGCAGGGTTCCCCACTCAAGACCCCAAAAATCACATCTTCCAGAATTAAATTTTAATATTTCTACGCGTACTACGCTTTCTACAACTGTCAAAAAACCAAATACTGAATAGAAAGTCGTATCCTGGATTTGGGATGGTTTCCAACTCAGCCCCACTGACGATCCGCCCTAGTAAACTCAAAGAGAACTTCGCCAGGAGCGTCGTAGTGGCTTCAGATCGTCAAATCGGTGAGAATCCGGCCCGAGATCGTAGAGAGAAGGGAGGAGGGGCATAAAGTAGAGAGAAGGAAGTGATTTGCACAAGTTTTCGGCTAAAAATGAATTTTCCCCTACTTATATACTGGCCTTCGTCGACGAGGTCATGTAAAAGACTTGTTGACGAACTCCCTCCTCATCGACGAAATTCAGAATCCCCCAAACCCCTACTCGGTATTTTCTCGTCGGCGAAACACATCTTCGTTGACGAGTCTAATTGTAACATCGTCGACTAACGCGAAATTCATTTTCTTTTCAAATTTCTATTTTCCTCCTCTCTATTATTATTTAAAATACCACAATTTCTCTCGGGTCACTACATACATGCTCCCGTTAACCGGTTAAATTCTATAAAAAAAAAAAAAAAAAACAAGGGTATGATCCACTTCCCATATTTAAATTTAATTTCTAACATATTTAAAAGCACCAATATGATGAAATTCCCGTAGTTTAATCTAATTCCAAAATATCCCCAAATTCAGGCATACATTTAAATCATATAAATATAATTAAATTCATATATTCAGATTTAATCGGATATATTTTAAAATATGTGTGACAAAATTCATTCTCCTTACCTTATATCGGGAGTAGTGTCTACGACGTTCAAATGATGAATCCACTCCGGATAAAATGTTGGTGGTTGAATTTGAAACTCAGGGATATTTTGCGTTCTTCAATCGGCGTATGTTTTACTGAAAAATCGAGGAAAGAGGAAGTGAGCTAAGGAGGGAGAGAGAGAGAGAGAGAGAGAGAGAGAGAGAGAGAAGGCGAGAATTGGGAGGGGAGCGCCTCTGTAGATGATTTCAATTGAAATCAATCCTTCTTGATTCTTCAGGAAGCATTGATTATATATATATATTATATTTATATTATATTATATTAATATATTTTTTATATTATATTAATTAATTAATTATTATTATTAAATAATTAATTATTTTTTTTTTCTTTTTGTGGAATCACTACAAGAATCCACAATAAAGCCTACAGTTTTATGGTCAAATTAAAGAAAACCCAACTGATAAGTACACTCTTTTTCTATCCTTTTTTTTTTTCCTACTGTGTTTGAAGAGATTTTATTTGTTTAGTTTTTAATTTTTTTAAAAAAATTGGAGAAAAAAATGAAAAATCATAAAAAATAAAAATAAAAAATTAGGAAGAATTTGGGAAAAAAATATATTTTTTAAGTCAATAAAATATTAAAAAATGAGGAAAAATATATATTTTTTTTAAATCCCTGAAATTTTAGAAAAAATGTGAAAAATTTTCAGAAAATTTTTACAAAATATTTTTAAAAATCTAGGAAATTTTTAAAAAATACTTTTTAATGATTTCAAAAAGGGTAAAAAGGTATTTCATAACTCACCTGTGCAAGCTCTAGAGGGGTTTATCTAACAAGATCCCCTTGTTTGGAGATATTATTAGACATTCCTAATTGTAAAGTATTTTTTATTTTATTTTTTAAAATATTTCTAGCAAATTTCAGTTGATATGATAAATTAAACAAAATATATTGATCCTATGTTTGGAAGAAGTTTTAAATTTGAATTAGTGTAGATTTAGATAAAATGTAATCTAAAATTAGATTGAATTTTATCCAAATCCATTCAAATCTGAATTCAAGTCCTGAAAAATAATTTGATTCAAATCTGAAAATTAAAATACTAAATAAATAATTTTTAAATAATTTTTTAATTTGAAGGTAGAAGATTTATGGAATGATGGGCAAAGTCATCGGTATGAGGCTAATGACATGAAAGCACTAATAGAATTAGGATTTTTTATTTTATTTTGTGATGCCGTATTTATACTTGTACTCAATGAAGTTACATTTCCAAGCTTATTAGTATCACTTTAGTAAACCTCAAACCAATCCTTAAGTTGAATATGACTTAAGTTTTAGTAAACCTCAAACCAATCTTTAATTTTTGTATAGGATTACTCTCATAACGAATCAATATTCAAATTAAATATTGATGCAAAGTAAAACCAATCATATTATGCGTCAATCTCAAACTAAATACACATAATTTTTTATTTAAAGAGAAAAAAAATTATCCTTTATAATTTCGATAACTGTTTAAAAATGCTCTATTTCAATTCTCAATCAAAGTGATATATATATATATTTTTTTTCCTTTTTCGGGTCCATTGGAGAGCCACACCAGCCCAACCACACAATAAGAAAAATAGATCACATACAACTTCTCATTATTGTCAAAGATCGAACATGAAATTTATAATATAAAAATATCAACCAGCATCAAACTTTAGTAAGGATTCCCATTTAGTAAGGATTCCCATGATAATTTTCCTATACACAATCTCTCTCTTTCTCTCTCTGTCGGCCCTCTCCCTCTCTCAATGCAGCTTGAACATAGTGGAGTGATTGTTATCCAAATAGGATAATTATTGATCATGAGATAATTACGTGGGGCAGCCATTTGATTAGCTCTCTCGCAGAAAAGTTAAAGAACGAAAATCCCAACCAGCAGTTATGTAAAAAAGGCAGGGGGTTGACCCTAGCTTGCTTATATGTATATATGTTTATATGATTGTTTCCTAATGATGACATTCACTTTCCTCGTGGGACTTTATCACTGATTAACAATTAAAAGCAGCCATATATGGATCTGTACGAAGGGATAACTACCAGGGAGTGACACTATATATGTAAGCTGTGCATATCTTTCATCATTGCTGCTTGAAATTAATTAATTAATTAACTAATGAATGAATTCCGAACATAACCAGGAGCCGACTTTCCCGATATATATATTTAAAGAAGGGTCAGTTTATTAAAGGAGCAACAAGCAAAAAACTTAAATCCTCCCCGTATGAAAGGAAAGTACAAAGACGGGAGAGACGAATTTAATCACCCTCCCAAATCATAGCAAATATAGGAAACTCTTACCAGTCCAGATAAGATAAAAGGGAATTAGACCTAGTCCAAAAATATAGATTTAATAAACATTTGTCGTACACTTTCGCGACTGTGAAGTAATTTTTCTTAAAGATTTTTTCGTTTTGTTCCTTCCAAATTTCTCAACACATGATTGTCGAAATATTTGTTTTTATCCTTCTGAGAAACCCTTTGATAAATTCCATACTAAATGCATTGATTTCAGAGTTTTTGGCATGATCATGTGATTACTCATTTTCTAACACACAATAGCCCAAATCTACTTGCTAAAGTAATAATGCATGAAAATGTGATCAACTCCTTCACTTTCTTTCCTTGTAGAACACACATGGAGGTCATCCTCCATCCTTTTTGTTGCAAATTGTTTGTTGCAATAATCCTGTTGTTAATTGCTAGTCAACAAAAGACGCTCACCTTTGATGGAACGAATGAGTTCCACAACTTATTTTATGGGATTCTTAAATTGTTGCAATTGTTTTTGCTTGCGTGTTGATTGTAGAGGCTAGACATCGTGAAAGCATGAGATGGTGTCAGGGTCCAATAGCGTAAATCTTTTTTCCCTTATTTATATTAGCATTGTATAGCAATTTAAATAGCTCCAAAACTTTGTTTATCTCCTGGCCTGATGTGTCAATCAAATCCCCAATATTTTTGAACATCTAATTCTTCTTAAAAGTTTGAAAATTGAAGTGTGGTTAGAAAAAAAAAAAAAAAAGAGCTTTTAATTCTTTTAATGTATTTACGTAAAATATTATTCAAGCTCTTGTAAATGAGTAACTTAATTGTTTTTTGCAAAATAGAGATGGATAAGAACGGGTTCAATTAATCTCCTTCTTCCTAGTAGTGCCACCATCTCTTGTCAAGCAGTTCACACTCAAGTAATTAATTAGGGTGGTAGGCGTTTATATTTGCTTCATTGGATGGGTTCAATTGATCTTGTGCCTTTTTGGGTTAGAATTTTAATATAGATGTATATTCGTTTCTTTCAAAGAACAAAGATTGGTTGTGTGTGGATATTTTCCCAAAATATATAATATCATTTTAATAAAATATTGATTGAATTGACATTATTTCTCAAATGATCTAATCATGAAATTGAGTTTTCTAATTAAACTCGATTAGTGTGAAGAACTCAAGCTTAAGGAAGGTTGATTTTTAGGCTAGTGTCAAGCTCAAGAATATTTCATAAACTTGATTCTAGTTTTTATAATCCTATTCATGAAACTCAATTTTAGCATCTTCCCAATTTAAACTCCCTTCTAAACTAGGAAAAAAGAAGAGTTTTACTACCACAAAAACTCAATTCCAACATGTATTTGTGTTATCAATAATTGTTGTAAGTGTCAAAGGTGTCAATAAAAATTAGATCAAGTCAATGTGTTTAATGACAGATACTGTGAAAGTAGGATTTCTCATCTCTTAAACTAGAATCCACCCACCTAGAATCCTTTTTCTTTTAGCAAAAATTTTCCCTAATTTCCCCATGAATATGTCGCAATGCCCTCTATGTAAATGATATATTGTTGAGTTTTGAGAAATTTGAGAGGTCATTCTTAAATCTACCACTAAAATTGATTGTGCTCCTTAATGAGTTATTGCAGTGAGTTAATTCATTTAATTTAAATTGACAATGTTTTTTTACGTGTATATATGTATCAATTTTCTTATTTTTTCTTCTACAAAGTGTTTAATACCATTGATATCATAGATTTTGGCCATTTGGTGAAACTTAAATTAAGTTCCTGTTGAAGATTAGACTTGAACAGTGGGACGGTGGCAGCAAAAATTTGACTGCAGCAGCTTCATCAACCGGTAGCCCACCTCCATTGAAGTTAAGCAAGATTTGGCCACCAACCTTACCAAACTATCCACAATTGTTGAAATCTAATTCCCACCATTGTTGATTATATTGTTGTATGTTTTACTATAAATAGGTGTATGTATGTATTGTGATAATGTGGTGTGTTGAGAGTGTAAAGCCAGTGAGTGAGCGAGAGATTTTGTTTTTGAATTCCTCTATATTATTTTTTCATATTGAAATATATTTGTGTGCAATTTATCCTCACTGAGTTTCAGTCACAGCTAGTGACTGAGTGTTCCTCTCCACCCAATAGTGGTATCAAAGCGTCCAGGAACGCTGAAATCCGCCAAACAGAGGCAAACAAAGAAAAATTCCGACTTTCTCCCAGTTTTGAAGTTGCTCAAGATTCAAAATTGAGCCTATCATTTTGAAATTCGATTCAAGACGATTCCAAAGGTGAAAACCATGTCTCAAACGGACACCGGAGGACTCTTCACGCGCTCCCACGCGCCTCCCACGAAGACAGCGCTCCTCCCACGCGCTGCACACGCCAACGAAGACTCTGGCAGATGGCCGCACGCGGCTCATGCGCCCGCACGCGTCTTCTTTGCCCGATTGGCGACCCGGATCCGTGACCCGCAAGATGGATCCGTGCCCGAGATTTGACCCATATCCGACCCGCCTCCCAATAGCGGACACGCGGCACGCGCAGAGAACACCACGTGGCATAACGGGATCATTAACGCCGTTAAACGGCTGTTAAGTTAAACTGGTTAGTTTAAAAATTCACCAGAATTTCCTATAGCCGGTTCAATAATTTTTGGACCGGTTCTTTGCATACCAAAACCGATTCCTAAGGTTTTTCAATCTTCTGAATTTATTGGTGGCATTAGATTTACCAAAATCAGCCCCCATCTCTCTGTTTTTATATATTGAATTTGATGACTAATGGTACTACCCAATCGGCCATTCCAAAATTGACCCGAGAGAATTATGACAGCTGGTCGATTCAAATGAGAGCCCTTCTAGGTGCTCAGGATGTCATGGACATTGTTGAAGATGGGTACAGAGAAAGCCCATCAAAAGAAGCAGAAGTAGATATGTCGGATGCTCAAAAAACGACCTTGTGAGCCGATCGAAAGAAAGATTGCAAGGCAAAATCCATAATCTACCAAGGCCTTGATGAGGCCACATTCGAAATCATCGCCTCCGCGAAGACATCCAAAGAAGTCTAGGACTCTCTCCATCAAACACACAAAGGTGCAGATAAAGTAAAAAAGATTCGTCTTCAGACATTGCGAGGTGAGTTTGAATCTCTAAAAATGAAGTCTACTGAATCCACTGCAGACTACTATACACGAGTAATGGTAGTATCAAATCAAATGAGAAGAAATGGAGAGATTCTCAATGACGAGAGAATTTATGAAAAAATTTTGCGATCTTTAGATCCAAAATATGATTATATAGCTGTGACCCTAGAAGAAACAAAAGACTTGGAAACAATGTCTGTAGAAGAACTTGTGGGCTCACTCCAAGCCCATGAGCAAAAAGTCAATAGAAGAAGTGATGATAAAGCACTAGAGCAAGCTCTCCAAATGAAGTTGTCTCTCACTACAGATAGATATGACAAAGGGAGGACGTCACAACAAGGAAGAGGACGAGACTGAGGATCTCGTGGAAGAAATTCTGGAAATTTTAACTCCAGAGAAGGTGGCAGAGGTAAAAGAGGTCCCACTAGAGGAGGACGAAATCAACAGAGCTATGTCCCACAAGGCAGAGGACAAGGAAGAAGAGGAGAATACAATAATCACTCGAATGTAAACAAAAGAAACATTTAATGTTACAATTGTCACAAGTATGGACACTATAGTAATGAATGTTGAGGGCGACAACAAGAAAAGGTTAGCGAGGAGGCCAACCTTGCCGAAACTGATCATGCAGATGGAGAGTCGTTGATGCTGATGGCACACAATTCAACTCCCCAGGACCAAAGCATTTGGTACCTTGATTCTGGAGCCAGCAACCATATGACTGGCAGAAAGAACTTATTCTTTGAACTTAATAAGAAAGTTCAGGGGGAGATCTCTTTCGGCGATAATTCTAAAATCCCATTCCAAGGGAGAGGAGATGTTTTGATCAAACAGAAGTCTGGAGATCATGCTTACATCTCCAACGTCTACTATGTGCCAGCCATGAAGACTAATATACTTAGTCTCGGACAGCTCGTGGAGAGAGGCTATCGAATTAGCCTCAGTGATAAGCAGATGGTGATAATAGATGCTCGAGGAAAGCTTGTTACTCGAGTTCAAATGGCAAAGAATCGAATGTTTCCACTCGCCATCCAACATGATACGCCAAGGTGTTTGAGCGCTATCATTAGCGACAAAGACTGGCTATGGCATCTAAGGTATAGGCATCTAAACTTTAAAAGTTTCAAACAATTGGGAAGCAAGAAGATGGTGAAGGGCTTACCCAATATCCATCATCCAAATGTGATATGTGAAAGCTATATTTTGAGTAAGCAATACAGAAACAACTTTGGAAAGCAAGCCGACTGGAGATCAACCATGCCGCTCCAGGTAATACACACAGATGTGTGTGATCCACTAAGACCATTTTCGAATGGACAGAATCGATACTTCCTCACCTTCATCGACGACTACAGCAGGAAGACCTGGGTCTACTTCTTGAAAAGGAAGTCAGAGGTATTCGATAAATTCAAATAGTTCAAAACTCGTGTGGAGAAATAGAGTGGCTACCGCATCAAGTCACTCGGGTCAGACCAAGGAGGAGAATACAAAGAGGAGGCTTTCCTGGAATTCCTTAGACAACAAGGGATTCAGAAACAGTTCACACCATCATACACTCCCTAGTTGAATGGTGTAGCTAAAAGGAAGAACCGCACAATCCTTAACATGGCTAGAAGCATGTTAAAGGATAAAAATGTGCCCAAGAGTTTTTGGGCAGAAGCAGTGTTATGTGCAGTCTATCTGCTCAATAGGTGTCCGACGAAGAGTCTTGATACCAAGACACCATATGAAGCCTAGAGTACACACAAGCCCAGTGTGAGTCATCTGAGAGTGTTTGGCTCCATAGCCTACGCCAAGATCCCAGAAGCAAGAAGGACAAAGCTGGATGATAAAGGAGAGAAGTGTATCCTTGTAGGATACGGTGACAGCACCATGGGATATCGACTCTACAATCCCATCAACAAGAAAATCTTTCACATTCGGGATGTCATCTTTGAAGAAAATGAATCCTGGAAATGGGACCAAGCTGAATGTTCCAAAGATGCGGAATTGACACTTGAAGGAGAAGAACCTTCACAGACAAGAGAAGTGGCTATTGAGCCACAAATTCCTGAGCTGCAGACACCTACACATGGTTCACCAAAGAGGAATGAAGCTCCATCACCAATAGAGCGTGAAATCTCAGACATGAGACCTAGAGGAGCTCGAAATCTAGCCGATCTGTATGAAAATATAGAACCAATTGAAGAATATGTTGCTCTAAACTACCTATTGCTAACTAGCGACCCAATTAGCTTTGAGAAAGCTAACGAAGAAAAAAAATGGAGAAAAATGATGGATGAGAAGATTCAATCCATCAAGAAGAACAAGACTTGGGAGTTGACAAATCTCCCAAAGAGCTGCAAAACTATTGGTGTAAAATGGGTCTACAAGACCAATAAGAACACTCAAAGAGAAGTCCACAGATACAAAGAAAAACATGTCGTCAAGGGTTACAGGAAGAAAGAAGTGGAATTGATATCTTACAGAACGTATGATCAGAATGCTGACATTTTCACAAAGCCGCTCAGACATGATATTTTTGCAAGACTGAAGACAATGCTCGGAATGACAAAGTTAGGAGAGTCAAGTTTAAGAGGGGATGTTGAAGATTAAACTTGAACACTGGGACAGTGGCAGCAAAAATTTGACTGCAGCAGCTTCATCAACCGGCAGCCCACCTCCATTGAAGTTAAGCAAGATTTGGCCACCAACCTTACCAAACTAGCCACAATTGTTGAAATCTAATTCCCACCATTGTTGATTATATTGTTGTATGTTTTACTAGAAATAGGTGTATGTATGTATTGTGATAATGTGGTGTGTTGAGAGTGTAAAGCCAGTGAGTGAGCGAGAGATTTTGTTTTTGAATTCCTCTGTATTATTGTTTCATATTGAAATATATTTGTGTGCAATTTATCCTCACTGAGTTTCAGTCACAGCCAGTGACTGAGTGTTCCTCTCCACCCATCAGTTCCTTGGGTCCTATAAAGTGACCTATGCACAAAACAAAAAATCAACTAGAAAGTATTTTAGTGACATTCTAACACAATGCTTAAATTAGATAATCTTTTGGGATAATTAACCCATAGTAGAAGAAGTTACTAGACTTTTATGTATTTGGACCAAGTATAGGGGAACTCTATTGCACTTCTGCTCATGCTTAGGGTCCCATTTTTGGATCAACTTAGATTTTTAGACCATTTTGGTTTGTTGATATTGTAGAGTTACCATCACATTTTCCAACCAATTTTATAGCTTAAGAGATTGTCATAACTATTACTTATTATCATAGATGAGTAGCAACTTCCTCCGATCAATGTTTACTAGTTTTGGTAGCTAAGTACAATATATCTTAAGTGGCCTCTTGTACGTCAGTTGGGTTTGTTATCACCTTGATTGAGTTTTTTGTTCCTAATTTGGCTCTTTTATCTCAAATTTTTGTTAGGTCAATATTATGCTTTTATTTTTCTTTAGTAGCTCGCTAACTTGCTTGGATTAAGAATAAAAGTAATGGTCACCCTTTGTTAGGTTTTGTACTTTACTGATATCAAAAGGTCATAAGACTATAGTGTGTTCCATTTTAGGTGGGATAATCTATAGTTCATGCCCTCTCATATTCAAGGATGTACATCAATTGTGATCTACATATTCTTTTTTGATAGATTGTTGTAAATGAGAAGATATCAATCATCTAGTTACAGTTTATCTCGACCATTGTCTATTCTTGCATTTAAATCATTTTAAGTGATTTTTTGTCCTCTTGCTTGGGTGCTTTTCTTAAATATTAATAGAGGTTTCATTTTTATCCTTCTTTCACACCAAATTTACTTGCTTCTATATACTCTAGTTGATCATCAATTTTTGATATGCAATCTTCAAATTAGGTTTTCAAGTTTTCATTTTATGCTTGTTTCTTATCTTTGCCTCTATTTTGTTCTTATTCACTATGGTTCCTAAGACTAAATTGATTGTTAATAAGCTAACAAATAATTTTGTGGATTTTCACACTCAACTCCTTTTGACATTCGTTTGGAGGCTAAGTATGTATCCCACCTTTCTTCATTTCCACTTCATGTGACAAGAAAGATAAATGAGTAGGTGAACCATAGCTATGTATATAACCCGATTCATAGGAGATTGACTCTATTATTAAGATTCCTAGGAAATGTGGTGAATCTGAAAGCTTCCTCTATTAATTTGAAGAAAAAGAAGATGGACAATCAATTAGTGGTGCTTGTGGTCATGCTTCAAATAATAATGAGCTTTAAAAACCCCAGCCATGCATCAATAATGTGTTTTTCCCTCATTCGATAAACTCACATATATAAATGGCATAAGAAAATAAAAAGGCTTGTAAAGTTGTATAATGCAAAAGCAAAGGCTAACTAGATGAATATTCTTTTGTCAGAGGACCTATAGCCACACATTATAAAAACTAAAGATCAAGGCTTAGCTCGATCAAACGGTCCCCTATTTGGTTAAGGTAAGTTGTCAAGCCCCTTCTTTTCAAGATGTCATGCACTTATAGCATTTCATTTTGTTCTTGGTTGTGCATGGTTGCAATGTGCAATGGACGTAATGGATATAAGTGACTACTTGCTGTTAAAGAAGGGGAAAAAAAAAAAGCACAATGGAAACGAAAAATAAAAAAGATGACCTATTTATGATTTCTTAGAATGTTGTTAGTGTGCCTATTGTGCCATGTGGAGAGATTATGAAAGTGAAAAAGATGAAGCTTAAGATATTGGGTTGACGTCCATTATTTCTTTCCTTGTTGTGTAACTATCCCTTAAAACAATTTTTTTTTTTTTTACAAATTGCTTCATAGGATATGATGAAAGCTTTAGTAGGCTAGTTTGTAAAAAATCTTTTAATTTCCTTAATCTTCCTATTTGTTTTATTTCTTTATTGCTCTTTACACGATTTAAAGTTAAATCCATATTGCTTTTATTCACACTATTTTCTTCATGCTTTGAATCTAACTGATCAATGCAGCTTAATTTCAATTAAGTCTCACACTTCACCAATTTAGGATCTTCCTATCCCCTTCTTTCATTGATAATTGTGTTTGCTTTATTCTTTTTTGTTTAATTGTTCTTTAGCATAATTTGAGCTTGATATTGGCATTCTACTTATATTCCACTCTATTTTTCATACTTTGCTAGTCCTATTCAATATACCTTTGCCTAGGCTATTCATAGGTTTTTCTTGAATTTCCAGTATGTGAATTTGTTTCACAACACCATCATGGGACTAACGTTTGAAAATTATTTGTCTTGTTATTACCCTTTAACCTTTCTTCATGAGTGCCTTTGGAGTAGGGCTTGGGAATAGATCTTCTTAAGGACATTCACCATTCCCTTTGGCTTATCCAACCTAGGACATACCTTCTTTTTTCTTTCTTTTTTTCATTTTTATATGAGAATAAGGCTTGAGCATATGTTTTCTCAAGACCCTTCAACTCTTTAAGCTAGGTCAGCTGAATGGTGAACAGGTCTTCAATATGGATTTTGTGTATATAATTTTGACTTAGATATTTTTTTGTGAATTTCCTTTCAAATGTGTGAGTAATTAGGGATTAATAGTAAGTCTTCTCAAGGCCATTTAACCTTTGTAAGCTGATGTAGAGGATAAAATAAGTCTTCATCATGACTAAGACATTTGTATAAATGCCTTCTTTCTTACCCAACTTTTAAGTTTTATGGCCTGTTTGGGTGCTATTACATTAAAATTCACATCATTTTTTTAGGCAAGAAAGCTTGCCTATTTCTTTAGGAAGCTACTTAACATGTCCTAGGGGTGACTAAGGCTTCTCATAGGACTTCTAAATTTGCGTCAAAACTTCATATCGAGATTAATTTAATGGATTTAACTATGGAAGGATCACCTAGATTGATGGGGATTGGCATGCCTTACCAATGTTGGCCCCACACAGTTCCATATTGGTATCAGAATCGAGGTTTAGTTAGGTTGAACCCACAAAGTCTCATTCCCTTAACTCGTAGGATTTTATTTTCAAACTGAAACAGCCGCAGGATTTTGCCTAGAATAGCCCACCTAAGTTTCAAATATCCTACTTAGTTTTGTTAGGTTTACACTTGACCCTAGTTTGTGTGATCAAACACCATTCCAAAGGCTTCCCTAGTGTGTCTAAATCATTCCCCAACCCTAGGATGTCAACTCAAGTCAGGAATATTTATCTAGGTCAAAGGATTATTGTTGAGGGAGAACCACCTATGCATCCAAGAGAAAGACTTCCCCTCCTTCCACAAAGGCAAGTGAATCTTCAAGATGACTTTGCTAGGAGACCCCCACGTCATGAACCTTATGCCTAACATTGCAATGATGAGGACTATGACGTTAATGACTTTCACATTAGGAGACCTTACCATAGGGACTATTGTGATCCTTACAAGGATGTAAAGAGGATAAAAGCCCCAACCTATGATGGGCAGATTGATCCTAAAGTCTTCCAAGATTGGTTGACTAGGATGGATTCCTATTTTGATTGGTATAAGATAAGTGACCCTCATCGGGTTACGTTCGTAAAAATGAAGTTAACGGGGCAAGCCAAGCTCCATTGGATGAATGTCGAGAGGTAAGAAGCGAGATTAGATCATAGACCAATTGAGCATTGGAATCTAATGAAGGATAAGTTAAGGAAGAAGTATGTACCCTTTAGTTATAGAGAGTACCTTATAGATCAACTTTACAGCTTGCGTTAAGGTAGCATGACTGTTTCAGAATACACGATTCAATTCATGAGTTGTATATAAGATATGGTGTCCATGAGACTGTTAGTCAGCAGATCTCCTGATTTTGCCTAGGATTAAAGTCTGAACTGAGGAGAAAAATGTTTCCCCATCATATTGAGTCCCTTGAATAGGCCTATAATTTAGCTCATGACTTTGAGCAAATGACTAAAGGGCCCATGGAAAAATGGTTTGAAACCTCTTCAAATGAGTCATACTCTTGAAAGATATAGAGTTATGATAAGTCTCGACCAACGCAATTACGTCAAGTTACCTCCCGAGGGAGAAATTCCACAATCCAACAACCTATAGACAAAGGAAAAGAACCCATGACTGGATGCTCTCACTAGAGTTCTGACAGTGTAGTGTACTTTAGGTGTCATAAACAAGGACAAGTTTCCAAACAATGTCCAACCAAGAACTTGGCGCTTGATAGGGAAGATAGTGAGAAAAAGAAGAAGAACAAGAAAGAAACTAGTGGAGAATCCTCGACTATCATAAGTGAAAATCAATTTGAACAGGAGAGTCAAAATACTCATGTAGTGAATGAGGTTATAACTAACGAGATTAAAACACCCCTTCTTGAGCAGGGCTCACCATTAGAAGTATCATTCATACCTTCTGAGTTTAAGGATGTCATCTCTGAGCCACCTAGTGACTCATCTCTCATGTGAGGCAATCGACATGTCACTGACCTTGTTCCTTATTCATCTCTGCCTCATTCACAACATCATAGAGTGAACCTGATAGGACATGAGGAGCTGAAACAAGTGAATGAATTGAAGGAACATGACTTTGTTCAAAAGAGTTTAGGTCCACTTGCTTGCCCTACTTTCCCTAATCCTAAGGAAGATAACACTTTGAGCCCGTGCTTCAATGATAGAACAACCAACAAGATTGTCATTCAGAATAGGTTTCTCAAAACCATTGTTTCCAATAAAGATGTACAGCTCTTAGGTTATTTCTTAAAAGCCTTGAGGACCATGTTAGGCACCAAACTTAAATGCCCTAGTGCTTATCACCCGCAAACTAATTAGCAAGTTGAAGTAGTGAATAGGAGCCTTAGGGACCTATTGAGATCTTTAGTAGTTGAAAACATCATAACTTGGGATTTATGCCTTCTTGTGGTCAACTTTGCTTTCAATAGTTCAGGGGATCAGACCACATGCCCATTTCATGATATCACAGGATATGGTCCTAGAAAGCCTATAGAGCTTATTCCACTACCACTAAAGTCTAGAGTGAGTGAACCGAATAATGCTTTTGCAAAGCATATACATAATCTACACTTTGAAATAAGAATGAAGGTTAATTTGAATTTTGAACATCATAAATCTCATGTTGATATACATTGCATGTTGAAAGAATTTTCAAAGGGTGATATGGTTATAGTCCGTATTCGTCCTAAGCATATTCCGATAAGAAAGGTGAGGAAGTTACATGCTAATTAACAAGATGGATCATTTCAAAATTAAAATAAAATTGGTTCTGATGCTTACATGCTTAATATTCCTGTTGATTTTTGCACAAGCAATGTTTTCAATGTTGAGAATCTAACACCATTTCTTGTAGCATCTTCTTTTGAAGAACTTTCAAGTTCTAACCCTGCAGGTAAAGCCACTCCATTTCCTACACCTCTTGACCTTGAAAATTTGATATTGCCTTTGCCTCTACCCTTACCCATGCCCAAGAACCTTGGTGAAATCTTGGATGACAAGGCAAAGTTCACACAAGCAGTATCATATCAGAAATTCTTGATCAAGTGGAGAGGTGAGCCACTTACTGAAAGGAGCTGGAATCTTAAGGAAGTCTCATTCATCTTAACCCAGAATGTTACTCCCAGTACTTCGCCTCTAATTCTTCAGAGAAGAATTCTTTTGGGACCGAGAGAAATGATGGGGATCGGCATGCCTTACCAATGTCATTTTTAGATGTTATGACACGTGGACAACCTCGAAATGTCCATATTTCCTTCGCCAACATGCTAACACATGGATGACCTTCGGATGCCCTTTTTTTTCATTGCTATACAGGAACTCATTGAGTATCTAAAAGGTGTTCCAATGCGAGAAAGAACCCAACAGAGATGCCGAAGCAAAATTGAGATCAGGATCCCATGTGGCCCCCACACGATCTTGTGGGTCCCACACAGTTCCACGTTGGGCCCCACACGGCTGGGCCTCCCCTTTGACATATAATTTCAAATTTAAAGTTGTAATAAGTATTGAGTCAACTTAGCTTGCAAAAGTCTTTAAATGTGTCTTGTAAGTTGTGTGCTTATTATGTATTGTGTCTAGAAAGTTGTAGCCTTTATTATGTTTGATAGTTGTGAGTGTTGAGAGTTGTAATATGTATTCATTTTTTACCCTATGTTAGCTTAAATTAGTTATGCTTGTGTCTTTCCCTTCCCCATGTTAAGTCTCTATATATTTCCATTGTAATAGTTGTAACAACAATAAGCTAGAGAATATATTGTTATTCAGTTAAAGACTTTTTCTTTGTGAAGTTTGTCTAAGGTTTGTTAAAATGCTTGTGATTGAGTAGTGAGAGGTTGTGTCTGTTCTCTCCGGAGATCAGGTGGTTAGAGACCACTAAACTATCAAGCAACTCCATTCATTCCCCTCTTTTAGGACCTCCATCCATCACCCATACACCCACCACCAAGTTACTTCTACACGGACAACAATACATCATTTCATTTGTCGCATATACATCCATATATCAAGGTGTGCACAAAGGATTTCAAAGCTAGTCAAACTTGTGAAGAATAGAAACAAGATATCCTTCATAGTTATTGGTAGCGCTAGTATTCACTTGGACCATCACAAGTGCACAGTAGTTCCATTGCAACTCAAAGCTAAGATCAAGGAATTCCAAGGTGTGTTCTGATTTGTGGTGATTCAAACTAAGTTATCCAACGATTTATCTTGCTAAAATTGTTCTTTATTTAACCCTTGAATTGCTTGAGAACCCTTGCTCGAAGGCCCATAAGCTTTGGGTGAGAAATTGCCTTGAATCTTTGCATTTTAATTCAAACTCATAACAGGTCAGGTGACTACCCTAATGGTCAGTCCACTCACCCTAATGGTCAGTCGACTAACCTGCTACTGACTCTAGGTATTTTATCTGAAATCTCAGACAGTCGACTGAGGTCCTACTATCAGTCGACTGACCCAACACTGCCACTCCAGAAATCTATTCTTAAATTCTTCAGGCGATTGACCCTTAAGTCCAGTGGAATGTAGTCACACAGAATATGAAGTTTCAATATTATTTCACATTCTTTGAGTCTTTGTTTAACCTTGTGTAAACCCATGCTTAAAATCTAAACTTCCATGTTTTAATATCACATCTGAGCTATTAGATTTCATGATTGATGCTTGCTAGCTTATAAATCAATTATGGGAATATTTTTGTGCTAATCATAGGACTTTTATTCTTAAAATATTGAAATAACATCTTTCTGCATTTTAATTTAATACCGTCATGAAAGAACTCTTGAGACTTATTTCTGAAGAGCATCATACACCTTTTCAAAATCCTAGAACATGTGAAATATAACATGATTATGGTATTTATGAAAGTTAACTAAATTCTTAATTTAAAGTGCTTGAGTGTGTATGCTTGCTTGTGAGGGTAGAAATCAGTAGGACTAGGTCACCCTACCCCGTCCTGCACCATCTTGGTATTAGAGAATAAAATAGCTAGAGTGTTACCATCTTGTCCTGCATCATAGTTGCTTCCCCCCTTTTCTATACCTTATCTCATGAACTAAAGAAGGTGAAGTTCAATGATTTTATGATTACATTTCCTTTCCTTTTCTTAGTCTCCTATTGCAAAATCTCTTCCTTTTTTGTGCTTTTTGCATTTTAATAAATCAAAACACGCTTTCAACTGAAAACAAAAACAAAAACAAAAATAAAAACAAAAGATTTGTAAATTCGTTATTTGATGCAGATTTGAAAGAAAATTTTGAATTTTTCATCCTTCATGAAGATGAACATATATTTAAAAGATGAACATGCAATCTATTGACAATCAATCAAATTAGCAAAATATCTCATTTACATACATTGTAAGTGTAGAGATATCAACTACGCAATGCACCTTCCTTAGGAACACATCGTATGTGCTTTGACAATAAAATTAAGTATAATTGTCTGACTCAAAAGAGACCTACACCCAACCTTTCCAAATAAAGACAAAGACACATAACATTTGTCATGTTTTAAATATATATACCTCACGTCAAAGATCTTTCATCGAAGAGCCATTCCATGAAACTATAATCATATCCTTTTATTACACATAAAAGTAATATATGAGAACAGCCTTACAGCTGGAAGCTAGAAACAGCCCATCACCCCACCAGCAAATGGAAAGCATATATGAACATACAGCTCCTTATAATCACCTGCATTTATTCATTCCCACCCACCTAATAGCCTAAATGTCCAGCAGGTTCTACAAGCATTTACGACAATATAATATGCACGCGCGAATTAGGTCTTCTACGTATAGGCATGCATATATATAGTGTGGATGCCATGTTGGGAGTTAACGGTGATGCTTTGGGTCTGGCCCAGACGGAACCGTTCGTTCTTCCTGATTGTTTGAATCTTTCAGTCGCACTCTTTCTCCAACATGTTTCTCCATGAGTTTTCTAGCAATATCTTCTTCGACCAGCGCTGGGACGGTCTCTGCTGCGCCCAATCTGATCCCATGGCTGATCACATTATAATTCCTTGCTTCAGCAACTACCACAGCCAAAAGCAGAAGCACCATCAGGCACACACCACTCTTCATCATTATCAATCTCTTGGAGCAACCACTCTCTCAGCTAGCTAGTTAGCTACCCTGTGTTCAAATATACAAATATATCTTTTGTTTTGGATCGAGCAAGATCAGTTTTCAGCTGTGTTGACTGATCTCTTTGGTGGTTCAGTAAGTGGCAGGGGATGGGGGTATATATAGGGCATTTGGACAACACAGTGATTTGTGCGCAGTAATACTTCATTCTCATGATTAGTGTTAAACTGAGTGGAGTGGGGGCTGCTGGGTTTCTGATTTAATTGGAGATTATTTTTACCCTTTTAATTAAATTGTGATCTTAGCTTATTTGCAGGTTTTGTGGTGGATGGGAATGTAATTAAATTATTCACGAGGCAATTAATTAATTAATTAATTAACTAGGAGCTGCCAGTGATTGAATGGAGCAGTGCAGTGCTGAGGGGAGGGAGAATGGGCACTGGCTGAGCGGCCTTTGATCACTGCACGCTGGCCGGCCAGTTAATGATTTTTAATTATAAATTCCCACTGGAGGACGAATCTGTGGTTGTAAAGCAAGTTGCCACAAAAATTTTAGGGCTAAAATAGTTTTTCATTTTAAATTTTAAAAAAGTACCAAAAATAATTAATTTTTTATTTTACAACAATGGTATGAAATAAATAAATAACAATAATAAATAGTTTTGGTTTTTGCATTTGTGGAAATAGTTTTATTTTTTTATTATTAGTTTTAAAATAATTACAAAAATGTTATCTTGTTTTACAATTTTCTAAATTTATATTAAAAAAAATTGAAAAATATCTTTTCATTATTTTTCTAAATTTTCAACTCTTACGTGCTTTGCTTAAGGGAGCATGCAACTCAAATATTAGACTTCAATTTGTGTGGATTATGCATAATGTTTAATCTAAATTCATAAACATACAAATTCAACTCTCAAAATCCATGATTCTAAATAATACTTCTATAATTTTGAAAAATTAAAAAATGTGTTGTCTTTTTTTTGATTATTTTGAGATCCACAATTAAAAAATAAAAAATTATTTTATTACAAATTTTCAAAAATTAAAAAAGAAGTTAAAAAATAAGTTGAAAAACGAAAAATGTCTTCCATAATTAAATGGAACCTTAGCTTTCAATGTCTCCTAGATTATATTTTACTAACTCGCATAATATGTGGAGAATGGGATGAAAGATGGACTATCTCCTGTTGTGTAATCTAAACCTAACATTAGCCTTCAATTCACACATTGAAAAAAAAAAAAAAAACAAATTACCATTCAATTAATTAATTTAAGTGTAATTGAGTAATATTGAGTCGTAAAGTATTGCAGTATTGATTACTATTTTAAATTCATATTAGTGTGACAAGGTACCCAAAACATCACATATATACTTAACATAATAGAGTATGGTACAACTTATTAGTAAGCATAGTGTCTAAATGGTAAGAATACCACTACTGGAGATATTTAATTGTATCATATATATATATAACACTTTCTATCCGCAGAGCAATAGGACTTCAACTTTTGAGCCATGTTGATTATTTTTTAAATATAAAAAAATTTTAATGTTAAATGATCAAACATTCACTACAAAAAATAAGGTTATTAGTGGTACTTTTAAACTGTTACTAACAATCAAAAAATCATCACTAATACTATTAGTGATGGTTCTCTCAGTATTAGTGATGGTTCTAACTTTGTCACCATATCTGCGGATACTAATACTTATTAGTGACGGAATTTTCAAACCGTCACTAATAGTGGAGTATCAATGACAAGAAAAAAAAAAATTGTCACTAATATCCTACGACTATCACTATAAATTATATATATGGTCTACTCAAATTCGTCACTAAAGCGCATGTATTAGTGATGGATTTAATAATCCTCACTAATATGACTGTAGTAGTGATAGTCAAGAAACCGTCACTAATAGTGCGCTTTGTAGTGACGATTATTAAAACCGTTACTAATAATTAACTATTAGTAACGATTATAGAAATGTCACTAATATTTGGCCCCCACAATGATTATTCTATAGTGACGGTTTTGGTCATTTATAGACTTGGAAAAATGGATAAAAATCCATTAATCCGACCCACATCCGATCCGTTTTAATCGACTAATAATCAACCACTTGCTAAATGAGTCGAATATGGTTTTCGATTTTCATATCCGCCTCCTTAGTTGGTCAGGTCGGTTTTATCTGGCAGATATCCGCCAAACCACTTAAAAACCCATTACTAATTAACCCAGCCCAAGTGAAGTGCCCACTACCCACTGCCCAAGTATGGAAAGCCTAGTGCACCAGCAGTGCCCCCACGACCCATTATTTATGCTAGGTCTTCACAGTGAGAGTCCCACTCCAAGGCTAGCCCAATTCGATTTGAGCCCTAGCCCTAATGCCCTATTCGATTCAACATTCGATCTAGGAGAGAGCCAGCACGAGAGAGTTGAGAGACCATTCTTCTTCAACCCTTTGAAGCCCTCTGCCCTCTGACCCTTTTCGAGTCCATCTTCAACACTTCGAACCAGCAGGAGCCTTTCGTGAGTTCGTCAAGAGCTTCGTGAGTTCGTCGTCAACCCTTCAAACCAACAAGAGTTTCGTGAGTTGTTCTTCCACACTGCGAACCATCAGGAGCCCTTCGCGAGTTCATCAGGAGCTTCGTGAGTTCGTCGTGGACATGTCGAACCATAAGGAGCTCTTCGCAAGCTTGTCTTCGAGCCTTCGTGAGTTCATCTGCTTCAAAATTTGAATTTGTGAGTCTTCTTCTTCTTCTTCTACAGATCTACTTCTTCCGCTTCTCTGTTATTGTATATTAGGATATTATATATTTCTACAGAATTTTCTGCTTTTACACTAACAAGAAGGTAGGGCAATGAAAAATAATTCCTTCTCTGGCCTTTATAATTCATAAATTTCATCTTCTATTCCTGTTGGATGTTTTGGTGATACATGACATGGCTTTAATAGTTTAACCAAGTGCAGAAATTTCCATGGTTGTAATCTATGCTAAATCAGCTTGTTGTATTAAATTGGGTATCTTGGAAGGGAGAATGGGTTTTCTTTAGGCTTCAAATTAATAGTAGGAGATAATATGGAGAGGCTTGTTGTATCTTGTTCTCTCTCGCCCACATTTCCTTTGTTTAGATAAATCTTGCAGAACAACATGACCAAGAATAGAGATTGTCAGTTTGGCCAAAAAAGTGAACAAACTGAACTAATGAAAAGGCCATTTATGATCAACAATTGTTATACAAAGTCTGTATTTTCCCACACCACTCCTACATAAATTTTTTAAGCTAGGTTAATCTGCATCATAAGATAGGACCAGTTGACAAAGATAATTCAGTCCTCCATGAGAAGGAATACTCGCCACATTCTCAAATGCAGAGATGAAAAAGAAAATATACATTTTACTTTGGAGTAAAGGGCAAGTAAAGTTGTGCATGTGGTTCCAAGCCACACCAGTGTACATGCCATGAATGAATTCCAAAAGAGAACATATGCCAAACAGATAAGACATTATCAATGTCCATGACCATGCGGTATAATTGCATTTTTTTCCACCTGTTGACTTGGGTTGCTGCAGAAGGATTTGATGCACTACAAGGCTGCAAATTCTTAGCATCAGCAAGACTGTTGATGTATTTGTATGTCTGTATCTGTATGTAGTACATGTACAAATTCTTTATGGTATATATATGTATATGTATGTATGTATCTGTATGTAGTACATGTACATGGTCTCTTTCAAAGTTTTAGGATTCTTCTAAAGACTACGGAGTCTGATTCTGAAGTTATATCAGTACTGAAATTTCTTCTCATTCTTATGTATAAATTTTTTTTGACAGAACCAAGAACTATATCATGACTCCATGGCAATGGTATAAGGTGATGGTTGGATTATGGTTGTTTTCTATTTTTTTCTTCTTTCTTTATATGCATAATGACAACTTTTTGACTTGGTCAGTCAAATTTCAACATAAATATTGTGGTTGTTTGACTCATTTCATTATATTCAAATATAAAATGAAACTATTTAATCCCATTTTTCTAATTTTTTGCAATGCATTATAAGGATTAGGAGAAAAAAATGTCTCATTCAATAGCGAATTCAATTGATCAAAATGATGAAATAGTTGTTTTTAAAGAAACTCACATGCTTTAAGAACAGTTGTAATGTTTAGATTTTAGAGACTCACACGAGTCACACGCTTTGAGTTTTTATTTTGAGTTGGATTAGGACTAATTTATTATGTTTTATTGCTTGTAATTTTACTTGCATGATTTAAGAGTTGTTAATTAATATAAACGATTGAATGATTGATGTAGTTACTAAAAAAGTTAATGCACAAACTAATCGCAAGTTATCGTATACAACTTATTATATTATAACACAAAATAAATTATTAATAAAATTACATTTGAGAATGGCGGATTATCTGCCCATCCGCCATGAATTATCTGACCCGAAACTGCTTAATTCGCCACTTAAACGAGTCGAATATGGATTATAATTTTTTTCACACGATAATCCGCCTTATCCGCCACGGATTATCCAACTCGATCCGCTTTACCAGGTCTAGTCATTTAGTGATGGTTTCTAAACCGTCACTGATACTTCATATTCCCATTATTAGTAACAATTTCGCAGATTGTCACTAATGCTTTGAAAAAAATTTAAAAATTTTCCTCTAAAAACCTGTAATTACATTTTAACATACATAAAATTAAACCAGAAATACTAAAGTGTTCAAAATTAAAATACATACAAGTACAAATCAAATTCAAAATATATAAATTAATTCTGTTCAATTAACAAGAAATATAGGAAAAGTCAAAAGTTGCGCGCATTCGACCCGACTAAAGTGTCTAGCATCGTCGTAGTATTCTAAGAGCCGCAAACCCTATAAAATAATAATTTTACAAGAAATTAGCTAGCTAGTATATAATGTTTGAACATATATGTACATAGCATGATTTTGGGTTCATAACCAAAGAACAATCCATATTTAATCATAATGCTTTAAGAGCCGGGTACGATGTTCAAAGTTTTTAGAAGAGCCTTAATATTCAAAAAGCAAAGCACGTGATGCAAATTGGTTCTTCATGCTCTATTTCTAAAAATGGTGCTCACCTCCTCTATGTATGTTCTTATGCATGCATTTTCTATTTAGGATGAAGATCAATCTTCATTTAGCAATCATTCATCATTTTAACAACAATTTAAGCATGAATCATATTATAAACATTAGCACTTGATTTTTGGGTTTTGATTATTTTGGAAAAAATTTTAACAAAATTTCGGCAGCATACTATCTATAAATAGAATATTTCCCAAATCTGTAAATCAAAGAGAGTATACGAGATAGCCTAACAATTTTCTATAGCATACAAAACATAAATTACTGCATCAGCCATGCAAGTGACATTCCAGATAAGGCATGCAATCCAGTAGTTCAAATAATAGTTCATACAAAATATAAATCATCCATCAAATAAATGTAATCATTCACTAAGTTTGCAAAAATGAGACACAAATTTTCACCTACTTATTTGAGTGGCCATCCAAGAACACACTTGAACTCTGCAAGCACTTATAGGGCAAATGTGTCCAAGATTTTTCTCTCTTCCAACGCAAACCTCTTGTGCAGTCGCTTCTGATGATCTGCCAACTCCATGAATAAATCCCTTAACTCCTTAGCTATCATGTATTCTGCAGTTCCTGAGTGATAAAGCATTAATTCCTACTACAATATGAGAATCATAAAATCAATTATGCAATTCCACAATAGAGCTCCAACAATAGCACAAAATCTTACTTTTATAGTTGATGATATTTCCTAAAAATATTAGTAAAAATAAAAATGAAAGAACGTGCTAGGGATGTCAGTTTCAAGTTCCCAATTAATAGTTTAAACAATCCATGCCTTGGTATCTTTTCAGCTATCACCCACGGCTTATAGAAAATGAACAAAACAATGAAAGCTAAGTGACAAGGGAAATATAAGTTCTAATGAAAGCAATTACTCCAAATCCATTATAATTTGATATAGAAATAGAATAAAAAGCAGATACTGTACAATCAACAATAATAATGCATTAAATTGACACCGTCCCATTGAAGATGCTATAATGTGCTTTGTATTCTCCAAAAATTCCCATAATTTCTCTAGGTTCTCTTTAGAATCCAATACAATGATTCCCCTTGTGTATGTCTCTAAAGACAAGCTCAGGAAAATGCAGACTTTTGTTGATATGGATGTCTACTTCTGTATGAATTCAACAATTATTCTTGAGGACAAGTCTTTCTCCAAATTTTCAATTAATACAAAATGGTCATAGCTAGTGATTATATTCATAAGTGAAGTTTCCCTGCCCATATATGTATATATATATATATATATGACAATAATAATCATAGTACATGTTTTGGGTACCTTGAACCTCCTCCCTCCTTTCTTTGCATGCACGCATGGGTGGGTTACTCGTGAAGATGAGAACATTTTTGTATGGCCATTATAAGACTATCTTCATAGCAATGGACAAATGAAAACAATTCCTGATATTATCCAAGAAGCAAAATTGGATATATATATACAGGTGATATATTGGCTATCATTGCCAATGTCGTTGACACCACATATTATAATCTGGAGGAGTTGACGGTAAAATAGAACAAGCAACCCATGTTGTTTTAAGTGGAATGCTTGAAGAGAAAGACCATCACGAGTAGTATGAAATTATCTGCTAGATTAACCTTTATAAGTCAACTCAAGATCCCCAAAAGGGGTGGATTATTAGTGTCGGTTTTACAAATCGTCACTAATGTAGTGGATTATTAGTGACAATTTTTTAAAACCATCCCTAATAATGCTCGTTAACGAAAGAACAATCTATGTTTGATTGGTTGAGTTTAGACAACAAGCTAGGGTCTTTTGTTAGGTGTTTGGGCGCTTGTGAGCTAGTTGGAATTTCAGTGTGTAGCAAAGTATCTGATCAAGCAAGAATGCACAGGGAAGGTTGTGATTCCTCTACATCGAGGAATCCTAACAAGCGTAGTGAAGGACCTTCCCAGATGAAGGTAGAAACGGTAAATGAATGGAGTCGTATCAACAAAGTCATATCCTCTTCCAGGCACAAATCCCTAGCCCCTAATTCCACAAACCTTTTCTTCTGAGCCTCAACCTCTGCCTCGGCTCTCGCCTTCTCACACTCCAAATCTTTCATCTTATTCTTCAAATAAACAACAATCTCCTTCTCACCTTCATGAAAACTCCTCGAAGGCCCCAATAACCTCTTACATCCCTCCTTCCTCCTATTTTCCCTATCACTCATTACTCTGTTATCCTCTCACAAATGAATGATCAACTCTTTAGCATCTTTGTAATTTTTCTTCAAGTCGTCCAATTGATCTTCAATCAAGCATTCACTGAGCGCTAGCGCTCGATCAATGCTCTTATATAAGTGCGATCTTCACTAGAATATCACTCACGAATGGAGAGCAAAATGGAGAACTAGTTCTTAGTAAATGCTTTCTTTAAGATCAACTGGAAGACTTAAAGAAAAAATAAAAAGATACTAAAGAGATGATCATTCGTTTGCGAGAGGATAACAGAGTAGCGTGCGATAGGGAAAAGAGGAGGAATGAGGGATGCGAGAGGTCATTGGGGGCTTCGAGGAGTTTTCGTGAAGGTGAGAAGGAGGTTGTTGCTTATCTGACGAATAAAATGAAGGATTTGGAGTGCGCGAAGGCGAGAAACAAGGCGAGGGTTGAGGGTTGGAAGAAGCAGTTTGTGGAATTAGAGGTTAGGGCGATTTTTTTAAGTGGCAACTGGCGAGTGAGTGATTTTTTTTAACCCTTTTTGGTAAAGGGACAAGGCAACCCAACCAAAGGCCCTATAGATTCTAACAAATAAACTTAGCAAACTTAGTGGTTTTAACCACTCAGGTATCCAAGTCAGGTATACGTCATCCAAACCAAGTGGGGTAGTCCTAAAACATCCGTGACCACTTGGTCAAAGCAATTTATAAATTCACTCGTGCTCCCTTTTTCCCATACTTCAGATCTATAAAGTTGCAGAGATCCATATTTTTTTATCCTTCAATATTTTTATATATCTAGGATGCTAGCTAAGCACTTGGGTGAAGATCAAATGCTTGAAGTTGTGTGCACATCCTATGCAACTGCGTGTGCTCTTGAGAAGTACGAACAAACTAGGAAAGTAAAATTATCATCTTGCACTTCATTCAATTGCAACTAAATTAGGAAGAAACATAAGTGGTCGGTTTCTTGTTATATGTCTTAAGGATATAAGGTAAAATGGGGAGTTTTTTCATTGTATTTATGAAATATAATTAGTGATTGTTGTGGAAGATTTTCCACACGTATATGTTTGCATTTATTGGTATGATTGTTTTGCATACACTTCTTTAATTTTAATTGAGATATGGTTTGGTGAATTGGCACACCCAATGTGGGATCCTTACACAAAGGCCCTATATGTAAAACAACTCTTATAGGTTCATATACTAAGTTGCTGACGCTAAATTGTTATTTGAACTCCATGAAAACACCCGCATGGTTTATGGACTTTTGATTATTTTGGAAAAATTCTAAGGAAATTTTGGCAACATGTTGTCTGTAACTTGAACATTTTCCCTTAAAAACATGCTCCAAAAACCTGGTTGTTTATAGCAAGTAATTCAGATTAAGCATGCAAGAACCTAAAAATATCTACGAGCATGCAATACACAAGTCAATGCATCAGCCATGCAGTCGGCGTTCCAGACAAATATGCAATCCAAGATATTTAAGTGATTCAATATAGTGCAATATAGTTCATTTCAAAATATAAACTATCCATTAAAGAGATATAAATATTTAAAATAATATGGATAGTAGGTTGTAGTGCTGATCTCATAAGGCATATAGGACCAAAAAGTCACAATGAATATCTCTTTAGGTTTACTTCAACCCATTCGGATGAATGATATGAAACATGTAGAGACTAACATTTCATTCTTAATTAGTATGCCAAAGGTATATAGTGAATGCATATAACAAGATTGTCATTTTAGGTACAAACCACTTTCTAAGCCTTTTAGTCATCACTACCCATAATCCTAAGAACTAAGGAAGGATTAAGCAATTATGTAATTCCAATCGGAATTCATTCCTCTTTAGGTCTTAAGGGGTTTGCTTTCATGATTACCCATATCAATTTCTTATTCTTGTCTCTAGCACCTCTAAATGAACAAGTGAATTTGATGTGCCCTTACTTTAAGGTCTTTCCGTATTCAAATGAGTGAAGATCATGAATTCCAATATCTTGTTTATATTTGTAATAACTTGAACCTAGAAAATTAAATAAAAATAAATAAAAGAAAAATGGAAAATAAATAGAGAGAAAAGAAAAAAATTTTAAAAGGGGCATCAGCAATGACTCGTCGACAAACAAGTTTTCTTCGTCGACGAATGTCCTTCCTATTATCGTCAACGAGTACACGTGTCTCATTGACAAGGAATTACCGAGAGCAAGTAAAATTCAGATTTTTACACGTTTCATCAATGAACCCAATGTTCTCGTCGATGAATTTTCTTCTTAGGTTCATCGATGAACCTTTTGGACTCTTAGACGAACTCCAGCCTATAAATAGGCCCTAGATCCATTTCAGCATGAAAATTCTCTCTCTTCTCGCCCACTCTCTCTCTAGGGTTCGGCCTTGCCACCTTCTCTCTTCAATTCTAGCACAAATGTAGCCCGATTTGATGATCGGAAATCACCACAAGGTTCCTGGGGCGATTCTCTTCAAGTTAGCTAAGTTAGCCAAAGCAAAAACTTAATTTGGAGTTCTTGGGCACCACTCCAAAATTAGGGTAAGTAGGATATTTTTAATATTAAATTTATTATTGGGAGTGTGTGGGCCTAAGAGATGTTAAATGATAAATATTTTGAGGTTGAACTGATTCAGTTAGGACTTTTTGAATATAGGATTTCGTTTTCCATTTGATTCAAACTAAATTTTGAGGAACATGTAAGGGGAATAAAATTATACTAGGCTTTTTATTGAATTTGAATCGGTTATTTTCAAGTATAGGAACTGTATATTTATAGTATGATTTTTTCAATGGTTTAAGCAATTGAAAATAATGATTTTTTATTATAATTCATATTTGGGAAAAACCTTGTGGCACGAGAATAATCCTTTATAATTAACTAGTTGTAAATACTGTCTGATTGTGAATACTGCTTAGTTGTGAACACTGTTTGGTGGTGAATACTGTTCAGTTGTGAATACTGCCTGTTTGTGTGTATATTTTCTATTGTGAGTGTAAACGTACAGTGAAATATGTAGTTGCCCTACGTGGGTCACGTATAGTGAAGTATGCAGTCACCCTATGTAGGCCACGTACTGTGACATACGTAACTGCCCTACGTGGGCCACGTATAGTGAAGTACACAGTTGCCCTATGTGGTCCACGTACTGTGACATACGTGGCTGCCCTACGTGGGTTACGTTTAGTGAAGTACGTAGTTTCCCGATATAGGCCACGTACTGTGACATACGTAGCTGCCCTGCATGGGCCACATATTGGGTAGTACGCAGTAGTCCTATATGGGCCACGTATCGTGATAGTATGCAGTAGTCCTATGTGGGCCACGTACTATGTAGTACACAATAGTTCTGTGTGGGTCACGTACTGAGATCAATGGAATGTATTATTTTCCTATGTGGATGAACTGTGGTGTACATGTTTGTAGACTATATGAGATCATTGATGTGAATATGTGTGAATACTTGTATGAGAATATTTATGGCAAAGTAAATCTCTCCGCTCGGGGGCTTATTGTGAAAGGTGAGTGCCCTAATTGGTATCGATTGTAGCCACGCCTGAATCAAAAGGTAAGGTTACAAACGGTGTCAGAGCAGAGGGAAGGTACATGTATGTGCATGTAATCTTCTTCATCCTTGGGAACTTTCTCTGATAAATATTTATGTTTGTATGCTTGAATATGTATGTGTATGCTCTGTTATGGTGGACTAAGAAAAGGCTATATTATATATATATATATATATATATATATATATATATTGAAACTCTTCTGCTACACACTGCTATAGTTTATTTCTTCCTTACTGAGAAGTATCTCACCCCAATAAATTATTATAGTTCCAGGTCCTTCGGGTGATCGAGCTTAGTAAGCTCTGAGCGCAGGGTTAGTTACTTTTGGGGAAGTTTGGGTGGTTGTAAGAATAGATTTATGTTTAGTTTATATTTTGATATTTTTCTGGCGATGTAATATGGAGATTTTGTTATAATCCTTTTGGGGTTGTATAAATTAGAACTCTGGTATTTTATTTGAAGTTGTTTAATTATTTCACTGCGCGAATGGTTTCAAAGACGGTTAATGGTCTCATCACACCCCGGACCCAGCCTAGCAGGTTCAAGGCCTGACAAAGTGGTATCAGAGTTTTAGGTAATAGATTCTGTAGACTTTAGGGAGAGATAATACCAGAGTATAGATTCGAGTTAGGATAAGGATAGAAGCAGGTAAAGTAAGGTATTGATAGGAGTTTGGGTTTTGTCTCATAGCCTGAAGGCAGAAATCTCTTGACGGACTTCTGTGATTTTTTGAATCTGTCGACGGTTTCAGAAAACCATGGTAAATCTATCAATGGTGATGTTTCCAAGCAAAGAGACCGAAACTTGGAATTAGAACTTAAAGGTTAAAATGATTGAGGTTAATTAGGTGTTGGAATTTTAATTGAGGATTTGAATATTAATATGGTTTCTTGTTTTATAACTATGCCAGTTATGTTAAGATGTGGAGATTGTAAACTTGCCTCTGTTATATCTTCTGGATGGATCCCAGAGGTAAAGGCGTGGATGATGGAGGGGAGAACGAGTTGGGGGCTTCCAACGAAGATGAGATTGAAACCTCCCGAGTGTTGCGAGGTATAGCTCGGCAGGTCAGGGAAGAGATGAGGCGGGACCCCAAGGGATCAAGCTACCCACCATTGAACTAGGGCTGTTCGATCGATCATTTCACCTGCTTGAAAACCTCTTATTTTGTGGGAGGTGTTGACCCAGTCATAGCTGAGAATTGGGTGCAAAAGATGGAGAAGATATTGACAGTGCTGGATTGCACTGAGAAACAGAAGGTTTTCTTTGCCACTTTCAAGCTGACAGGAGAGGCCGAGCGGTGGTGGTTGGTAGTGAAGCTAATGGAAGAGCAGCAGGTAGTACCTACTGTTATGACGTGGAAGCATTTCAAGTTCTTCTACGACTAGTATTTTTCTACCACCACCAGGAATGTGAAAGCGGAGGAATTCTTCAATTTGACTTAGAGGTAACTCACTGTGCAGCAGTACGCTGCTAGGTTCATGGAGCTTTCTCATTTTGCTCCTTTTATGGTCCCAAATGAATATCAAAAGGTAAAGTGGTTTGAAAGGGGCTTGGAACATGGAATCCTTGAGCATGTGGCATGCTTATAGATAAAGAACTTTTCAAAACTGGCGGATAAAGCTACTATTGCAGAGTTGAGCCTACAGGCAGGTGTAGGGCTGTCAGAGTAGAGAAAGAGACCCATGTCTCCTAAGTCCCATGCTAATGTTAGACAGGATCCATGGAGGGGAGACAAAGATACTGGGGGTCAGAGACCAGTTAGGAGTGATCAAGGCCATCGGGGTAACTCAGCACCCTCTTACTCTGCGAGGTGTAAGGGGTCCTATATGTTACCGATGTGGCAAGTATGGCCATATACCTCAATATTGTCATGAGATGCTAGGTCAAAACCAAGGACTGCCGAGCAACACACCTGAGGGAATAATCTAGTGTGACGCGGCGGGCCAGCACGTGTCTACACACTTGCCCCAACTAAGACAAACACTGTTAAAGGCACGGGTAATGTGTTTATGTTTGAGATAAATTATAAGTTATATTTAATTATGGGTGATGCAATTGCTCACATGCTAAAATAGATTTAAATGTGTGAAATGTGGTTAGTTAACTTCTAAATATGTGAAAATTATTGATTAAAAAATTTTGAGGACGAAATTTTGTAACAAGGGAGAATGTAATAACCTGAACCCAAAAAATAAAAGAAAAATAAATAAAATAAAATGGGGAAATAAATAAAGAGAAAATAAAAAAGTTTAAAAGGACTCGTCAATGAACAAGTTTTCTTCATCAACAAATGTCCTTCTTGGTATCGTTGATGAGTACACGTGTCTTGTCGACGAGGAATTACCGAGAGTAGGGAAAATTTAGATGTTTAAACGCTTCATCGACCAACCTGATGTTCTCATCGATGAATGTTCTTCTTGGGTTCATGAACGAACTCAAACCTATAAATAGGCCCTGGATCCATTTCAGCGTGAAAATTCTCTCTCCTCTCTCTCTCTCTCGGGTTCGGCCGACCACCTTTTCTCTACAATTCTGGCCTGGATTTAACCCAATTCGACGATCGAAAATCGAAAGAAGGTTCCTAGGGCTATTCTCTTCAAGTTAGCTGAAGCAGAAACTTGATTTAGAGTTCTTGGGCACCACTCCAAAACAAGGGAAAGTAGGATATTTTTAATATTAAATTAATTATTGGGAGTGTGTGGGCCTGAGAGATGTTAAATGATAAATATGCTAGGGTTGAACTGATTAAGTTAGGATTTATGGAATACATGGTTTCATTTTTCGTTCAATTCAGGCTAAATTTCAAGGAACAGGTAAGGGGAATAAAATTACACCATGCTTTTTATTGATTTTGAATTGGTTATTTTTGGTTATAAGAACCATATATATATAGTATGATTTTCTGAACGGTTTAGACAATTGAAAATAATGATTTTTTATTATAATTCATACTTGGGAAAAATCGTGTGGCATGAAAATAATCTTTTATAATTAACTGGTTGTAAATATTGTTTGGATGTGAATACTGCTTGGCTGTGAACACTGTTTGGTGGTGAATACTGTTCGGTTGTGAATACTACCTGTTTGTGTGTATATTGTCTGTTGTGAGTGTAAACGTACAGTGAAATACATAACTGGCCTACGTGGGTCACATATAGTGAAGTACACAGTCGCCCTATGTGGGATCTGTATTGTGACATACGTAGCTACCCTACGTGGGCTGCGTATTGGGTAGTACGCAGTAGTCTTATATGGGCCACATACCGTGATAGTATGCAGTAGTCCTATGTAGGCCACGTACTATGTAGTACACAATAGTTCAATGTGGGCCACGTATTGAGATCAATGGAATGTATTGTTTTCCTATGTGGATGAACTGTGGTGTTTATGTTTATAGACTATGTGAGATGATTGATGTGAATATGTGTGAATACTTGTATGAGAATATTTATGACAAAGTAAATATCTGTGTTCGGGGGCTTACTATGAAAGGTGAGTGCCCTGATTGGTATCAGTTATAGCCATACTCGAATCAAAGGGTACGGTTACAAACGGTATCAAAGCTGAGGGAAGGTATATGTATGGGCGTGTAATCTTCTCTATCCTTGGGAACTTTTGCCCATAAATATTTATGTTTGTTTGCTTAAATATGTATGTGTATGCTCTGTTATGGTGGACTAAGAAATGACTATTTTATATATATATATATATATATATATATATATATATTGAAACTCTTCTGCCACACATTGCTACAATTTATTTCTTCCTTAGTGAGGGTGTCTCACCCCAACGAATTATTATCTTTTGAGGTCCTTCGGGTCATCGAGCTTAGAAAGCTCAGAGGGCAAGGTTAGTTACTTTTTGGGATGTTTGGGTGGTTGTAAGAACAAATATATGCAAGTTTATATTTTGATTTTTTTTGGCGATGTAATATGGAGAATTTGTTATAAACCTTTTTGGGGTTGTATAAATTAGAACTTTGGTATTTTATTTGAGGTTGTTTAATTATTTCGCTGCGTGAATGGTATCAGAGACAGTTAATGGACTCATCACACCCTGGGCCCCACCTAGCAGGTTTGGTGAGTTAACGACATCCACATGAATGTCGGCTCTGATACAAAATGACAAGACCCTGTGGTTTTATCATTGATAAATTAGTGAAATTTAAAGAATGGAAAATATTAAGAGAAATTAGGTTTTATTACTTCAAAGGGGTCAGCCTCCTAATTTCCCGAAGGCTATGAATTATGTTATTGCTTCATTGGTTGCTTTAATGCCAAAAGCCCTATAGGGGTCACATATATATAAGGTAAAGAAACTGATTTCTATTAGGGCTGTAAAATATTACCTCAAATCCTAACTAACTTGGGATCCTAACAAACACTAAATAATTCTAATATTAAATAGAATCCTAATTGACTTATGACTTATATTAATTATAAATCCCAATTGATTTGGGAATCCAAACTAACAAACATTAAAAAAAAAATTCTAACATTAAATAGAATGGCCATATACAACAGTAATATCAAAAACCCAAATGAACTATATATAGCTAGATTTATATAGCTCAAGTAACCAAATTAATATAATTACAAAATAACATCAGTTTTAGATTCAAAAACCATTGAAAGTGAAAAGCCATACAGCCCCTGAAAACTTACATACCAAAACATCTCCACAAATTAATTTACACCAGAACATGAAACTTCAAAACAATAGAATATTCAGAGGAGCAAAACATACAAATAACGTCATATTAAATGCAAAAACAAAAAACAAAAAAACAAAAAACAAAAAAACAAAACAAAACAAAAATGCTCAAAATATTATCGAAAGCCTCCATTTTGAGTTTCATAGATCATTGACCCATTTACCAAAATAGAGCATAATAGACAATCTCACAAAAATACAAACACACACACACACACATGCTGAACCCTCACCATTTGTAGAAGAATAACCTAAGGAACTTCGGCTAGATGGTTCATCCACGTCAAGCAAGTGGCAGTGGCAATGGCGGTGGAATGACCTCAAGTGAGCGGTGGTGGCTGCGGTGGCATGAAAAGCGACGGCAAAGGCGGCAACGACGGCGGGACATGCAGGGAAAGGAATTCGTGAGGAGGTAAAAGGAGGGAGAGAAGGGAAAAAGAAGGAGGGAGGGAAATGAGGGGTCATCCGCGCAGGCATAGGGTTATTACAGGTTAGAGTATTAGTGACGGTTTTAAAACCGTCACTAATACCTTAAATCTGTCACTAATATGTAAGTAAATTGTTTTTATATTTGTTAAATAAAAGTAATATTAGTGACAGTTTTTCTAAACCGTCACTAAAAACATACTATTACTGACGGTTTTTTTAAACCATAACCAAAAACATACTATTAGGGACGATTTTTCTAAACCGTCACTAATAACATACTATTAAATTATCAAAATTTTATGCGTAATATATATGATATAATATTAAAAAAATTTTAAGGGGATGCTTAAAAGTTATAACATGGCAAAATTATTTAGCATTAATTAATTAAGATTAATTTTTTTGTTTAATGAAAAAAGGAAAAAAAATAACAAAGAAATTAATGCCAGGTATGTGTATATATATATATATATATATATATATATATATATATAGGTGGCATGTGGCACGGTAGACTGACATGCATGGATCATTGTACGTACTTTCTTCTATATATATATTTTGTAAGTAGGAGCTACAATTTGCTACTCCCATTTGCAGTGTCCCCACATGTGCGCGCAAGCAGTACTTGCTATATATATATATATATCCCCTCGAAAAGGTTTAAATTATATTATAATATTATATACTCATAATATATATATATATGTGTGTGTGTGTGTGTGTGTGTGTGTGTGTGTGTGTGTGTGTGTGTGTATACATGTACAATATATATTGACCACACCTTCCTTGGTCTATACACGATCATTCCAAAAGGTATGGACTCAAAAGGATTGAAATTTAGAGAATCTTATCGACCAATATTCACTATTAGTGACAACTCTTCCATTTTTTTCGTCCACTATATGTTAAAAACAATCCCATAACATAGCCAAACATATAGTTCTTTCCTTCAGATTTGAAATATCGAGGTTGCTTCTATTAGGAAAAATGATAAAAAGATCTTCAAGACCTGATTCATAGAAGAAGTTAAAAATTAGTAATGCTTTTGTGATGCCTTTGCACAATACTACAAAGTTTGTCTCAAAATAATTGGAAAAATCTATCTTTCGGAGATCTGATGCATGAAAGTAGGACTTCCTAGGGGGGAAACGCTATATAATATGATGTATAACGGCTCTAGTCCTATTAACCCTAGGATTGACATGCCCTTCTAGCTTGTTGTCTCAAACGCTTCAACTCATCCAAATTTTTATTTTGTTTAAATTGATAATTGCAGGATGTCATAGTTTTACCACCCCTACTACTAACCAAGTGTGTATTTGCTTGCCTCGCTTGCCAGCATCGTCTTTCGTCTTAGGGCGCTGCTTGGAAAGTATAATGATTTTAGGGGATGACACCCAGCCAGATAGATTTTTGAATCTATTTGGATACCTGACCACATCCTAGTTTGAATCACATAGCACCTGTCTCCTAAATTGTTCATTCAAAATGTACATGATTTTAGGTAGCATTGGTTTTGTTTTGTTTTCATCGTGGCCACTACTTAGGTGACCTAGAACAGTACTAATGGGGCTGGCATGTTTGTCAGGCATGGCGAGCTGAGGTCCCTGTCCATCTCTATCTCAGTGGGAAGGCCTTCCCTTTAGGTTTAAACGATCTATGACTCACTCTAAAAATGAACAGCACGAAGGCTATCCCAAGTATAGGAGTTCAGTCGTGTAATAATTAGCCCAAGGGTCAGATCGTCTTCTCAAGGAATGCAGTTTAATTCTAAACTTTGCATAAATCCAAAAGAAAATAAGAAAAGAAAAGTTTACTAAATACAATTCAGATTCGGTTTCTAGGATTTTTTCAGATTTTTGTGACGAAATTAAAATGAAACAAAATATAAACTATGGATAACACATACGTAAAATTAGCAACAGGAAATTAAACCAACCAAGATTTCTCATGCAATCTTTCACCCACACAATAAGATAGATGATGACAAAATTAAATGTAGAAAACAACCCTACGTTTAAACATTCAAATAGAAAATAAATCCTACGTTTGAAATTTCAGACAAAAACCTAAAAACGAAAATTTTATTACGTAATTGAAGCAAGCAACCAAAAAATCATCAATCAAACACCAACTTAAAAATTAAACTCAACACAATCAAGAAACCAAAATTAATTCCAACAATGATATTAAATAAAAGGAAAAAAATTGACTTTAATAATAAAAATTACCCAAATAGAATTTAAACTTCAACAATGAAAGAGAGAATAATAAAAATTCTAACAAAAACTTTAAACACAACTGAAAGTAATAATGATCCCAACTTTAAATTGAAGAAAAATAAAATCTTGACAATGAAAATAAATCTAGCATTAAACTAAGAGAAGAGAGAGAGAGAGAGAGAGAGAGAGAGAGAGAGAGAGAGAGAGAGAGAGAGAGAGAGGGAGAAGGAAGGAGAAGGGCTGGCCATGAGATGAAGGAGAAGGAGGAGAGAATTTGGGTCCTCCTCTGCTGCCTCTGTGCGGTGCTGGTCCCCAAGAAAAAACCCTCCTACTGCCTCCCTAAGAACCCTGGAAAAAATCTAATAAATAATCCCCCCCCCCCCCCCAAAAAAAGCCCTCCAAGGCACACACATAAAGAAAACCCCTACGGCTAGCCTTTCCAGCGCATGACCTGCCAACGCACGTGGTCACATCACCATAAAGCCCACTTTGCCAACTCCCATTTAGCCCACAAACCAGATCCCGTTCAACCCACTTCACGCATGGCCTTGGGTCTTTCTAAAACCAGCTGCTAGCTCATGTCCAACTTTTGGTAGCCCCTTCATGTGTATGCACAAGCTCACGGACGGCTAGCTCTCTTTCATGGCTTCAGCCCAGCACACACAAACATATGCTAGGGCTGATCTTGTCACATGCCCAACCCTCGACCTCATCCTTTAGTTCCACCACACGACCTCTTCATGCATGCAAACACCCTACGGTTCCCAAGCCATAGCACAACTTGTGTTAAAAGTGTGCATGCCCATATGAATTTGCATGCAAGGCTTGATTAATGCATGGTTTCGAATTCTTTGTATGTTGTATGCAGTGTCTCCTTGTATAGTGCACGGCTTTTCTAACATTTTTAATTCCAAATTTAACGTTCAAAAATTTCACAACCCGCATATATTCTAATCTTGGATTTAATTTCTAGAATTTTTCTTGCCATAATAAAATAAAAAAATCCATAAGTTATTTGAAATAAGATTAAATATTACAAATTGTGCGCAATGCTAAAATATTAAACATGCTTAGGCATTTTATTAAAAATATAATCTCTAATGTACAATTTTTAAATGCCTAAATACGCAACGTTGATGCGTAATCATTTTGTAAACTAAACTATTTGTTTTAATTATTAGTGACAATTCCAAAAATTATTACTAATATGATCTGTCACTCTTCATTTTTTTTTATTTTATTTATTTTTTTCATCTAGTACTATATATGTTAAGAACAATCTCAGTACATATATGGTCAGACATATAGATTGATCTTTCTGTTTAGATAGATTTGAAAAAGCTAGTTAGGTTGCTTCTATTAGGAAAAGTGAGAAAAGATCTACCTTCAGGACCTGATTCATTGAAGAAGCTAAAAATGAGTAATGCTTTCATGAAATCTTTGCACAATACTAAAAATTATGTCTCAAAAAAGTTGAAAAAATATTCTACAAATGATGAAAGTTGTTAGCCTTGGTGTATTCCCAAGAGAGGAGTGAATTGGGAATTTAATATTTTGTCCTAAGTTTAGCTAATCCAATAGCACTATTTCACAACTTAGGGTCTTTTTATATACACGTAAACTCAAATGCGCAGATAATATGTGGAAATTAAATCATGTGCATCATTCATAAAATAGCATACACATGCAAAAAATAAATTACGGAAAAGTAAAGTTCACACACGATATGTTAAAGGGATTCGGCCAACTGTGCCTATGTCGCCGCCTCTAGCTCGCAAGCCTAAGAATTTCACTAATGCTCACTTAACAGGGGGAGCGACACTGTTTACAACTAGGTTAATTAATGGAGCTTGCCTCAACCTACACCTTACGAGGATGGTGCACCTAACTTTCCTAATTGGGTCTAAGTAAATCCAGGACTGTTCAACAGGGCTAGTCTCCCTCGTCAGGCCCATGCCTAAAATACAACCGAATTACAATACAAATCATGTACAATATAATGCTTCTCCGATAAGCAGATATGTACCAATACAATCAATCAATGCACTTCAATAATATAGGAATTCATAAGCTCGGTGCTCTATTTATGCAATCAACACTCAAAGTTATGTCTATGGTCAATCAAGCACAAGAGTGTATCAACAAGCTAATCTTTGAAACTAAGTAAAGATAAAATCTCAATCTCAGTTTTGGGTTTCAAAGATTTGAACTGATAGCAATTTAGAATATCTCAAAAAAATAGTGTTCTCAATATCAATGCATGAAGAGATATTCAGTTCAAAGCTTGAAAAATATTTTTGCATACAAAAATATAAGCCTAATGAATCTTGCAATCCAAATGCAAAGACCCACTTAAATGTAGGAATTTTTCCCAACCAAAGATTTATTGACAAAATCAAGGGGAAAAATTCTTTGCTCAACCCTCCAATAAAAATCACAACCACAAATGCAAGTGAAAGTATCTAGCAATTTAGAATGATGAATAAAACACTCACAATGTAAGATTTCTCAAAGGAATGAAAGTATTTGAGTGTTATAGATTTAGTATAAGAGAATAGGGTTTGGAAATTTTCTAAGGATTTCTGACTAATCACTTTACTAATTCTCTACTAATCCATGCAAATGAGCTTGTATATATAGGCATTGGAAAAATTATAGTCGTTACGAACGTATAAGGCATTCTTAAATTTGTTTTAAAATTGTTTAGCAAAAATAACCCTATTTAACAGTCTTAACCATGATAAAAATATAAAACAACTCGAAAGTTTAGGGTGGCTGACCCATGGTTCGGTCGCCCAAACAGACTCAATGAAAAAACTAGTTTTTCAAAGTTCGGGTGCCCGAGTCAAGGTTCAGTTGGTTGAACATATGCGATTTCCACACTATCCACTGTTCGGGTGCTCGGTCTGAAGTTCGGTTAACCGAACTCATGTGTTCGGTCGCCCGAGGATGATTTGAATGTTGAGGTTCGGGCACTTGAGTTGGTGGGAAAGTACCTAACACAGGTTCGGTAGCCCATGGAAGATATGTTCATTTTTTGTTCGATTTTCTGAACTCAAGTCAACACTTTGACCCGTCCACGGTTCGGTCGACCGAGGCAGTTTGAACTGCTAGGTTCGGTCGCCCAAATGCCTTTTGATTTTTACCTAAGGTCATTTTCTTTGCATTAATCTTTCCCTAATAATATGAGAACTATGTTAAGGCTTTGTGCACTTAAGTTTGGGAACCTAAGGTCCATCTAAGGTCATTTTGAAATGGTCCCAAAAATCCAGTGTCGGTCGACCGAAGGGTGATCCCTAAGGTCTGTCTATAATCTTTAACTTATAAGTTCCTACATGCATGATGCACATCAATTATTACAGACTAATTCTACTTTACAATTACAGATCCAAATTAAATATGATATGAATTACAACACAAAATAAATTTTTTGGGTCTTTAGTCTTCACGTGCCATCAAATGATCTTGCTAATATAAGTCTGCACACAAACTTGAAAAATATTAAATACTAGAGTATTTGTCATAATCAAAACAAGGTATGACCCATATGGTCAACTATCTCCCTTTTTTTTATGATGACAAATATTTACTTATTTTTTCCCCTTTTTGCAACATCAAAAAGGGCCTAGATAAACATTTAAGTATATATAGGCAAATAAAAGATAATTATTATTCAAATACAAATATGGTTTTGGGAAATCTTTAAAAATTTCGGCAGCATGCCATTTGAAAATAGAACGGTTCCCAAAAGCAATATGTATTCCAACAACCTGATTGAGTATAAGAATACAATTTTGCCATGATAAGCAACTCAATCAATCCAGTATGATCAAGACATAAAATAGAGATATAACTTTCAATTATTCAAGAGATAGAATAGTCATACAATGCAAAATAAATGACAAAGATAATCTCAACAATTAAGCACACAAACAATAAATCTGGTTATTTAAATGATTTAAATGACATGAAAATAAGGTTAGACCATAAATATACACAAATCATTGCAATTGAAAACATATCATAAGACCTGTGGAAGATTTGAGTTTAAAGCACACGGCATAGAATAGCAAATAGTTGGTTTGAGCACAAACACGGTCTAACGAATTCGCATGCATTTACATGTGCAATTATCAAACCAGTTATGCTGTAACGCCCCGAACCCTTAAACCCGGGGTCCGGCGCATTATACCTGATAAAATCCCTGATAATCCATAATCAACATATACGCAACGGAAAACATAAATATAATCTCACAATTATATAATACCAGAGTTTTCTAAATCCATCTACCAACCATAATAAATTAATCATCCACCTGTATTCAAAAATATACATATCTCCAAACATTATTCAGTATTCATAATACAAGTATGTTTCACAACCTTTCATAATATCTAGAAGACTTAAAATACAAAACATAAAACATAACATATACATCTCAAAATTAACATAGAAATATACCCTTTTCTTTTTTCTATTCCCCAATAATTCTATAAAAACCTCGTGCTCTTAAAGCTCGATCTCGAGGAAATCCTGAAAAAGATAAATTCATATTCGGGTGAGACACATCTTAGTAAGGGAATAAATAATATATTAAAACAGTGTGTGGCCAACATGAGTTTACATATGACATATTATTTAACATTTGAAAATCATTAGCATAATTTCTGAGATCATTCCCTGAACCTAATCAAACGCATGCAAATGTTTAACCCACGAGATTACCCGAGGATAAGGGTGATTACCCACCCATACAAGTAGCACCCCTCTACTATGATATTTAGGCAACCCAAAGGTCGCAGCTAAAGCATACCAGGGCACTCACCTTACTCAGTAAGCCCTCAAGTGATAAATTGATTTCGTAATCACACAGTTCATACAAAAGTTTATTGACGAAGGCCCTAAGGATAGGGAAATCTAACCGCTCATACAAGTAGGTTCCCTCTGCCCTAGTACGTTATACAGCTACTGCCACATCTGTAGCTACTAGTGCACTCGCCCTACTCAGCAAGCCCTCAAGCAAAAGGTACGCCTCGCCAAATCGTAACATGTTTAACGTACACACATACTTCTAATATCATAATATATCATTCTTTCTATCATTATTCAGTCATACACATCTGTTTATATTCATGGCTTAACATTGCATTGCATTTCACTTTAAGTGACTCTTTCTCATTTTACATTGTTCACATTTCACATTTCATTTCCATTCCATTCATTTCCCTTTTCATTTCATTTCATTTCATGCACAGCATCTTTCAGTTGTTTTACCTAACATCTTTCAGCTGTTTTACCAAGCATTTTTCAGCTGTTACACATTTACCCAACATCTTTCAGCTATTTTACCCAGTATTTTTCAGTTGTTTACCCAGCATATTTCAGTTGTTTACATGATTGCATTAACACACACAAGCAGCACAGTTCATATCATATTTCTTTCACAATGCATTACTTACTTAACCTGCATCTCATACATTTAACATATATTTGCACAGAATCTCATGTCACACAGTTTAGCAATAAAATTCATACATTGCCTGTAAAATAAGCCAACCAACATTTAACTTTTATATACTGAAAATACCTTTCATTTCTTACATAATTATCCTAAAAATATTTTTTCACTTTCATCAGTTCATTTTTCGCATATACATATCTAATAAACAGTCCTAAACTCGGAAAAATATAATTTAAATGGTTGGCATTTTAAACTCATACCGAAACATATACACATATATATAATACAATTTATTTTTCATTAAATTCATAAAAATTCTGATTTAATATATATTTTTTCCCTTATCTGGTTTCTAGAACTACGCCAACAGGGACCCCAAAAAATACCTGCGGCGCTCACCCAAACCATGAAATAAAAATCCTAGTTCCATGTAATTAATCCTAAATAAAATATTATTTAAATATTTCCTAAGACCATAATTCCCAAATAAATAATAATACCCGCAAATATAACCATTTTTTCAAATTTCTCAAATCTCACTCTCGCTTTGAAGTGGGGCCTAGAAAACCCCAATTAGAAAATTACCTACGCCAAAATGACGACGGTGATGACTAGGACGCCGTGGTGGTGTCTGATCGTCGATTTAACAACATATTTACAGAGAAATTGAGAAAATGGGGAAAAGTTACCTTTCTTCAGGAGTAGGACTTAAGTCGTTTCCACGACAAATCTGCTCCAGTAGAAATGTCGGCGGAGAAACTAAGAATCCAATGGCACCTTCCGTTTCCTGATCCGACGCAAACCCGTCAAGAAATTGAGAGAAGGAGAGAAAGGGAGACAGAGGTGGCTGGCGCAGGAAACAACTCAAGGAGAGGGGGCTCTAGACCTGCGCAGCTCTTTAAAATTTTTTTTTTCCTTTCTTTCCTTCTCTAATCCTTCCTTTAGGAAGGATCTTGAAGGATCTTTAATAATAATAATAATAACATATTATATATATATATATATATATATATATTATTTATTCAACAATTTAAATTTAACAATACTTAATTAATTAATTGGTTAATAATAAATAATTTTAATTTAATTTAAATTTTTTTCCTTTTATTTGTTTATTTAATTAATTAATTTAATAATGTATAATTAATTAACTAATCAATAATTACTCTTAATTTTAATTTTTTTAATAATTTTTTTTCTGGGTTATTACATTCTTCCCTCCTTTAAATAATATCGTCCTCAAAATATTTTTACTAATCCACCATCCACAGCCAAATTAAATTATTATTATCTTAATCATAAACCTATACATGAGCTACTGATATTATTTGGCTTAGTCAGGATCAACGAGTACCCATGCTGATCCACCTCTACCTAGAGATACTTGCTGGTTTCTCCCGATACCATAACCTCTGAAATCAACTAACCTAACTTTCGAGTTCAAATTCCAAGTTCGTATTTCTCTGCTTGGAAACATCACCATCGATGGATTTACCATGACTTTCTGAAGCTAGCAACTTCTTCAGAAAAACACAAAAGACCACCAAGGGATTTCTGCCCCCAAACTTACGAAACACAACTCAAAATTCCTAACAGTATCTTAATCTACCCATTCCTACCCTTATCACAACTCAATCCTATACACTGGTATAAATCATTCCTAACCTAATACTCTAACATCTTCATATCTAGGCGATGTGAAATTAATCATACTTCCGGTTGGACATTGCTCTGATACCATAATGTAACGCCCCGAACCCTTATACCCGGGTTCGGTGCTTTATACCTGATAAAATTTTAATAATCCATAATCCATAATATTCGCAGTGGAAAACATCACCATAATCTCCATAAAACATAATACCAGAGTTTAGTAATTCTAACTATAATCCATAATAAATCATCTATCACCTGCATTTTCATAAATCTACATAACTCCCAAAATATTTCAGTATTTTCACAATCATTCCTTACTTAAGAACCTTAAAACATAAATATAATCTTACAATTATATAATACCAGAGTTTTCTAAATCCATCTACCAACCATAATAAATTAATCATCCACCTGTATTCAAATATATACATATCTCCAAACATTATTTAGTATTCATAATACTAGTATGTTTCACAACCTTTCATAATATCTAGAAGACTTAAAATAAAAAACATAAAACATAACATATACATCTCAAAATTAACATAGAAATATACCCTTTTCTTTTTTCTATTCCCCAATAATGCTATAAAAACCTCGAGCTCTTAAAGCTCAATCTCGAGGAAATCCTGAGAAAGATAAATTCATATTCGGGTGAGACACATCTCAGTAAGGGAATAAACAATATATTAAAATAGTGTGTGGCCAACATAAGTTTATATATGACATATTATTTAACATTTGAAAATCATTAGCATAATTTCTGAAATTATTCCCTGAACCTAATCAAACACATGCAAATGTTTAACCCACGAGATTACCCGAGGATATGGGTGATTACTCGCCCATACAAGTAGCACCCATCTGCTCTCATATTTAGGCAACCCAAAGGTCGTAGCTAAAGCATACCAGGGCACTCACCTTAGTCAGTAAGCCCTCAAGTGATAAATTGATCTCGTACTCACACAATTCATACAAAAGTTTATCGGCGAAGGCCCTAAGGATAGGAAAATCTACCCGCTCATATAAATAGGTTCCCTCTGCCCTAATACGTTATGCGGCTACTGTCACATCTATAGCTACTAGTGCACTCACCTTAATCAGCAAGCCCTCAGGTGAAAGGTACGCCTTGCCCAATCGTAACATGTTCAACGTACATACATACTTCTAATATCATAATACATCATTCTTTCTATCATTATTCAATCATACACATCTGTTTATATTCATGGCTTAACATTGCATTGCATTTCACTTTAAGTTACTCTTTCCCATTTTACATTGTTCACATTTCACATTTCATTTCCATTCCATTCATTTCCCTTTTTCATTTCATTTCATTTCATACGCAGCATCTTTCAGCTGTTTTACCCAACATTTTTCAATTGTTACACATTTACTCAACATCTTTCAGCTATTTTACCCGACATTTTTCAGCTGTTTACCCAGCATATTTCAGTTGTTTACATGATTGCATTAACACATACAAGCAGCACAGTTCATATCATATTTCATTCACAATGCATTACTTACTTAACCTGCATCTCATACATTTAACATATATTTGCACAGAATCTCATGCCACACAATTTAGTAATAAAATTCATACATTTCCTGTAAAATATGCCAACCAACATTTAACTTTTATATACTGAAAAATACCTTTCATTCCTTACATAATTATCCTACAAATATTTTTCCACTTTCATCAGTTCATTTTCACATATACATATCTAATAAACCACCCTAAACTCAGAAAAATATAATTTAAATGGTTGGCATTTTAAACTCATACCGAAACATATACACATATATATAATACAATTTATTTTTCATTAAATTCATAAAAATTCTGATTTAATATATATTTTTCCTCTTACCTAGTTTCTTGAACTACGCCAATAAGGACCCCAAAAAATACCTGCAGCGCTTACCCGAACCCTGAAATAAAAATCCTAATTCCATGTAATTAATCCTAAATAAAATATTATTTAAATATTTTCTAGGGCCATAATTCCCAAATAAATAATAATACCCGCAAATATAACCATTTTTCCAAATTTCTCAAATCCCACTCTTGCTGTGGAGTGGGGCCTAAAAAACCTCAATTGGAAAATTACCTACGCCAAAATGACGACAACGATGACTAAGACCCCGTGATGGTGTCTGATCGTCGATTTAACAGCATATTTATAGAGAAATTGAAAAAATGGGGAAAAGCTACCTTTCCCCAGGAATAGGGCCTAAGTTGTTCGCACGACAAATCTGCTCCAATAGAAATGTCAGCGGCGGAACGAGGAATCCAATGGCACCTTCTGTTTCCCGATCCGACACAAATTCGTCGAGAAATTGAGAGAAAGAGAGGGACGGAGACGGAGGTGGCTAGCACAAGAAACAACTTAGGGGGAGGGGGCTCTGGATCTGCGCAGCTCTCTAAAAATTTTTTTTTTCTTTCTTTCCTTCTCTGATCCTTCCTTTAGGAAGGATCCTGAAGGATTTTTAATAATAATAATAATAATGTTATTATTATTATTATATATATATACGGATACTTTAACCATTACATATATATATATATATGTATATATATATATTATTTATTCAACAATTTAAATTTAAAAATACTTAATTAATTAATTGGTTAATAATAAATAATTTTAATTTAATTTATTTTTTTTCCTTTTATTTTTTTATTTAATTAATTAAGTTAATAATGTTTAATTAATTAACTAATCAATAATTACTCTTAATTTTAATTTTCTTTTAATAATTTTTTTCCTAGGTTATTATATATGCAATTTTAAAAAAATATATATTTATATAATAATAAATATATATCCCCCTTTGATATTTGCAAAAAGTATTCAGGTGTTTGCTAAAAAAGAAACTTTAATTTAAAACACATGCAAACAGAATTTTTCTAGTAATTATTTAAGCATAAAACATCTCATGACCAGAAAAATACAACCATATGAAACTTAAAGATATATTCGAAGATAAAAACAAGATCATATGGCAAAAACGGATGACTGTGGCAAAACTACGTATTTCAACTTAAGATTTCCAATATAATCATTTTATTCAAGCACATGCCACATTTGATTCAATAATAGATCTAAGAAAAAAGGTTTGTGAGCATAATATCATAGGCAATTTAATTTTAGATGCTCCCTGTATTGATTTGAATTCATGCTTAGATACAATAAACTGCTTATACTAGATAGAGAATTATTTTATTATGCCAAGTAGTATAAGTCTTCATTTTAAATCTCTTAAAATAAATTTATTGGTAAAGATTAATTTACTCTTTTATGCAACCAGTATAGCTATCCCTATAGATTACATATGCATCTGAAAAGATATATTAACGCATGATTTTGCATTCACAACGAAGAACAATCCATATCTATTCATTGAGCTTTAAGAGTTGTATATGATGTTCCAAGTTTTCAGAAGTGCCTCAATAATTTAAAAAAAAAAAAACTAAGTGATGTGTTTAAGTCTTTTATGTTCTTTCTATAGGTATGGAGCTGAGCTCATCTAAATATTCGATGATTATGATGGGATGAAGTTTAATTATTTAATTGATTTTCACTCATCCTTTCAAAAATATTTTAATTTTAATTTTATTATAATCATCTTTGGACAAGGTTTTATGTTAGGAAAAGTCTATTGAAATTTCGGCAGCATGTCATCTATAAATTGGACATTTTCCCATAAAACTTATACCTGATAGTTCAAATAAGCAATTTATAATTCAGTTCAAGACACACAAGAACCTATATCCACTACCAGCATGCAATTCACATTAACTGCATCTGCCATACAGGAGGCTTTCAATGCAAGCATGCAAGTAACTAATTTTCTACAATAGCCTTGCAGATGGTGTTCCATGCAATCGAGTATTATCAATAAATATATTCAATAACAGTTCATAATGCTAGATAATCACAAATCACTATCCATCAAGATATAATATAAACAACAAACAACAGTGGATAGTTATGAGTTTAGTGTTGTGTTGTTTTTCATAAAGGCATATGGAAATATAATAATGAGAGTGTTCAAACGAGTCATGAAATTTTGAAAAGAAATGCTCCCCCTGAGTTATGCACTTATTCATTTTATACATTTTTCATCTCAAAATTTCTTAGCCAAGAATCTTAAGATTTTTAATGATTCAAGCTTGGCTATGATTGCTTTAGGCTTATCGGACCACAAAGTCACAAACAATATTTTTCAAGGTCATAAGTCTGCCTTGCCTCTTTTCTTATGAATCTCAATGCATGCGAGAAGCATAGGATTAAATAATCTTAAGGATTAAAATTTCTATTAAATTCGAAGAGTATTCATTATGAGTTGACATTTTCCAAAATATTTTTGTGCTCCGTAATCATGTTCAGGTATAAGCAAAGAACGTCTAGGAGAGTATGAATTTTTGAATAAAGCTCTTTGGATAATGGTGTGTATCCTTTAGATATAATTATAATTATGAAGCACGGATACAGCTAGTGAGTAGAAGGGATGTTTTATGATAAGTACTCAATATATATTAGTCATTTATGATCAATAGTGCTATAAGCCTAGAGTGATGACTAAACTTTGATTAGGCATTTTATATTCAAAAATGAGTTTAGGGTATAATGATATATGATATAGGATGGATCCCCTAAACCAAAAACTTGTGTGATGGACAAAATGTGCTTAACTTAAGATGTTTTATCCTTAAGTATAAGTTAAGCATTTGAAATTAATTACCTGCCAAAGATGCTTTGTCCATTTGGAAGTGGATGCAGAAACTAGGTTTATACATTTTTAACCTCGAACCACTTCCCAAGCCTACAGTCATCACAACCCATAAACCTAGAAACTAAGGAAAGATTAACTAGAAGTTAATTTCAATTTGAATCCATTTTTCCTAAAGTCCTACGGGGTTTGCTTTCATGATCACCCACATCATTTCTTTGTTTAAGCCCCTGGCATCTTTAAGTGGATAACTATATTTAATATGCCCTTTCTTTCCAAAGTATAAGCAAGTTTTATATGCACGTAAAAATTATGCTTATTTATTATGGTTTTACTCATTGAGGCTTTACTGTGGGTTTGATAAACAAAACATGAACCCTTTTTTAGAATATATTTCTTTTTAACTGCGAAGGGTTTGTCAGAGTAGTCTTTTGCATTTGTGGATTTGAAAATTATTTCAAAATAATTTTCAATTTTTCTTTGTAGACAAATGATTTTCAAAACCTTCACAACCTTTTCCTTTTCAAGGACAGAATGATAGTCTTTTAGTTCTTCTAATTGTATTGCTACCCTTTTATTTTTATTTTTCAAGAATGTTTTCTATTTATTCATCCTAACTAGAAGCTTATTCATTTTCAATGAAGTGCATTCTAGTTCTTTGTTTGAAGGTATGCATTCAATAGCAAATTCAATACATGATTCATCACAAGAATTCTTATAATCAATATTACATGAATCATTGCATGCAATAATATCATCAAAAACGACAGATGATTCATCATAAGTTATATCGCAACATTTTTCATATAAATCCTCACATGCATTATCAACAGAACTGTCATTATATTCAATAGACAATTGAACATATGCTATATCATAGAATTCAACAACTAGAATATCTATAGAGGCTGAGATAGGATCATATACCACAATGTCTAATATAGCAATTACCCTATCATTTACTACTACCTAAGTGGTGGTTTCATTCTCCAGGGATTTTCCATATTTTCTTTCAAGTTCATCCCAGATTTCCTGTGCATTTCTATATGCCATAATCTCATGAAGAATAATAGTATCTAAAGCACGGTACAATAAATCCATGGCATGTGAATTTGCATGCATTAAATTAACATCATTTTCTATTGGCATATAAATTCCCTTATTAATCACCTGTCAGGCCCTCCAATTCATAGATTTTACAAATATGCTCATTTGAATTTTTCAATGGGTGTAATTTACACCAAAAAAACAATGGAGGACTACAAGGTGATCGTCCCTCTCCAAATGGGGATACACCAATGAGAACCATTGCGATCTTTTAAAAAGTTGTTAAGTCTAATGCAATGAGGCTCTGATACCAATTGTTAACCTTGGTGTATTCTCAAAAGGGGGGTGAATTGGGTATTTAATATTTTGTCCTAGGTTTAGCTAATTCAGCAACAGTATTTCATAACTTAGGGTCTTTCTATATACACATAAACCCAAATGCGCAGATAAAATGTAGAAATTAAATCATGTGCAACATTCATAAAATAACATACACATGTAGAAAATAAATTACCAAAAAGTAAAGTCCACACACAATAAGTTATCAAGGTTCGGCCAACTATACCTATGTTCCCGCCTCTAGCTCGCAAGCCCGAGGATTCCACTAATGCTCACTTAACGGGTGGAGCAGCATCGTTTACAATCAGGTCAATTAATGGGGCTGACTTCAACCTACACCTTAGCGGGATGGTGCACCTAACTTTCCTAACTGGGTCTAAGCCAATCCGGGACTATTCAATAGGGATAGTCTCCCTTTTCAGGCCCACGCCTGGAATACAACAAAATTACAATAAAAATAGTGTACAATATAATACTTCTCCAATAAGTAGATATGTATCAATACAATCAATCAATGAATAATATAGGATTTATAAGCTCGGTGCTCTACGTGTACAATCAACACTCAAAGTTATGTCTATGGTCAATCAAGTACAAGAGTGTATCAACAAGCTAATTTTTGAAACTAAGCAAAGATAAAATCTCAATCTCAGTTTTGGGTTTCAAAGATTTGAACAGATAGCCATTTAGAATATCTCAAAAAAAATAGTTTTCTCAATATCAATGCATGAAGAGATATTCAACTCAAAGCTTGTAAAATATTTTTGCACACAAAAATATAAGCCTAATGAATCTTGCAATCCAAATGCAAAGACCCACTTAGCTATAGGAATTTTTCCCAACCAAAGTTTTATTAACAAAATCAAGAGGAAAAATTCTTTGCTCAACCTTTTAATAATACTCACAACATAAGATTTCTCAACGGAATGAAGGTATTTGAGTGTTATGGACTTAGTATGAGAGAATAGGGTTTGGAAATTTTCAAAGTTCTAACTAATCACTCTGCTAATTCTCTACTAATCCATGCAAATGAACTTGTATATATAGGCATTGGCAAAATTATAGTCATTAAGGAGATATAAGGCATTCTTAATATATTTTTTTTAAACGGTTTAGCAAAAATAACTCTATTTAACCATCTTAACCGTGGTAAAAATATAAAACAACCCAAGAGTTTTGGGTGGCCGACCTACGGTTCGGTCGCTCGAATAGAATCAATAAAAAAAGCGGTTGGCTAAACATATGCGATTTCCACACTATCTGCGGTTTGGGTGCCTGATATGTAGTTTCATTAACCAAACTCATGTGTTCGGTCGCCCAAGGATCATTTGGACGCTAAGGTTCGAGCACCAGAGTTGGTGGGAAAGTACCTGACACAGGTTCAGTCGCCCATGGAAGATATGTTCATTTTTGGTTCGGTTTGCCGAACCTAAGTCAACATTTGACCCGTCCACGGTTCGGTCAACCGAGGCAGTTTGAACTTCCAGGTTCGGTTACTCGAATACCTTCTGATTTTTACCTAATGTCATTTTCTTTGCACTAATCTTTCCCTTATAATATGAGAACCGTGTTAGGGTTTTGTGCACTTAAGTGTGGGAACCTAAGGTTCATCTAAGGTCATTTTGAAATGGTCCCAAACATCTGGCGTCGGTCAACCGAAGGGTGATCCCTAAGGTCTGTCTATAGTCTTGAGCTTATAAGTTCCTACATGCATAATGCACATCAATTATTGTAGACCAATCCTACTTTACTATTATAGACCCAAATTAAACATGATATGAATCACAACACAAAATAAATCTTCTAGGTCTTTAGTCTTTAAGTCTTCACATGCCATCAAATGATCTTGCTAATATAAGCCTGCACACAAACTTGACAGGCATTAAATACCAGAGTATTTGTCATAATCAAAATAGGGTATGACCCATAGGATCAACAAAAGTGGAAGTTCCCTAGGGGAAAAGCTATATAATATGATGTGTAATGGTTCCGGTCCAATTAAACAAGGAAGACTGTTAGTGACGGTTTAAAAAATTTGTCACTAATAATAGACTATTAGTGACGGTTTTTAAAAGACTACTAGTGACAGTTTCAATAAGCCGTCACTAATAATGCTTAATAGTGACAGTTATCTAACTGCACTAATAAGTTTCTTTTAGTGACGCTTTAATCTAGTGACTAATACTCCAAAAAACGTCACTAATATTTTCCCGAGTTAGTTTCTGTGCGAAAAATGGTTTCCTACTGACACTTTGGGTTTTAGTGACAAATGTATTAGTGATGGTTACTATTTCATCACTAATACTACCTTATTAGTGATGGTTTTATAAACCGTCACTAATACTTACACTAGTAGCGACGATTTTTAAAAATCGTCACTAAAAAACTACTTTTAGTGACGAAATTGAAACTGTCACTATTAATTTCGTCACTAAAACTAACTTTCTTGTAGTGATCCCTTACCATTGCCCTCTAAAATGGACCAAGATTAATATTATCTCCAATCTAATGCTAAAATTGTACCAACAATTACTTAGTACGTCAAGGTTTTACTTAAACATGCATGTGTGTGTGTTTGTGTGTGTGTGTGTGTGTGTGTTTTGTAAGAATGCATGTAATATGTGTATTGACATGTGCCGCGACGTCCCAGACGAAACGGGGCGAATGAAAAATGTAATTATTTTGATTTTCGGGAAAAATGATGTAATGGAGTCACCACTAACCTTTCAGTGTGGTTATAACACTTGATTACTATCCAATTAAGGGTAGAATCAGTCTGTGTTATCAAAGTAGGGATTGGGAGTACGGATACACAAGGGGAAGGTATAAGCACCCTCTACGTACCTATTCTTACAAACGGTACCTAATTAATCAAAAATTATCCCACCAAATAAATTTAATAAGTCTTTAAAATTACTCCCTTTCATGAATTTATGAAATGCACATGCAAAAGAAATAAATCATACAAAAATATACATAATATATATATTCCCTATGAACTGGGGTGCGGGAAGCTTTAAAAAGCTTATACCCTTTCTTTAAAATCATAGGGAAGGAAAATCAAGAAGATAGTTTGAAAAACACACTCCCGGAATTTTTGAAATTCTTATAAAATTTTTTAAGTAGGAAAAATAATATTCTAGAAAGTTTTTGGATTTTATTTCGGATAGAAAAGAGTGACAAAAATGATTTTCAACTTCGAAAATATTTTTCTTGATTTTTCTTCCATTTTTCTAAATTTCCTTTTTTAATTTTCTTGAATTTTGAAATAACAAAAGGACAGTTAAGGAAAAATCAAGAAAATCAAGTTAAAAAAATATTTTAAGATTTCTTTCCAAGTTTTTAGAATTTTTTAGAATTTTTTTCATAATTTTCTCTTTTTATGGTTTTTCTATAGTTTTCTGAAATTTCAAATAGCTAATAAAGAAAATAATATAATACTAATACTATATATCATAACATGTTAAATATTATATATCTTAATGGCGAAAACCTCAATGATAAAGCCCAAGTATTAACAATCAATCCAACCCGAATAATATACTCTAATATGGAAATAATCAAACCCAAGAAATTATGTATAATATATAAACATGTAAAGAAAAAGAAAGAAATAACCTCCAGGGTGTGGTTCAGGTGGTAGTGCGGGTTGCAGAAGTGCCTTTCACGAGGTCAGGTGTTCAAACCCTCCTGGACTCGTTTCTGCCTCTGGACTCCTAAATTTTCCCTCCCTTTGGAGTTGTGGGGTCAACTTCAGGGGGCGCAGGATTAGTCATGTGGACTGTAAAACGGACGCATGGATACCCGGTGCGTATTCCAAAAAAAAAAAATTATGGAAATAATTCAAGTCACGAATCTAATATGAAATATACACAAGCTCTAGAGAAACTAATATGCCACAAGATGGGAGCCTTAAAAATAAATATGGAAATAAATTGAATTCTACCTATCAATATTCAATAATATGGAAGCCTAAAAATATACATCATATTGAAACCCTAAAATCAGTACACACGCTATATGGCAGTAGTTGAACCCTAAACATACAAATCAATCCAAACATAAATATAATACACCTAAATGTAAACATGACATGATTTCACTCCTGAATAATAAACAATAATAAAAAAAACAAAGAAACCCTACATACTATAAAAACAATAAGCATAACAACCAAAAACTTTAATGAGTCAAAAACCTTGAATAATATGCAAACAAATAGAATAAATATTACATATTAAATGTTACAAAATCAACAAAGAAATCATGACTAAATATACAAGCCAACTAAATATGTTACACTTAAATTATTACAATATCAACATATCAAAAACCATAAATAAATATTCAAGACAATAACCATGTTGTACTTCAAACATTAACAATAAAACATAAATATACAAGTCTAGGACTAAATACATTAAAACATGTGAATAATATTGCAACATAAAAAATAAAATAAAATAAAAACTTACTATAATGATAATAAATAAATAAATAAAATTTGGTGTGTTGTGCATGCTGTGTGGTTACTCTGTGTGTGTGTGTGTGTGTGTGTGTGTGTTTGTGTTTTCTGGGTGTGTGTGTATATTGTGAGTTCGTGTGTGCTTTGGCATGCGAGTCTAGGGAACTCACGACGGGGTGATGCAGCTGTCCGTTGTGAGGGTGACGGCAATCTCGAGTGGCGGTGACGGCGCTGTGGTGACGACAGAGGAGAGCCCGAGTTCTGCGAACAAAAGGTAAGCCATGTGGTGACTGTGCGCGAATGGTAATTGGTCGGAGCAGGAGATGGTGGCCGAAATCTGGGGAACGTGGTAGGCGGTTCTTCGCAGCTGCGGAGTGGAGAGAGGCAGCGGCGGCTGCTATTGCTGCGAGTGGCTGTGCGAGACAGGGGGAGGCCGAAGGCTGTTGGAATGTCCGGTGCGACGACGTGCTTGGCTAATCGGGATGGAAAAGATGTTGGGAAGTCGGAATCTATAGTGGCTCTGTTGAGTTGTTGGAGAGCCGTGAGGGGTTGCCGGAAACAAGGAGCAGTGTGTGCTGGTTAAAAGAGAGAGAGGTTGTGGCTATATTCTTGAAGGAGAGAGGGAGGATGAGAGAGTGAGAGAGGGATGTGTCCGTGAAGCGGAGGAGACGAGATGCAAAATGGGAGAGCTTCTCAAGGGTTGTGATAATGAGTGAGGTTAGGGTGACAACCGCAATAGTGCAAAGGAAAGGGAGAGAATGGCTGCTGACTGCTGTAAGAGAGGGAATTGAGAGATTCAGAGAATGAAGAGGGTGAGAGCCCCGCGCGGCCATGCCTTCCTTCTTGTCTTCCTTTTTATTCATAAAAATAACAAACCCTAAATATCTAAAACCCTAACTCCCCTCTTTTTTCTTTTTTATTATTTTTTATTTTATTTTTTTTCCAACATAAAGCCTAAAAATAAAAATAAAAATAAAAACAAACACTCGACCTAAAAATTCTGGGACTCAATCAAAATTTTAAAAAATGAAAGGCCCAACCTAAAATATCCAAACTCAAAAAAATATAGGGACTCTAAAAATAAAAGATTCAAATTTGAAATATGTTGGAAATCAATTTAAAATATCCGAGACTCGATTTAAGAACATGGACTCAATTTAAAATGTTGGAACTCACTTTAATAGACCCGGGATATAAAGTTAACTTTTAAGTACACAGGGTTTTCTCACGAAGGCCTAATTAAAATTGGGATGTATACAATATGTATGTGTTTATACACACACACACACACACAGTAACAACCCAAAATATAATGGTATTTAAATAATAAAGAGGGAAGAAAATGGAAACAGAAACAGAATGAGGCAGCAGACTTCATCGATGAACGCTTCGCGTTCGTCAACGACATTGCACTTTTGGATGTAATAATCTAAGGAATTTTCCCATGACCTCGTCGACGAACACAGGAGATTCGTCGACAAGGGTACAAGAGGGTCTCGTCGACGAGGGCATGTTTCGTCAACGAGAAAATACCAAGAGGATTTTTTGGGCGATTCTGAATTTCGTCGACAAATTGCTTCTTAGACTCATCAACGAGATGACATGGCTCGTCGACGAAGGCCGCAGTATAAATAGTGAAACCCTCGGATTTTTACGCAATATTTTCAACAAAAACTCTCTCTTTTCTCTCTCTACGGTCTGCCCTCCATCTCTCTTCGATTTCGGCCCTACCAGTCACCGGATCGACGATCTGAGGCCACCACGACGCTCCTGACAAAGTTCTCTCCTAATTTACCAGGGCAGATCATCGATGGGATCGAAGTGAATTTCTCCCCAGATTTAAGGTAAGGTCTTTTATTCAAAATTAGGCTTTTGAGCAGTTGTAAGAAATGAAGTAGACAGAGAAATAATGATGTTTTGTTCTGGTGAATGTTGTTTTCAGGGAGTTGAGTGGGAAACCTTACGGGTGTAGGACCGATATTTAGTAGGGGCTTTCCAGTAGTCAGGTAAGGGAAACATGTTATGTTAGGAAACTTCATTTTGATTTCAGTACAAAATATAGGTTGTTATCAAATTATTATTCAAACCATATATACGGTTTTCAGATCCTGATTATGATAATATTTATTAGTGTGGCTTGAGTTGATTAGTGTACAGTACAGTATTTATACAAATTATGAATACCATGTTTACAATTTATGAACAGAAATACCATGATATTTACATGCTTATAGAATAAAGGACTTTCAGTATACAGTATACTCAGAAAAATGTATTTCTAGTAGATTCAAAATAATCAGTTTTTTAGTACCATAACGCCCTGATATTCAGTTATACAGATAACAATTCAGTTATACGGAAATCAGATTTTCAGTCAGTTAATTTAGAATTCTAGATAAAATTTTATGGGGTTATGGTTATTTCAGAAATCATGGTAAAACAGTACGTTAAAGATATCAGCTACCTATATAGTATCAGACCCTAATAGATCAGATTCAACAGAGCACAGTACCGCAGCTACAAACGTTTAATTCAGAGTGCAACGACTTTACTCAGACAGTAAGTGGTATGAGGTCGATCGTGCCCACTTCAAGATAGGCTCTCCATCAGATATGGATTGAGGGGGTCGATTAGACTGTCAGAGTTCAATTGACTTACCATGGTCGGCCAGCCAGGATAGGTCTCGCCTTTGGGCTGCACAACCCTGTCATGAGGGATTAAATCATGACATACAGTCATCTAGGGAAATTTTCTCAAATATTATAAGTATAAGTAGATTTCCAGAAATAGTAAGAGTATTATGAAAAGTAAGTTTGTATAATTTTAATATATGTTATTTATACCAACATTTACAATTTCAGTTATCCATGATATTATTTTTAAATCATATTATTTATATAGAAATATAGCTTAGTGGCCACACAATAGTAATAGCTTATTTCGTCTTACTAAGCGTTGGCTCATCCCAGTGTTGAATTGTTTTTCAAGTGAACCAACTAGGCGAGCGGATCAGGCTCGTAAGTAGAGGGGCTATTAGTCTGCCATATTAAGGGTGAGTAGTATTTTTGAATGTCCTGACTTCAGTAGGGAATAGCTTTGAGGAAAACAGTGATTTATGTATAATTTATGGGATATTTAAACACTCTTGTATTGTAATTTATGTGGTTATGTTTATGTATGTGGCTTTTCGTTGTTTAGGTTAATGTTTGATATTAAAATAGGGGAAAAGATTTTACTTTATTAGCAGGTTGTTACAATTTGACATCAAAGCAATGGAATTTCACAATAATTATTATAAAAGGAAAAAAAATGAAAGTAAGGGAAATCTCAATTAATTTAGCAAGATGTTACACACACACATTTTAGAGTGTGTATTCATGTGTGTATTTTATCTTCCCTTTTATTGAAACGTTAAAAAAATAGAAAATGTGAAAAATCCCATAAATAGAAGTTTGTAATTCAATTGGTTCCCACCATCTATTTCTGATTAATATTATCACCAACCTAATCCTAAAATTGTTCTCATACTGAGCCCACGATGAGTTAGTAGGTCAAGGTGTTAATAATAATGAGTAAATAATTATTCTCTTTCTTGCCACATAAAATTATCCATGAAGAGCATTTTTTGCAATTGTCACAAAAGGAAAAACCTTTGGAGCTCTCAAAAGAATCTCCAAAGAATCCAAAGAATAATACTCAAATAGTCTCCAAAGAAGCTCCATAGCACCAAAGTCAAAGCAAGAAAAGGTGACAATGCTAGAAGCTAAAAAGAAAAATGTTTGAGTATTATCCTACTTTATTTAGTTCTCTTCCCCAACCTTTGTACGTTGGTTGGTTAGGGATGACCCTAGCCCTAGGGCTATGATGTGCCCTATCGTTCAACAACTATATAAGGTTAAGCTTTGTCATTTGTGTAAACTTCTTTAGGTGAAATATGACCTCAATGAAGTCGCATATAAAAGTCAATGTATTATATTATTGATTCAGGTATATGAATGAAGTTTGGGGTTACGAAACCTTTATTGACCTCCCCTAATCACAAGAAGGTCATGAGCATGTATTGACATCCCAGGGTCACATTAGGGTGCGTGGGGGAGAGGGGGTTGGTGATATGGCTTTAATGAAGTCCTCTCACCAGTAAGGGTGTATGTACCATTGTACTAATCTAAGTATGCGAATGAAGCTAGTGTGGGTGGTAGAACCTTTCTTGACTCCCCTAATCATGCGAGGGTCATGAGCATATATACATTGCCATCCCAGGATCAGATGGGGGAGAGGGAGTGGGGGTTTTAATATGGCTTTAATGAAGTCATCTCAAAAGTTGTATCGATCGCTTTACTAATTTAAGTGAATGAAGTGTAGGTGGCAAAACCTTTCTTGACTCCACTAGTCACATGAAAGTCAGAAGCCTATATATATTGACATTCCATGATCACATGAGGGTCACGAGCCTTAATAATTTAGTTATGGACTTACATGGAGAACCTCCTTTGGTCATATAAGAGTCAAGAGTCTCTTTATTGACCTCTCTTAGCTGGCTATGTGAAGTTGTTGACAAATATGTACTAACCTCCAATAGTCACATAGGGTATCAGATATAAATGAGTATGATCTAATTTTGGTCAATTTCGTAATGGAATCAAATGGAATGAACCATTTACCATTTGGACAAATTTTAAATCAAAACAAAAAACCTAAACCATCTTGTGAGTTGTCAAAGCAATAGTTTGACATAGTATGTCAAATATAAAGTACACAAAAATATGTCTTATGATTGTAATGATTTTCACTTCTTTGGTGAATTGGGTATTTAAAAAATTCTTCCTAGGTTTAACTTAATCCAGCAATCAGTATTATACAAACCTAGGGCCTTTCTATGTAATTGCAAACCCAAACCAGTACTCAAACAATAATCATAAACATACAGGTGTAGAAAGTAAATTGCGAAAAATAAGCTGACACCAAATATGTTATCGAGGTTCGGCCAATACTGTCTATGTCCCTGCCTCTAACTCGCAAGTCCAAGGATTCCTCTAATGCTCACTTAACGGGTGGGGTGGCACTGGTTACAACCAGGTCAATTAGTGGGGCTGACCTCAACTTACACCTTACATGGATGGTGCACCTAGCTTTCCTAACTGGGTATAAACCAATCTGAGACTATTCAGGAGGGCTAGTCTCCCTCTTCAGGCCCACGCCTAGAATACAATCAATATAAAATTTTCGTACAAATAAACGCTTCTTATACAAGCATATATGTACCACTACGCATAATATAATCAATGCACCTCAATGATGTAAGAATTATAAGCTCGGTTCTCTATGTCTGCAATCAACACTCAGAATAATGACTTTATCTAATCAAATACAAGAGTGTATATCAAAGCAAGATTTGAAACACAATATTTGAATATCACAGTATCAAATCAACGTTTCAAATATGTTAGTTAGATGATTCAAACAACCTTAATAAGATATTCTCAATGTACTAAGCACAATGAATGTTTGAATGCAAGCTTTGAAAATTATTTTTGCACACAAAAATATAGGCTAAGGTAACTTGCAATGACAATGCAAGAACCACAAGCCACTAAGTCTTCCCACACAAGATTTATCAAATAAAATTGATGGGAGAACTTAAAACTTTACTCTCAATAATAAAAACAATAAGCACAAAAAATGAGAGTATGAGCTAATGACGATTAAGGAAAATGAAGTTTTGGAGTGTTTGGGAGTAGTATAGGCTAAAAAGGAATTTTTGATTTTGAGAGATTTTTTACCCTAATCAATTTGCTAATCCTTACTAATTATTGCAAATGAACATATATATAGGCAAGGAGGAATTTTTTACCATTGAGAACTCAATGGAAATAATTAGACAAGTTTAAAAAAGGTTTAGAAAAATTAACCCAGTTTATCCCTTTTAATTTTTAGTAAAAATTAATTTACCCCGCGAGATTTGGGTGTCTGGTTTGAGGTTCAAGTGCCCAAATAGACTCACTTAAAAATATCTTTTTAAAGGTTCAGGTGCCTGAAATCAAGGGTTATTGGCTGAACCAAAGTCAGTAGCATTTTGTCCGAGGTTCGGGTGCCCGAAGCTAAGTTTGGTTAACCGAACTGACCAATTCGATCGCCCGAGGCCATAATGAACGTAAACGTTCGGATCCCCGGGTAGTTGAAAAGTATTCTAACACAGGTTTGGGTGCCTGAGGGAGATACACTCAAAATGGTTCAAGCACATGAACACAAGTCAACAGTTTGACTTGTCCAGGGTTCGGTCACCCGAAGCATTTTAAACGCAGTGGTTTGGTCGGCCAAACACTCTCAACATTTTCAATATAAGTTCAATTCTATCCTATTTTAATTCCCCTGATATAGTGAGTGATGTTGGTAACTATGTTAAGTGTTGTGCAAAGACCTAAGGGTCGATCTAAGGTCATTTTTGCTTGCCGAAAAAATCCAACGTCGGTCGACCCACCCTAAGGTCAAATTACGGTCTTGAGCTTTAGTTCCTACATGCATGTCATGCATTAATTATTACAAACCATTCCTATATTACTATTACAAACCCAAATTACACAAAATATAAATTAAAATGAGTCTTTAGGGTCTTTAGCCTTCAAGTCTTCTCATGTGCCAACATATGATCTGATAATATAAACATGCACACAAACTTGACAGACATTAAATACCAAGGTATTTGTCATGATCAAAACGGGATGTGACCAATAGGGTCAACACATGAGATTCTTTGAATCACAATTGGGTTTAAAATAATTCTTATGGTTCATTTTAAAAGGCAATATAAGTATTTTTTTTTATTTTTTATTTTTTTTGGCAAATTAATACTGCTCCATTGAAGTTGTAGTATAACATAGAGTTGTCTATAATACTTTACTAACATTCCATGATCACATGAGGGTCACGAGCCTTAGTAATTTAGTTATGGACTTACATGTGGAACCTCCCTCGGTCATATAAGAGTCACAAGTCTCTTCATTGACCTCCCTTAGCTAGTCATGTGAAGTTGTTAACAAATATGCACTACCCTCCAATAGTCACATAGGGCATCATATATAAGTGAGTATGATCTAATTTTGGTCAATTTTGCAATGGAATCAAATGGAACTAACCATTTACAATTTGTAAAAATTTTAAATCAAAACAAAAACCCAAACAAACTTATGAGTTGTCAAAGGAATAGTTTGACATTGTATGTCAAATTTAAAGTACACAAAAATTTTTCATATATATGACTGTGTTAGCTTTGGTGTATTCTCAAGAGGGGGGTGAATTGGAATTTAAAATTTATTCCTAAGTTAAACCAAATGTTAGCAAAATATCACAACCTAGGATCTTTCTATACAATCCCAAATGCACAGATAAATATAATATGCAGAAATTCAAATCATGCACATCATTCACACTGTAACATACATGTGCAGTAAATATAAAGTGCAGAAATATAAACAGACACACAATATGTTATCAGGGTTCGGCCAATTGTGCCTACATCCCCACCTCTAGCTCGCAAGCCCGAGGATTCTAGTAAAGCTCACTTAACGAGTGGAGCAGCACCGATTACATCCAGGTCAATTAGCACAGGGCTAACCTCAACCTTTACAAATTCTCCTTATGGGGTGGAGAAAACCCTAGGTCAAATTCACAGGGCTGACCCCAACCTGATCCTTCCGGGCTAGATCAAGCCCTTCAAGCCACGCCTGGAAATACAACAGTATTCTTCACAAAATAATCGGTACAGTGATTATGCTTCTCAAGTAAAGCAGATATGTACCCAATACGCATTGTATAATCAATCAACCACACATCAACAATATAGGAAATGTAAATTCAGTGATGTGATTTTGTGCAATCAACACTCAACAAGATATTATCACTAATATGTTCAAGAGTGTTCTAATCAAGCTATTTCTTTGAAACAGTAAATATCAAATCTCAATAATAAACCAGGGTTTCAAAGATGTTTAATCAAATATTCAAACTAACTCAAAATATTTTCCTTCAATGAAATAGGCACAAAAGTAGTTTGAAAATATTATAGCTTTATAAAAATATTTTTGCACGCAAAATATAAGCTTTAATGAGTCTTGCAATGACAAAGCAAAGACCCACTTAGCTATAATATTTTTCCCACACAAATATTTATCAAATAAAATCGGGGGAAAAATCAAGCTAAACCCTTAATATGAAAATCATAAGCACAAGAGCAAGTGAGGGTTTTTAGCAAAATGGAATAATCAATAAAACACTCACAAAGCAATATTTCTCAAAGGAATGGAAGTATTATGAGTTTATGGGGTTGGAATGAACAAATAGGGTTTAGAAATTTGAGAGAATTTTTGACTAATCCTATTTGCTAATCTTACCTTAATTTGCAAATGAAGAGATATATATAGGCATAGGCAAAATTATGACTGTTGAGGACACCAAGGGTATTATTAAATTTATTTAAAAAGCCATTAAGAAAATTAATCTACCTTACTTAATTTTATCCCCGGTAAAAAGTAATTTAACCTGCGAGATTCGGGCGCCCGACCCAAGGTTCGATTGCCCGAACAGAATCATCTTGAAAATTCATATAAAACAGTTCGGGTGCCGGAATTCTCATTCAGTGGGCTGAACAAAAGTCAAATAGTTAAGTCCAAGGTTCGGTGGTAGCCTAAACTCACAAGTTCGGTCGCCTGAGATCATTTTGAACTATATTGTTCTGTCGCTCAATTTGGTGAAAAGCACTCTGACACGGATTCGGGTGCCCAAGGAAGATACGTTCAAAAAGGTTCAGTCGCTCAAAACCAAGTCAACCCGCTGACTTCCTAGCGGTTCGGGTGCCCGAGGTGTTTTGAACACCTGGGGTTCGGTTGCTCAAGCTCTCTCAAATTCCTTGGAAATATTCAATTAAGTGCATTTTTTAACACTCTTGTATTTTGTATGATATATTTGAGAGTGTTTGGACCTAGAATCATACTAGGGTCTTACTAAGGTCGTTTTGAGATAGTTCCAAATATCCGACGTCAGTCGACCGAAGGGCGCCCTAAGGTCATGCAGTCCCTATGGTCATTCTATGGTCATTTTGAGCTTACAAAACCTACATGCATGGCATGCAGAGATTATTACAGACCATATCCTTAGTTACTATTATAGACTCTTATTACATTAATTGACTTCACAATACGAAATAAAATCTTCAGGGTCTTCAAGCTTCACTTCAGGTTGCTGCATGCCATTATATGAGTATTTGCCAATAAGAACCTACACACAAACTTGGCAACCATTAAACACTTGAGTATTTGTCATAATCAATATAGGGTATGACCCATGGGGTTAAATATAAAGTACACAAAAATTTGTCATATGATTGTAGTGATTTTCACTTCTTTTTGAATCTAGGTTTTTCTCTTTCTAGTTGCATAAGATTCTTTGAATCACAATTGTGTCAAAAATAATTCTTATGGTTTATTTTAAAAGGCAATATAAGGAGTTTTTTTTTTTTTTGGCAAATTAATACTGCATCATTGAAGTTGTTGTAGAGACCCAAACCCGTAAAAAAGGAAAATAAATAAGAAATGGGTAAAAAGGGAACCATAGCAGGGTTCGTCGACAAAGGTAGTATGTTCATCGACGAAGTCCCTTTAGCTCTTCGTCGCCGAAATTTAGAGAGTCGTCGATGAAGAGATGTCGAGTGAACCAAAGAAAATATCCAGATGGGGTTCGTCGATGAGGGACGAGCTTCATCCACGAACAGCCTGGCTAGTTCGTCAATGAAGGCGCCACCTCGTCGACGAGTTTGACTCGGTCAAAAGCCCTATTAATATCATTTTTGGTTGCTTAAGGATTAAGAAACGTCAAAAGTTCCCTCTCTTTCTCTCACTAGAACCAGCGAGTTCTCTCTCTCTCTCTCTCTCTCTCTCTCTCTCTCTCTCTCTATGATTCTTCATCGTTCGTCATTTGTTTCAACGATCAGAGTTTCCTATGTGGATCAAAAGGAGAAACTCTACAGTTATAGTGAATCATATCGTTGTTTTGAAGATTTTTGAGATTATCCCTAAAATCGAGCTAAGGATTTGAATTCATTTTCATTTTGGTTGATTTGTAGTAGATTGAATAATACTGAGGTATTGTTCTTTGGTTTTTAGGTTTTAAGGATTCTGTGTCGTAATTTTGGATCAACAAGCTCGTGTTTCGATTTTTACGTTAAAAGATAAGGGGATTTGTTTACATCAGTATTTTTAGAAAATGAAACCACAGAATATGTAGCTTATGTTTATATGCACTTATTAACTACGTATTTGCAAAGTTTTACCAAGTATAAATGTCAATTCTCATGGTTTTCACGATTTTATGGTTTTGGCAAAAATGGGGTTTTTGGCATATGATCTCCAAATTTCTTAAACTACTTTATTTGCACTAAAACTAAAGTAGGAGATTGTTTCAAACTCTTAATAGTAGCAGAAATGATAATTTTACGAACCAGTTTACATGAAATGTATAGTTAATCAAATAAGTGTGACGTATGATATAAATTGATTCTATACTGGTTTAAGATGCATGTGTAGGAACTATGGGGACTAAGGTTCCAAGTGATTATCAGAAATTGCAAAAAATAGGTTCCGGTTAGATACCGTGCCAAGTATGAGAATAGGGTAAAATCGAGAGGTTACAAGCCTATTTTTACCATAGTATGAATGAAAGTATGCATAAATGAGATTGTGAAAATACTAGAATTGGATAGGTTATTATATTTTAATGTAAATTATATATATGATATTGGGACCGCAGCTTGTCTCAATAGTATATTATGTAGGCTCGGTACCGTTGCCAAAACAAAGGTATAGTGCAACCACGCGTAGTTATTGTTCAGTGTGGGTACCTAATAGTAGGCTTGGTAAGAAGGGTGAATGGTCAAAAGGGATCAGGGTGGTGATGGCCAAGTTGGATTGTAGTATGTTATGAGGCCTGACGATGCCTGTACATACAGGGCTCAAACAGTGCTTTCTTATCGCACAACCCTTGCCACAGGGAGTTACTGGCATAGTTATGATAGTTTCGAGCTAGACGATGTTCTAAATATGCATATACATGATTTAAACGCTTTACTAGGTAGAGTCACGGGTCTGAGTACCGAGCGGAGGGTTCGTACAGTGTATGGGCATGTACCCTGCCCCAACCTCGAGAACTCTCACCTTTAATGATGCTAAGTTATACATTATTAGGAACTTATATATGTACTATATATATATATATATTACAGTATTGAAAATGTGCAATTTATGTAACGGTTTTCAAATAAGGATATAATTGTACAGTCATACATTTATGTAATATCTTCCACCTTACTGAGAAGTGTCTCACCCAAATCTTACAACCTTGTTTTCAAAAGTCACAAGAAATCAGTCCTAGTCGTCTAGAGAGGCTGTGGAGCGTAGGGTCCTGTTATTTAGCGTAAGTTTTTATATTAGTACTAGGTTGTTAGCCTGGTGGTTTTTGGGAATGTAATATAGTTTATGTTTTACGTACAGTTGATTATATGTAAGGAACATTTAGATACTCTAGTATGTCTATTAGAAATCCATATGAATGTTTATGTTTTCCACAATATATGAGTAAAAATCATTATGGAATACTCGTATGTCCCTGTTAAGGGTGGGTAGTTATGTATGTTATCAGGATTTGTACATGATATGTATGTATAGTAGCACTCTTGGGTCGTATTGAGGGTCGGGGCATTACAGTTTGGTATTAGAGCCCATAGCCAGCTGGAAGTGTGATGTGAATTGCACTGCCTAGTTATGGATATGCTCAGAACTTAAGTTGCTAGGTTCTATAGATTAGATTATACCAGAGTTTAGGATGTAAATATGATTTTCGAGTTTAGCTTAGTATACCTGGGGATAGAAATCCATTAACAAACTTCTATGTTTTCCTAGATCATTCGAAGGGTTCAAAAAATCATGGCAATCTATTGGCAGTTTTGTTTCTAAGTGGAAGGGCGGAACTCGAGTTAGAATGAGAATGTGAGTCATTAGAGTTCGTCGGTACTAGGAATGTTATTATGGGAAGTGAGTTTATAATATTGCAGTATTAGTTGGTTAAGATTCTAATTGATTTCCTCAATTTCTTTTTCAGGATGGAATCTAGGGATATTACTGCCAACGTTGGAGGCAGTAGTAGTGAGGGTGCTGGCCAGAAGGCTGGCAGTGACGCAGCTTATGGCTGAGGTTGTCCGAATGAATAAAGGTCGGGATCGTCTCCTTGATGAGTTGGGATGCTCAATTAACCAGTTCACACGACTGAAACCTCCAGTATTCATGGGAAGTGTGGATCCGATTCGAGCTGAGAATTGCATCAAAGAGATTGAGAAGATTTTAGACATCCCGAACTACACTGAGAAGAAGCAGAAGGTAGCCTTCGCAACGTTCAAGCTGACGGGCGAAGTAGAGAAGTGGTGGAAGTCAGTTAAGATACTTGAAGAGCATTGACCTACTCCTATGGTTCTAACATGGGCTCGGTTCAAAGATTTATTCTTTGAACGGTATTTTCTAGCTACTATTAGAAATGCAAAGATGAAGGAATTCATGAGTTTGGAATAGGGGCAGCTGTCAATTCAACACTATGCTGCTAGATTCTAAGAGCTATCACAATTTGCATCATTCATGATTCCGGATGAGGCAAAGAAGGCTTGGAAGTTTCAGAGGGGCCTAAAGAAGGAGATCAGGAAGTAGATTGCGATCTGGCAGATGCCGGACTTTGTTACTCTGGTTGACAAAGCCACTATAGTATAGGAGAGTCTGCAGGAAGACCTTGACGTTCAGGTTCTGAAGAAGAGACCTACACCTTCCAGTTCTTATGGAGGGGCAAAGCAGGGCAAGTGGAAAAAGAACAAAAATAGTGCATCACGGCATATTACATCTCCACTTATTCGTTCTACATGTGGTAAACCGCACTCAGGGAAGTGTTTAAAGGGTTCAGGGGTTTGCTTTCACTATGGGCTATTTGGGCATTAGAGGAAAGACTGTCGCATGCCATATAACAGCAGAGCTCCACAACAGCCATATGGAGGAGGTGCTCAGGTGCCGCGGGGTGGTCAGCAAAGGGGGACAGCCCAGGCTCGGGTGTACTCCTTGACTCCTGGCGACACATAGAATGCGGAAGATGTTGTCACAAGTACTATTTACATACTTTCCAATAAAGCGTTTATACTATTTGATTCGGGGGCAATGCATTCCTTTATCTCCTGAGGATATGTTAAACTGTATGGAATTTATACTCAACAGTCAGATTATGAACTGGTAGTGGCTACGCCTTCAGGGAAAGTAGTCGTATGTAGTAGGGTAATCAGTGACTTTCCAATAGAAATTCAGGAAAGAGTACTACCAGTTAGTCTTATTGTGTTTGATATGCATGGCTTCGATATTATTCTAGGTATGGACTGGTTGTCATCCAGTTATGCCAGTATCGATTGCCATGGGAGAGAAGTGGTGTTTAAACCTCCAGAAAAGTACGAATTCAGATTCTTAGGGTCGTGTGTGCACTCCACACCACAAATCCTCTCAGCTTTGCAGGTTAAGAGATTACTTTTGGAGGGATGCCAAGGATATCTGGCACTTGTGAAAGATGTGCCGGCAAGGGAACATGAGCTAGAGGAGATTCCTGTTGTGTGCGAGTTCCTAGATGTGTTCCTAAAGGACTTGCCGAGATTGCCTCCAAATCGTGAGGTGGAGTTTGGTATAGAGTTAGCTCCAAGTATGGCACCGATATCAAAAGCTTCGTATCGTATAACTTCGGCTGAACTGAGAGAGTTGAAAGAACACCTTCAGAAGCTGCTAGATAAGGGGTACATTCAACCGAGTGTTTCTCCTTGAGGAGCACCTATGCTATTTGTGATGAAGAAGGATGGGTCGATAAGGATGTGCATCGACTATAGAGAACTTAGTAAGGTAACGACAAAGAACAAATACCCATTACCCAGGATCAATGATCTGTTCGACCAACTTCAAAGCATGCAAATCTTTTCTAAGATTGAGTTATGGTCTAGGTATCACCAGCTGAAGGTGAAAACGAAGGATGTTCCGAAAACAGCTTTCCAAACTTGGTACAGCCATTATGAATTCATAGTTATGCCATTTGGTTTGACTAATGCACCTACAGCATTTATGGATCTAATGAACCGGGTTTTCCATGAATATTTAGATCGGTTCGTCGTGGTATTTATTGATGACATCCTAGTGTATTCTAGGAGTGTTACAAAGCATAAAGTTCATCTGAGATTAGTATTGCAAATGCTTAGGGATAAGAGGTTATATGCTAAACTAAAGAAGTGCGAGTTCTGGCTGGAACAGATTTCGTTTCTGAAATGTGGAATAGCTTCCCAAGAGGGGGGGTGAATTGGATTCTTTTAATATTTTAATGATTTTTAAGCTCTTATTTTTAATTACCCAGAAACAAGATACATAAACAATAGCCACACTTAAAAATACTGAAATTTAAATTCACAAGTCAAATAATGAAATCGAGATAATTCAATCACTCAACCAAGAATATTAGAGCTTTTGTTGATTTCCTTATAGACTCTTAGTATGCACTTTACTTGATCAAGATTTCTGCAGATTAATCAACGTACTCCCTTTTTGGGTTTTCGCAAAACGATTAATCAAAACGTACTTTCTAAATATCAAGTACTTCTATTTCTTTCTCACTTAAAAACCTGCAACCTGCACTTTTAAATCATACAACAATAGTAAGTGAAGCAGAGAGAAAAATACAAGATTTTTACGAGGTTCGGCTTCAACACAGCCTACGTCCTTGCCTTTGGAAAAACACCAAAGGATTACACTATATTAGTTCCGTTACCTAGTGGAACAACACCTACTTACAACCACTCCTTCTGTTAGGCTAGAGCTCGCCTCTCCAAACAACAATCCCTTGTATGGTCCAACGACTCAACAACTCTGAATTGTCTAAGAATGATGATAAAGAAATTTTGTGTACAGAAGAAAACTCTCACAATAGAGTAAATTAGTACAATGATCAGCTCACTTATACTCTAAGGTAATTCAAATATAAGAAATTTGAAGCTCAATACGTAGTATGAATTACCAAATAATTTTTCAAAGAAAATGAAAGATTCTGATTTTTAAAAGCTTTGCTTCAAAGTATAAATCAATAGTAGATCAGAATTTTAAGCACAAGAGAGTTTTAGATCCTTTGAAAATACTTGAAGATCGCTTGATCCAAAAACCTTTGAAAAGTTACTTGATCTAAAAACTATGAAGATTGCTGGATCTGAAAACTTTGAAGATTGCTAGATCTGAAAACTTTTGAGAATTGCTTAATTTCAAAAACCTTTCAATATTGCCTCAATAAATAATATTTTTAAACCTTTGAAGCTTTTGACTATTTATAAATGTTTTTAGAAGCCATCAATTACTCCCAAAGATTCCTAAAAATCATTTTCAAATATTTTGAAATAAATATGTTCAAAAACTTCATTATTTCAAAATTTTTTTCTTTTCTTAAACCCTTTATTTTTATTCATTTAAGAAATATTCTTTAGAGTATATATATAAAAACATATTTTTGAATTTTTATGAGCTTCAAACCACTTTATATTTAAGATTAACTTTGAAGTACTTACATATAGAATATCCGGAAAAAATATAATTCTTTTAGTCTTCAATCTTGTTCTTCCATCATCTTTGTGATTTCAATCTTTCCTTTGAGCTTTTCTCAGTATAACTTTGTCCTTCAAGCTCTTTTATAATCCATAAGCTTTCCTTTGTGTTCTTCAAAAAAATTTTGCAGTCCATGAACTTCCTTATGCACTTGAGCTTTGTTACTTTCCTGAAAAACTTTTATTTAAAACATATTAAGCATATCATTTATTTGTTATCATCAAAATAAGAATTGTAAGCCTTAGGCCAACAGTTTCTGGGGCATGTAGTGTCTCAAGAAGGAGTATCAGTGGATCTGAGTAAGATAAAGGCGGTAGTGGATTGGTCGAGACTGAAGAATGTTCAGGAGGTTATAAGTTTTCAAGATCTTGCAGGTTACTACCGTCGTTTTGTAGAAAGGTTCTTCAGTTTAGCAGGTCCTTTGACACTACTCATGAGGAAAAATGGGAGGTATGATTGGACTGATGAGTGTGAGCTAAGTTTCTAGAAGCTGAAATGGCGACTGGTTACTGCTCTAGTTCTAACCATTCCATCTAAGGATGGTGAATTTATTATCTACAGTGATGCCTCTAAGAAGGGTCTCAATTGTGTTCTAATGCAACAGGGTAGGGTGGTTGCTTACACTTCTCATCAAATCAAAGAGTACGAGAAGAACTACCCAACACATGATATGGAATTGGTAGTTATAGTATTTGCATTGAAAATCTGGAGGCACAACCTGTATGGTGAAAGGTGAGAGATTTTTACTGATCACAAAAGTCTTTAAGTACATTTTCACCCAGAAAGAGCTGAACATGAGACAGCGTAGGTGGCTTAAGTTGATAAAAGACTACGATTGTACCATTAGCTATCACCCAGGAAAAGCAAATGTGATAGCTGATGCTCTGAGTCGGAAGTCTATAGATGCGTCAGTCTCTGTAGTGGGATCAGATTCGTATGGACCTAGAAAGGTTAGGCTTGGAGGTAGTAGAAGGAAATTATCAGGCTGTTCTTGCTAGCTTTGTGGTACAGCCGACCTAATAGGAGAGGATAAGAACAGTTCAGAAGGAGGAGGAAGATCTGGTAGAAGTTATGGAAGGGGTATAGAGTGGTTTAAAATCGGACTTCAATATCTCAGGTGATGGGATATTAAGATTCCATGGTAGGGTTTGTGTACCGAATGACACTGATATTAAACAAGTCATTCTGGAGGAGGCACACCGTACGCTCTACACCGTACATCTTGGAAGTTGAAGATGTACTAGAATATGAGATCTTTCTTGTGGTTGAACATGAAAAGAGAGATCGCCCAATTTGTAAAGCAGTGCCTGACGTGTCAGCAGGTCAAGGCAGAGTACCAGAGGCCAACAGGACAACTTTAGCCACTTGACATCCCTAAGTGAAAGTGGGAGCACATCTCTATGGATTTCGTGATAGGGTTACCTATGGCAATGCATGGGTAGAATGCTATATAGGTTGTAGTTGATCGGCTGTTGAAGACAGCACATTTCATTCCAATCAAAGTCAGCTATTCTCTGAAACAGCTAGCAGAGTTTTATGTGTAGGAGATTGTACGACTCCATCGTGTCCCTATTTCTATTGTTTCAGATCGAGATCCATGTTTTACGTTTCGTTTCTTAAAGAGTCTACAAGATTCCTTGGGATTACAACTGAAGTTCAGTACATCTTTTCACCTGTAGATGAATGGGCAGTCTGAAAGGACTATTTAGATGTTAGAGGATATGTTGCGGGCTTGTGTACTGGACTTTGGGGATAGTTGGATACGGTATTTACTATTGGTTGAGTTTGCGTATAACAATAGTTACCAGACCAATATAGAGATGACACCTTACGAGGCTTTGTATGGTCGTCCGTGTCGATCTCCGCTGTACTGGGATCCGGTAGGTGAGCGGCAGATACTAGGTTTGGAACTGATTCAGCAAACCTCTGCAAAGGTCGAGTTGATCAGGGAGAGAATTAAGGCAGCTCAAAGTCGGCAGAAGAGTTGTGCTGATACTCACCGATGGGAGCTAGAGTTTGAGGTAGGAAGTATGGTATTTCTAAAGATCACTCCGATAAAAGGGGTGATGAGGTTCAGGAAGAAGGGGAAGCTAAGTCCTCGGTATATTAGGCCTTTCGAGATCCTGGAAAGGATAGGTTCGGTTTCTTATCAAGTGGCTTTACCCCCAACACTATCCAAAATCCATGATGTGTTCCATGTGTCAGTGCTGAGGAAGTACGTGTCAGATCCATCACACGTACTGGGCTATGAACCTCTAGAGATCAGTGATGTTTTATCATATGAGGAGGTACCAGTACAATTATTAGATTGAAAAGTTTAGCAGTTACGAATTAAAGAAATACCGCTAGTGAAGGTATTATGACGTAGCCATGTAGTGGAGGAAGCTTCATGGGAGTTAGAGTCCGAGATACGCCAGAAGTACGCTCACTTATTCAGAGATAGTTAGAGTTATATAGTTAAGCAGAAGGATATGTAAGTAATGTATGTGTAAGTTTGTATGACTTCCAGGGAATTTGTATGTATATTGTAATCTCCTGAAGTATTATGTTGTAACCACGGTATTCCTCCACCATATGTGAGGGTATGTAATAAACTTGGGCCGAAGCTGCTATGTGAGCAGCTATATGGGTGGCTGCCGACTCTTAGGATTGAGTCGTAAGTGTAGAATGTGCATAGTATCAATTAGAAAATTCTGTGGATGAAATTTTTATAAGGAGGGGAGATTGTAGAGACCCGAATCCGTAAATAAGGAAAATAAATAAGAAATGAGTAAAAAGGGAATAACAGTAGGGTTCGTCAACGAAGGCAGTATGTTCGTCGACGAAGTCCCTTTAACTCTTCCTCGCTAAAATTCAGAGATTCATCGACGAAGAGATACTGAGCAAACCAAAGAAAATATCCGAATGGGGTTCGTCGATGAGGGAAGAGCTTCGTCCACGAACAGCATGGCTAGTTCGTTAACGAAGGCACTGTCTCGTCGACGAGTTTGACTCAGTCAAAGGCCCTATTAATATCATTTTTGGTTGCTAAAGGGTTAAGAAAACCCAAAATCTCTCTCTCTCTCTCTCTCTCTCTCTCTCTCTCTCTCTCTCTCTCTCTCTCTCTTTCTCTCTCTCTCTCTCTCTCTCTCTCTCTCTCTAGAACCAACGAGTTCTCTCTCTCTCTCTCTATGATTCTTTGTCATTTGTCATCTGTTTCGACGATCAGAGGTTCCTGCGTGGATCAAAAGGAGAAACTCTAAAGTTATAGCAGGTTAGATCGTTGTTTTGAAGATTTTTGAGATTGTCCCTAAAATCAAGGTAAAGATCTGAATTCATTTTCATTTTGGTGGATCTGTAGTAGATTGAATAATACTGAGGTATTGTTCTTCAGTTTTTAGGTTTTGAGGATTCTGTGTCGTAGTTTTGGATCAACAAGCTCGTGTTTTGGTTTTTACGTTAAAAGGTAAGAGGATTTGTTTGCATCGGTATTTTTAGAAAATGAAACCACAGAATATGTAGCTTTTATTTATATGTACTTGTTAATTGCTTATTTGCAAAGTTTTACCTAGTATAAATGTTGATTCTTACAGTTTTCACGATTTTACGATTTTAGCAAAAATGGGGTTTTTGGCATATGATCTATAAATTTCTTAAAATACTTTATTTGCACTAAAACTAAAGTAGGAGATTGCTTGAAACTCTTAATAGCAGCAAAAATGATAATTTTACGAACCAGTTTATATGAAATGTATAGTCAATCAAATGAATTGATTCTATATTCATTTAAGATGCATATATATGAACTATGGGGACTAAGGTTCCAAGTGATTATCAGAAATTTCAGAAAATAGGTGCCGGTTAGATACCGTGCCAACTATGAGAATAGGGTAAAACCATGAGATTACGAGCTAGTTTTTACCACAGTATGAATGAAAGTATGCATGAATAAGATTGTGAAAACACTGGAATTGTATAGGTTATTATGTTTTAATGACCGTAGCTTGTCTCTATAGTATATTATGTAGGCTCAATACCATCGCCAAAACAGAGCTACAATGCAACCAAACATAGTTATTGTTCAGTGTGGGTACCTACTAGTAAGCTTGGTAAGAAGGGCAACTGATCAAAAAGGATCAGGGTGGTGATGGCCAAATTGGACTGTAGTATGTTATGAAGTCCAATGATGCCTATACGTACAGAGCTCGATCAGTGCTTTCTTATCGCACAACCTTTGCCACAGGGAGTTAATGGCATAGTTATGATAGTTTTGAGCTGGATAGTGTTCTAAATATGCATATACATGATTTAAATGCTTTACTGGGCAGAGTCACAGATCTGAGTACCGGACGGTGGGATCGTACACTGTATAGGCCTATACCCTACCCTAACCTGAGGAACTCTCACCTATAATGATGTCGAGTTATACATTATCAGGAACTTATATATGTACTATATATATATATATATACTACAGTATTGAGATTGTGCAATTTATGTAACGGTTTTCAAATAAGGATATAAATGTACAGTCACACACTGATGTAATATCTTCCTCCTTACAAAGAAGTGTCTCACCCTAATCCTACAACCTTGTTTTTAGGAGTTACAGGAAATCGGTCCTAGTCGTCTAGAGAGGCTATGAAGCGTAGGGTCCTGTTAGTTAGCGTAAGTTTCTATATGAGTACTGGGTTGTTAGACTGGTGGTTTTTTGGGAATTTAATATAGTTTATGTTTTATGTACGGTTGATTATATGTAAGGAACATTTAGATACTCTGGTATGTCTATTAGAAATCCATATGAATTTTTATGTTTTCCGCAATATATGTGAGTACTGATCATTCAGGAATACCCGTATGTCCTTATTTAGGGTGGGTAGTTATGTATGTCATCAGGATTTGTACGGGATATGTATGTATAGTAGAACTCTAGGGCCGTATTGAGGGCCGGGGCGTTACAGCTATTGTATAACGTAGAGTTGTCTATAATAATTCACTAACATTCCATGATCACATGAGGGTCACAAGCCTTAATAATTTAGTTATGGACTTACATGGAGAACCTCCCTTGGTCATATAGGAGTCAAAAGTCTCTTCATTAACCCCCCTTAATTAGCTGGTCATGTGAAGTTGTTGAAAAATATGTACTAACCTCCAATAGTCACAGAGCGTATAAGATAGAAGTGAGTATGATCTAATTTTGTCAATTTCATGATGGAATCAAATGGAACTAACCATTTACAATTTGGAGAAATTTTTAATCAAAACAAAAACCTAAACCAACTTGTGAGTTGTCAAAGCAATAGTTTGACATTGTATGTCAAATATAAAGTACACAAAAATTTGTCATATGATTGTAATAATTTTCACTTCTTTTTGAATCTAAGTTGTTGACTTTTTGGTCAGATCCTTGTTTTGATTATGACAAACCATAGTATCTCATCTGTGTGCTTTACGTATTTGAGCAAGTTTATGTTTTATTTAGCATAGATGATGATGATGCAACTTGGAAGCCATAAAAAGCACCTAAACGAGCATATCCCGACGTATTCCATGGAATTGCAAAGGAGCAGTGCATGAAGAATGATTTTTGTTTTAAGTTGTATTTTTATTTATCAAGGGTCAGTAATTTTTATCAAAGGTCTGTAATAACTAATGCATGGTAGGACTGTAAGCTCAGCAATGACCGTAGACAGACTGTAGGTTAATTAGAAGACCCTATATAAGACTTCGGTCGACCGATGCCAAGTTTTTGGGCTTAATTAAAAAGCCTAGACCTTAGATCGACTATTAGGTCCTTGCACAATTACTTAGGAAAATCCCCACTATCTTACACATAATATCTATGCAATCAGGGGTAACTTATACTCAAAATCAGGACCAAAATTTAAGCTTGAAAGGACTTCGGGCGACCGAACCATATGCGTTGAAAATGCCTCAGTCGACCGAATATATAGAAAGTCAAAAAGTTGATTAAGGCCCGGGCGACCGAACCCAATATGAACAAATCTTCCTCGTTCGACCGAACTTTAGCCGTAACTTTTTTCACCTTTCCTGGGCACCTGAACTTGACATTCAAAAATAACTTAAGCAACCGAAGTGGCAAGTCGGAAAACCGAACTTTTGACTAGGCGACTGAACCTCAAGTGTTTGTAAAATCGCCTTAGTTCAACCAACCGACCCTTCCACCGGGCACCAGAACCCAAAACTTACATTTTCTGTATGTGTCTATTTGGGTGACCAAAACTCTCGAGTTGCTCAATTTTTACAATGGGTAATTTGGATTAATTAAGGGTAAATTGAATTAAAAATTCATTAAACATTTTTAATAATCCCCTATGTGTCCTAACGGATATATTTTTGTTGAAGGCTATATATATGTCTTCATTTGCAAAAATTAATGGTAGATTAGAGTTTTGATTAGAAAATTTTCTCTCTAAAATTTCTGTGTTTTTCACTCCCATTCAAACCCAAATACTCCACCCATTCTCCCTCCCTTGAAAAACCATATTTGGTGTGAGTGTTTTGAAAGATCCTACATTGCCTTACAAACTTCTACTCTCTGGTTTGTGATTGTTTGTTGATTTTGTTAAGAGTTAAACCCAAGAGCTTTCCCACCATGATTTAATCAATAAATTCATTTTGTGAGGAAAATTTTCTCAACTTGTGAGTCTTTGCATCTTCATTAAAAGACTCTTGAGCTTGTCTTGTGGTTTTGAAGAAAAATATTCAACAAGCTTTGTTTTCAAAATATCTCTTGTGCTTGGTCTTTGAAAATCATTTCGAGATTTTTGATTGTGTAGTTCTGATCTTTGATATTGCACGTTGTGATTGAAATTGTTATTTGATTCAAAGATCACTAACACACACACTTTCATACTTTGATTGCATATTGACCTAATATTAAGAGTAGATTAACATATCTTCACTGAGCTTATAGATCTTATCATATTGAAGTGTATTGGTCATTGCTTGTGCGTATCGGTACATATTTGCTTAGTTAAGAAGCAACTCTCATTGTATGAAAATTTATATTCATTTTTGTATTCCAAGTGTGGCCTAAGTGGGCGTTAATCCAGCCTGGAAATATTTTTGTAATGGTTGGGGTCAACCCTATGAATATGACCTAAGGCCTTCTTCGCCCTATAAGGGAAGTGTGTAAAGGTTGAGGTCAGCCCTGGTAATTTGACCTGATTGTAACCAGTGTTGCTCCACCAGTTAAATGAGCAATAGTGGAATCCTCGGGTTTACGAGCTAAGGCAAGGATGTAGGCATAGTTGGTCAAACCTCGATAACATTTCTCATGCCTGCTTTTAATTTCCACATTTTAAATTTAAGCACTTGAATGTTTATGTTTTTATATTGTGAATTATTGGGATAAACTAAGCCTACTATACTTTGATTATCTGCTCAGTTATATTTTGTTGGGTTATTGGAATTTGCATAGACAAACCCTAGGTTGTGTATATACTGCTGCTGGATAGTTTAACCTAGGCAAACGTTTTTTAAATATCCAATTCACCCCCCCCCCCTCTCTTGGGAATACACCAATTCCAACATAGACTTTTCTTTATCTAGTTGCATGAGATTCTTTCAATCACAATTGTGTCAAAAATAATTCTTATGGTTTATTTTAAAAGGCAATATAAGGAGTTTCTTTTCTTGGCAAATTAATACTACTTCATTGAAGCTGTAGTATAACACAGTTGTCGATAATACTTTACTGACATTCCATGATCACATGAGGGTCACGAGCCTTAATAATTTAGTTATGGACTTACATAGAGAACATCCCTTGGTTATATAGGAGTCACAAGTCTCTTTATTGACCTCTCTTAGCTGGTCATGTGAAGTTGTTGACAAATATGTACTAACCTCCAATAGTCACATAGGGTATTAGATAGAAGTGAGTATGATCTAATTTTGGTCAATTTCGCAATAGAATCAAATGGAACTAACCATTTACAATTTGGAGAAATTTTAAATCAAAACAAAAACCTAAACCAACTTGTGAGTTGTTAAAGGAATAGTTTGACATTGTACGTAATGACCTGCCTATTTTATCATAATTTTTTTTCCGCATACATAAATATCATTCTGAATAATAATAACCCTAATACCAATATAGCAAAATTAACCTGAACCCAAGAGTGCCGAGGATACACCTATCATACACAGCAGACACCTAAGCAGTGGAAAATATAAATTACATCCATAACAAATAGTACCAGAATTTTACTACATTCCATAACATTTCTGTAAATATAAATATACAATCCTCCAAAAGACCAAAAAGAAAAACTAGGATCATAATCCAAAAACCATTTGACCCTAGCTCAGTAACTCACCCTCCTACCGAGGTGGTATGAACTACCTCTACCAACGCGAAGCTCGGTCCGCCTGTCTATCTGGATCCCCTGAAATGTTTTGTAAGCTAAGGTGAGACACCTCTCAGTAAGGGAAATAAACTAATATCAGTTGTGTGGTGGTATGAGTATATTAGTACTATAAAAGATAAACAATACATAATACATGTTTGGATAAAAACTGGTGATATCATACTAGGTAAAACATACATAATCATGATCATGTTAAATCATACTAAATTTCAATTATTATAAAATCATCTGCTATAACTGATAGTACTGAAATATTACCCAAGATGGATAGCTAGATGATGTCATGTATTACCCCCCATGACTGGGTTGTGCAGCCCGAAGGTGGGACCTGACAATGGCTGGTCGATCACTACCAAGTCAAATGTGTCTGTAAGTACGATCAAATGTGTCTGTAAGTACGATGGATCCGCCCCATCCTAGTCCGGACTACCAGGGAGATGTGTACAATACTACACTGAAGCCACATCGACTATCCATCTCTCACACTCTCTACTGGCAAGTGTGGTAGCACTAATTTGAACTGAACTGAACTGAATAGTTACGGTACCAAACCCTGAATACTAATCTAAACTAAATCTTCCGCAGTCTGATAACATATAGTATCTTTACATATACTGATTTAACATGAAACCAGATTGATAGCATTTTTTTTCTGAATTCTAGCATATCATACATAATCACGGCCTTGCGCCAAATAACATATATAATTACGGCCTTGCGCTGACTATCAATCACGACCTTATGCCGAGCATATTATAACATACTGAACTGAAATTTGTACTGTTTATCATAAAATCCTGAAACCATAATTTCCTGTATTATTTATGGTTTTCTTGGAAAAAAAAAATAGTTGTAAACATGCTTTTACTGAAAATCTTACATAACATAATATTCGTAAAATGATACTCATGCCACATAAATTTAAATAGTATTGAAACTGAATATCTAAGCGAAATATATTTTGTTTAAATATTTTAAAACTGTTTTCCTATTCAACAGCAGTATTCCCAAATATTTTGATATAACATACATAATTATTGTAAATACATGCTGTTTTAAAATAATAAATTTTCATAAAAACAACCAAACTTAATTTATCCCCTTACCTAGTTACTGAGAAACCCACAAATCTAACTGAATCTGCATCTGTTATGTTCCCAGTTCAACACCCTGAAATTCACATTTTTTTTCCAGAAAAACTTCAAAATTATTTCATCTACTACACCTCCTCAGTCCATAAATACCAAATACCTTATAAAACTTAAAATAATTAACTTACCCAAATTTTGGGATGGTGCCCAAGTTGGCCCAACCAATGATCTACTCCAGCAGATATAAAGAAAATCTTCCCCAGAGTAGTGTGGCGGCTTTAGATCATCGAATCAGCGTGAAATAAGGCTGGATTTCTAGAGAGAATGCGGAGGGGGACGAAGTTAGAGAGAGAGAGAGAGAGAGAGAGAGAGAGAGAGAGAGAGAGAGAGAGAGAGAGAGAGAGAGAGGATTTCTGCATGTTCCTCTCGCCAAAAAATGATTCTTGGCCTTTTATAGAAATGCTTGTCCACGTGGCCTCGTCGACAAGTCAAGACTCCTCGTCAACAAGTCCAAGAAGGAGTTTCATCGACAAACGTTTACCCCTCATCGATGAAATTCAGGCCCTGGGAAACAGTCTCTCGGTAAGTTCTTGTCGACAAGACGCATCTCCCCATCGATGAGACCAAGAAGCCTGTTCGTCAATGAGCACCTAGCCCTCGTTGACGAGACCCTGCTGAAACCTCTTTTAGAAAAATTCATTTCTCTACTTTCTTTTATTATTTAATTACCATAATTCTTTGGGTCTCTACATTCTCACCTCCTTATAAAAATTTCATCCTCAAAATTTACTATTTGTATTAAACACCATCCTTTAAAGAAAATAGGCTACTTATTTTATTACTTACCCTCACTTGTGGTGGAGGAATACTGTGGTTACATTCAAGGTCCTGAGAGATTACAAATACATAAACTAAAATTCTCCCAAAACTAAAATACTACCTACTACCAAAATATCATTACATGTACTGATTAACCTGAAAAATTGACATTACATACTTATTGGCATTTTTTTTTCCTAATTACTGCTGAACCCTACTGAATAAATGCGGGTATTTCTATCGTATTTGCTCCTCAAGCTCCCAAGAAGCTTCCTCTACCGTATGATTTCTCCACAGGACTTTTACTAAAGGAATCTTCTTATTGCGCAATTCCTGATCTTTCCTATCCAAAATCTGCACTGGTACCTCCTCATACGCCAAAGTATCTCTGAGCTCGATCTCACCAAACTGATCATATAGAAGGGGTCTGGGACGTATTTCCTCAACATAGAAACATGGAATACGTTGTGTATCTTGGACAAAATGGGTGGTAAGGCTAGCCTGTAGGCAACTGACCCCACTCTCTCAAGGATTTCAAACGAGTCAATAAACTTAGGGCTTACCCTTCCTTCCAAATCTTATAACTCCCTTTAATTGAGCTATTTTTAGGAACACGTGATTTTCCATATCAAATTCCAGTTTCATGCAACGAGTATCAGCATAACTCTTTTGCCGACTCTAAGCTGCACTGATCTTGTATCTGATGAGCCAAACTTTATCATATGCCTTCTGCACTAGCTCTGACCCCACAACTTGCCACTCACCCTTCTCATCCCAATATAATGGGGAACAGCACCTTCTTCCATACAACGCTTCATAAGGTGTCATCTTGATACTGGCCTAGTAGCTATTATTGTACGCAAACTCCACCAGTGGCATATACTGGGTCCAACTACCCCAAAACTGTAGCACGCAATCCCATAGCATATCTTCAAGATTCTGGATCATCCTCTTAGTCTGCCCATCTGTCTAAGGATGAAAGGTCGTGTTGAAGGATAACTAAGACCCCAGAGCCTCCTACAAGCTCTTCCAAAATCGTGACATAAAACTTGGGTCTCAGTCTGATACTATAGACACTGGCACACCATGAGAACGGACTATCTCCTAAACATAAATCTCTACCTGTCTGTCCATGGAGTAGTTGTTTTTAATGGGAAGGAAATGAGTGGTCTTCATTAGACGATCCACAATCACCCAAATTGCATTCTAACCATGTAATGCCAACGGTAGCACCGTAACAAAATCCATAGATATGTGATCTCACTTCCACTCCGGAATGAAAAGTGGCTGCAACTGACTCGCCGGTCTCTGGTGTTTAGCCTGAACTTGCTACCACGTCAAGCACTATGCTACAAACTCGACAATCTCCCTTTTCCTATCACTCCACTAGAAAAATTCCTGAAGGTCCCTATACATTTCTGTACTGTCAGGATGAACTGTGTATAGGGATTTGTGAGCTTCCTTTAATATCGTTCTCCTGATATTAACATCTGCAGGCATATATAATCTGGTGTGAAACCTCATAGCTCCATCATCTAAAATACTGAACTCCTCTCCCTAACCACCCTGTACTTTGGCTATTACCTCTGCTAATTTTGGGTCCTCTTTCTGAGCAGCTTTAATCCTTTCTTGTAATGTAGGCTGCACCACTAAGTTGGGAATAAATGCCTGAGGATCACTCTCTACCAACTCTACATCGAATCTCTCCAGATCCATCTAGATCGAATGATGAAACTCCATGGCTGCCAGTGCTAGTCCCACTGATTTCCTGCACAGAGCATCAGCTATCACGTTTGCTTTTATTGGGTGGTAACTGATAGTGCAGTCATCATCTTTAATAAGATCCAACTACATCCTCTATCTCATGTTCAACTCCTATTGAATGAAAAAGTACTTCAAACTTTTTTTATCGGAGAATATCTCACATCTCTCACTGTACAAGTAGTGCCTCCAAATCTTTAATGCATGTACCACTGCAGCTAATTCTAGATTGTGGGTAGGATAGTTCTTTTCATACTCTTTCAACTATCGGGAGGCATAAGTTACAACCCTACCATGCCGCATCAGTACACAGTCAAGCCCTTTCAAAGACACATCACTATAAATTACATAGCCATCACCCCCCGATGGAATCGTCAGTATTGGTGCAGTGACAAGCCGCTGCTTTAATTCTTGGAAGCTCTGCTTGCATTCATCATCCCATACAAATCTGGAATTTTTCTTGGTCAGTCGCGTCAAAGACCCTGATGGTCCCAAGAATCCCTCTACAAACCGACAATAATATCTCGCCAGACCCAAGAACCACTTGATCTCCTGAACGGTCCTCAGCCTTTTCCAATTTACCACTGCCTCAATCTTACTGGGATCTACAGATATTCCATCACCAGATATAATATGCCCTAGAAATGCAACTTCCTCTAACTAGAATTCACATTTACTAAATTTGGCATACAATTTCTTTTCCCTGAGCATCTAAAGTACCAGTCGTAGATGCGTCTCATGCTCCTCAAAGCTCCTAAAGTAAACTAGTATGTCATTAATGAAAACTACAACGAACTGGTCTAAATACTGGTGAAAAATTCTATGTTGATCAAATCCATGAATACAGCAGAAGCATTCGTCAGACCAAAAGGCATAATGAGGAATTCATAATGTCCATACCTGGTCTTGAAAGCTATCTTCAAGACATCTTATGCTTTAACTTTCACCTGGTGCTAGCCTAATCTGAGGTCAATCTTAGAATAGACACGTGTACCCTGAAGCTGATCAAATAAATCGTCTATACGGGGTAGAGGATACCTATTCTTGATTGTCACCTTATTAATTTCCCTGTAATCTATACACATCCTCATGGACTCATCTTTCTTCTTTACAAATAACACTGGAGCTCCCCACGGTGATACACTGGGCCAAATAAAACTCTTATCCAGCAAGTCTTGCAACTAATCCTTTAGTTCTCCCAATTCTTCTAGAACCATTCCGTAAAGAGCTTTATAAATCGGTGCCATCCCTGGAAACAGATCAATAGAGAAATCTACATTGTGATCAAGAGACAACCTGAGTAGCTCATCTGGGAAGACATCTGAAAACTCCTTCACTACTGGCGTATTAGTAAGCTTTAATTCATTTCTTGACATTTCCTTTACAAAGGCCATGAACCCTTGACAACCATCCAAGAGTAATCTCCTCGCCTGTATGGCTTAAAATTAGGATAAATTCCCAAGAGGGGGGTGAAATGGGTTTTAAAAATTTATTTTCTTTTTAATGTTTCTGTGTTATAACAATACGCACACTTCAAACACAATCACAAAATTAACAATCAACAGCTCAATTTGCAAGCACAAATTCTTCACAAGATCATTACTTATAATATAATTCCTAGATCAGGATCCTTTGATCATATCTCCTTCTTTGATTGCTTCATCATGTGGTGCATACTAAAAGGAAAGAAATTGGATTTAGCTAGCCTTGTACTCAAATGGATGGTCATGAAGCTCGAATCTCCTAGAATTGGGCTTCCATATGGTGGCATTCTTTCCTTAGTTTTTGCTCTCTTTCAAGTCCTCACTCCATCTTCCAAAATAGTGAAGCGAATCCATTACAACATATTCTTCTCCACTACTTTAAAGAGGATGGCTTACAAGAAGTACACCGAGGGATGGATGTTTAGGGGTAATAGACTTGCACGACCAGCACCAAAAGAATGTAATCCAGCTCCTAAAGAAGCTGATATGCCTACATGATTTCTTCCTTTTTATCAGCATTATTCCAGCTTCAATTCTGAAATAAGGGACGGTTTTGCTTCTCTTCAAGACAAGATCGCAAATATTGATGATAAATATACTTTACTAGATAAACGTCTTTACAAAATCGAGCAACGTGTCACCCAAAATGACACTGATTCAAATAAAGAGAGTAATAAAAATGATGATGAAGACTCACAGGAAAAATCAGATGAAGACACTGCTGAAGCTGAAGAAGAAGAAGAAGAAGAAGCTAAAGGAAAAGGATCACAGCAATCTAAAGTAAAAGGAATTGCTGCAGATAGTGACACGGCTTCTGATACTTGACTATAAACTTTTGATGATGTTTGAACTTGTTGCTACTTTTTGTGCTACACATGCTCAGTTTCTGGATGTATTATGCCTTTTTGTTGATGTCAAAAGGTGGAGTATGTGTGTGAGCAAAGTCTATGAGTCTATGTATGTAATTGTTTCTAGTTTTGAAATTTGAATCTATGTATCTATTTGTTTCCAATTTGATGTACTATGAGTTCTATGTATTATAAGTTCTATGTATTTGTTTCAATGTTGAATATGAAACTTTGAACCTTCTGAACTTATGTCTTAATAAAATTATTTTCAGACTATGCTTATTGACAAAGGGAGTATTATTTTTGTATCTTTCCTCTTTCTTTGTCATCATCAAAAAGGGGGAGATTGTTGGCCTAACTAGACTTACAACTCTTGATTTTGATGATGACAAAGTAAGGTTATCTAATATTGTTTTCAAGTGATACTATTTCAGGCAAAGATGATTTGCTCAAACTTCAAATACCCTATCTTAAAAGCTCACAAGGTGCAAGGAACAAGGAAAGTCTCACACAAATACAAATGATCAATAATGAAAGCTCAGAGAAGTCTGAAAGATCCAAGATTAGTGACAAAAAGAACTCAAAACAAAGAAGTATCTCAAAGTAAAGAAAGTGTCAAATTTGTTTTTAGAACAAAGCTTTGATTCATGTATGAATATTCATTTTTAAGCTCATTAGGCAAAGAGACTTAGAGACCTTAGTTTTTAAAACTTGGAACTTATTTTTCAAAGAAAATAAAATTGAGATTCTAAGTCCAAATAAAAAAAGAGAGAGAGAGAGAGAAATCAAAATTGTCTTAAAATGAGAAATAATCACTTGATAGACGACTGTCTGTCTATGGATAAACGACTGACATATTAAAGGACTTAAATTAAGAAGTCAGAAACTTGACAGACGACTGTCAAGTTCTTGACAGACGACTGCCAATGACAAAAGAGACGTCTGCGTGTGTTTTGCCAGCCGATTGCCACCATTCTGAATGATTTTTTAAAACTGAGTTGTTCAGTGACAAACGACTACCACCCTGAGGACAGCCGACTGCCACCTTTCTGTTTGTGAAAATTGTGTATGAAATACTTGGACAACCAATTGCCAGAGATCCCACAGTCATCTGGCTCACGAAAAAAATCAAATTACTTAACGGGCATATTTTTAAATTTTCAATTACTTGAAGCCCAAATTATTTTAAAACTTGGACCCTACTCCAAGTAAACTTGGGGAACAGGTAAGAAACCTTTCTACATCTATAAATACCCTCAAGATACATTGATTTATATACCAAGATTTCAAATCAGCAATCAAACTCTCTTTCAAGCATTCTGAAATTCTGAAAGTTCTTTATTGCTCTCAACATCCATGAAGTTCTCTAAAGTTCTACTGATTTTCTCACTGAGATTGTGCTTCAAATACTAATTCTTTCATCTATTGAAAGATTCCTACGGTGATAAAACTCTAAAGCTTCAATTTGAATTTCGTATTGTGAATTTACTAAAGTATATAGTTTTTATCTGTACTAATCAACTCTTGAGGAGCAATTCTTGTACGCCTTGTTTTAAATCTTTGTAGCAGATTGATAGATGGTTCGAGTGTTGAATCGTTGAACCAAACAAGGGGATATTGTTTGGAGAAGGCGGGCTCTAACCTTAACCAAAGAGTGTTGTAATTGGTATTGTTCCGTCTAGTAAAGGAATGGTGATAATGAATCCTTTGGTGGTTTTGCCAAGGGCGATGACGTAGTCTGTGTTGAAGTCGAACCTCGTAAAATCTTATGTTCTTCTTTCTTCAATACTCTTTACTTTTTAGCAAAATTTACAAACTGCGTGGATGCTTTATAAATTTCTAAATTTTGAGTGTTTGGTTATTAAATAGACCGGAAGTTAATTTGTTTTGATTTGATCAGCATTGATTATGGAAACCGAAAGGGACTACGTTGGTTGATCATCCTTAACTTATTAAACTAAAAATTTATTTAAAAGTTGAACATTGGGAAGAAGGTTGTTTTGTGGAATTTAACAACACGGCTTATACAAATTCAGCAAGCTTTACACATTACTACAAGGCTATTATTAAGTGGTTGATTATTTTGTATTGGTTGTGATTACTCTTATTCAATTTTGTGATTGTGGTTGAGCATTGATTATTGTTATAACACAAAAGTATTAAAAAGGGAAATAAATTTTTAAAAATCCCAATTCACCCCCCTCTTGGGAAAGCTATTCCAATTTCAACTCCATTTTCATCCTTTTTATTTCTAAATACCCATTTGGTTCCTATGACTGATTTATCTTTAGATTTAGGTATAAGTTCCCATACTTGACTCCTTTCAAATTGATTTAGTTCCTCCTACATAGCTATAATCCAAGAATCATCTTTTAAGGCTTCTTCTATATTCTTGGGTTCATCTTGAGATAAAAAGGCATAATGATTACAAATATTTTTTAATGAGGCTCTAATGGTTATTCCTTTTGATGGTTCACCAAGAATTTGATCCTTTGGGTAACTTTTAGCATATTCCATTCTTTAGGTAGTTTTAGAATTTCTATGATGTTTTCATTTGAAGCTTCATTATTATTTTCTTCTTTTATTTCAAGATCTTCTTCTTTTTGTGAGATATCTTCTTTTTCATCATTCTTAACTTTATTGTCATAATTATTTGATTCATCAGACGTTATATGTATTGATTCAATAATAGTAAGAGTCCTTTTATTATAAACCCTATAATTTTTACTATTTGTAAAATAACCTAAGAAGATACCTTCATCAGATTTTGTATCGAACTTTCCTAAATCATCTTTAGTATTAAGAATAAAGCATTTGCACCCAAATACATGAAAGTAGGAAATATTAGGTTTTCTACCTTTCCATAGTTCATATGGTGTTTTGTCTATACTTGATCTTATGGATACCCTATTTATAATGTAACAAGTTGTATTCACAGCTTCTGCCCAAAAGTATTTAGGTAGATTATTTTGGTTTATCATGATTCTTGTCATTTCTTAGAGAGTTCTATTTTCTCTTTCTACAACTCCATTTTGTTGTGGAGTCCTAAGTGCTGAAAAATTATGGTTTATTCCATGTTCATTACAGAATTTATCAACATCTTTGTTTTTAAATTCCCTACCTTGATCACTTCTAAAATTAGTTATATTATAGCCTTTTTCATTTTGTAATTTCTTGCATAAGGTGTTTATCATGTCACAAGCTTCGTCTTTGTTTGTTAAAAATAATACCCAAGTAAATCTTGAATAGTCATTTACAATTACAAAAGCATATTGTTTGCCTCCTAAGCTTAAAGTTCTAGTTTGACCAAATAAGTCTAGGTGCAAGAGTTCTAGGGGTCTTTTAGTACATATGTATTTTTTCTTTTTGAAACTTGTTTTGACTTGCTTTCCTTTTTGGCATGCATCACACATCTTGTATTTTATGAATTCAGTATTTTGTAATCCTTTTACAAGATTTTTCTTAGATAATTTGGATAAAAGATCCATACTAACATGTCCTAGTTTCCTATGTCAAAACCAACTCATTTCATTCATTACAGCTAAACAAGTTACATTTTGATTTACTAAGTTCTCAAGATTTATACAATATACATTATTTATCCTATAAGCTATAAACAAGGTTTTATTGTTCTTGGGGTTTTGAATAACACATTTTTCTTTCTTAAAAGTTACTTCGAACCCTTTGTCACTTAATTGGCTTATGCATAAAAGAATGTGTTTTAATCCTTCTACCAATAGCACATTATCAATAGTATGAGAAAGTTCTTTACCTATTTTTCCAATGCCAATAATTTTACCTTTGGCATTGTTCCTAAAGGTGACGTATCCCTCATCCTTTTGTTTTATTGTGGTGAACTTGGTCCTATCATCGGTCATGTGCCTTGAACACTCGTTGTCCAAATACCATTTATCCACTGATGGTGTTGTCCTAAAGCATACCTATAATGAGGGATTCATTGTGTTAGTCTTTCGAACCCAAATTCTCTTAACTTTCTTTGAATTGTCTTTAGTTCCATTATTTACTTTCCATTCTCCTTGTACTTTAACATATTTTCTTTTTAGTGGGTAATTGAACATTACATGACCTTTATTCTTGCACATGTGGCAAGTGGTGTGTTCATGTTTGTTATTTGAAGTACTAGCATAGTACTTGGCTTTTTTGAGAAAATATCTCATGTATAATTTTTTACTCCTTTTATTTGTTTTTCCATTATAACCTATCCCTTCTTTATTTCCATGTAATCTTTGTTGTCCAATCATTTTTTCAAAATTTTCTTTTCCTTTGGTAAAGTTATATATAATTTTCTCTTTATCCTCTACTGATTTTTTAAGTTCGATTATCTCTGACTCTTTTATTTAAATCATCTTCTTTAATTTTTCCTATCTCTTGAGTAATTTTTTTTATTTCATCTTCTAATTTTTCAATACAAGAATCTTTCTCCTTTTCACTGGTTTTAGATGTTTCAAGTTGCTTCATTAAATCTTTATTTTGATCTTTCGAAGTTATGTTTCTCTTGGAAATTTTTATGAATCGTTTATGTAAAGAAAACAATTCAGCTTGTAGTTCTTTATAGGAGGGCATGCTATCGCAAGACTCATCACAAGACTCATTGTTAGATTCCATTGAGGAGTAGTAAGAATTTACCTCTTCATCTTCCATGAAGCACATATTCACGATTTCTTGTCCATTTGACTCGTTCTTTGTTTCGCTGGAGCTTGAATCATCCCAAGTGGCCTTCATGGCTTCCTTTCTTTTCTTTTTGTCCTTTTTGAGCAATGGGCAGTCCGGCTTGATGTGCCCTGGTTTTTTGGAATGATAGCATATAGGAAGGTCATTTTTACTTTTGTTTTCTTTTCTACTTTCCCCTTTTTCGGATCTCTTTTTATTAAACTCTCTAGGGAACCTCTTATTTTTCCTATAGAACGTACCAAGTTTTTTAATGTTGAATGCTAATTCATCTTAGTCTAAGTCACTTGATTCACTTTCTTCTTCACATGAGCTATTGCAAGAAGCTTTTAGGGCAATGGACTTTTTATGCTTAGGTTCGGGATTTCTTTCCTTTAATGTCATTTCATAGGTGAGTAGTGAACCTACTAGTTTATCTAGTGAGGTGGTCTTGAGATTCCTACCTTCCGTGATAGCAGTCACCTTTGGTTCCCGTATGGAGGGAAGGCCTGGTAGTATTTTCCTAATCATTTCGTAGGTAGTGTAAGATTTTCCTAAGGCACTTAAGGAATTTATTATGTGAGTAAATCTTGTATACATACTAGAGATTGTTTCATTTGAATTCATTTTGAATGTTTCATACTCACTTGTTAACATATCTATCATATTATCTCTAACATCTATTTTTCCTTCATATGTTACTTCGAATTTGTCCCAAATCTCTTTAGCCGTTTTACAGGCCATGACCCTGTTAAATTCATTAGCATCTAAATCACAATATAAAGCATTCATAGCACTAGAATTAATTTGCAATATCTTATGATCTAAGTCTGTCATATCATTTTTCTCCTTAGGAACTTGTCTTCCATCTACTAGTTTAAAGGGAATTTTGTCACCTTCCATGACAACCTCCCATGCTTTACAATTCATAGTTTGAAGATATATTTGCACTCTCTTTTTCCAAAATGTATAGTTATGTCCACAAAAGATTGGTGGCCTAATTGAAGATTGTCCCTCTCCAAAGGGAGCTACGCCTAAGTGAGCCATTAGGATCTTTTTATAGCTACTAATTAAGATTTTCTATAACCCCTCTCTGATACCAATTGAAATTAGGATAGCTTCCCAAGAGAGGGGGTGAATTGGGTTTTAAAAATTTATTTTCTTTTTAATGTTTCTGTGTTATAACAATAAGCACACTTCAAACACAATCACAAAATTAAATCAAATCAACCACAACCAAAAACAAAATAATCAATATCTTGATTCTTGTATCAATAGCCCTGTAGAAAAGTGTAAAGCTCGCTGGATTTGTATAAGCCCTGTATTGATTCGCAATCACACTTCTTCCTAGTGTTTAGTTTTTAAACAAACTTTTAGTTTAATAAATTTATGATGATCAACCAACGTAGTCCCTTTCAGTTTCCATAATCAATACTGATCAAGCCAAAAAGAATTATCTTCAAGTTTATTTAACAACCATACACGTAGAATTTATCAATTTTAAAGCATCCAAGCAGATTGTAAATTTCACTGAAAAATAAAGAGTAAGGAAGAGAGAGAGACACACACACAAGGTTTTACGAGGTTCGGCTTACACCCAGCCTACATCCTCTCCTTTGGCAAACCACCTAAGGATTCACTAAACATGTTCCTTTACCGGACGGAACAAACCTTTACACACTCCTTTAGTACACTAGAGCCCACCTCTCCAAACAATGTACTTTCGTTCGGTCACTCCTTAATTAGGCTAAAGTCCACCTCTCTAAGCAATATCCCCTTACTTAGCCAACGATCCAAACAATCCTTGGAATCGTCAATCTACGAGATACAAATCAAATATTTGTGTACAAAGAATTACTCACACAAAGAGCTGATTAGTACAATATTCAACACAAATATACTTCAAAGTAAATCAATATAAAGAGATTGAAGCTCAATTGATTTTAGATCACCAAATATATCTTCCAAGTATTGAAAGATTCAGACTTTGAAGGTTCTACTTCAAAATTCGTATCAACACCAATTCAATAATGGAAGTAGGATGAACACAAGAGAGATTGAGAACTTTTAAAGAACTTTGATTGCTGAAAAATTTATTAGGTATTTAAAATCTTTGAAGTTTGAGGCTATTTATAGATGTTTAAAAGATAATTTCTTGCCCCCTAAGTTTACTTGGAGTAATCCTCAAGTTTTCCAAAAGAGTAGTGCCCAAAAAAATCTATTTAAAAAAACTTCCCGTTAAGTTCTTTAAAATCTGTTTCAAGTGGTAGTTGCCTGCCACGACCTGGCAGTTGCCTGCCATAAAGAAAACTAAACAACCCAAAAGACTGGCAGTCGCCTAGCTTGATCACCCAGGCACCTGTCAATGCTCAGGCGGTCGCCTAGCACCCTACTGCCTCCCAAGTGTATTTCTTCTAAAATCTGGCAGTCTACTGCATATATAGGCAATCGCTTGGCTCTCAGTTTTTCTCTTATATTCATTTGAAAAAATTTTCTTCCTTTGAGACCTTTATTACTTTGATTTCAAAACATATTTTAAGGTTTTTCTAAAAATGTATTTCTTAGTTTCTTTTGATTTATAAGAGCTTTAATTTAGTTTATATTAAAGTTTACATGAAATACTTACCTAAAGACATTCTTAATACTCTATTCTTTTGATCTTCAAGTAAGTCATTGTTCTTCCATGATCATATATCATCTTTGAGCTTTTGATCATCTTTCTTTCTTGAACCTTTTGTATAGTATGTTCATCATGAGCTTTATCATCCTTTTGAGCTTGGAATTTCTTTAAGCTTTACCTTCTTCTTGAAAAAATTTCACTTGAAACAAACCATATCAAACTTATCGTGATTTGTTATCATCAAAATAAGAATTGTAAGTCTTGTTAGGCCAACATGGCTAATACTAACTGATGCAGGGATTGCACTTGCGACCCCACGAACCTAAATTATGGTCCTCCCGGAGATCTGAATATCACTTCTTTTAAACGACAGTCTATACTAGCGTAATTAGCTGCCAGCCAGTCCATACCAAATATTACATCGAACCCATGCATGTCCAATACTATCAAGTCATCTGGCAAGACTTTCCCCCAAATATCAACTGGATAGCCTCGGAACACTCTACTACACCTCACTACTGATCCTGTCAGTGTAGTTACTAACAATTCGATGTCTAACAACTATGTTTCTACCCCCACATAATATAATACACCTTATAGACACGAACGAGTGTGTGGCTCTTAAATCAAACAATACAATAACTTTAAATAAAAGCATGTTAATTATACCTATTACCACATCGCCAGCTGTCTCAACATCACCTGGCGTCAAGGCGTAAACTCTCGTCGAAGCCATATTCCTCTTCTGACCTCCACAAGGCGCCTAATAACCTCCCCAAGCAAGTCTGGGAGCGGGAGCAGCTCCAGTCTGAGCTTGACAGTCTCTCATCATATGCCCTGGCAACCCCGCATCAGTAGCAGACACCTTACAGAACACGGCACTCTCCCGGGTGTTTCTTTACATAAATCTAATAGGCTGGGTATGACTGCGTACCCTAAATCCCACGGCTCCCCGTCTCCTGCTTTTGATCTTTATAGTAGCCACCCTTCTTCCACAAACCCCGACTGGATCCCTGCTGGAAACCTAAAGGCATGGATCTTTTTTTTTGTTTCTGTTCCTCAGCATCCATCCGCTCTCCAACTTCTGCCATAGCTGCTCTGTCTACCAACTCGGCAAAGTCGAACAATATCAGTATTGCCACCTGCTTATATAATTCTCACCCCATGCCTCTTTCAAACTATCTTACTTTCTTCATCTCGTCCGAGATAATGTACGGGGCGAAACGAGATAACTCAATGAACCTCGCCGTGTACTGCTGCACTGTCTACTATCCCTACTTCAGATTCAGGAACTCTTCTACCTCGACTTCTCTGGACGAGGCCGGAAATATCTATTGAAAAATATTTCTTTGAATCGGTCCCATATCATCTCTATAGGCACTGTTCTCTGCTACTCTAGGATTTTAACTATCATCCACCATCTCTCGGCCTCTCCTGTCAGTTTATACATGACAAATAGAACCCTCTGCCCCTTTATACACTGCAGCACTATCAACACCTTTTCAATCTCCTGCATCCAATTCTCAGCGACTGCAGGATCAGTTCCTCTTGAGAAAGCCGGAGGATTCATTTTTGTAAACTTCTCAATCGTACATCCGTGGCCTGCAAACGGATTTCTCTGCTCCCTAGAGCTTCTGGAAATTTCAACCATAACTTGCTGAGCCACGTTGCGTAATACTGCGTCTGAGTCGCCACCAACTGCACCCAAGGGTCCAACACCCTCACTACCACTTGCATGCGTGCTACCACCTCTACGTTCCATCCTAAAAAGACAATAATCTTGGCTTTAGGATCCTATTACCATAACATGTCCAACACATTTCGTCTAACTAGTATATTATATCCTTAGTTAATTTATCATCTCTATTCTTAATTCAAAATTCAATCTTGCAACCTAGACACCCAATCCAACAATAGTTTGTTATGACTTTCCAGAAATCGTCACCCTACGAAAGACACATAAACCATCACAGAAGTCCCGCATCCAAACTACAAAACAAAACCTTAATTTCTTTTTTCCTATACTCTAGTATTGTTTCCGTTGCATTCTAAAGTCTACAAAACCTAGAACTCTAGGCTCTAATACTCAATTGTAACGACCTATCTATTTTATCATAATTTTTTCTTTCGCATACATAAATATCATCCTGAATAATAATAACCCTGATACCAATATAGCAAAATCAACCCGAACCCAAGGGTGTCAGGGATACACCTATCATACTAGCTAAAACATATATAATCATGATCATGTTAAATCATACTGAATTTCAGTTATTATAAAATCATCTTCTATAACTAATAGTACTGAAATATTACCCAAAATGGAAAGTTAGCTGATGCCATGTATTACCTCTCATGACTAGGTTGTACAGCCCGAAGGCGGTACCTGACAATGGCTGGCTGACTACTGCCAAGTGAAATGTGTCTGTAAGTACAATGGGTCTGCCCCACCCTGGTCCGGACTGCCAAGGGGACGTCTACAACACTACACTGAACCCACATCGACTATCCATCTCCCACACTCTCTACTGAAAAGTGTGGTAGCACTAATCTGAACTAAACTGAATAGTTATGGTATCGAGCCCTGAATACTGATCTAAACTAAACCATTCGGGTTTCGATAACATATAGCATATTTACATATACTGATTTAACATGAAACGAGATTGATAGCATTTTTTCTAAATTCTAGCATACCATACATAATCATGGCCTTGCGCCGAATAACATACATAATTACGGTCTTGCGCCGACTATCAATTACGGCCTTATGCCAAGCATATTATAACATATTGAACTGAAATTTGTACTGTTTATCATAAAATCCTGAAACCATAATTTCCTGTATTATTTATGGTTTTCCTGGAAAAAAAAAAAAAAAAACTGTTGTAAACATGTTTTTACTGAAAATTTGACATAACATAATATTCGTAAAATAATACTCATGTCACATAAATTTAAATAGTATTGAAACTGAATATCTAAGCTTAATATATTTATGTTTAAATATTTTAAAAATGTTTTCCTGTTCAACAGCAGTATTCCCAAATATTCTGATATAGCATACAAAATTACTATAAATACATGTTGTTTTAAAATAATAAATTTTCATAAAAATAACCTGACTTAATTTATCCCCTTACCTAACTACTGAGAAACCCACAAATCTAACTAAATCTGTACCAGTGATGTTCCTAACTCAATACCCTAAAATTCACATTTTTCCCAAGCAAAACTTCAAAATTATTTCATCTACTACACATCTTCAGTCCAGAAATACCAAATACCTTATAAAACTTAAAATAGTTAACTTACCCAAATTTTGGGATGGTGCCCAAGTTGGCCCAACCAATAATCTACTCCAGCAAATATGAAGAGAATCTTCTCAGGAGTAGCGTGGCGGCTTCGAATCGTCGAACCAACGTGAAATGAGGTCGGATTTCTAGAGAGAAGGCAGAGGGGGAGGTAGTTAGAGAGAGAGAGAGAGAGAGAGAGAGAGAGAGAGGATTTCTGCATGTTCCTCTCGCCAAAAAATGATTCTTGGCCTTTTATAGAAATGCTTCTCCACGTGGCCTCGTCGACGAGTCACGACTCCTCGTCAACGAGTCCAATAAGGAGTTTCGTCGACGAACGTTTACCCCTCGTCGATGAAATTCAGGTCCTAGGAAACAATCTCTCGTTAAGTTCTCATCCTGTCGACGAGACCAAGAAGCTTGTTTGTTGACGAGCACTCAGCACTCGTCGACGAGACCCTACTGAAACCCCTTTTTGAAAAATCATTCTCTACTTTCTTTTATTATTTAATTACCATAATTCTTAGTATCTCTACATTGTATGTCAAATATAAAGTACACAAAAATTTGTCATATGATTGTAATGATTTTCCCTTCTTTTTGAACCTAAGCTTTTCTCTATCTAGTTGCATGGGATTCTTTGAATCACAATTGTGTCAAAAATAATTCTTATGGTTTATTTTAAAAGGCAATATAAGGATTTTTTTTTTTTTTTTGGGCAATTTAATACTGCAGCAGTGAAACAGTAGTATAACATAGAATTGTCTATAATACTTTACTGCAGCCTAATATAAAATATGAAATACGTGGATTGATGGTGATTGCATGTAAATCATTAACTATATACTTAATAAAAATTGTCGTTTGGAGTTTTTGGGCTCTTTTAATGTATTTTTTTGTTTTTTGTTAGATAAAAATACATGATATTTGGCAGTAAAATATTTAGAAATATAGTAAATCAAACTAATAATTTATGGGGAAGAGGTATACATAATAATTTCCTCAAGAGGAATCGAACCCTGGCCTCTCCAATGAAGAACCAAGAGTGAACCACATAAACTGAAGGCCAGGTTCGAAAATGGCGCTGTAAATGTTGGCAATGGGCATGCTACACATGAGCCCTACACTGCAAAATTAATGTATTGAGAGATGGAAGAGAGTTATGGAGAAAATATTTGAGGGAATTTATGCACAATTATTTTTAAAAAATATATCAATTTATTAATTTAAAACTGATTAGTTGAGGACTTTATTTTAATTCTAAACTTGGAAAAAGACCCTTTTCAAACTAAGGAGGGGAGAATGCAAATTAAAGAATGCCTCCTCTGTCCATAGTAAATAGTTGAGATATATATATATGTGCTAACTAATTTCATAAAAGAAAGAACAAAAATAAAAAACAAAGCAACAAAATAATTTTAACCAATTTTTCCCTACAAAATTGTCAACAAAAGTCATTCTATACATAATTACTAAGAAATACTCAATGAGCTTTAACATCTAAATATAGAAATAGTCATTCCCATCACCTAGTTTTAACCAAGATAAAATATTTTTACCTTGAGATATATGAGTTGAATGAGGTAAAAAGACATTTGCCCAAAAAAAGAAAATCCTACTCTTTATAGGAGAGTAAAATATTTTGAAATATAAAATGAAGAAATATTAATATGAATAGATTCATTGTTATAAGAAAATAAATTAAAACTACTAATATTTGATTTAAATTTTCATATAATTCCTTAATCCTTTTGACTAATATAAATCATAATAAAAATAGTAATAATTAATTTAATTCTCTAACTTTTAATATCAAATAGATGCAACAATCGGAAGCAATTAGATTTAGAGGGAATGTTATTGGTACTTTAAAAAATACTATTTGCACTCAATTTTTTTTATATCAAATCATATTTTCCCCTTTTATTTTTTCAAAAAAGACAAATTTATCTTACCTTTTACATTTTCCTCACAAAGCAAAAAATAAATTGAAGTGTGAGTGATATTTTTCTTACTACTAAATTCTAATTACCAAAAGCACCTCATAAGAAAATAATATGAATGACATAAAAGGTAAAAAATACTTACCTTCCCAAAGATTTGGAAAACAGATAAAAATTATTGTGATATTAATTGAGTATAGGATACGCACACACTCAGCGGCAAATGTAAACTTACAACAAATCACCAAGCCTCAACAACACAACCAATATGGATGAGCAACAACAATTTATCATATAAGAATAAAGCAAATGGTACTCAATATTCACCATAATGTGAAGAACAATATTACACTAATCTTACAAAGTTCTTTATAAACAAAATACATTCAGAAGTGCATAAATAGATGTTTCTCGGAAGTTTCCCTCCAAATACCCAACTGCCATAACGTCCAAATTCAAATTTTGAATTTCTTTTCGCGTCCCAGGCGACACTCGTTGACTAGCACAAGGATTCCTCGACGATGCGAAGAAGACCACTCGTCGACGTGTCCATACTTTGGGCAATGAGTCTTCAATTCTGAAAAATTCTGGCTCTCCATATCTACTTGTCAACAAGCTCAGGGCACTCGTCGACGAGTACCTGTTGTGCAGCCCCTCCATGTTCTTCTTCCTTCCCTTGTTTATGAAACTTTAAGTATAAGAGTCACACCATAAACAACAATCTCCACCTTGGCAATTATATGCCCCCTTAGGAGAATACTGAAAAACATATGAACTGCTCCACCTTGAACTTGAATCGCCCGGTTAGATTATGTCTCCCTTCTAACACTTGGAGACAAATACCAAGTCCAAGCAATACCGCTTGAACTTACCGATGGCAAGTTCAGCTTCTACCATCAACCCCGATGCAATTGTAGATTAATCACCCGAAGACTTCACCCTAGGCTTCCAACAAAGCCTTCCAACAACAGTAAACAAACACTGCTGCAAGCCTTATATTACCAAAGCTCCCTGCATAGTCTTCAACAAATCTCACAACTGACGGTCCACTCTGTTGCCCGTTAAAACACCCCATTTACACAATCATGGAGGACCTTTGACATATCCCAGACATCACAGCCCATCCTCGGGTACCGAGCGGTAGACATTTCACAACGATTCTCCTCAGAATCCCCTTGAGACAGAAAACAAAGTCTTCTTACGATTCCGTCCACAAAGCCACCATGAGATAATACCAATCTCCCTACAACTTTGTTCATGTGAATCAACAAACCAAGACCCATCTTGGTCGTACCCAAACACATTCATGTTAAAACCTTCCAACAGAGTTTCCAACTGATTAAAGCCTCAGTTAAAGCATTTCCAACCAATAACTTGTCATTCATACACAACAGACATATCACTCCAGAGCATCTTATCACCCTCTTCCATATTGGAAGTCTCACCACCTCACACACCTAAGTGGTGGTCTGATAGTGCACATGAGCTTACCATGATTCCGCGGGTCTCCTGAGCTGAAACTCCCTACAATATGACCAATGTCATCTCTGCCCTAAGTCTGTTGCTCCACCTACATCATAAGCTCATTTAACCCATGATATTGTTAACCTAAGTTAGAACTCCCCGCATTTCTACCTTGAGTCCCTAACTCCACCTAAATAACATGATTGCTGCTGCTGCTGCAGTTTTCTAGCATTTATGTTTCTCTTCATTTACTTGAGTACGCTGCCCCATGACTTCATCAACAAAAAATTCAAGTCCTCGATCACCCCTTTGTTTGCCACAGGATCACCCAACTTGCACCTTCATTTCTTAATGAATAAAGAAAGAGGTACTGTCCGGACAAAACACCAAGCCTAGATCCTCCATCACTAGAATAGTGCACCAATGGACATCCACTCACAATTGAGTAGTCTACCGCAAAAACATGCCCACAATTCACTTGCAACTTTCCCATCTAGCAATACTTTTGGCGATCAATCATACAAAAAACGCATCATACTCACGGACTTCATCAAGAAGTACCTTGCAAGCTCTACATATAACCTGCCCTGCTCACAAAACTTCTTAAACAAAACCAGCGTACTCAGTCCCCAATGTCTAACATAAGGATTTCTCTCCCGATTTTGTTCTGCACCTCAGCCACTGCATGAAGTACACCAAGACCCTTCGTGATAAACTCACAAAATACATGTCTCTCCTTTGATGCTATCATCATCGATTCTCAAACATCTGAATATATGTAGTCACCCATATGCTTCAACTGCATATACCACAAAGTAACTAATTCAGATTCAACGACTACATCTCCACCTACAACCGTAACACCCTGCGGTACATAAATATTTCCCTCTATCTTTTCTTCTTTCATCACTATTGAATCACTATTGAATCGCCTTCACACACCTTCATTTCTCCTTTTTTCATACTCGTAATTATACTCGTTACAATCTAAAATACCCAATGAAATAACACTCTTTCCTAGACCCTCCACACGCCTTACATCATATATAGATCTTACAACACCATCATACATTTTTATTTTTACATCTCCAATACCAAGTATTTTACATGAAATATTATTTCCCATCAGAACACAACCAGTATTGACTGACATGTAGGTGTCAAACTATTTTTTATTTGTTATCATATGATAAGAGCATTCGGTATCTAGAATCTAAGAGTCTTCTGTGAGGCACTTCGAACCCAATGAAATACACATCATATCTCCGTCACTACATTCTGAATCTCCTTCCACTACAAACGCGGATTTTGATGAACCTTGTCGATTTTCAGAATTCACTTTATTCTACTCCAGACATTCCAACCTTATATACCCAATTTCACTGCACTGAAAGCATTTCATGTCCTTCTTCCCAAACTGCAACCGAGATTTTCCTTAGGACTTACGTCTCCCATGTTCTTGATTACCTTTTACAACAAATCCTTCACCATGTGAAGTTTCATTGCTAATCATCATTCTTTGATGAAAACCAAGCAATGCATTGGTCACTTCTTCCAAATTCAAATTATCTTTGCCCCATGTAAGAGTTGTAACCAAATTTTCATAAGTTTGAGATGTAGGAAGGGAATTTAATAGCATCAATGTTTTATCTTCCTCCTCGAATGTTATATCAACACGTGCCAAATCAATCACAATTTGATTAAAAATGTTGATATATTGGTTCAAATCCGAACCCTCAACCATCTTAAGCCAACACAATCTTTGCTTAAGAAAAAGTTTGTTCGACAAGGATTTAGACATATACCGACTTTCAAGCTTTCGCCACACAACTACTGAAGAATCCTCCTCCATCACATGATAAAGAACTTCATCTACCAAACACAAGCGTATTGTAGAAACAGCCTTTGCTTCCAATTCTCTCCATGTTGCCTCATCCATTCCAACTAGTTGAACACCAAGTAGAGCCTTAGTCATTCCCTATTGCACAAGAATATCTTTTACTCTCCTCTACCACAAACCAAAGTTTCCAATTCTATCAAATTTGACAACATCAAATCTTGCAGAAGATGATCCCAATGTCATAACAACAATCTCTCTGATACCAATTTGTAGTGATATTAATTGAGTATAGGATACACACACACACACAGCAGAAGATGTAAACTTGTGATAAATCACCAAGCCTCAATAACACAACCAATATGGATGAGAAACAACAATTTATCACATAAAAGTAAAGCAAATGGCACTCAATATTCACTATAATGTGAAGAACAACAATAGACTAGTCTTACAAAGTTCTCTATAAACAAAATACATTTAGAAGTACATAAATAGAAGTTTCTTGAAAGTTTCCCTCCAAATACCTAACTACCATAGCGTCCAAATTCAAATTTTGAATTTATTTTCATAGCCCAAGCGACACTTGTCAACAAGTACAAGAATTCATTAACGATACGAAGAAGATCACTCGTTGACGTGTCCATACTCTCATCGATAAGTTTTCAATTCTGAGAAATTATGACTCTCGATATCTACTCGTCGACAAGTGACTGTTGTGCCACCCCTCTATGTACTTCTTCCTTCCCTTGTTTATGAAATTTCAAGTATAAAAGTCACACCATAAACAACAAAAACTTATCCTGAGATTTCAAAACTTCCATTAACCTTTTTGAGGTTTCAAAATGTCACAAACCGTCTCTAAGGTTTGTCAAAAATAAAAAACATCCCTTTAAAAACTTATCATTTTATAAAATAAACAAATAAATTTGTATTTTTTTTCTCAAATCTAAGAAAAGATTCCTAAAATTTTTGAAAGCATGTTGTCAAAACTTAAAGATAAGCATTTTTTACCCTAACATAAAACCAAACAATTTGCCTCATCATGCACCCTATTCTAAGAGGATTGTATGTCATGTCTCAAGATGGTTAGTGTATAATCAATTATTGAGGTTAGCTGCCTATAAAATAGATATATATATATATATATATATATATATATATATATATATATATATATTGAGATTAACTATGTTTACCGTGCGATTATTGAACTTCTTGTCACAATATTGAACCCTAAAGGGAGAGCAAACAAAACAAGGCTGGCCCCTAGCAAGCATAAACATAATCGCCTGTTATGTTTTTCTTTTAATTTCCAAGTTGAAGATTACATAATCTCAATTGCACCTATCCCCCGCTGCCAAGTTAAAGCAAAATACAGGTGTGTATACTGAACTGATTTCTGGGCATTAATAATTAATTCATCCCCTTGAACAACAGAGATGAAAAAGAAAAAAAGAAAAAAAAAATAACTGGAACTCATCTTTGATGAACTGAGATTGCTATCTGAAACCATTTCTCAGGGACTCCAAGCGACTCTTCCTCTGTATCAAATCAGAGCCACCCGCATGTTTCTTCTGGCATTGCGCTCCGGAAATGAAATTGGGGAAAGAAACATGGGTGCTTCTGGCGCTGCCTGCAGGCAAGCCTAACTGGGCACGTCGATTGAAGAGATGGGTGATGTCTTCCAGAGGCTTTCTCGCTCTGACGTTGTTGCTGGGAGAGAATCGGCTCTTTGCAGGAGCAGCAGAGGCTTGCTTTAAGGAGAGAAGAGGGATGTTTTCCTTGTCTAGGGTTTCACAGAGAGAGAGAATGGGCATTGTTAGAGAGATAGAGAGCGTGTGCGGTGGAATGGATCGAGGAATGAGAAGAGGGTATTTGTAATGGTGAAGATTGAAGTTATTGAACAATGGTTTCATTTTCAAGTTTCAAGTTCTTTTTGGGTGCTTTTAAATTTTCAGTTAAGGAGGGAAGCGGACAATTATCTGAAATTCTGAACGTTAAAATTGTAGGGTTGCAGAGGAAGAGCGCCAATTTTCGTCTTCCGAATCTGTTGAAATTTTGAACTGGCGAGAGGGGAGAGGGGAGAGGGGAGGGAGGTTTGAAAATTTTCAGAGTCAACGAGTGGCCTTTGGATCCGGTAAAGAATAAAGATGGATTAATTAAATATTTTAAAATTTTTTAAAAAAAAAATAATCATGCCCTGAAACCCTTTTCAAACTTTGATTAATCCACTAAAATAATGATCTATTACTTACTCTATTTTTCTCTATTTAAATATTAAAATATTATTTAAAATGAAAAATAAAGACCTAAGACTTGAATCATGATTCATTAGGAGTGAGCAAACGGTTGATTTGGCTAAATTCGATAAATTAATTGAATTAACTGAAATTTTCAGTTAATGAAAATTGTTAACCGAACCGACCGAATAGAGGGGCCTCATCGAACCAAACTCGACCGAATTACCTTTTCGGGTAATTCGATTAACTCAATTTAACCGAATTAATTTGAAATTAATTGATAGAAACATAATAATTGTAAATTTTTTACCAAATACTAATTAACATAATAGCAAATTAACATATACTAATTAACGTATTAACAAATTAGCATATACTAATTAACATATTAACCAATTAACATATACTAATTTATATTTAAATTTTAATTAATTATTAAATCAATTTTTTGGGTTAACTGAATTAACATTCCTCTTAACCGAACCAATTAACTTATTAACCGAACTTTATAAAAGCATAACCGAACCGACCGATCTTGTGTTCTTAACCGAACCGAACTGATCAATTTCAGTCGATTAATTCGATTAATTTGAGTTTTCCCGAATTATGTTCACCCATATGATTCGTGCCACTTAATTAATGTTGCATATGGAAACATGGATTTCAAATCCAACACAACTTCAAATCAAAAGTTTATCCAAACATAAGCCGCACACTTCAATTTATCACATAAGCCTTCAATTTTGACATTATATTTCTACAACAAAATATGCAAAAGCAATATTGGATCATGTGTATCTCCAAGCAATTTATGAAAAGACTTACATGTTGAGAAGTATATTTTTTTGGTAAGAAAAAGACTTATCACAAATATGATAGCATTTATTATTATTGGAATATATTTCATATTTTTTCATTTATTTTTTGTATAATTTTTTAATTATGGAAGACATATCTTGTGAAAATGAGCCTACCTGCAAAATTTTTTACTACCAACTTTTAGGCTATTTCAAACCTCGATCAAACTTTATTACTTAAGATTTTTTTTAGATATTTCAAAATGAATCAACTTCAACTCAGTTACATAAACTCTTAAATGCATTGTTTTTTTTAGAAAAAAAAATACTCTAATTTTGTACGATGTCAAGCGAGCCTAATAAATGCTAATATAAACATAAGTACATCTTATAATTTTGAAAAGATTTCTACTACTATAATTGACTTTCAAACTTATTATAATAATGATATAAAACCGCTACAGGGTGTGGGATTAGTTATGACCGGTGCGGCGGACTGTAAAACGAACGTCGTTGACGGTTGTGGACACCCGGCTAAATTCAAAAAAAAAAAAAAAAAAAGCCTTCACCCTACAACTATAATCTTGGTGACTTTGATTGTTCAAAATAACCAAAATCTTTAAATAAAATAACACTTTTTCTAATAGTAAAATTTCCCTTCTCAAATTATATATGCTATCAATAATCACTAATGATCATTTTCACTTTATTGATCAAAGAAAAAATAATCACTAACGAACATTTCGGTACATAAAAAAATAAAATGGAATGAAATTATCATTTTCTCTATGTTTGGAGACACTCTAAATTTAGAGTTGCATTGAATTTGGATAAGAAGTAATATAAAATTGTATTAAAAATTATTTAAATCCACCCAAATCCAAATTCAAGACCCGAAATTTATGTTCTCAAAGCAGCGTTCATAAATTTATATATTATATAATTTTTGTTGCATTTCACTTTCAATCCATTTCCCAATTGTTGAATAAAAGAATCATATGTTCATATGGCCCATTGAAATTTTTCATGAAATAAATGTGTTTGAGACTTTTTATAACCAATTTGCCTTGTAAACAATCTCTTTTTTGCTTGTTTATCTATCAACAAATTATAGAGAGCAAAATCAATACAATTTAAATATTTCATTTTAATTTAATAATTGTTTTACAGTTGTTCTCATCAGTGAACATTAATTTTTTTAAAAAAGTTTTATCATTTATTTATATATTTATTTATAAAAATGAAAAATAGAAGCTAATTGATTTGTTACAAGTCTTTATAATTGATGTCTAAATCATGGGGGAACCCACACACATGCACACAAGTACACACACGCACAAAATCTGTGCATCATTTCATACATATCTTGCTCTCTAGAATAGCAAATTTTGCTTCGGGTCAATGTTCTAGTTTAAATTTACCTCAAAGTAATGAGGTAAATTTCACAATAGTCACAAAATTTTATTAGTACTTTCAAAGTGTTTGAATTTCAATTTGTAACATATTATGTGTTGAACTCTACACATAATTTCAACGTCACCAAATGTGCAATGGTTATCTCCTATTAGTTATGTTCTCTAGAATGTTGATCAATAGTTTTTATCAACCTTTATAATAATAAAAAGTAAAAAAAAAAAACAATAACAAACAATATTTAAAACACTATGATCCCTAATTTTACTTAACAAAATTCTAATCTCCTAGCCTCCATTTGGCAGAATGAGTAAATAAAGTGGTAAAGGAGTTAAGTAGGATACAAGAGCTTACTAAGATGGTGGATCAATATGACATAATAACATTCTATTTATAATAGTTCGAGCTCTTTTCTCAACATGATGGCTTCATTTTTCGTTTTTAAAGTCCTAAGCAACCTTCTTGATGACACGACATTATCTAAGCCGCAATCAATGTAAATGATTTCAACCGAGCCTTTTTTCTTGATCCCAGTTGCATTCTCAACACATACAGCTTCATCCAAGCCACCAACCAATGTAAATGGCTTCAACTAAGCTGTTTTTAATGATCCAAGCTGCATTTTCGATATGAGCAATTTCATGTGAGTCGCATTTCAAAATCAAAGTCAATTTCTCATGTAAATGACTTGATCTGAGTTGAAGATTGTGCTAATCTTTGATCAAGCAGCTTTTTCTAAAAAGCCTTATGGCCAAACTACTTTGCCATTTTGTTAAATAGCTCTCTCAATCGTGCTCATAAATCCTTTAGCTAAGTAGTTTTGCTCATTTTCACTGAGCAATGCTCATCAAGTAGGTGTTTGGAAAGCTTTAAGAGCGATACTCATAAAATTTGGTAAGTAGAACTCGTTTCTTAATTACTCATGAGTTGTTCTTATCAAGGGTGTTTTAAGGGCTCATGAGCGTTGCATATCAAATGGGTCATATTTTTGGCGAGCAAAACTCGTTTCTTGATGTCTCATGAGTTGCACTCATTAAATAGACATTTTGGATCTAATGAACAATACTCATCAAATGGGTCAATATTCTGGCGAGTAGAGCTCACTTTTTTATGAGCACTACTCATCAAATAGGCAACATTCTAGCAAGCAAAATTCATCTTTTGTTGTCGCATAAGCAGTACTGATAATATGGGCATTTTTGGGCCTCATGAATGGTGTTCATTAGATAGATCAATATTCTAACAAGCACATCTCGTCTCATGTTGCCTCATAAGTTATGCCCATCAGATGGGCATTTTAGCAAATGGATCTATCTGACGTATTGAATCAATCTTAGTCCTTTTAGGTTATTACTTGTTTGCATTTAAATATTTTTAAAAAAAAAATATCTCGTAATATTATAATAAAGTTGCACTAAGTATCTAATACAAATTAATAGCAAACTTCCACCATTTTTTTCAAGTTGATCAATAAAAAAAAAATTTTGTAAATTTATCCTTAAATACCAACAAGCATTATTTATCAACACCAAAATTATTAAAATCCTCGAGCATGGTTCTTCCTTACTAGATCTAAAATTTTCAAAGTCAATTCCCGATGCATTGGTGATTTTCCTTCTTAGTGACATATCTAAAAAAAGTATTCACAGATTCTATTATGAATAATCCTTCTCTGTGTAGAACTCCTAGAATATCATACATTGCTTCATTGGTACAATTTGTCCCTGCGAAGCGACATCATGTTGCGTGATTAAATTGCTAAAGGTGAATGATCTCCGAAGGGATGATAGGAATCAAAATTATGAGAGGCAGTCATGATCTTTATTAGTTAAAATTTTCCTATCTTCTCATAGACAATGCCAAATTATTGTAGGAAAAAATTTGTTCTTGAGAATTTGGATTAATCATAACCTCAATCACCTACGAAGAATGAAGGAAAATCAACTTGGAGGATTCAGAATGTACTTCAGGGAATTGCTATGATGCCTAAGTTAGGGAATCTCTATGTTTGGTATAATTAGAATATAGATAAGAATAGAATGTCCTGACCTCTCTTATGGGATTCCTTTTATAGGTACTATGGTATGTCCTCATTAATTTTTGTTTTAATGAGTAGTTACAAGGATGGTGAAAGTTACATTTTGACTAGGAACATTTACTAGGGAATATTAATATCCATTTCTCTTCTTTTTTGGTCTTCTGCAAAACATTGTTGAGGTTAACGTAAATATATTGTAAACTTTCAAACTACAAGCATAATCTTTCATGACTTTGAAGTTCAAAATAACCAAAACTCTTAATTAAAATAATATTTTTTTTAATAGTAAAATAATAAAAGTTGGCATGAACCTCAATCCCTCTCCCTTCTCAAATTATATATGCTATTAATAAATAGTAATGAACATTTTGATAGATAAAATTAAAATGTAACAAAATTATCCTTTATAAATTTACATACTATAATTTTCGCTTTATTTCACTTTCAATCCATTTTCCAATTATTGAATAAAAAAATCATATGTTCAATTGGCTAGCCCCATTGAAATTTTTCATAAAACAACTGTTTTGGAGAATTTTTACGACCAATTTGGCTTGTGAACAATCTCTTTTTTCTTTTATCCTATAATAAAAATACCTTATTTATCTATCAACAAATTATAGAGAACAAAATATACAGTTCAAATATTTCATTTTAATATAATGATTATTTAACAGTTATTCTCATCCATGAACATTAATTTTTTTTTTTAAAAAAATTATCATTTATTTATATATTTATTTTGATCCCTCCAAGCTTTGCCCTGGCCAAGCAGTTAGCCATTTTTTATAAAAATAATAAATAGAAGTTAATTGATTTATTACAGTTCTTTATAATTGAAGTTATATATATATATATATATATATATATATATATATATATATATATCTTTTCATATGTATCTTGCTCATCTACAAAAGCAAATTTTGCTTAAGGTCAATGTTCTCATTTAAATTTATCCAACAATAATAATGTAAATTTCCAATAATGGTCTGTTTTCAAATTGGTTGAATTTTAATTTGCAATACACATAATTTCAACATCACCAAATGTGCAATGGTCATCTCCTATTAGATATGGTCTCTAGCATGCAGATCAGTTCTTTTAGTCGACCTTGATGACAATAAAAACTAAAAACTAATAATAAAAATATTAAAAACATTATGATCCCTAGTTTTACTCAACAAAACCCCAATCTCTAACCCTTCAATTGGGAGAATGAGTAAATGAAGAGGTGTTAACTTTTTGAGTCTGATATCTGTTTTGATGCTAACAAAGCATAAGTGTCTTATTTGTGCGTTGAGTACTTAAACAGGTTTTTAATTTGGCATGCACATAAGACAAAGGGAAATAGAAGCCAAGAGGAACTTGAAGATCATACATCTAGCGTATTCCATGAAGGCAGAAGAGTAAAGAAGAAGAAGAAGAAGGCTTTTAGTTTTAAAATGTAAATGCATTTTGTTTTCCATTTGGTCTGTAATAATACATTGCATGCATGATGTGGATGATAGCTCAGAACGATCGTAAACAGACCCTAGGGGGCTAACACATTTCACAGAAAAATCCTTTATCAATAACTAATTGATTAGGGTCAAAAATTAGGGCTAAAATTAATTTGACAAAGATTTCGGTCGACCGAAGGCTTAATTAAAAAGCCTCAGCCAACCAACCTTTTATAGTTTAAATCATCTCGATCAACCGAACTTGCCCTAAGGGCAAAAATGTAATTGCGGTCAAGCTCAGGCGATCGGCCCCTTAAAATGAACTCATTACTTGGCCAACTAACCAATACATTTTGGCCTGTCTTCTGCTCCACGGCTAACCGACCTTATAGTTCAAAAAGGCCCCGAGCGACCAACCTCAAGAATCGGCAAACCGGCCCATGCCTCAACCGACCAAACCAACGAAGGCTAGGAAAGTCGCCCAAGTCAGCTGATCGAACCTGTTTCAAATTTCAAAATTGTTGTGTGTTCGGTCAACCGACACTAAAGGTCGACTGACCGAACCTCTTGAGTAGGAAATTTTTTAACCACTAAAAAGTAATTAATTTCATAATTAAGCATTTTCAAAATACCGAGCGTGTCCCCAACAATCATAATTTTCTCAGAGTCTATATATATCCCTTTCATTTGCTTAATTAGTAACTTTGATTAACTTTCAAATCCTCTCATATCATTTTTTAATCAAAGTTCCCCGACAACATTTTATTGCAAAATTTCTTTTGGGGCAAAATTTTACCACTCCCTTCAACTTTGTTTCACATATTTTTTGAAAAAATTTTCTTTGGAAGAGCATTTATTTTGGACATATATTTTTATATCAAAGTACTTTACTCCCATTCACTTGTTCATCTTGAATATTTTCTTTTGAGAGTAAGACTTGATTTTCTCTATATATTTTCCTTGATAAATATGTTTGGAGAAAACTCTTGATGCTCATGAATCTTGCACATTCATTGCAAGATTTCGTTAATGTGTCTTATTTGCAAGTCTTTTAAAGTCATAACTCTAGTTTCCCTTTGAACATTATTTGAAAAATCATTTTGAGAAATTTCTTGGAATATTGAAAGGAGAACCTTGAGCATGTTTTCGCTTGGAAGGTTTTTCATATTTTTGAAAAGATTATTTTTCATACTCTCGAGATTTAAATTAAAAATATTTAGAGAGAAAAATCACACTCACTTGAGCATTTAGTGAATCCTTGGATTGCGACTCAAGGCAGGGACATAGGCAAGTTTGGTCGAACCCTAATAACATTTCTTGTGTCTGATTTTAATTTTCGCAAATTTAATTTCTATACTTGAATGTTTATGTTTTTATTATTGTGAAAGATTAGGAAATACTAAGCCTGTTATAACTATTTTATTTATCTGCTCAATTTTGTATTGCTGGATTATTGGAATTTGCTTAGATATACCCTCACTATACTGATTGTGTATTTAATTTAACCTAAAAAAAAAAATTTTAAATACTCAATTCACCCCCCTCCACTCTTAGGAATACACCAATTCCAACAAGAGGTAAGGAGTTTGGCAAGACACGAGCTTCCTAAGATGGTGAATTGATATGAAACTATAGCATTCTAGCTATAATATTGGTGAAATTCATCAAACAACAATTATTAGGATCCGTTTGGATCAAGTTTATAGTGGGAAAAAGGAAAATGAGAAAGAAACTCATTTTCCATTTTATTTCTCTTTATATCAAATACTGCAAAAAAAAAAAAAATTGTTCTAATATGATTAAAAATGAAAAAAAATTTAAATGTGAATAGTATATAAAACCAAATATTTGTTCATTGATTTAATATATTTTTTATTTTATTTTCAATTTCCTTGATAACCAAATATGAGAATGTTTTCCTTTCCTGTCCCTCATTTTCATATCATGCCTCATGGTTAAATTGATGTGGGAATAAAATCATCCCTTCTAAAAACTGAAATACATTTTAAGGGCACGATGCAAACAAAAAAACTCGCCAATACACTACAAGACACCCAAACTAAACAACTTGCCGATAAACTAAGGAACGCCGGGACTTCTTCATTTCCAATATTTTTAATATTTGATTTTTGGTGAAATCATAATATTTGGTTAGTCTAAAGTTTTACCCATTTCCTCAAGCCAAAGGCCTGCATTCATACATTCCAAAGGAAAAATGACTTGACAAGCTGAGTGGCCAAAGCCGCCAAACCATCAGTACCTCAATTTCAGTGGTCTCAGCTAAGGTCTATGCCACCTTCAGTCTTGGTTTGATGAACAACCAACCTTTGAGTAAAGTGGGAAAGATCAAAGCTAATCCGTGCACACAGAGACTGAAGATTACCGTGAATTTAATCATGTCATGTATGGGGGAGATGAGCTGATTATATTCTGCCAATCTAGAGACTGAGACTGAGGTTCAACTTTAAAGAAAAATATTAATCCATTATGTGATTGCTGCTCTTTCAACACTTCCATCAGAAAAAGATATGACTCACTCACTGGACTCGGCATCTCAATTTGCAACCAGAATTCAGTAATGGAGTATGTAACTAAAAAAATACTCATACCAATGCAACTTGTGTAGTTCACCTGCTTGAAACGGTTAGTGGGGAAGGCAAATATATGTCATCCAAACCAGAGAATGAACTGCATCTCCGTGAAATTTGCACTGGATGACTAATGGCAACTGAAACTGCGAATGTATAGCCAGGAACTTGTTAGGATTGTATGCACAAGCAGCACACAAAGAAAAGCATTCATATAAAATGGATGGAGAGAGAGAGAGAGAGAGAGAGAGAGAGAGAGAGAGAGAGAGAGAGGGAACTTTATACAACAACTAGACCTTTATTTGACAAGTGTTGTACTGGCTGTTAGGTATGAAATTCCCTGGACATCAGCTGGGTAGCAAATTTCTGAACCATACGAATGTATTCAATCATGAAGGAGTGCAAAAGTATTTCCAAACCACAACAAAAGCAATGGAAATAAGAATGCAAGAGTGAACACAATTGGAAGGATATCTTCTCTTCATAGATTGGATGGTTGAGCATAAGCAGATTATTGTTGTTTACAATAGCTCGGACCAATAATTCCTTCGCTTCCTCGTGCTTCTTTTTCAGCATGTTGCAGATCTGCAGAAACAATCGCATCAAACTTGCTATACTTACCATTTTCTCCATTAAAATACCCATATATATGGTCACTGAAAATAGCATGCTAAATTATTCCATTATTGGAGCACAACCTAACAGTTTAAGCTTTTAGGTGAAATGGTAATCTAACATAGTGTCGGAACTATGGTTGTCAGGTGGTTCTGGTTCTAGTTTTTTTACCCACATTTATTGTGTGGTGGTTAAAAATTAGTTGATTTCCTGTACTGGATGTTATTTACCGTTTGTTTCTCTCAGCTTATGTTTCTTGAAGTTGCATAGACATCAGGCAATAGCAACCACAAGACGATGCCTATCTATGCAACAGTAATTCTATTTGCAACTAGGATTACATAAGGTGTCATGACCATTCTACTTTCTTGCATATAGGTACAAGTTTCCACTGGTTTCTAAAACTCATGTCAGAATGTGTGTTTCATGGTGTAATTACCAACGAAAAAAAAAAAAAAAGTGAATCCATAGCATACGTACATTTTCAAGCTCCTTTGAACATGCTTCGGCCTTCTCAACATTTCCATCATTTTCCATTCCTAAAGGAATTTCCAGCATTGCCATGTTCACTTCTTGGAGAGTATCTGAAGTAGATGCTGTATGGTTAGTCAACATCCATGGCAGTATCATCTACAATGTTTGCATTGCTGCAAACCTGACCAAAATATCCAGGACCACAGTGTGAACATCTATTTGAGATACGGCTTTAACCTTCTCTCTTGAATAAAGATTTAACAGAAAGGATCCCAAAAAAATAAAAATAAAAAGATACAAAAGGCTCATTTGATAGATCCCAAAAATATAAAAATAAAAAGATACAAAAGGCTCATTTGATACACTGTTCAGCAATCAATCCACCTGAAGCTCCCTTCAGTTTTCTGCAGTTTCAAGGCCCCCATATGTCAGTTCAGTGAAGGATCCACAAAACAAAGTTAGCTGCAGACAGAATCTATAGTATGATTACCTGCTTTCATTGGGTGATTCAGAGAGACGTTTTGGTGGGTTTAGGGCCACTGGATCCACATTTGTTTCCTGCAAAACAGCATCTCAAATACAGAAGTCAATTGTGCACATGCATTAATTATTCTACATACTTAGCATCGTATCTCTGCCTTTATTGTGCTTAGCATTAGAACCAAGGCTGTGAAAATCGGGATCCTAGTTAGGACGGCTAGGGTTGTTTGCAGGATCAGATCATAGAATAGGATCAAGGATTGTAGGATTCTACTAAATACATAAATAATTATGAAAAATGCATTTGTATGTTGTTTGTTCATAAATTTCTGTCATAAACCTACAAAATTGGCTAAAAAAAATACAACTATATTCAGTAGGCCCCCATATTACCAAAAAAAATGATGAAGTTTTTAAAGTGTGGCATTTAACTTAATCAAACCGGCTTATAATGAGAATTAAATAATTATAATAAAAAAGAACATATTTTTTTAACTCTAATCAGTAAACAACCATACAGCCTGCATCCATTTTACCTTTTGCAAAAAAGTCTAAGCAAACAAAAGCTAAATGATCAAGCTAGCTTCTATCTAAAATTTCAGCATCCAAATCACCATTTATTCATTAGTATCACAAAGACTATCATCATTAACTTAATCAAGGGCATCATTAAAACATCTATTGTAGAATGCATCAGTATATTATTAATCTATCTTCATTCTTAATATTTCAAGTTTCCATCACTTAATAATCACCAACGAACTAAAAAATAAATTTTTGACTCATAATTAATATGAAATAAACTGCATCACCTTTTAAGTTTTTTCATTTCATATACAAGTTACAAAGGACAAAAACCAAGCCTATATGAAAAATATTTTAGTAAAGAGTTTAAAAATATGAAAGAATGTAGGATCTTACAATCTTACCACATCCTACTTATCAAACCAATCCTATTGATACTACTACGATCGTACCAATTTGTGATTCTATGTATTATCAAGATCGTTTTAGTAGTAACATCACATGATCCTACTATCTGGATCGCGATTTTAACAGCCATGATTACAACCCTTTCAACACACTGTGCTTCCCAAGCCCAGACAAACAGGGAAGTTTGCATCAGGTAAACTATCAGCCAGCATAAAACATTGTTAGACCTCTATGCTATGTAACCTTATCTATTATTAGATGGGTTGTTCCTGCAATCCAAACACTTGAGTATACTGAAAAAAAGGAATCATGTAGCTGGCCTCATTTACTGGGACTTAAGACTCGGAACTTAGTAGTCATTGTTATTGCTGCTGTATACAAAATTTATTTATTAAACAGTAACAGTATAAATAAAAAATTTTACAGGAGAATACCTCTAATGTTTTCCTTTTCAAAGATAAAGTTGGTCTTGTTCGTTTCTCTGGGGTAACAGAAGAGGCTGTCCTGAATGCCACGTGTCCTTGTACTTGCTCGTCTTGCTCTGTCTTTTGCAAGGATTTAGTTCGTCTATGAAATGTAGAACTTGACAGGTCCTTGTTCAAACCCACCGTCCTATAAATATACATGTAACCACTAGACAGATGAATAATAAAGCTGAAAGAATGTGATGAAGCAGTGAACAATACCTTGAACTCTTTAAACTAGACTGGTCAGGTGTCCTCTTGGCAGCTTTAAGAGAAGAAAATTTAATCCCTTCAAGGGAAGAAATACTTAATGTCCGCTTAGATGCCATGCTTGAAACCATAAGTTTAGGATTTACACATTTCTGGGTGCTAGATTTAATTGTCTGCCCAGTTGAGCCAGAACAATTAACTGGAGCACTGCAAAAAATTAACACGGGCTAGTAAAGCTTATATCAACAGATAATCCAGATAATGTTTCATTCAAAGGTCTCGAGTTATGAGATGGAAGAGTTTGATTTTTAACAGACTGAAAGAACTTGTCACACAAGAATAAAGAAGACTAGTCTGGAAAATAGGAAAGACCAAAAGAATAACACAAGAAACTCTCAGACAGCTCTTTTCATTGGAAAAAAATTTCTAACATTTCTACCTTATACATAAATATCAATTTCACAAGTTTGAGATAGATGCACAATTTGCCTATTAGCATGCGACATGAAAGCTTTACATAGGCTTGTTTGAAAGCTCCTTAAGCTTTCATAAACTTAACTAAATAAATCTACTTCTGGAACTACAAAAGTTAAGCCTAAAGTCAGAGTTAATGCCTTCCAGATTTGTTCTTGAGGAGGTATTGCTTTTAATCCTCTATTATTTCACCTGAAGTTGTTCTGACTGACTGCAGTCATTGCTAGTAGCCCCAGGCACATGATGAAAATTCTCATAAATTACTCGGGAATATTGATACTACACTTTAACATTTTATTGGATTCAAAATTGAAACCTGTGAACAATACATTTTTGGTATTTTTTGAGATAAAAAAATATAAATTAAAAGAGAACAAATAAAAGGACAAAGAAAGGGTCCACCAAAATAAAAAAGAAAAAATTACAATACAGCTGCTCTTCAATCCCTTTGTTGGCCAAGCAACGTCATCCCCCCAACCACTCAAAAAAAAAATTATTACTCTATCCCATAACAAACAAGGAGAGGTTGTACTATCCTTGAAGATTCTTGTGTTAAAACCGCACAACTCCATAATGCGCTTTCCTTTCTACTCTTTCCATAGCACCAATGCATCACTGGCAAGAAATCACACACAACCTGATGCTTCATGAAAAAAAACGTAGATGGTTTGAAACCTGAAAATGAAGAAAAGGGGTGCATTTTGATTCAACCAAAAGCCTTGTAGGTCTTCTAACCTATAACAAATTATGCATGGTAATCCTACTAAGCGTCACAGTCCAGAGAAAATCCAAATCTAAAAGGAAACATTTGTCTTTCAACTGAAATTCATATATATATATATATAGGGAGGCAGAGAGAGAGAGAGAGAGAGAGAGAGAGAGAGAATTAAAAAACTGCAGGAGAGAAAAGATGGGAGGCTGGAGGAGTTGCTGGATAGAAACTACCAGAAACTGCCAAGAGACGGCAACAGAATTCAGAAATGAGAATGAGTTGAGAGAGTTATGGGAGAGAAAAGAAGAGGATGGGAGGTTGGAGGAGTTGCAAGACAGAAACTGCCAAGAGACAGCACAGAATTCAGAAATAAGAGAGGTGAGAGAATTATGGGAGAGAATTAAGAGAAGAAGAAAAAGAGAAGGAGAAGAGAAACAGACAAGAAGAAGAGGGCAGACTGCCGCTGGGCAGCAGGGAATTTTGGACAGAACAGGAGATCAGAAACAGAGAAGAAAGAAGAAGAGAAGGAAGAAGAGGAAGGGACAAGGAGAAGAGTGAGAGAGAATGGGTGGATTGAAATGGAAGAATGGAGATCGTGGTTGGGCTCGTGAAGGGAGAGCCCCAATTGGTAGAAAAAAACCAACAACCCCTTGGGGTTATCCTGCACTTGGTAGAAGAAGTAGAAAAGGGAATAAATATAGTGATATTTTGATTCTTGTCACCGTAGTAAATAGGAGATTAATTTGAGTTTTTTCTTCGTCTTTACAAAAGCAAAAGAAAATAATAAAAAATATTAAGTAATTCAAAGAAAAAGGGCAGCATCAAGGTTCTGCAGCCATGGAGAAATTAGAAGAGAAGAAGGAAGGGGAAGGGAGGAGAGGAGATATCAGGAGGAAACTCACGTTCGCTTCAATTCACATTCATCGGTAACTTCCTACAACATGGCTTTCATACACTATTTATAAGAAACCCTCTTTACATGAAATCACACTTAAACCCCTAAAACAACATTACATTACGAATATACCCCTACTTTACACAAATATTACAAACAATCCCCAAATACACATAATCCTACACTTATTAATACTGAACACAGATAATAAACTACTAACCACACATAATAAACTACTAACTTAACCCCCCAATTCCTTAACCCAACTCTTCTTAATCATTTTCCAAAAAGGATCTTCCTTAGGCCTTACTTTTTGTCCTGCATCCCCTGATTGGTGCATTGGGAAGAAAAAGCTCAAAAAGGCGAGGCACAATCATCCTCAACAAAATCTCACCCACCGAAACATCCTTCTAGAGTCAAATCCTATTGCCATTACCCACTCTGAAATGGGTACAGACAAACAAGCAACCTGAGAAAGAAACATCTTGGGTCTCACATGGAAAACAATGCCACTCCCTATAGCATCCCACCCATTCCAATGAATTCCATCCTACTAATCATACCATGTGCTATAGAGAATTAACCTCTAAGGAGAACGAACCTCCACAACCATTTTCCAATTAGAGAGATGTTTTTAGATACCACATTACTAAGCCCCAATCTTCCTTCAGATTTAGGTCCTTCTTAACCATGTCACAGGTAACAGCATGGTCCCTCTTATTCTCCCCAAAACCAGACCAAAGAAACCATGCATCAACCTCTCTAGTACCCTAAAAACACTCATGGAAACTCTAATAAACAGTAAGAAATAAATGGGCATATTGGATAGGGAAGCGCTAATATGTGTAACAACATGGTCCTTCTTATTCTCCCCAAAACCAGACCAAAGAAAGTCATGCATCAACCTCTCTAGTACCCTAAAAACACTCACGGGAACTCTAAAAAACAACAAGAACTAAATGGACCTACTGGATAGGGAAGCACTAATAAGTGATTTCATCCCCCAAGAGATAAGCATGCCTCTTCCACCCCTTTAACCTCCAACCCGCCCTCTCAACCACAGGGCCTCAAAAAAGCCATTGAGGTAGGATTGCCTCCAAGAGGTAGACCTAGACAGAAAAGCAGCCAATCTAAAGAAATGCAGCCCACCAGGCCTCAAACCCCCCTAAATCACAACCAACCAAATTATTGTGGGCCACCCGGCCCACCCTACTCTACAGGGTCTCAAAAAAGCTATCGAGATAGGATTGCCTCCAGGAGGAAGACCTAGATGGGAAAGCAGTCAATCTAAAGAAATGCAGCCCAACAGGCCTCAAACCCCTCTAAATCACTACCTCAAATTAACGCCGGCAAACCCACTCTTGGACAACTTGATATTTAATCCCAACATATTTTTGGGTCAACAAAAAAAGTGCCTTTCCGAATTTCACAACATTATCCTCGAAACAACATAGTATCATCAGCAAACTCACAGAATTGGTTTTAAATGATGAATATATGTGAGAGTGTGTGTGTGTGTGTGTGTGCATTCCTATTTCCACAGCGCAGATTCAAGACAAGTCAAAGCATAACATGGCTGACCTGGAAGTTTTTTGAACATTAACTTTTTCACTTCCCAGCAGAAGAGGTTCACCTTGTGTTACATCTTTATCATGTGGACCAGAACAGCCAACCAGTTTGCTCCCATTTTGTGCATCATCAGAACACACTCTGTCCCTGTTAAAAAAATGTCATGACCACTGTAATATGATAATGAAAACAGCACTTAATGAACATTATATACGTAAATTAATACCTTACCTAATACTGCTAAGATCATTAACACTATTTTCATTTCCCAGTAAAGCATGTTTCTCATCTGTTATTTCTGTACTATGTGATCTCACTACTGGTTTGTTCCCAATTGGTGTATCATCAGCATTGAATTCCTCCCTGTTAAAATTAGGGTGGTTCAATCCATTAATTCAGTAAAATACCATTTATTAATGAAAGCATGCTATTGCAAGCATGATTCACCTTCTCTCATCAGCAGAACTTAAATGTGTTGTTCCAACACTTTTGCCGCCACGTGAGACAATATTAGAACAAGTTGATGATGCTTGATGCAATTCTTCAAATCTCTTAAAAAACTTTGAATCGATGACTCTACTTTCTTTTTCCAATTTATCACTGCAACAAATGAAGAGTAATTGAGCAATAAATGCTTAAATTAAGATGCTGTGCTCTTCATCAAAGCTAAGCTTGACATGATTTAAGAAACACACTCACTGAACATAGAGCATGTCTTTTTTTTTCTTCATATTCCACTAAAATTTAGGGAGACCAAGGAATGGGCATGAGCAGTTAACACAAAGGAACCTTCTCAGTGTTTATAATTTCCAGACAACATTATCCATTTGTGTTATAGAGGAATTTGTGTGTCTTAGAGCTGAATGGAAGAAAAATGATCATCTAGCCAGCTGCAGGTAGCTGGGATCAAGAGATGATTGAATTAGATAGATGCATCTGCATGTTTTCTGATTTTGTTCCATATATTTGAAGCTGGCTTACTTGGGAATAAATAGAAAAGAACTCAGCAGCTTCTCATCATTTCAGTTTATTTCAAACATCATGCATCTTAAAAATTAAATCAATGGACCAGGAAGATTATGGAAAACAACAAAGCTAAAGGCTAATGGATTGTCTAACTTGTTCAATGGGGCCAGAAAAAACTTCGAAGTTGAGTTGTGATTTTCTTGGTGGGCCTTTGAACCATGCAGAGCGCTCTTCGAGACACTTATAATGGAAGTATCTTCAAGTCCCGAGTCACCTTGGTTTGGTTCAGGGTCATCTTTGCTTCCCAACAGAGCATGATTATGATTGCCCAATGCATTCCCTTCACCATTACTGTTCTGTGGTCCTACAAGGAGCGGTAACAATGAATCCTTTAATGGTGACTTTTCATGATTAGGTCTCAATCCAGTTACAGTTTTAGCACTGATAGTCTGCTCTCCATCTGAGTTTCCATTTACTTTTGTGTCCAGCACACACACTTCTGTTTGTAATTCTGAAACAGTATGTTGAATTGAATCGTTGCCAGATGCAGATTGAACAGGCAAACCCCCATTGATCTGCTGAGCATATGTTTTAGTGGAAACTGTCCTCTCTAATGGTTGATTTTCTTGGTCTGTCTCTTCTGCATTGGAAGTTGTTCTCTCTACTAACATCTCTGCTCCAGGTGACATACCTAGATTAGCAGATGTGGATTTTGAAGGACAATTGTCATCCCTAGAATCAAGATTTCCATGACCATCCACTGGAGTCTCAACCTTTGAAGTGGTGCCACTCCCCAGTGGTGGAAGTTCCAAGATTGTGCTATCATCAAATGCACTAGTACCTTCAGCGAACTGGTTTTTAGATCCCTTTGAAGTGCTCTCACTTTTATCCAAATCTGCTGAGCATATGTTTTAGTGGAAACTGTCCTCTCTAATGGTTGATTTTCTTGGTCTGTCTCTTCTGCATTGGAAGTTGTTCTCTCTACTAACATCTCTCCTCCAGGTGACCTAGATTAGCAGACGTGGATTTTGAAGGACAATTGTCATCCCTCGAATCAAGATTTCCATGACCATCCACTGGAGTCTCAACCTTTGAAGTGGTGCCACTCCCCAGTGGTGGAAGTTCCAAAATTGTGCTATCATCAAATGCACTAGTACCTTCAGCGAACAGTTTTTAGATCCCTTTGAAGTGCTCTCACTTTTATCCAAAGCAACTCCTTTATTGTCTTGGCTTTTATTTGATTTTTTTTCTTCTTTCATCAAGCTTGAATCAAAACTGAAACTACCCAACCCAAAACCAAGGAGAAGTTTCAATTAAGCAATTGGAAAACTTGGACACATACATATACACAATAAAAACTTGAATGGTTCCTAGAAAGATTTTTCTCTGCTTACTCATTAAAATCAAAGGAGAAGGCAAAATGGTCTTGCTTTGGTTGAAGATTTCCACTGGTTGAATCTTCTGATCTTTCCTTGGCTTTTCCAGTCTTTTTTGGTTGGCAAGAGAAATCAAGGTCTGGCATATCTACTTTGAATGATGATATCTTGTCAAAACCGCCATCAAGATTGAAATCCATATCCCTAGAGAACATGTTGCTTCATGAGTAACAATAGCAATGCCACAACCATGCATTTATCAGCCATATATCAAAAGATTCATGAACATACATTTTAACACATTTCTGTGCCAGACATCCTATTGAAAAATAAGAGAATGATTCTCATTGATCATCAATGTCACACACATGCCAATTGTTGCTTTTTGTAGAAAAATCATCAAGGTTGCGAAAGAAGATCACCTTTTGGACCCATAATTTCACATATAAAGAAAAAACATATTGACATCTTAGCACTTACAGTTTATCAAAGCTAAATGTCTTTTTCTTGCCCTGGGTGACTGTTTCAAAGTCAAAATCCATTGCATCATCTGTCACAGACATAGACTTCCACGAGCTGAGAAATTCCTTTCCAATTTCCTCATCTGTTTCATTGGGAAGTAGAATCTCATTACATGAACCATTACCATTTCAATCTGGAAATGTCTAAGCCATGAAAATTATAGAGCAACATTATCGCAGCATTTAACACTAAAGCCTACATACAACCAGATGTACATGTCCTCTTCCACTCATCCACTCTAGAGCTACATGCCCTATTAAAGGTTTTTTTTAGAATTTTTTCCCTACTTCCTCTATCTATTTCTTGTTTTTATGTGTCCTTCCAAGCCTTCAACTTATTTTCTGTTGATCATTTATAACTACCTCAATTGTTGCAATGCTCTTGCAAGATGAGAAGCACCCTCTGCTTTTTCATTATATGACACTTGTAATTCCCACCAGAGAACATAAAAAATATTATGTTAGTATTTCTTGATATGCACTTGTGCAAAGGGCAAAATACCTTGAGAAGGGGTTTTCTTCTTTGCATCAACAGAGGAAGAAGCTCCCTTTTGTGAGTCAGACATTTGTGTAGATAGATAAATCTTTTGCTAGATGTGTGCAAACGACCACTGTCAGATAGGAGCTCCATTGGAAGGATGACCTTTAACTATATTAACATACAACAGCAACAGAAACAACCAAGCCTTAAGTTGCACTAGGTGTATTACGGAAATAAATACTGCAGCAGATCACAGCAAATCAAGTGTAACCGCACCTTGATTACAGGAGTCCCCAATGGCTACAAAATTATTTGCTTTCCATGTATATCTCATTAATACATTTCCTTGTTTATAGTTTCCTGTAAATCCGATTCTATAGACATTAGACAGCTGTAAACAGATCCTCAACAATTGTACAGTTACTTATATAAATATCTCCAGCATTCTTGTTTTATCATTTATGGTATCAGAGCCAAACATAACCTCCGCTTTTCCTATCAGCAGCTTCAGTTGCAACATTGAAAAAAATAAAAATATATATATAATAAATAAAAAATAAATAAAATAATTAAAAAAAAAAACTTCCAGAATAGGCAAGATGGTGGCCCCAAAGGGAGGGGGAGGGGGTTTGAATTTCAAACCAGCTTCTTAACATGCAGTCCATTCAAATGACTTACCCTTAGGGTTCAATTCAAACCTCAAAATTTAACTCTGATTGTGAGTATTTCCCACATGATTCGCGTTTTCACACAAGACACACTTATTCCCAAGCTATTAGCACAAAAAATCAGAAGTTTCAACAGAAAATTTCAAGCTATGCATCTTAGTATTCTTTGCAAACAAAGCACATGAAATGAACTAAAAAAAACTCAGTCTAATTTTTTCCATAAGTTATGTTTATTCTACTTCACAGTTTCTAGCTGTAGGGTCAGGGCATACCCTCAGTTTTTAGCTGCAAAAAGTGGAAAAAGTAAATAAAAAGATTCATAAGAAGCATTGAAGAAGAAATGAACAGTACACCTGAAATCAGAATGAATAATTTCTGTATTTCTTGAATTGATTTTTGTACAACCACAACTCTCTATATACAATACAATCGCATATTAACAAGGAAAGAATTGCCTAGAATAAATGCATAAAATATGCCCAATAAATCCCTATACAATCTCTCATATTATTGACCCTTTATTCTCGGAATTCTCTAATAATGTTCAGGATTTCTACACTCCCCCTCAAGTTGGATCATAAATGTTGATCATATCCAACTTGTATGTGAAATCATCAAAACTTTGTCGAGGTAGTCCTTCAGTGAAAATGTCGGTTGTTTGTTCTTTGGTAGGAACATAAGTCATGCAAATGGTTCCTTCTTCAAATTTTTCCTTAATAAAGTGTCTGTCCACCTTTACATGTTTGATTCTGTCATGCTAGACTAGATTGAGAAAGATGCGAATGGCTGCTTTGTTATCACAATAGAGTTTGATAGGGAACTTTACCGTGACATGTAACTCCTCTAAGAGTTTCCCTAACCGCAGTCCTTCACATATCCCTTGTGCAGTTGCCCTGAATTCAACCTCAGCATTACTTCGAGCCACTACATTTTTTACTCATCCAAGTCACCAAATTTTCCCATACAAAGGTGCAATATCTGGTGGTAGACCTTCTATCTTCTGTTGATCCAGCCCAATCTACATCTGTGAAAACTTTTACTTCCTTACTTTCACACGCCTTGAAGAGGGGTCATTTGCTCGAAGAGCCCTTGAGATACCTAAGGATCTTGTACACGGCATCAAGGTGAGTCTTTTTGGGTGAATGCATGCGTTGGCTTACCACGCTAACTGCAAATGCAATGTCGAGTCTGGTATGTGATAGATAAATGAGTTTACCAACCAATCTTTGATACCTCTCCTTTTCAACTGATATTCCACAGGACCGCAGTATTCAATTCTCTTTACTGCTTCAATGGGGATTTCACTAGGTTTGCATCCAAGCATGCTAGTTTCAGTTAGGAGATCAAGGATATACTTTCGCTGAGAGACACTGGTACCCTTTTTTGATCTAGCAACTTCCATTCCTAAGAAGTATCGCATTTGTCCCAAGCCTTTAAATTCAAATTCAGCAGCTAGGACTTTCTTTACATTCTCAATGTCAAGTTGCTGCAGTGCCCAATCCAAGTTGGTTGCCAAGGACAGGAGGACCCGAACTGTATTCAATTTTGCCATTGGTGCAAATGTCTCCGTGTAGTCAATGCCTTAGGTCTGTGTAAACCCTTTTGCAACAAGTCAGGCTTTATACCATTCAACTGTCCCATCAGTTCTATTTTTCACTGTAAAGACCCATTTACAACCAACAGGTTTCTTCCCTCTCGGCAAATTCGTAACGTACGAAGTTCCATTCTTTTCTAGAGCCCACATTTCCTCCATTATAGCTTCCCTCCATTCCAAAATCTTCAAGGCTTCCTAGATATTTTTTGGAATTTTTATCCTGTCAAGGTTAGAAGTAAAAGCACAATATTCTGTAGACAAGATTTTATAAGACATGTATTTTGACCAGGGATATTGAGTACATGACCTAGTTTGTTTTCTGACTGCAATGGGTAAATTGAGATCATCCTGTGCAGGTTTATCAAAGGGGTACTCAAGATTACTTGAAGACATTACCTGATCAGGAGTGGATGAAGACTCATGGTTGCTTGGATCTATCATCGATTCCGACTCTTTGGGTGCTTCAGGTATAAGATTCTCTGTGTCCTTTAATTTGGCTTTCTTGAGCACACAAGTATCTCCTTGTTATATTGTTTTCCTGCATCTCCCCCTGAATTCAAGTTTTCTTCTTTATTTGGCAAGTTAGAAGCATTTTTCAAGACAAGCTCAGTGTTTGGTACAGGTGCAATAACAAAGATATTGAAATCCAAAACTTGAGTTTCTTTACTACCCAAAGTCTCCCCCTGAAGTGAGGGTTTTTGGAAGTAAGGAGTAGTTTCAAAGAAAGTAACATCGAGACTAACGAATACCCTTTTTGTTGCAGGATCATAACATTTGTACCCTTTTTGGGTAGGAGAATAGCCAAGAAAGACACACTTGAGGGCGCGTGGATCTAGTTTATGTCGATGATGTATATGGACAAAAGCAGTACAACCTAACACTTTTGGAGAGAGATTTGAGCTAAGGCGGGAGTTTGGAAAAAATGCCTAGAATTTTTGAAGAGCTGAAGCAAAAGAGAGAACTCGACTAGGCATTATGTTGATGAGATAGGTAGCTGTGAGAATGGCATCCCCCCAAAACATTTTTGGCATATTGGTAGTAAACAACAATGCACGAGCTACCTCAAGGATATGTTTATTTTTCCGTTCGGCAACCCCATTTTGTTGGGGTGTGTCGACACATGAACTTTGATGTATTATTCCATGTTCTTGTAAATAATTTCCCAGAATATGATTAAAATATTCAGTGCCATCTGTACGCATAATTTGAATTTTTCAGTGAAATTGTATTTGAATCATGGAATTAAAATTGATAAACACAAAACGCACTTCAATTTTGTCTTTCAACAAGTATACCCAACAAATACGAGTATGATCGTCAATGAAAGTAACAAACCATTTTGTGTGGGTACAATTGAGAGTGTTAGATGGGCCCCATACATCACTGTGAATCATAGTAAACAGTGATGTTGGTTTGTATTTGGATTTTGGGAAAGAAGTACGATGGTGTTTTGCAATTTCACAAATTTCACATTGAAAATAAAATGATGTTTTATTCAACAAATGGACGGAAATAACTATCTCAAATACTGGAAATTGGGATGACCCATTCTAAAATGCCATAAGAAAATAATACTATCCTTAGGAATAGATGCAGAATCACAACTAGCAATTTGATATTGTTCACTAATAGTAGCCTCCTCAAAGTAGTAGAGTCCCTCATATTCCTTAGCACTGCCAATCATCTTCCTCGATGATAGGTCCTGAAAAACACAATAAGAGGGAAAAAATTTAGCAAAACAATTGGAATTTTCAGTTAACTGGCTAATGAATAGTAAGTTGCAGGATAAATTAGGAACATGAAGAATAAACTCCAATGTGATGGAGTCAAAAGAGTCGGATATTCCCTTTGCCCGCGACAGACAAGAGTAATTCATCTGCAATTTTAACTTTCAAATTTCCAGCATAGGATGAATATGATGAAAAAAGATGATAGGCATCGATCATGTGGTCAGAGGCACCAGAATCAATAATCCAAGGAGTTTTGGATCTACAATTTATACTCGAGGCTTGCAAAAAATTACCTCTTTGGGCTAAAGAACCTAAATAACTATTTGTGGAAGATTGACCCGAAGTCTAAAAGGTAGAGAACATTTTGTAGAGTTGTTCCAACTGCTAGGAGTTAAATGCGCCACTTGAATTGGAATTATTATTGCTTTTCTCCCCTTGAGGTCTTTCAGCTTGTTTGTCAACCGTGGCTTGGTAGCCACGATTTTTGTTGCCTTGCCGTGGCTTCCAATTAGCTGGTTTCCCGTGTATCTCCCAACATGTCTCCTTAGTGTGGCCAGTTTTTTGATAGTGTTCACACCAGGGGCATCCTTTATGTTGTCTTGAACTAGATCCTGGAATAGTCCCTCGAGATACCAAGGAACACATTTCTGGTCCAGTATGATCAGTAGAGACTGTCTCCTTCAGCATCACCTTACGCCTACTTTCTTCTCATCTCACTTCTAAGAAAACTTCGCATGTTGATGGTAAGGGACAATGACCTAGAATTCTTCCATGAAAATCATCAAGGGTCCGATTCAAACCAGTAAGAAATTCAAACACCCGTTCATTTTCGAGGCGTTTTTTTATATCGAACACTATCTCCCGAGCATTCCCACTCTTCTTCATAACTCAGATCAAGTTCCTGCCAAAGAGCAGTCATCTCCATATAATACTACGTAACGTCCCGTTCTCCCTGTTTCATTTGCCACAGTCTCGTCTTAAGCTCGAAGATCTAAGACGAGTTTTTGGCGTCGGAGTAGGTTTCACGAACGGCATCCCAGACGTCCTTTGCTGATGGCAGGAAGAGATAGGTCCTCCCGATCGACAGCTCCATGGTGTTTACTAGCCACGCCGTGACCATGGAGTTCTCCGATTTCCATTTCTGAAGGGCGGCAGTTTCTATTGGGGCAAGTCTCCATGTCTCCGCCGGTAAGAAATCCCAACTTTCCCTTACCATCAATCACAAGTTTGATCGATTGTGCCCATTCTCGATAGTTCTTGCCATTCATCTTCTCCACCGTTAGCTGGAAGGACAAGTTGTCGAGTCCTGTTGAGCCTACGGTGGAGACGGCTTTGTTCTCCCCTTCGTGAGATTCAAAGGTCATTGAGCCTCTGCTTTGGCCGGTGGTTTCCACCATTGATAGCTAGGTTTACTCTTCTAGCTCTGATACCATGAAATCAGAATGAATCATTTCTGTATTTCTTGAATTGATTTTTGTACAACCACAACTCTCTATATATAATACAATCACATATAACAAGGAAAGAATTGCCTAAAATAAATGCATAAAATCTGCCCAAAAAATCCCTATACAATCTCTTGTATTATTGACCCTTTATTCTCGGAATTCTCTAATAATCTTCGGGATTTCTACAACACCAAAATGGATAGAGATGACTGTACATTGCATTCTAAAAACTATGGCAGCAAATAGAAAATTCAGTCCTCGCCAAAATGATTAGGTAGCTGAAGGTGACACAAAAACAGAAAGCAGGCATAGACTTTCTCACATGATTAAAATTTCTTGTTAGATCTGTGAGGCAATATACACACCAAATAATTATATTTTATCAATATTTGATTAGATCCTAATTATGCCGAAGGCATAGCTCATAGTTGGGTTCTATATGATCCCTATTTTTTTTATTATAGTTTCTACTAATAAGAATCTGAGTAGACAACACAACAACAGCAACAACAAGCCTTAAGGCCCACTGTATGGGTTAGCTACATGAATCCTTTTCCACCAGCCCACACAATCGATGGCATTTTCCACAAACAGCTTGAGAGCTATTAAATCCTTCCTCACAATTCAAGACAAACTTCAGTTAAGAAAAACTAACAAAATTCATAAATAAATAAATAAGAACCAGCACCTGTTGATCATGCAAGGAAAAATGGCAATGAATGTAGGGAAAAAATATAAACAATAAAAATAACAAAAACATCAACTGCACTTTCGCAAAGAATATCAGAGTCTCAATCACTTCACAAAGAAATCACAAGCAGTGGCAATTAATTGACGCAAATTAACAAATCAAAAAGATAATTTAGCATTCGCACTTATGATCCATACAACATGATTCCTGAAGCTCAGTAACATTTGTCTCCAAGTACCAGAATGTCTAAAGCCAGATTAAATGGGAGAAATTATAATAAATAGAAAGCAATGAGAAATATATATATATGATCTATGGAATGAATTTTTCTAGCTTACAGTGTAGCAATTGAAAAATATCAACTCAAAACAGTCCACAAACAAAAAGGCAAAACAGATGCATTGAAATACAGATAAAAGTAAAGCTACTGCGATGCGCAGTTGATGAAGCAGACAGATCTGATGATCAGAATACAACCAAATTATCTAGGCATAGAGTTCTTCGCTAACAAGTATATATAACAAACATAATAAAGTAACCAAAGCTAAAGCGCAGAAATTCTGGAAATAAATCTAAAGTCTAAACAACATGCTGTTACCCAAGATTTTCTGCCAAGAATTTACAATCTGCAGCCTAAATTGCACAAAACAATCAGCTAGTGCAATGTCGGACAGGTCAGTAATGTAACTTTCAAATATCAATAAGATTCCACTATCAAGCTAAATTAAGCTGATCTACAAACTTCCTACTAGTTTGATGCGCGCAATTAAGCTAACTAAACATGAAAGACAAGAAATTTAACCAAACATACGATAAATGCAAAAATCGAAGGACAAGCAACTCCGAGTCCAACAATTTTTTCGGATCAAAAACAACAACAATAATGTAAAACCTAGATGCTCGGAAAACCTATGAGCTGTTGAATCGTTAGCGATGATACAGTCACATCGTTCTTGAACCAAATCAAAGCTCGTAGTGATGTGCAAAATCCAATGTGAGGGAAGGAACTTCGTAGAGAGTGTACTTGACAACGAGAGCGATCGAGCGAGAAAAGGTGCACTTCCTCATTTTGATTGTCCGTTCGAATCAGTGCTATATTTATACTACGAAGAGGCGCGGACCAGCAAGGGGAAGCTGTTCCGCCTTCCGGCCTTCTGAAGAAAGATTGCTCGGATGAGACCGAGACAGCTGGGGGTTTGTTCTACAAATATGGGTCGTGCAACGCACGTGGTACCACGTACTTGCCCATCTTCACTAAAAAGCTGATTAGCATATTATATGGACATGTTGCTCGTCTATAGCAACATGAGCAAATTGTTTCTTCTCAAATACATGCTAGATAGCATATTTAACAATTCAAATTTGTTGACCCTTGAAAATAGATTGCTATTTCAAAGATCAATTTTTTTGAAGGTTGGTGAAAAAATTTTCTTACTTTTTATATATAAAATTAAAAATAGATTCTATGAAAATCTTGATAAAATCTCTCCGACACTTATATTAGCCAATATTTCTCATATCAAAGTGTAAAAGATATAAGATGAGAAGAATGGAGAGAATTCATTCCCCATGTTTCTTTGTCAAGGTAGATAGTAAAAATTTATTATCATGAGTATGTGGATTCGCTTATTAGAGGTAGATAATTAAGATAATTTATGAACTAAGTGTTACCTGTGAGCATCCAGATGAAAGTGACACCAAAGATTTAACGTGGTTCGGTCAATAACGACCTACATCCACGGAGTACACACCAAATATTCACTATCGCCGGAAAAATTACAATTCTCTCTCTCTCTCTCTCTCTCTCTCTCTCTCTCTCTCTCTCTCTCTCTCTCTCTCTCTCTCTCTCTCTCTCTCTCTCTCTTCCTCCCTTCTTCCTCTCTGCTCTCTTTGAGCTTTGCGCACTCTATCTGCACTCAATATTACAACTTCCACAACCCTCTATTTATAGGGCTTAGAATTTAAATCACAATTAAAATAAAATCAATCGTGAATGGAAGTTACAACAGAGAGGTAAATGATGGATAAATGCACCGCGTTTCTGACTCAACTCCTAACTTGCAACATGTCCCCAGCTGTGTCTCTTGATTCCATCTATAACAATCTTCCACTTGGAGACAAAGACAATCAGTATCATGAATAAATGATGTACTCAAAATATGTCTTCGGGCATGAAGACCAACTGAAGTTGAATGCAACTTCAGTTTCTCTGTAGTCACCACCTTAGTTAACATATCTGCCGGATTTCTACTACCTTGGATTTTTTCAAGTATCAACACACCGTCCTCTATCAGAGATCTGATGAAGTGGTAACGCAATCTAATATGCTTAGTTTTGGAATGAAATGCTGAGTTCTTTGCCAGATGTATCACACTCTGACTGTCACTGTACAAAACATTCCTATCCTGCTTTAATCCAAGATACGTTAACAAACCCTGAAGCCAAATCATCTCTTTACTGGCTTCTGTTACTACTACATACTCAGCTTCTGTAGTGGATAAAACAACAATCTTCTGTATCTGTGATATCCAACTAACAGCTATTGTGGCAACAGTGAATATACCCGGTGGTGTTTCTGCGATGATCAATCTCACCTGCAAAATCAGCATCTACAAATCCTCGGATTTTCATATCACTTTTGCCGAAACAGAGGCACTTATCAATAGTGCCACGAAGATATCTTAAAATCCACTTTACTGCTTCCTAGTGTGTCTTCCCTAGATTTGACATATACCTACTGACAGCTCCCACTGCTTGGCCAATATCTGGTCTGGTACCAACCATAGCATACATTAGACTTCCAACAGCTGAGGCATATGGAACCTTAGTCATGAAGTCTTTCTCTTCATCTATCTGGGTAGACTGATTCTTTGAGAGTTGAAAATGACCTTCCAATGGTGTATTTACAACATCGATGCTGCTCATGTTGAACCTCTGTAAAACACGGCTGATGTACTTTGACTGAGATAACTGCAACATGCCTTGTTGCTTATCTTTAGAGATCCACAACCCAAGAATCTGTTTTGCAGGACCCAAGTCTTTCATATCAAATTCCTCTGATAGTTGCTTCTTCAATTTCCTGATCACTTCTATATTTGATCCTGCAACTAGCATATCATCGACATATAACAGTAGAATAATATAACTAGCCCTATACCTTTTGAAGTAGCAGCAGTGGTCGGCATTACATTTCTGAAAATTGTTCTTCTGCATACAGCTGTCGAATTTCTTTTACCACTGTCTAAGAACTTGTTTGAGACCATACAAACTCTTTTTCAACTTGCACACAAGATTCTATTTGTCTTTTTCTAAGAAACCTTCTAGTTGTTGCATATAGATTTCCTCATCAAGATCACCATGAAGAAATGTTGTCTTCACATCTAACTATTCAAGATGTAAACCCTCTGAGGCAACAATACTTAGAACAGATCTGATGGTTGTCAGCTTCACAACTGGTGCAAAAATGTCAGTGTAGTCAATTCCTTCCTTTTGCTCAAAGCCTTTAACTACCAACCGAGCCTTGTACCTCCTCGAGCCGTCATGCTCCTCTTTGATTCTATAAACCCATTTGTTGTGAAGAGCCTTCTTACCATTGGGCAACTTAGCTAGTTCCCATGTTTTGTTGGAGTTAAGAGACTTCATCTCATCTTTCATTGCAAGCTCCCACTTGCTCGCATCTCCTGCCTGACATGCTTCAACATAGCATTCAGGTTCTCCTCCATCTGTAAGAAGTAAATAGTTTACATACCTCCTGTTTGGTACGTGCTTCTAAGAAGATCTCCTAAACTTTGGTTTTAGAGTAGGAGGTGGTGGTGCAACAATCTGCTCCACATGTTCCTCTATCTGAGGAATCTCGGTAGTCTATTGAGGATTCTCTGTGTTATGCTGACGTGTCCTTACACCTTTTAAAACATCATCCACATCTACAAAGGTTGTTTCAGACTCTGTAGACTCAGTTGTGTGTCTATCCTTGTACATCACCTTTTCCTTAAAAATCACATCTCTGCTTCTGATCACCTTTTTGTTTTCATCATCCCAAATGTGATATCCAAATTCATCTCCACCATAACCGATGAAAGTGCATTTACGGGATTTCAGATTCAGCTTATTCTTGACGTGATCATCTATATATACAACACAACCAAAAACTTTCAAATGTGAAAGTCTTACCTCTTTGTTACTCCAAACTTCTTCAGGTAGACTAGAGTCCAATGGTACTGAAGGACTTCTATTGATCAAATAAGCTGCTGTGTTGACTGCTTCTGCCCAAAACATCTTTGGCAGGCCTGACTGCATACACATGCTTCTTGCTTTCTCTATCAACGTTCTGTTCATCCGCTCTGCTATGTCGTTGTATTGAGGCGTACCTGACACAGTTCTTTCCATTCTGATACCATGCTCATAGCAGAATTTATTGAACTCAGTGTCAACATACTCTCCACTGTTATCTTTTGTCAGCTTTTTGATTTTCAAACCAATTTCATTTGCTACCATCACTTTCTAAATTCTAAAAGCATAAAAAACATCAAATTTATACTTCAGGAAGTAAACTCATACCTTCCGTGAATGATCATCGATAAATGTGACAAAGTAATGCTTTCCTCCTATAGACGAAATGGTTGTTGGTCCCCATACATCTGAATGGACTAGCTCAAGTCTCTCTTTCTTCGGGGTACTAATATTTGTCTTGAAACTGACTCTCTTCTGTTTCCCAAATATGCAATCTTCATATGTGTCAATCTGCATTGACTGTAAATCACTCAATTTACTCTTTGAGTGCATTACCTTGAGTCCCTTCTCACTCAGGTGTCTGAGTCGTTGATGCCATAAGTTGCTATCATCATTTCCTGTAGCAACTGTAATAGACATACATGTATCAGGAGTTACATAAAGAGAACCTCTTTTCTTACCTCGAGCAATTGTCAATGCACCATTTGAACTCTTCCATTCATCACCCATGAAAGATGTGTTATAGCTTTCATCTGCCAATTGACCGACTGACATCAAATTCTTTCTCAGGTTTGGAATATACCTAACATCTCTCAATTTCCATACTGACCCATTCATTTTGATCTTTATTGTCCCCTTACCGGCAATGTCGCACGGTTGATCATTGCCTATATAAACTTTAACAAAATTACCTGATGTATATCCCTCCAGGAAATCTCTGCTGCAAGTGGCATGGAATGAAGCTTTGAAGTCTAACACCCAAGACTCCTGCTTGCTCTCCAAAAAGCAAATCAACATCTCATCATTTTCAAAAGCAATATTTGCTTCTGTCTCTGCCCTCGTCACGTATTCTTTCTTCTGAGTTCTGTACTAGTTCTTGTAATGACTAGTCTTTCCACAGTTCCAGCACTTAATAACTTTTGTGCTCTAGGAACCTGTGTCATGTGTAGCTCTGGGATTTCTGGATTTAGACCGTCTGGGCCTAGATCTGTCGCGGTTGTTTGATCGTCCATGCCTGTTTCCTCTGCCTCGACTCTCTATGTTCAAGGCTGAACTCGAAGTGGAGCCATGGTTCGACTGCATTCTTATTTTCTCCGTCAAAATCATGCTGACGACCTCATCATATACAAGCTTTGATTTTCTTGCGGAGCTACTAATGGCAGTAACGACACCATTCCAACTTTCAGGAAACTGACTGAAAATCAGTAGGGCCCTAATATCATTATCAAACGTTATCCCGACTGAGGCGAGTTGATCAGACAACTCATTGAAATTATTCAAATGTCTGTTAAAACTTTCCTCTACAGACATGTTCATCATAAATAGTCTTTTCATGAGATGTACCTTGTTTGCGGTTGAAGGCTGCTCGTACATATTAGAGAGCGCATCCATCAAAGACTTGGTGGATGTTATATGCTTCATATTGAACGCCACAGATTTCGACAACGTCATTCTGATGGCTCCGAGGGCTTTTCAATCAAGCAACTCTCACTCGTCCTCATTCATGGATGTTGGCTTACCCTTCAATGGTAAGTGCAATTCCTTCCCAAATAAATAATCTTCTATCTGCATCTTCCAAAAATCGAAATTGTTTCCATTGAACATTTCAATTTTTGAGCTCTTTTCATTTGATATCTTGATTCTCTAATCTAGAGATGAAATTAGCTCAAATGGATAGCACGGTTGGATCCGAAACGATTGAAAACCCTAGAAATGGTTCAAGTTGCTTGAAAAATGGACCCAAAACAACTCCGAAAAACTCAGTCAAAGTTTGGTTAAACCTAGTCAAACTTGGTCAACTCTGCTGACGTGGCACGATGACGTGGCAACGCTGCCGTGGCAGTGCCTACGTGGTAATAGGCCCACCTACTAACGTGGCAGTGGGGTCCGCCTGTTGACGTGGCAGTGGGGTCCACTTGCTGACATGACACCCAGATGGCTGGCGTGGCACTCTTGCGGCGACTGACACAGCAATGCTAATGTGGCCGGGTCTATGCCAACGGGTCAAATTCGATTCTCACGGACCGGGTCTTGGGTTGATCCGGTCTGAGTCAGCATCCGGGTTAGGTCAGGTTCCCTCCAGGTTGGGTTGAGGCTGACCGGGTGAGGACGACGCGTGCAACGTGTGCAGCGCGTGAGGGAGCTAGTCATCGGCGCATAGTCGGCACGTGGATAAGCGTCTTGCTCTAGTAAGGCGTGTAAGGGCATGTGAGCCTTTGTCTAAACTCCGTTCAAGCTCCGGCTTGCACGGTTCTCTTCGTCTCGGCAAGCTGAATGCGATGGTGGCCTCAAAACTTGGTTTTGATCCACTAGACAGAGCTCTGATTTCGGGATCACTTCCAATCTAGCTTTCCTGCTCCAACCGGGCTCTAATACCACTTGTTAAGAACCTATGAGCATCCAGATGAAAGTGACACCAAAGATTTAACGTGGCTCGGTCAATAACGACCTACATTCACGGAGCACACACCAAATATTCACTATCGCCAGAAAAATTACAATTCTCTCTCTCTCTTTCTCTCCCTTCCTCCCTTCTTCCTCTCTGCTTTCTCTGAGCTTTTCACTCTATCTACACTCAATATTACAACTTCCATAGCCCTCTATTTTTAGGGCTTGGAATTTAAATCACAATTAAAATAAAATCAATCGTGAATGGAAGTTACAACAGAGAGGTAAATGGTGGATAAATGCACCGCGTTTCTAACTCAGCTCCTAGCTTGCAACGCATTTCCAACTGTGTCTCTTGGCTCAATCTATAACACTAAGCAAATAAGTTCATCCAAGGAACTAGATAAGGGCATTTCAACTCTGACTAAATCAAAGGAGTTAAGAGGGAATTCAAGGAGCTAAACAAATAACAGCAGTCTCTTTATTTAGAATCAATTCGGTGAACCAGTTCTATATAGATCAACGTACTAAGTGCAAACAAAGGTCCTCGTAAACTAATTAACAGATGATTGGTCCTTATATAAGAATTGTCGTAACAAAAACCCATGAGAAGGAAATAATACTAAATATAAATTAAAAGTAATGCAAGCTAGTTAAGAAACTGTCTCAAAGGTGTATTATTCCTTCCAATAAATGAATCTAAGCAATATGAAATGTGTATGATAGAATACCTTAGGACTTGTTGGGTATCGTTACTATTTTCTATTTTTTATTTTTGTTTATCCACAATGAAGAAACAAATTATAAAAACACATTTGTTTAGGTTGTCAATTTTTTTGTTTCTATTGTCAATTCTCAACTATTTGCTAAAAACTTGAAAACTAGATTTTATGATTTTTAATTGTTTTGAAAAACTGTTGTCAAAAGCTTTAACACCTAGAAATAATATTTTGAATTAAATTATTCATTTTATACACTTTTAAATTAAAATCAAAATTAAATGATCATATGAATTTAAATATATTTAAATAAAAATATACATAAATTTTAAAAAATAATAATAAATCTAATTACAAAATACTTTTACTATTTTTTTCAATTGCCATGTCGAATAAAATTTGTATTGCAAAGTAAATTTTGAAAGTAGAACATGTAGAATAATTATAATAAATTTTATTTTTATTATAGTAATTTTTTAATGTGTATTATTTGTAATTTTAATATTTTGATCATATTTTTATATACTATGTGATTTAAAGATAAAAATGAACATTTTTAAATTATGTTTTTAATATGTATTAACGTTATAAATGTTAATCAACAGATAGCTAATTTTTAGTCTTTAATTTCTATTTTTAGTTTTTAATTTTTCATTTCTCTAATTTTTGACAATCATACGACTCATACTAAACGGCCTCTTAAATTTGAATCTTGAGCTAAGATGGTTTTTGCTTCTTGGAAGAGAGGAAAAAAAATGCAAAGCCAACAAGCTTAATTGCATTAACAAATTGAACTTCATTATTGAGTAGGTGAGCTTTGTGAATTAAAAGCAGACATAATAAGAGACATTGGTACCGCAATGTTCAGCTTCCAAAGGCCTTCAGTTAAAGTGAACTTCTCTTGGAAGATATGGCTCCTTCCTCATTCCCCTTCTCACCCCCACCTCAAGCAAAAACCAAAAAAAAAAAAAAAAAAATAGTCTTCCTAAAAAAATCTAAGAGAAAAATTAAGATGGGATTGTGCGCAAGAGAAAAATCAACAAAATAATTATATTTTTTGGGTCAAAGATCAACATATCTCAGTTAGGGAAAACGAATAGAAAAATCACTTGAATAGTTTATTATAGTGCAAAACCTGGTAATAATAAATTCAAAGACAAAATAATGGATCAAAAATAAATAATCATCAAGTTGTTTATAATTTTTGGGTAGAACACACTCCTCAAATGGAGGAATAGGGATGGGAAAAGCACCTGTGCCGGTTATAGTGCAAAATTTGGTGATGCTTGTATCCATGGTACGATGATGGATCTTGCCTAGAAATTTGTTAAAATTGGGAGAAAAATATTGATTCACACTCATTACAAGGATTATAAGGGTATATATATACATGAGAGAATTTAAAAATGGAAAGTGTATATTTCTCTTAAATGGAAAGTATATATTTTTCTAATACTCCCCCTCAAGTTGGAGCATGGAGATCCGTAATGCCCAACTTGCGTGATAAGTTTTGGAAATGTTCACAACCCAAAGCTTTGGTGAAGATATCGGCAAGTTAATCGTGGGAAGGAATATGCTTAGTGAAGAACAGGTCAGCTCGTAACTTTTCACGAACAATATGACAATCGATTTCTATATGTTTGGTATGTTCGTGGAAAATAGGATTCTGGGCAATGTGAAGAGCCGCTTGGTTGTCACAATATAAGAGCATAGGCTGGGAATGCGGTATGCCAAGATCATTTACAAGAGTTTTGAGCCATGTAAGTTCACAGGTAGTGGAAGCAAGTGCCAAATACTTAGCTTCGGCGGAAGAGCGAGAGACTGTAGTTTGCTTCTTAGTGCGCTAGGAAATTGGACTAATGCCCAATTGAATGAAAAAACCAGTGGTGGAGCGGTGGGTGAGGGGACAACTAGCTTAATCTGAATTAGAATAGGCTGAGACTTGAAGAGTATTGGAAGTAGGAAAAAATAAGCCTTGGCCTAGAGATAACTTAATGTATTAAAGAACACGTACAATAGCATCATAATGTGGTTGTCTAGGCTGGTGCATAAATTAACTGAGAACATTGACTGAAAATACAATGTTGGGACGAGTGATGGTGAGATAGAGCAAATGGCCAACGAGTCGCCGAAACGAGCTTAGATCGGAGAGAAGATCACCATCAGTATTATTGATCTTGACATTTTGTTCCATGGGAAAGTGTGCAGGACGAGTGCCAAGATGACCGCTATCAGTAAGGATGTCAAGAGCATATTTCCATTGATTAAGAAAGATGCTAGTGAGAGAACGAGCAACTTCGAGGCCAAGAAAATATTTCAGTTTTCCAAGATCCTTTAGTTTGAACTTTTGAGCAAGCATGACTTTGAAAGTGCTAATATCGGAAATATCATTTCCTGCCATGAGAATGTCATCAACATAAACAAGTAGAGTAAAAGACTGACCCCGAGAGTGGATGAAGAGAGAGTGATCGGCCTGAGATTGGGAGAAACCCTCAGCAAGTAAAATAGAAGATAATTTAGAGAACCAATTGCGAGAGGCTTGCTTAAAGCCATAAAGTGATTTCTAAAGACGACAAACACGAGTCTCCCCTTGCTGACAATAACCCAGTGGAGGTTTCATATAAACCTCCTCATCGAAGTCACCATAGAGAAAAACTTTGTTGACGTCCAATTGAAGGAGATGCCAATTCCGAGTGGCAGCCACTGTAAGAACACACCTAACAGTAACGAGTTTAGCAATAGGAGCAAAAGTGTCATGATAATCTCAACCTTCTATCTGAGTGTAGCCCTTAGCCACCAAGCGAGCTTTATGTCGCTCTATGGATCCATCAGCCTGAATTTTTATTTTGAACACCCATTTACGGCCAATCTGCTTTTTTCCAGGTGGAAGGTGTTGAAGAACCCATGTATGATTGGTTTCTAAAGCTTAGAGTTCAAAAGCCATGGCATCACGCCAGTGTGGGTGTAGCAAAGCCTGAGAATATGAGGTGGGTTCGGGATGTTGGGACATAACAGAAAGAAAAGTCAAATGTTGATGAGAAAAACAATGATAAGATTAAAAAAAAAAAAGGAAAGGAATGACAATGAACCGTACTTGAGGAAGGTCTTGAAACTTGTGAAACCATGGAGGACTTTGGTAAAATAGGGCAGATATAATCATCCAAGTAAGAGGGATGTGTGACAACTTGTTTTGGTCATGAAGAGATGGGTGGAGGGGGAGGGGGGAAGGGGGTGAGGGTGAGGGTGTCGATGAGGAGACCAAGGGAGAATGAGGGATAGGTGAGGGACTAGGAGTAGGGGTGGTTGGTTGGGTAGGTAGAGAGTAGGAAGAGTGTATATCAGGAATAGCAAGAGGAAGGACTAGAGAAGGTGTAGGGGTTGGAGATATGAGATGATAAGGAAAAACATTTTCTTCAAAGGTGACATCACGGGAGGGGAAATTTTTTTTGTTTTCAAGATCGTAAACACGATAAGCCTTATGATGAGCAGGATAACCCAAGAAAACACATCGAAGAGCACGGGGAGAGAATTTATCGCGATGTTGGCGAGCGGTTTGGGCATAGCACAAGCACCCAAATACTCCCAAGTGTGTATATGAGAGTGGTGTCTGAAAAATAAGTTCATAAGGGGACTTATTATTGAGGCTGGAAGAATGAGTGCGGTTAGTTAAATAAGTAGCTGTGAGGATGCATTCACCCCAAAAAGAGATGGGAAGATTAGCTTGAAAATGTAAACACTGAGCCACATTAAGAAGATGACAATGTTTACGCTTGGCAACACCATTTTGTTGAGGTGTATCGACACATGTGCGCTCATGAAAAATGCCGTGATCATGGAAAAAAGGTTTGAAGTGGAGTAAATAGAAATTCTCTACCATTATTAGTGCGCACGTACTTAATAATGCAATTGAATTGATTTTTAACCATGGCGCAAAAATTCTTAAGGCAAGTGAAAGTATCAGATTTCATGCGCATAAGATAGACCCATGTAGCATGTGAGTAGTCATCCACGATTGTTAAAAAATAATATGCACCAGAAAGTGAAGCTGTAGGATAACCACCAAATCTATCACAATAAATCTAATTAAAACAAAATGTGCTCTTATATGTATTCAAAGAAAAAGGTAAACGAGTGTGCTTTGCTCTAGCACAAGCATCACAAGCCAAAGGAGAACAAGAAATATTTAAAATCTTCGTAAGACATGAAATGGAAGGGTGACCAAGCCGTTGATGCCAAAGAGTAGTGTCTGAAACACGCTGAGAGTGGAAAATGGAGGCAGAGAGAGGTTTGTAGTGATAAAGTTCATCTCGTACTTCACCCGTTCCAATCAGCCTCCTCGTTGATAGGTCCTAAAAAAATAAAAAAAAGTAGGAAAAAAGATAGCAACACAATTGAGATCAATGGTGAGTTTTCAGATGGACAATAAATTAAATTTAAAAGAAGGCACATAAAGAACATTAGAAAGAGAGAGATTAGGAGAAAAACGCATAATATCGGTATGAGTTATTGGAACAATGTCACCATTAGGAAGCTTAATGGGCCATGGTTGATTAAGGAGCTGAATATTGTCAAGAGAAGACAAATTGGAAGTCATATGATCTGAGGCACTTGAATCAACAATCCATTCAGTATTAGAAAAAAAAAAAAAAAAGTAGAATGACAAGAGGCAAGGTTACCAGCAAAGTTGGCAGAGTTGGTGTTGGAGGATGATAAGAGATCCAAGAGCTGACGGTATTGATCGTTGGTGAGACCAGGGACAATAATCTCAGAAGAAGTTGAAGGACCTGTGACATTATTTGCAGCCATTGAAGGACAAAGGTTTTTGGTCGGGTGTGCCACGAGACTAAGACTTGTTGGTGGGAAGACCGTGCAACTTATAACATTGTGCTTTCCAATGACCGTCACGACCACAGTGGCCACATTTTGGACAACCACGCCCTCGCCCCTTGCTATCAGAAGGATAAGAAAAAGGACGAGGAACCGCCATGGCAGCAGAATCTGTTGGAACACTGGAGATACGAAGAAGGCGCTGCTTCTCTTCTTGATGCAAAATTGAATAGACTTTGGTGACGAAAGGTAAAGGATCCATGGACAAAATTTGGCTGCGGATGGACACATATGAGTCATGTAGCCCCATCAAAAACTGAAAACGCGCTCAGTGTCTTGCATTCGGATTAATTTGGTTAAGACACCACAAGTGCACTGTGGTGTGGAGGAAAGCATGGCGAGTTTATCCCAATAACCTTTAAGTGTTGTAAAATACACAAAGATGGTCAAGGAACCTTGGGTAAGATTAGTAATGTCCCGCTTCAATTTGAAAATACAAGGATTGTTGCTTTGAGAGAAACAATTTTCAAGATCCAGCCATACATCATGGGCACATTCATGATAGATCAAACTATGTACAATGGAGTTAAGGATCCATGATAAGACCATATCACTACAACATTCCCACAATTGAGTTTCTGCTGAGGAGGACGTTGGTTTGGGAAGGATACCATTAACAAAACCAAATTTATTTTTGGCATTCAAGGCCATTTTCGTAGCCCTCTTCCAGGTAGGATAATTGTCACAATTGAGAGGAGTGGACACGAGGATGGCACCAGGGTGATCAGCAGAATGGAGAAAATATGGAGAAGACACGTCCAGAATTGATGAGGATGTTGCTTTGGAAGAGGAGGACTCTGCTGATGTGATGTCGGACATGGTTCAGATGAACCAAAAAAATGTAATAATGCTAAATTTCCCAGAAGACGATGTACTCCTCAATTCCACGAAATCATCAAATAACCACCCAAAGTGCAACAAATTTAGAACACAATCATCGAACCGGCCACGAACTTGCAAGCATTTCTCTATCGAACTGGCAATCGAATGAAGTTCAATACAACCAAGGTTTCTCCTTTTCCAAATACAAACGAAGCAGAATCAAAGCAAACTAGTTTAGACACAAAAGGATAGAAAACTAAGCCTCTGGCGTATGGAAGTTGCCGCAAATGAGAAGTTGCCCAGGAGACGACGGAGAAGATGAGAGAGTGTCAGAGCAAAGTGCTGAGAGTTGTAGTAGAGAGAGCCGAGACGACCCCAGAACAAGAGAGTGCTGAGATAGAGTGAGTAGTGAGAGTTGCAACAGAGAGACGCCGGAGAGAGGCAGCCGAGAGATGCTGTGAGCACTGGGAGGGAAGCCAAAGAAATTGATTGGGATTGAGACGATGCTGGAAAATATGAGAGACGGCTAGACGAACTGAGGGAACACTGAATGAACCACCGGAGAAGAAGAGACAAACGAGTACAAGCTGTCGGAGATGGAGAAATGACTTGCAGGAAATGGATAGCAGAATGACGGAGAACCTGCGGCCAAGCGGAGAAGAACCAGACGGCTGAGACTGCAAGACGGCCGAAAAAAAAAAAACAAAATGAGAAGAGAGCGACGCTAGAACGGAGAAGAGAAGCCGGAGACGACAAGATCAGCGTGAAGTTGGTTGGGTGTGTGGCGACAAGGAAGGAGAAAAGAAAAGAAAAATAGGTTAAGATGTATGCTCTGATACCATGTTAAAATTGGGAGAAAAATAATTTTTCACTATTGATTCACACTCATTACAAGGATTACAAGGGTATATATATACATGAGAGAATTTAAAAATGGAAAGTGTATATTTCTCTTAAATGGAAAGTATATATTTTTCTAATAAAATCCATCTTGTATCTTTCAATTTGTTACCCCTGAAAGTTCCAACTAAATAAAATAAAATAAATAAAATAGAATCTGAACAAAAATAAGAGAAAAAAAAAAGGTCTATGCACACAAATGGGAGGGGAAAATATGAGAACCTCATCATGGTTGAACATAAAATGAAGATGGTAGATTCAAGAGAGAAAAGGATGTGGTTGCATTATTTGGTACAAATTGAATTGGTTTAAGTTGAGATAGAAGATAGAAAAAAGTTATTAATTTTTTAGCATCGATAATTGGATTTGATAATGAAAGAGGGCTGCCAAATTTTTGTACTTGACGTCAACAAATGAAGTTGTGCACCGAGTTGGGTTGAGTTAGAAAACTGAAAAGTCGAGAATTGAACAAATACCTACTAAAAATGGAAAGACTAGTATTAATTTTTTTTGGCTTTTGAATCCATGCAGAGTTTAGGTCTTTAGTGATATTCATCTAACTTCGCTTGTGATGCACTTAATGTCTTAATTTTTTTCACACACAGTCGGTCCCAAGCCCAGGTTAAGGAGGAGGGTTGCATTAGGTAGTTGACAGCCATCGTAAAATTTGTCAGATCACTTTGATAAGAATCCTTACTGAAAGCAAATCAGCTTCAAATTGAAGACAATCAATAACTCTGCATCGGTCTGGCGCGACCGATCATTGGACTTGAATTCCAGGAATAGGATGCAGAGACAACACTAGAATTGAAGAAATCACTTCAATTCTCAAAAGAAACAGAAAGAAACTACAGAGAGCGAGCAAGTAATAATTGAGAAAAGATCTGAAGTAGAACGCACCTTTCGATCGCAGGTTGAGGGGGAGAAAGAGAGAGAACGAGTGAGAGGCATAGGAGGAGAAGAGTGAGATCTGGTGGACACGGAAATGAAAATAAGTAAATATAATAAATAAATAAATGATAATAATTAATAAGTGGTTAAAATTTTTGAAAAATCAGCTCTACAAAAGCACCCTCATGTTCGTGAGCCGTGGTGCGTAGTGCGCAGTTGAGCAGGCGTGGATCCTCTACGTCAGCGAACATTTTCTAGCTATGATGATGACAACGTGGCCCACTGTGACTGGTCACATATGGGTTTACAATCATCATTCTCTAAACGGGTATGAAAAAATATTTATTATTATGCTCATAGGGAAAAGCCCAATGATTCAAATGCTTATATAGTAGAGGATTTTCAAAAGAAACGGGTTCATGCTCTAATATCAAAGGAAGAAATTCTTCCAGAGTGAAGTCTTGTTCGAGAATCCAAGACCTGCCAAAAGTAGGACATTCAAAATCGCCATTTAGAATTTTAAAAATTTTGGCAAGGGATTCGGGACTGAGAGGGATAGATTTTCCCATTATGTTGGTCGAAAGCCCATGTTCCTCTCTAAAAAGATTGGTGTAGAAAATCATTTGCATTAATAAATTCGAGAGTTATATTTTTTTTTGAACATGATCTCTTAGAAAATGATGTCTTATGTCAATATGCTTGGTTTTTGAGTGCGAAATGAGATTTTTGGATATGTTTATCGCACTTGTGTTGTCACACTTAATTGGTATTTTTTTGATAATCTAGGTTGAAGTCTTTTAATTGTTGTTTCATGTATAGTATTTGCGCACAACAACTCCCTGCTGCTACATATTCAGCCTCGGCGATTGATAAGGCCATGGAATTTTATTTCTTTGAGAACCAAGATACTAAGGATCTACCTAAGAAGTGACATGTGCCACTTGTACTCTTTCTATCAATTTTACATCCTGTATAATCAGCGTCTGAATAGCTTATCATTTCAAAATCAATGTCCTTTGGATACCCCAAGCCTAGATCAAGTGTGCCTAACAAGTACCTAAGTATTCATTTAACTGCTATTTGATGTGATTCCTTAGGTGTTGATTGAAACCTAGCACACATGCATCTACTAGCAGTTAAATATAATAAACTACCTATCATTCATCGATAATGTTTTGTGTCTACTTGTTTTCCCTTTTCATCTCTATCAAGGCTTGTTGAGGTACTCATAGGGGTTCCTATAGGTTTACTTTGTTCCATATCAAACTTTTTAATCATATCTTTAATATATTTAGTTTGATTTATGAATGTTCCATTTTTGGCTTGTTCAATTTGTAACCCTAGGAAATAATTTAACTTCCCCATGATACTCATTTCAAATTCTTTTTGCATACATGTGGCAAAGTCTTTACAAAGTTCTTCTTTTGTAGCACCGAATATGATATCCCACATATATTTGCACAATTAGCATTTCTTTGTTTTTAATTTTAATGAATAGAGTGTTGTCTACCATTCCTCTTGAAAAGTCATTTTTGAGTAAGAATTTACTAAGTCTCTCATAGCAAGCTCTAGGAACTTGTTTTAATCCATATAAGGATCTCTCATAGCAAGCTTTAGGAGCTTGTTTTAATCCATATAAGGCTTTGGTTAATCTAAATACGTGATCGGGATGTTTTAGATCTTCAAAACTTGGTGGTTGTTTAACATAAACCTCTTCATTTATATATCCATTTAAGAACACACTTTTTACATCCATTTGATATAACTTGAATTCCTTATGGGCTACATAGGCTAGGAGCATTCTAATTGTTTCCATTCTTGCTACGGGTGCAAAGGTTTCATCGTAGTCAATGCCTTCCTCTTGATTATAACCTTGTGCTACTAGCCTAACTTTATTTCTTACAACTACCCCGTTTTCATCTTTCTTATTTTTAAAGACCCATTTGGTTCCTATGATTGAATGTTCTTTGGGTTTAGGTACTAGTTGCCATACTTCACTTCTTTCAAACTGATTTAGTTCTTTTTGCATAGCCATAATCCAAGAATCATCATTTAAGGCTTCTTCAATATTCTTGGTTTCATCTTGAGATAAAAATTCATAATGGTTGCATATATTTTTCAATGATGCTCTAGTGGTTACTCCTTTTGATGGTTCTCCAAGAATTTGATCTTTTGGATGACTTTTAACATATTTCCATTCTTTTGGTAGTTCTTGGTTTTCTTTGGGGTTTTCATTTGAAGTTTCATCATTGTTTTCTTCTTTTATTTCAAGATTTTCTTCTTTTTGTGAGATATCTTCTTTTTCATCATTCTTAATTTCTTCATTTGATTCATCAAAAGTTATATGTATGGATTCAACGATAGTAAGTGTTCTTTTATTATAAACCCTTTACTATTTGTAGAATATCCTAAGAAGATACCTTCATCAGATTTTGCATCAAATTTACCTAAATCATCTTTATTATTGAGAATAAAACATTTATATCCAAACACATGGAAGTAAGCTATGTTGGGTCTTCTACCTTTCCATTGTTCATAAGGTGTTTTATCTAGACTTGATCTAATAGATACCCTATTTATAATATAACAAGTTGTATTTATGGCTTCCACCCAAAAGTACTTAGGTAAATTATTTTCATTTATCATGGTTCTTGCCATTTCTTGGAGGGTTCTATTTTTTCTTTCAACAATTTCATTTTGTTGTGGAGTCCTAGGTGTTGAACAAGTTATGATTTATACCATGATCATCACAAAATTTATCAACATCTTGTTTTTGAACTCTTTACCTTGATCACTCATAAAGTTAGTTACATTATAGCCTTTTTCATTTTGTAGTTTCTTGCATATAGTGATTAAAGCCAACTAGATTCATTCATGGTAGCCAAACAAGTCACATTTTGATTAACTAAGTTATCAAGATTTGTACAATATACGTTATATACCCTATGAGCTGTGAATAAGGTTTCATCATTCTTAGGATTTTGAATAATGCATTTGTCTTTCTTAAAAATTATTTCAAAACCTTTGTCACTTAATTGACTAATACTCAAAAGATTATGTTTTAAACCTTTTAGCAACAACACATCATCAATTGTAAGAGAGGGTTCTTTACCTATTTTACCAATGCCAACAATTTTACCTTTGGCATTGTCACCGAAGGTCATATATCCCTTATTTTTTTGTTTTAGTGTGGTAAACTTGGTCCTATCATCGGTCTTGTGTCTTGAACACCCGTTGTCCAAGTAAGTACCACTTTTCTCTTGATGTTGTTGTCCTACAATGAAGGATTCATGGTGTTAGTTTTTGGAACCCAAATTTTCTTAACTTTCTTTGAATTATTTCTAGTTCCATTGTTTACTTTCCATTTAGCTTGAACTTTAACATATTTTATTTTGAGTGGGCAATTAAACATCACATGTCCTTTATTCTTGTTCATGTAGCAAGTGGTATGTTCATGTATATTGATTGAGGAAGTACTAGCATAGTGCTTTGCTTCTTTAACAAAATACCCCATTAATAACTTTTTACTTTTTTTGTTTGTTTTTCCATTATATCCGATTCCTTCTCTATTTCCATGTAATCTTTGTTGTCCAATAATTTTTTCAAAATTTTCTTTACCTTTGGTAAACTTATAAATGATTTCCTCTTTATCCTCTATTGTCTTCTTAAGTTCAATTATTTCTAAATCCTTCTTATTTAGATCATCTACTTGTATTTTGCCTATTTCTTGAGTCATATCTTTTATTTTCTCTTCTAACTTTTCAATACGAGATTCTTTCTCCTTTTCAATGGATTTAGAAGATTCAAGTTGTTTTATTAGTTTTTCCATTTTGCTCTTTCAAAGTTATGTTTCTTTTGGAGACTTTGATAAATATTTTATGTAAGGCAAATAACTCAGCTTGTAGTTCTTTATAGGAGGGCATACTATCGCAAGATTCATCACAAGATTCATTACTAGATTCCGTTGAGGAGTAATAAAAATTTACCTCTTCATCATTTGCCATGAAACACATATTCGCTATCTCTTGTCCACTTGACTTGTTCTCCATTTCGCTTGAGCTTGAATCATTCCAAGTAGCTTTCATGGCTTCCTTCTTCTTCTTTTAATCCTTCTTGAGTAAAGGGCAGTCCGGCTTGATGTGTCCTGGATTCTTGCAATGATAACATATAGGAGGGTCATTTTTACTTTTGTTTTCTTTCCTACTTGTTTCCCCTTTTTCATATTTCTTTTTACTAAACTTTCTAGGGAACCTTTTATTTCTCTTATAGAACTTGCCAAATCTTTTAGTGATGAATGCTAATTCATCTTGGGGTCACTTGATTCACTTTCATCTTCACTTGAACTTTTACTAGATGCTTTTAAGGCAATGGACTTCTTATGCTTAGGTTTAGGGTTTCTTTCTTTTAATGTCATTTCTTAGGTGAGTAGTGAACCTATAAGTTCATCTAGTGAGGTAGTATTAAGGTTCCTACCTTTTGTTATTGCAGTGGCATTTGGTTCCCATATGGAGGGAAGGCTTCTTAGTATTTTCCTAATCATTTCATAGGTAGTGTAGGTCTTTCCTAAGGCACTTAAAGAATTTAATATGTGAGTAAATCTAGTATACATACTAGTGATTGTTTCATCTGAATTCATTTTGAACGGTTCATACTCACTGGTTAACATGTCAATCTTATTGTCTTTAAAGTTTAACGTTCCTTCATACGTTACTTCTAACTTGTCCCAAATTTTTGCAAACCATGACTTTATTGAATTCATTAGCATCTAAAGCACAATACAAGACATTTATGGGACTTGAATTTATTTGAAGCATTTTGTAGTCTATATCGGTCATATCCTTTTTCTCTTTAGGAATTTGTTTTCCATCCACTATTTTAGTAGGAATTAGATATCCATCCATGACTACTTCCCAAGCTTTCCAATCTATATGTTGAAGATATATTTGCATTCTTTCTTTCTTTCTTTTTTCCCCCAAAAAGTATAGTTGTCCACAAAAGATTGGTAGACGGGTTGAGGATTGGTCCTCTCCGAAAGGAGCTACTCTTACATGTGTCATTAGATCTTTTTATAGCTTCTTGTTAAGATTTACTATAATTAGGTTCTGATACCAATTGAAATTATAATAGCTTTCCCAAGAGTGGGGGTGAATTGGATTAATTAAATATTTAACCTCTTTTCAACTTCTTACTTGTTTTAATGTAACAACAAGAAAGTAAATCAATCAGCTTATGATCACAACCAAATCACACCACAAAGTACTGAAAAATTAAAAACACAATCCAACCAATCAAAGTATGAAAATCATTCAATCATTCAAGAATTTTATGCTTTTTGATAGCAGCCCTGTAGTTGTTTACAAACTCTGTTTTGAATGAAATTTTATTGCGCTTCTCTTAATCAAGATTTCCGCAAATTAACCAACGTACTCCTTTGTAGGTTTCTGCAAATGGTTAATTAAAACGTACTTTCTAAAATCAAGATTCTTCTTTGAATTTTGATTTTAAGCCCTACAACCTGCACTTAGCATACACAAGAAAATATTGGTGCATAAAATAAAAAGAGTAAGGATGAGAAGAACACCGAAATTTACGAGGTTCGGCTTATCCCCGCAGCCTACGTCCTTGCCTTTGGTCAATTCCACCAAAGGATTCCACTAAGTATGCTCCTTTCCGGGTGGAGCAAGCCTTTTACAATATTCCTTTTTTTTTTTTTTCAGGAAGAGAAACCTCTCCAAGCAATCAATCTCTGTTTGGTACAACGATCCAAACAAGCTTTGAACCATCAATAATACAATGAGAAGGCTATGGTGATCTGAGTACAAAGAAACTCTCAAAACAGAGTAGAGTTGTACAAGTTAAAGCACAGATTATACTTCAATCAAATAATAATAAAGAAAGTATAAAGCTCAAGTATAGAGATCACCAAAGGTTCGTTGATTGAGAAAACTTAGTGTGAGAACCGTGGTTTGATGATTCAACAACAATTTCAAAACTTTTCTCCCAGATGGAGCGTGAGCAATAAAGAGCTTTGAGAGATTGTAAGCTTTGAATGCAAGAGTGCTGAGTAATTGCTTAAGTGATTGAATTCTTAGGATTAAAGGAGTATTTATAGGCATTTTTGGATTAGTTTCCTTGTTCCCCAAGTGACATGGAGTGTCCACCATGTTTTTATAATGTTCATATTTGAAAAACCAATTTTTGAAAGTTTCCCGTTGGAGTTTAAAAAATCAAAATCCATGGAGTTAGTCGACTGTGTATGTAATGAAATGAAATGGAAATGAAAATGAATGAAACGAAAATGAAGTGTGAAATATGAACAATGTAAAATGGGAAAGAGTCACTTAAAGTGAAATGAAATGAAATGCTAAAGCTATGAACATGAACATAGGTGAATGGTTGAATAATGACAAAAAGAATAATGTATTACGATATTAGAAGTATTATGCTCGTAGAACATGTTACGATTGGGCGGGACGTACTCTTCGCCTGAGGGCTTGCTAGGCAAGGCGAGTGCGCTAGTAACTTTAGATGTGGCAGTAGTTGCATAACGTACTATGACAGAGGGAACCTACTTATATGGGCAGGTAGATTTCCCTATCCTTGTGGCCTTCACTAGTAAACCTTTGTTTGAACTGTGTGAGTACGAGATCAATCTAATACTTGAGGGCTTACTGAGTAAGGTGAGTGTCCTGGTATACTTCAGCAGTAACCGTAGGGTTGCCTAAGTATCAGAACAAAGGCGTGCTACTTGTATGGGCGGGCAATCACCCCTATCCTTAGGTAATCTCGTGGGTTAAATCTTTTGCATTGAACACCTCGACCCCGTGGGGCCTGAGATATTAACTTTTTACTACTCATTTATAGCGGAAGCAAATAAACTCAATTATTATTAAACCAGAGCACTAATTATCCATATTACAATCATTTATTTCAAAAGAAGAAAAATTACACAAGCATAAATATCTGACATCATACTAATATTTCTAAACAAATCTTTATTTTTCTATCCACCCGCATGCTTGCTAAGCCTGATTTCCAACATACTCTTCAGAGTTATCTGAAATAAAAATATGATTGGAGTGAGACGACGCTCAGTAAGTAAATAAGATTATTATTAGTGTGTGGCCAAAATGAGCTTTTTAAAAATTTTGTAAAACAATATTTAATACTATAACTTCAAAATTTCTTTTAGAATAAATATAAATTTAAAAATTTCTGCATAAAACTTTTGTCATCAATTACAACAGTAAAATTTTATAATTATATACTATAACTGTTAAATTAAACTTTTAACTTTAAAACTGTAAAAATATTTAATGATAAATATACATATACTTTTCCTTATACGTTTTCCTTAGATCGTCATTTAGGCATCAAAATGATCATTTTCACGTAAACTTACATTTTTCCTTCAAATCATCAGTAACTTTGTACACGTAATTAAATATGTATAAATATATATATTATAAAAACCACCCTTAGGCCTGTTTGCCATAAGTCATGTTTACCCCCATAACTGGGTTGTGCGGTCCGAAGACTGGACTTCGCTGGCTGGCCGACCAAACTAAATCAACGTACATAAACTTTAAGTGAGATTTTCCTTATTGAATCCTGGTCCGGAACTAGGTGTGCACTCAGGAGAAATCCACTAACATAAATAACCACTCTGTAAATAGTGTGGGTACACTCTGATCCGTATAAACTTTAAGCTGCGGTACCGAGCATCTGTAACTTTGAACTTTCATTACCATAAGGGGTTTTAAAATTATCTTATTATAATTTATACAATTTAAAATAATATCGTAAAAATCTCATCTTTACTCATATTTTCATAAAAAAAAATGTAACTTAGAAATAAACTCATGCCACACAATTTTTGTGTTAAAAATATATATAATTTTATTTTGAATAGAAAGAAATGCTGAAAATTTACCCGTGGGGATTAAAACATTTCTTAACCCAAAAGTAGATGCAAGTATATTAAAGATAGAACTGGTATAATTAAATATGCGTAAAAATAAACTCATGGAAATTTTGTGGAACTAATTAACATAATTGAAATTTACCTATATAATAAATTCTGGTATAAATTTAAATAAAAAAAACTAACATAATCAAAATTTACTTACCTTCTTTCTTACGAACACTGTAACTATCTCTAAAAAATGAGATCGGAAAGAGTGGGTGATTAAGAACTTATTCAAAAATTCTCTCTCCACCACAAATTCTTTCACCCACTAATCCTTCTCTTCCTTGGAAAATTGTTGTGAAAAATGAAGGTTGAGAGCTCCCTATTTATAGGAAAATTTTGGGGAAAAAATGAAATTTATAAAAGTGTGGGGAGATGGGTGAAATTATAATTTTTAAAAAAATTAAAAAATGGGCAAGGGATGGGTAAGGTATGTATTGAGTATGGGATGGGGATGGAGGCCATGTGGGAGTGCTTGCCACCCATTCCCATTGAATAAATTTTTAATTAATTACTTACCTAATTAATTAGTCAATTAGTTAATTAATTATTTTATTATTTTTCTTAATCATTATTATCATTGTTTTTACTTTTAAACTATTTTTAGTATTTATTTATTTTTGAACAAGAATTAAATTTAAATTTTGAAAACTCATGTGGGCCCCACATGGTCTTGTGGGTCCCACACAACTTCGAGACCCGAATAGATCCTACATAACTCGAATAACTCTTATACGATTTTATGCATCCTACATAGCTTTGAGACTCGTGTAAACCTCCATACAGCTTCGAGACTCATGTGGGCCCCACACAGTCTTGTGGGCCCCGCATAGGATACCTATATTATTATTATTTTATCATATATTTTTACAAATTATATCAGTCAAAACATTATTTTATGTACTTATTTACGTATATAAATAGTGTCTTGTGGCTCCGGGACTCATATGGACTCCACACAGTCTTGTGGGCCCCACATATGATACTTATATTATTATCATCTTATTATGTATTTCTACAAATTATGTCTGTCAAAATACTATTTTATGTATATATACTTATTTACGTGTACAAATAGTGTCTATCCTATGAAATTCCATTTTGACCAGGCCGACCTCTAGGGAGCGACTGAGCCGCAATGGTCTCTAAGCACTCGCTTAGACAAGGTCTTTCTTAGGCATCAAACATGGAATCAAAGATCCTACAGAAAAACACTTCTGTATTGATATTAACTTAATGACTATTTTTATTATTTTATTATTATTGTGCTTTAATCATATATATATTTTTGGGTCATCACATTGCATGTGTTTGATTAGGTTCAGAGAATGATTTTAGTATTTATGATAACGTTCTGCAAATGTTATTACAATGATATTTATGAATCTCATGTTAGCCACTCACTGTTTTAATATATTGTTTCTTTCCTTATGGAGATGTGTCCACTCGAATATAAATGTATCTTTTTCAGGTTTGCCTTGAGATCGATCATAGAAAGCTCGAGGTTTTATAGCATTTTTGGGAAATAGGAAGAGAAAAAGGTATATTTTTAAGTTAATTTTGAAATGTAAATTTTATGTTTTATGTTTTATGTATTGAAGTCTTCAGGTAGATGAATAGTTGTGAATAATGGTATTTGTGGATAATGTTTTGGAGACATGTATATATATGTGAGTACAGGTGGATGTATGATTTATGTTAGAATGTAGATAGATTTAGAAAAATCTAGTATTATATATTTGTGGAGATTATATTTATATTTTCCGCTGCATAAATGACATTAGAATGTGAATTATCAAGTAAATGAATGGATTAATAGCACTCCGAACCTACTTAGTGGGTCAAGCCGTTACAAGAGAGCTTTGAGAGATTGTAAGCTTTGAATTCTTGGGATTGAAGGAGTCTTTGTAGGCATTTTAGGATTAGTTTAATTGTTCCCTAAGTGACTTGGAGTGTCCACCAATTTTTTATAACGTTCTTATTTGAAAAACCAAAATTTGAAAATTTTCCATTAGAGTTTAAAAAATCAAAATGTGTGGAGTCAATCAGCTGTGTGGTTTCAGTTCATTGAGTCAGTCGACTGGACAGTTAATTTTGCTGTTGTTTATCTGTCAGTCGGCTGACTAAACCTAGAGTATTTCTGGTCAGTTGGCTGACCAGTCCTTTTTCTAATTTTTCATTTTTGGTTTTCAAATTTAATGTTGCTCTCTTGATTTGGTCTTTCGTAAAACATTTTTTGGGGTTTTAGAATAGGTCTCTAAGTCCATGTATTTCCCTTAAAGAGCTTCATATTTTCTAAATTATATTTGATACAGAGTACTTACAAACAACTTTTCTACATATGGCATTTGAGTACTAAATCTTCAAGTCTCTTGATGATCCTTTTGACTTCAAGTCCCTTTTGGTCTTTAAGCTTTTTCATTTGTCTTTAAATACTCAATGAAGTTTTCTCTTGATTTGTCTTTGATTTCTAGCTTGCTTCCATGACAAATGTAAGTGTTGAGTTATGTACCTGAAATAAAGTCACTTAACAATACATGTTAAACCATATTCATTTGTTATCATCAAAACAAGATTGAAAAGCCTAGTTAGGTCAACACTGTTATTTTAAAATAAAATATGGGAAAAATATTGAAAAATCACAAAAAAAAGGGAAAATTACAAAAAAAAAAAATCACAAAAATGTATTTTGAGGCTAGAAAAATGTTTTTGCACTTATAAAAATCACAAAAATTCATAAAAATCCTGAAAAAATAATAAAAAATATTTTTAAGGTCTAGAAAATTATTTTCATCCTGAATAATTCCAAAAACCTCCCAAGGTTCAAATATATATACTTTTCCTTAGAAAAATCTTATAACTTTCAAAAAACCTAGGAGCGTATTTTTGTAACAAATTTTCTTGATTTTTCCTTCCCAATGATTTTAAAGGGAGGCATAAGCTCTTCGGAGTATGATATGCTTCAGTTCTAATGGAATACTTATATAATATTTGTTTTGTGCATTTCTTCATAAATTTTGAAAAGGAGTAATTTAGAAGGCTTATTAACTTTAATTTGTGAAATAACTTTCAATTAATTAGGTACCGTTCATAGAACGGGCGTGTAGGGGGTGCTAATACCTTCCCCTCACATAACCAAACTCTTGAACCCAACTATGGTAAGGCAGACCGATTCTATCCTTAATTGGGTAGTAATCAAGTGTTCTAACCACACTCCAAAAGGTTAGTAACGACTCCATTACACCTTGTTTTCTAAGAAAATATTTTTAAAATCACCTTGTCCAAGTTTGCCTCAAAAATGTCACGACAATGATAATCGAAAGTTTGGGAATTAATGATGCCAAAATTTTACTCAATAAAGAGATGATATTAAATGTTGAAGCATAAAAGAAATGAGTTGTGTTTGTCAACATCTTAATTTTAAAGAGAGACCTTTCTTTGAGAGAGATAGTGCAGGGGTTATGCATTGGCATCTTAATTATAATGATCGTGAGTGTTGATGTTCGTTCAACTTGAACACGTGTAGCGGATGCATACAATCATATACGAATCAATCAACAACCTAATACAAGCACTTAACGATGAAATATACTCAAGAAGTAATCAAACAATTATAAGAAGAATAAAAAAAAAACACAATTAGAATGCACAAGATTTATGTGGTTCAGCAACAGTCTACATCCATGGGAGCAGCAACCTATTTTACTATGATCAATGTCAAAACTACAATCTTTAAAGCTTACTTGAGGCTTAATCTTATCAAGGTTACATAATTATGTTAATATAACCATCTAATGCCTATAGAAAAGTTATAGTAAACCTAAACTACATATATAGTTATACCTCGAAGGAATATCCTCCAGATAAGCCCAATCTACAAGCCCCTGATTTGAATATGAGCCACATCCCCAACAATCTCCACCTTGGCAAATATTCACCACACTGGAAATCTGAAAGCATAACCGCTGCTCCACCCAGGCCCACCTCCTCTTTAACACTTAGAAACGTAAACCAGCTCCAAGTCATGGTTGAACTTGACTGTGGTAACAGTAACTCCACCTAACTAAACACCGAACTCCTTGAACGATCCTCTAAACCACAATGCTACCTTGGTAGCCTCTGCCTCTACTAAGAACTCTAATCCAATTGTAACTAGTGCACCTTGAGACTATACCTCATACTTTCAACAATTAGGCCTTCCAATAACATATCCCGTTACAAGCCTCATGTCATCCAAGCTCCCTGTGTAGTCTCCATCTGCAAACCTCACAACTGACGGAACCCTCTGTTGCCCGCCGAAGTACCCAACTACACTGGCGTAGGAACCTTTTGACACGACCCAAACATCACCATTCGTGATTTGCCAATGGTGTACCAGTAATAGGTTTGACACTAACCATGCAAACCTCACTAACACCTGATCCCCAAAACCACCTTGAGATAACCACAATCTCCATGTAGTTTTGTCCACACAATCACCCTGAGATAACACCAACCTCCCCGTAGCTAAAAAGTCACCCTGAGATATAATCCCAATCTCCCTGTAACTTTACTCTTGTTAATCTCCAACCCAAGAATAATCTTGGTAGCACTCAAAACATTCATGTCAACTTCCTTTCTCAACAAAGTCCCCGACTAATTTACCTTAGTTAGAACCTTTCCAGCAATACACAGGTCACTCACATAAAACAACAGAATACTTGCCTCCTTGCAGCCTATCTCTCTCTCCCTCTCCAGGAGTTCCATCAACCTCCTTGTTTGATTCTTATACAATACCTCCATCTCCTCCATCATGGATCCTGTCCACCTACCCCTTCACATGGTCGTGCATTGCTTCCTAAAAAGTAGCTAGCAGGATCCTTCCTCGTAGTAATGGTTGCATAAGACATCAGATTACACTTGAGTGGTGACTTGATAGTGCCTCTGAGCCCATTATGATCCCGTTAGTTTACCGAGTTTGAACTCCCTGCATTATGACCAACGTCATCTCTACTACGAATATGAAATTACACCTGCATCATAATCTCCTTTTTGTTCCAGTTTATCCTGTGATACTGAAAGTCTCCTGAGTTAGAATTCCTTGCACTACTGCCCTAAGTCTCTAACTCCACCTGCACAACATGCTCATTTCTACTACTGCAGCTTTCTGACACTTGTTTCTCTTCATCTACTTGAGTATGCCGTCATATGGCTTTAACATCTAAAGTCATGTCTCCATCAATTACCACCTTGTTTTCCATTGAATCACCCAGCTTGAACCCATCTTTCTTATACACCAAAAAGATGCACTATCTAGACATAACACCAAGCCTAGATCCCACCTAACCAGAAACGTGCAAAGCTGGACCTCCAAAGTCTATTGCATAACCAGTCAAAGCCTCTCCTGCAAATCTCCCATCTAGTGATACCTTTGGCAATCGATTAACTGAGAAACACGCCATACTCGCTGACTTCACCAAGAAGTCTCTTGCAAGCCATGCATACACCATGCCCTGCTTATTAAACTCCTTGATCGCCAGTGTACTTAGAATCAATATTTGACCTGAGGAACTCTCTCCTGGTCTGGCACTTGAAAAACATCTCCAACTTGTGTTGCATGAGATACCCCCAGACCTTTCATGATAACATCAAGAAATACCTATGTCCAACCCGTGATGCTGCCCTCACCAGTCCCCAAACATATGCACCAATGTAGTTAAGAATACTCAACGTTTTGTGCCTGGTTACATTACTCAAAATAGTATTACCCGACTTTGAATTCTCAGATGTAGCTCCACGTACAAATGTGTTACCTTGCGGTGCATAGAGATTCCCTATTATCCTTTATCCTTTCATCACCATTAATACACCATCACACACCATCATTGTCCCGCCTTTGGACTTGTAACTATACCCGTTACAATCCAAAGCACCCAATGATATCACGTTCTTTCGTAGATCGGGTATATTCCTTACCCCACACAACGTCCTCACCACACCGTCATACATTTTGATCCTGATATCCCCCATTCCAATAACTTTGCAAACCGCATCGTTTCCTATTAGAACGGAACCACGACTCACCAATTTGTAAGTGGTGAACTAGGATTTGCTGGGTGTCATGTGAAAAGAACATCACAATCACACACGAATCAATCAACAACCTAATGCAAGCACTCGACGATGAAATATATTCAAGAAGCAATCAAATAATAATAAGAAGAATAAAAAATACAACTAGAACGCACAAGATTTGGGTGGTTCGGCAATAGCCTACATCCACGGGAGCATCAACTTTGGTTTCACTATGACCAATGTCAAAGTTAGAATCTTTGAAGCTTACTTGAAACTTATTCTTATCTAAGGTTACATAATGATGTTTATATAACCATCTAATGCCTATAGAAGAGTTCTAGTAAACTCAAACTACATCTATAGTTATCCCTCGAAGGAAAATCCTCCAAATAAGCCCAATCTATAAGCGCCCGATTTGAATATAAGCCAAATCCCCAACACACACACACACACACACACACACACACACACTAAGAAGTAATTCTCTCTCTCTCTCTTTCTAGATATTTACATTATGACTACCTGAATCCATAGGCGACTAGTAGTGTAATATTTTACATTCAAATAACAAATAAAAGTCGAGCCATATTCTTCCTTCTCTTTGATTATCCCACTAGTATGATAATTTGGACAAACTTACAAAAAAAAAAAAAAAGGGAAAGAAAAAGTAAAATAATTTATAAGAAGCCAAAATTTTGACAAAAAAAAAAAGAAAAAGAAAAAGAAAAAGAAAAGGCTTAATTCACAAATGGTATCAAGTAGAAGAAAAAAATTAAAATGAAGAGAAAGGTTTGCAATACAACCAACTATACAGTTTATACTTGCACAAATTTTGTCTTACCACCCACAACAAAAATAAAAAAACATTAAAAGATATATAATGTTACAATATTGAGTTACCATTAAAGCTCTAGAGTATAAAAGGAGGATTTAAATAGTTTGTTGGTAATACTTGTCTCGTCCCTAATAAATGACTGGCATATAATCAATAAGAAAAATCAAAGCAGGGAGTCATATAGATTTACTCAAGTGGGTGACGTGCTGGATTAAGTCATTCTGCTTTTGTTTTTGTTTTAGGTCTTGCAATTCTTTTTGATGGACAACTTCGTAGTGAAACACAATTTATGAAAGGTGCTACTGCCCCCCAACCCTTTTTCTATAGTATTAAATTGTGAGAAAGTCTTAAATCACAGCTTGAAAAAATTTAATTTAAATAATCATATATATATTAGGCGGAGATAATAGAAATAATTATTTGTTAAAAAAATTAATAATGGTATATATTATTTTTTAAATTTATTATAATCAACCTTTAAAATTTTCAATGAGATAGTAATTGCGACATTTTAAAAAAAAATATTTAATTGGTTCATTACTTAATTATATAATAATTGGAGTGGACGCCAAAACTTAATTCAACAAAAAAAGACACTATTAAATCATTAAAGCATAAAGAAATGTGTCGTGTTTGTTAACATCTTATAATAAGGCCTTCCATTGACGGGAGGACTAATAATTATCTGATTATTTGATGAGAAGAAAAATCTATTTTTTATGGAAAAAATTTTAATATTTCAATTTGTGTCTATTTTGGACAAGGTTAACCTCAAAACCCGAGTTAACATAAAGAAATATGTTGTGCTTGCCAATATTTTATAAAAAAAAAAACTTTTTTTTTTTTTTTTTTGTGGGGGAGGGGTTGCTAGGGGCAAAGAATTAAGATTCAACATGAAAGTATCTCATGAAGAATTTTATGATAATAATTATCACAACGTCTCGGAGAGAGGTCGAGAATGGCGACGGATAATAATATATTGAAATTTGAATGGAGTCGCCACTAACCTATTATTTATCCTAATACATTTAGAACACCTATTTACTACTCATTGATTGGTGTCTAGACTATTTCTAGGTCAAGGAACCAAATGTCTCAGTTTGTTTTACTAGAATCTGGATCGAAAGTTCAATTATGCAAGGAGAAAGTATCAGCACCCCCTACACACTCTGTAATAACCCGAATCCGGAAATTAAAAGAAAATAAATATAAAAGAAAGAAATAAACGGAAATAAAATTAAAAATTGGAATAAAAATGGATTTTAGCCAGTTTAGGAGAAAATCGGCGACGATTTTCTGGAGAGGAGAGAAAACCAGCGATAGTTTTTGGAATTTATTGTGGGACGGTAACTAGTAAAAGGTAAATCTGGGCTGGTTAAAGAGAAAATCGGTGATGGTTTTCTAGAGGCCTGGGGAAATCGATGATGGTTTTCTATGCAGAGGTGGCTACAAAGAAAGTCCTGTGAGCATTTCTCAAGGAAATCAAAATTTCCTTTTCTTCCTCTCTGAAATCCTACGATTCTTACCTTTATTTTCTTTAATTTCTCGCTCCATTAAGGCTTATTTTGATGATTCAGAACCAACACGAGATTCATGGGATTATTCTCTGCAAAGCTACCGGAGTAGATCATTGATTTGGGATTTTGGGACACCATCCCAAAATCAGGGTAAGTGAGATATTTTTAACTTTTATTATTAAACTGAAGTATATGGAACTTATGAAGTATTAAATGAGTATTGTTTTGAGATTTGAGTAAGTTGGGATTTTTGGAATATAGGGTCTCGTTTTCCGTTTGGCTTAGGCAGAAATTTGAGGAGCAGGTAAGGGGAAAAACATTATAGTAGCTTCTTACGTAATTTTAAACCTATTAAGTTCGAGTATACAAAAATATATATTTAGGTATAATTATTTGAATAGTTAGACATTTGGAAAATAATGATTTTGATTATATCTCATATTTGGGAAAAATTCATGTGGTATGAAAATAACTTTCATAATTAAATGGTTGCGAGTATTGCTTGATTACGACTGTTGTTCACATATGGCTATTGATTGGGTTATAAGTTCTGTTTGGGTGTGAATACTGTTCAACTGTGAGTATTGTTTGATTGTGAATAATGCGGAAAATGTGTTGATGTGTATGAGTGATTGGTTTATGCAATGAATCTGTAATGTTCTATGGTTCATGTAAATTGTGATATAGCGTTGGCAGTGGTATGAGAAGGTCGTTAAATCGTACCTAATATAAATCGTCATATAACGTTGGCAGTGGTATGAGGAGGTCGTTATATTGGCATTTATATTAAGGGGGTAAAATATTGATAGTGGAATAAAGAGTTTGTTTTACCGATTTACTATGAACGGGATTGTGTGTGTGGATTTGTAACTTGTGTGGTTATGGTGCCTATGTGGGCCACGATGTATTCTGTGAAGGTGTTAGTCCTGTGTGGACTAGTCCTATGTGGACCGTGTGTTTTGTATGTATGAGAGTCCTGTGTGGATGATATTCCTGTGAGGTCGATAGTCTTGTGTGGACCAGTTCTGTGTGGACCATATTTCCTGTGTGGATGTTAGTCCTGTGTGAACGTTATATTTTGTGTGGATATGGACCCTGTATGGGTGTGAATGAAGTATGTGTGTATCCTGTGTGGATTGGTTGTGGAATGTGTATATATGTGGATCTTTGTGAAATGATTAGTGTTGGATAAGTGTAACTTCAATTACACAAGTATTTATGATAAAATAAAATTTTCCACCCGAGGGTTTGCTAAGAAAGGCAAGTGTCCTAGTAATTTTATGTTGATACCAGAATAGAGGGAAGCTACTTGTATGGGCGCGTAAGCTTCCCTATTCTTTAAGACTTTGCTTGGATACATATCCCAATAGCTTACTGAGTAAGGTGAGTGCCCTGGTATTAGTACTAAAGTAGAGGGAAGTTACTTGTATAGGCGTGTAATCCTCCCTATTCTTGGGAATTATCAGTAAAAATTAATTATGAATGTGTGTATGATATCAGATTTCGGTGTTGTTATTAATGATGTGATTTCTTAGCTTCTATGATATTGATTATCAGATAATTATTTTTGGTATGTATTAAACTTTCTACCACACACTGTTTATAGCTTTTTCTTCCTTACTGAGAGGTGTCTCACCCCGACGAATTATTATTCTTTTCAAGTCCTTCAGGTGATTAAGCTTAGAAAGCTCTAGGGCGGGGTTTAGTTGTGAGTGGATAAAAGAACAAGTTTATATACAGTTTTATGTTAAAATTTTCCCGGTTATGTAATATGGAGGATTTGGTATACTCTTTTATGGATTTGTTATATATGTATATAGAACTTTTGTATTTTGTTTGAGGGTTTTTAATTAGTTCTGCTGCGTGAATGGTATCAGAGACACCTAATTTGTAACAATCAGAAAAATTTTAACTATTTAAAATAATAAGAAGGATAAAAGGGAAGAAAAATAAAATTTTAAAAGGTGACAGCGAGCAATCATCGATGAACCAACTGGTCTCGTCAACGAGCGTTTTGTCTTGGCTTGTCAACGACGGCATATGTCTCGTCGACGAGGAATTACCGAGAGGGGTTTTCATATGACTGAAATTCGTCGGCGAGTTTGCTATTTCATCGCTGAATTGTGTACTAGGGCTCGTCGACGAGTCCACGTGTCTCATCGACAAACCCCTGCCTATAAATAGTGTGTTCTTTCATTTCAGCGTGAAATTTTCTGCATGTACCCTTTCTCTCTCTAGAATTTTAGCCCTACTACCTTCTCTATTCAATTCCGGGGCGGATTTAGCTCGATTCAACAATCAGAAGTTACCACGAGACTCCTGGGAAGATTCTCTACAATATAGGAGGAGTAGATCTTCAATTTAAAAAGTTTGGGAAACATCCCAGAATGAGGGTAAGTAAAATAATTTAAGGTATTAACATTATTTTGAGGTATTTGGAGCCTAGGAAGTATTATAAGGGTGTTTTACTAAGATTTGAGGAATTTGAAATTTTTGGATTACAAGGTCTCGTTTTGTTGATTTTAGGCCGAATTTCGAGGAGCAGGTAAGGGAAAATATTTTATAATAGTTTCTTTTTATAATTTTAAATGACTAATTTCAAGTATAATTTTTACATATTTAGGTATAATTTTCTGAAACATGCTGGTATTGAGATTACTGATTTTATATAATATATATATATATATATATATATTATATTGCGCAAAAAATCGTGTGGTTGAAACCATCTTGTTAAATTAAATGATTGTGAGCATTATGGAATGATGAATAATTGAGACTGCGAATATTGTTTGACTATGAATTCTGCCTAGTTGAATATACTAGCTGATTGCGGATACTGATGTTGTGTATATTGTGGTAGAATTGTGGATGTGTTGAATGATTGGTTGCTGTTGATTTGGGTTGTGGTTCATGTAAATTACGATATAGCGTTTGCAGTGGTATGAGGAGGTCATTATATCGTACCTGGTATAACTGTCATATAACGTTGGCAGTGGTATGAGAAGGTCGTTAAATGGACGTTTATATTGGGAGGTAACTTTGGCAGTGGTATGAGGAGATTATTTACCTATTTACCATGAACGAAGTGTTTGTTTTGTATCTTGTGTGGTTTGATTAGTCCTGTGTGGACCAGTCCTATGCGGACATGTATGATGTGTGTGTTAGAGTCCTATGTGGACGATTACATAATATGTGAATGTAGACCCTATGCGGGTATAATTGAAGACTGTATGAATATCCTGTGTGAATTGATTGTGATATGTGTGGAGTTCTATGAAGCGATTGCGGTTGGTCGTGTGTGACTTTAATTAATTAAGTATTTATGGTAAAGTAAATTACTCCACCCGAGGGCTTGTTGAGGAAGGTGCGTACTCTAGTAATTATATGTGGATGCCAGAGTAGAGGGAAGCCACTTGTATGGGCGGGTGACATTCCCTATTCTCGGTGACTTTACCTAGATACATAACCTGAGGGCTTACTGAGAAAGGTGAGTGCCCTGATGTTAGCACTAGAGCAGAGGGAATCTACTTGTATAGGCGGGTAGCCTCCCTTATTTTCGGGAATTATCAGTAAATATTTATGATTGTGGGCATGTGATTAGATGACAAGACGTTGACCATGTTGTGATTATGAGCATGATATTTTGGCTATTTGTGGATTGTGAATGCATTTAGGATGAATATTTTAATTATATATTAAACACTTCAGTCACACACTGTTACAAACTGTTTCTTCCTTATTGAGAGGTGTCTCACCTCGTCATTGGTTAAATCTTTTTAGGTTATCCAGGTAATCAAGCATAGATAACTCCAGGGCAGGGCAGTTTGTGAGTGTTATCGGAACATTTATGTTTTTAGTTTTTTTTTATGATTAATATATTTCATCCAAGTTTTGTAATATGGAGAATGTAGTAGTATGATATGAGTTTGCTAATGTACAAATATAGAACTTTGGTATATTATGTTGGAGGTTATTTTATTACTTTCTGCTGCGTGAATGGTATCAGAGACGCATGTCCGCCTCATAACACTCCGGGCCCCACGTGGTGGATTCAGGGCATTACATGATTGGTCTCATAATAGCCTAGGCCCTACTTGGCGGGTTCGGGGCGTTACACACTCGTTCTATGAGCGGTATCTAATTAATTATGAATCACTAAATTGAATTTTGATGGTCTTTAATTAACTCCTTTAAAGTAAAAAAATGAATAAACAAAATAAATTCATTAATTAATAAAATAAAATAAATTAATAAATTAAAAATGGAAATTAAAAATCACAATGCAGTTAGGAATGCCTAATAAGACCTCCAAACGAGGGGATCTTGTTAGATAAACCCTCCTTCAGAGCTAATACAAGTGAGGTCTGAAATACCCCTTTACAATTTTTGAAATCATCGGGGTGCAAACATACAAAAATAAGTAAATCACCAAATTTTATGCAAAATAATCTTTAAAACAACCTTTGATTTTTTTCCAAATTTTTGAAGAAATTTTATGAAAATTTTTAATATTTTTATCTAAAATTTTCGAAGATTTTTAAAGACTTTTCCTTACCCGAACCTGCAGTTGCAATGGGGTTGTTGTCCAAACCACAAAACCAAATTTCCATTAAAATATACACCGGTTTGTTTTATATGCATTAAATTGACCTTATGCTTGTGTAATACTGCTATTAGTGGATTGACCTAGGGTATAAATTTTAAAATACCAATTCACCCTCCTTTTGGGATTACAGTAAAGTTAACAATAAAAAATGTTAAAGGAAACAAGATTCTTACCTTAAAATAATACCAACAAAACTTACTATACTATTAGAGACTTGATCGTACTGATAACGTGTTATAAATAAAATAAAAAGAGGAATACAAAAAAGTTCGGAGTTATAGAAATTCAAGAGTCTAGTTCTTCATGAACTAGATGTTGCTCATCAACTTACACTCATTTTGTTGTAGTGCATGTTCTTATATAAGCAAATACATTGACATCCCAAAGGTTAACCATATAATGAACCATTATGTGAGCATACTAAAGGTTGTAACCTATTATCTAGGTAGTCATCCACTTAAATATACATGTTTTAATTTCCCACTTTTCATCTTTTTTAATGTCTCCTTAACTTCAAGAACTCTAAATTTATGAATAAATCTCTTATTTTTATTATTCTATTCATTTCTCACTTCCAAGTTCAATCTTTTATTTTTGTTTTCATTGAACAACTTATCAATATATCTTCGCCACCTTTCTATTATATCTTCTTCTCTAATTAAGATATTCGCAGTCTCGTCCTTTATACATTTACAAAGCCCAAATTTTTGCATTTTGTTTCTCTAACTCTACTACCTTCTTTTGTATCTAACTTAGTATATAAAGTATCATAAGCTCTATGTTTAGCTTCATTAATAGTCTTTTTCGCATTTTTTCTTGCGTCCTTACATTTTTCACAATTTTCTTTGTTTCTACAATCCTCATAAAGAAAAAAAAATTAAGGGGAAGGAAAGGCTAAAGGAAGGAAAAAAGAAGAAGAAAATATATCAATTTGAAAGAAATAAAAATCCATTTTATCTAGAATTGTATAAGCATCCAATCTTATATTGGGTTCATTAGTATACAATTTATACGAAAATATGAATGAAATATTCTTGAAAACCCCCTAATAATTGTACATATATATTCCGAAATTAATCATTTCATTTCAACAGTGTGAAACATCTGAAAAAATCAACAAATATTACTTGGATTGATTTTGTAATTTTGAGAATGCTCCATTAAGCATACTAACCAACTAAAACTTAATTAAAAGAGCCTTCCAATTTCTGATACATTAACTTAAAGGTGTAGCCGTGTAGGGTAATCTTCGCAGTGCAGGAGACCTTGGAAAATGGAAGTACTAAACTAAAAATTTGTTAAATAATTTTTTTAATTGATAATTGGAGATTTATGAAATAGAAAATTATCCAAATGAGGCTAATGACTAGAGAAAACTTCAATAGAATCAATAGTGAATATTAAAAAGAGTCTTAGGGTTTCTTTATTTTTGTTTTTTGATATTATTTTATAGTATTGATCAATGCATTTGCATTTTCATGCTTCGTTTTTATTGTTTTTGATAAAACACAAACTAATCCAAAAGAGCCTCTCCCTAAATATACTTTTCACTAAGAGAATCTTCACTTAATCAACCATTAGTGCTGGTAGGGTAATACACTAATACTTAAACATCATGTAAAATGTAAACATATTTAGATAGAGGAATAAATTAGTAAAGATGAATAATTCTCTATCAAAAAAAAAAAATTTTTTTTATCCCTTTTGTTTTTTTGGGTCCATTCAAGGTCTTCCATTCCATAGATTTGAATCCAAAAACTCCAATGTAAAGATATCAAACTTTAATAGTTAGGATATTTATTGATGGTAAGAATTTTTATTTGCAAACAATCTCTGACTAGATATTAGTGGAGTCATTGTTATCCAAATAAAATAATGGGTCATGAGATAATTAGGTGGGACAACCATTTGATTTGCTCTCACAAAGAAGAAATTAAAATGACGAAAATCCCAACCAGAGGCTATGTGAAGAAGGCACGGGGGTTGACCTTGCCCTATATTTGTATATATATAATTGTTTTTTTTTTGGTAAAAGAGGGTGGCAACTCCTTTCTTTATTAGAAAACTCTTACTTATGGTGGAGGAAAATTATGGTTCCAGTAAAGCAAACTATAAATAGATAGAAACAAAACGTGTTAAGTTGTATCATGCCTCTAGTGGTGCCTTTCAAGTTGTATCATGCCTCTAACTAGACTAGGTAAAGAATCAAACTCCAAATATCTCATATTAGTGCCTTTCTCTCCTTGACATGCCAAGAAGTCCACAACCTTATTTCCTTCTCTGAATTGGTGAGCAATGGTAAAATTAATCATGGAAAGAGCCTCAAGCAACTCTTCCCAAAAATCTTACAATTACCATACCATGCATTTATTAGTGTTGTTGTAAGTGGTGTGTTTCCAAAAGGGGTGTGAATTGGGTATTTAAAAAATATCCTTCCTAGGTCAACTAACAAACAATAGGATAACACAACCTAGGGTCTTCTAAGCATTCCCCAATAACACAAATGAACTATTGAGCAAATATTTAACCTAATAAATCAATCTCAGTATTATCAATCATTTAATGCATATTAGTAAAACTATTAGAGCAATAAATAATAACATGCAGGTGCAGAAAATAAATTGCAAAAAAAAAATAAAAGCTACACCAACTATGTTATCAGAGTTTGGCCAATATTGCCTATGTCCCTGCCTTAAGCTCACAAGCAAGAGAATTCCACTATGTTGTTCACTTGTGGGTGGAGTGACACCGTTTACAACACCTTACCAAGATAGTGCACCTAGTTCTCTTAACCGGGTCTGAACCAGTCTGAGAATATTGACAGGGTTAATCTCCCTCTTCCGACAACTGGTCGGGAATACAACAAATGAATATTTTTTCTACAACGAAATATGCTTCTAATACAAGCAGATGTATACAACACTAAGTGCAAATACACTCACATATGATATGCTAATAAGCTCAATGTGAGAATGTGATTTTCACTAAAGTAATCTTTGAATAAATATGTGTATGATGAGTGCTCAAATATTTTATACCCAAATAAGAAATTTCTCCAAAAAATATTTCTCTAAATAAAGTGTTGGAGAACCTAGGGTTTATGGCTCAAAAATATTATCGCAAGCACAAGTAAATGAGCCTTTGAATCTTGCAATGAGTGTGCAAGATTCACAAATAAAGAAGTAGATTTTCTCCAAGGATATATATAAATGAATATATATGGAGAAAACTTTTAAATTACTCTCAAGACTAAGATATGAAATGTGAATAAACAATGAGAGTAAAAACGATTTTGATTTAAAAAACCAATGCCCAATATATGTAAATCACTCTCTTTGGAAATTGATTTTTCAAAGTAATAATAAGAGAGGATGAAAAAATAGGCTTGGGGAGATGAAAATAGGATATAACAATTTGAGAGAGTTTTCTAACTAATCATCTTGCTAATTATGACTAATGAAGGGTATATATAGTGTTGCGTGAAAATATGACCGTTAGGGACATGCTGGGTATTTTTAAAAATGTTTAATTATTTTTAATGAAAAATAACCATGTTTAACCGTGGTAAAAATCTGACTAACTTGAGAGGTTCGGTCGACCGTATTAAAGGTTTGGTCGACCATATTACTGTGCTCAGTCGACCGTGTTAGGGCAATTTCGAACCCTTCAAGGTTTGGTTGATCGTGGCCACTTGGAACAATGAGTTCGGTCTACCAAGTTGTTGGGGGCTAGACACGTGTGTGTTTGGTCGACCGTGGAAGATACCTTCATTTCAGAACGGTCGACTGAGCAAAGTCGACATGTTAACTTTTGGTTAGTTCGGTCGACGGAGGCTTTTGCACTGCTTTGGGTTCGGTCAAATGCAACTTTGACTTTGGTCAACTTTCCTAGTTCGGTTGACAAAGGTCAAATGACCTTGCGATGGTCGGTCGACTGAGGCACGTGAAATTCCAATTTTGCCCCTAAGGTCATCTATGATCTTTGTCTCGTTCCCTATGGTCGAAGCTTTTATAAACTTCATTTTAGCCCTACTTTTTAACTCGAACCAGCTAGTTATTTAAGAAATGAGTTTTTGTGTAAAGTGTTGGTCCCTAGGGTCAGTCTATGGTCATTTTGAGCTTACATCCACATCATACATGGCATGCAGTTATTACAAACCAAATTAAAACAAAATGCAATACAATTGAAAGTAAATGTTTTCTTCTTCTGTCTTACTCTTCAAGCCTTATGGAATATGCCAGGATGTATGATCTTAAGGTCCTTTTGGCTTCCATTTTCCTTTTCCCTCATGTGCATATTAAAATATAGACCTGTTCACACACTAAATGTGCATATAAGATATAGACGCTTTGTTAGCATCAAAACAGGGATCAGACTCAAAAAGTCAACATGTGCCATAGCCAAAGAAGGATGAATAAGCACCCAGAAAATCCCCATTGTAACCTTGAATCACACCACCCCATCCACATGTCCCTGGCTTCCTATGGTAGCTACTATCTATGTTCAGCTTTACGAACCCAACCCAAGGAATCCCTTACCTAACAACATGAGGAGTCTGTGCACTCGGAGTAATAATTGGAATCTCAAGAGAACTTAGAACTTTGCTATCCTGAGTAGAAAGGGATCCGCTTATTCTCATATTCTTCGAAATTCTCATAAGCCAAAACTTATATGCCAACCAAACTCATTCAGCCTATTCCTTAGCACGTTCCATTCGGGCACTACAACAACACACCCAAAGTCTCCAAGTTATTAAACTTGGTAAGATACCATGATTACACCCCTCTAAGTCAATTTCTTAGCATAATTAAACCATTGTTGAACACAACAAATCCAAGAAATTGCAATCGTACAAGGAACCCCCAAGGCTATATTGGCAGGATTCCAAACCTTCATAGCAATCTCGCTCGAACAAAGCATATGATTCAAGGTTTTTGTTTTCCCCAGCTTGCAACAGTTACACCGAGAAGCAAGAGCAATTCCCAAGGATTGAACTTTCTCATCCAACGACAAGCTATCAAAATGAGCTTTCCAAACACATATGCTGACCTTCTTTGGCAAGTGATTGTGCAACAACCAATCCATATCCCTTACATGTGGCACTTTTACTTTAATTAAATCCCATGCACTTGATGACGTGAAGCTTCCTTTATCATTGAGTTTCCAAATTAGAATATCCTCACCTTGTCTCCCACAAGAAATATTTTGTATGATTTCTTCATCTTTGGCATTACCAACCAACTCTACTAAGTGCTGCCTATCCCAAGCACCATCCACCCACACATCTTTAATATTTAGCAAAGGGTTTTGAATATTGTTAAATTGCAAACAAAGAGGTCCACTAGCCAACCAATTATCAAACCAAAACGAACCCTTGCCATTCTTTATCTTCAGCTGCACATTCTTTGTCACTTGAGTTAAGACCCGCATATTTGATTTCCAAAACCTAGAACTCGATTCTTTAGGAACCACCATAGAAATATGTCCTTGTTTCACATATTTAGCAAAAAAAAAAAAAATTTGTCCAAAGATTATCTAAATTCATGAGCCTCCAAGAAAATTTCATATGTAGATATTTTTTTTACTTCACCAAAATCACGAACACCTAAACCACCCTCACTAGTGGGCTTGCACATCTTAGACCATGAGCGCCACTTCACTTTTGATTTTCCATTTATCTCACCCTAAAAGAATGTTGAAAGGATAGAATTCATCTTCTTGTGAACTGCCTTTAGAATGTCTAATACTGCCAACAAATGAGTCGCCACACAAGTGAGAACATACTTTAAAAGAATTAGACGACCACCTTGCAAGAGCAGCTTTAGCTTCCACCCCACCACCTTACTTTTTATTTTTTGAACCAAAGGCTCCAAGGATCTAATCGTTAAATGCCTAGAAACAAGTGGGACACCTAAGTAAGTGACTAGGAAAACACCCTCCACAAATCTTGTTAGTCTTATCAGACTTTGTCTCTGCCACATTAGAATTTTCTTTCAAAAGAAAATAGCTGATTTTTCTTTGCTAATCATTTGGCCAGACCACTGCTCATAGATACCAAGAACTTTAATAAGTCGCCGCATGGATCGTTTCTCCCAATTAAGAAAAATCAAGATGTCATTTGCATAGAGTACATGATAAATCAAAGGAGGCCCCACAAGGTGTGAAAAGCAACCATTACACCCCTCCTCATAGTTTTTCTATAGCAATCGAGACAAAACCACCTCCATGACAATAAATAGATAAGGCGATAACCGGTCACCCTACCTTAAACCTCTGGTAGGTTTGAAGAATCTGAAAAGTAAGGTGTATGCCCAAGATGGGGGTGAATTGGGATTATAAAATTTCTTTGATTGATTCTTTCTTAACTTATTTTAAGTTCAACCACCACACAAGAAAAGTTATTTTTCAATTACAAGTTTAGTGGAAAGTTAACTTAGTTAAAACCTTTATGAAAGAATATATCAAGTTGAATATTCTTTTCAGAAATTTAATACAATCCAACCAACACAATCACAACACAATCCACAATAAGCAATAATCCCAACAATGCTTTTGAAGTTTCAACATGTTGACTCTACGAGTCCAATCTGGTTTTGATAACGACAAATCACTTGGTATTTGATCTGTGCATTGACATTGTGAACAAGAACTATATTAAGCATGCACAGAAGGATGACAAGTTATGGAAGCCATGAAGATTAAAGCATATACATCTTGGAAAATCCATGGAACTCAAAGAGTACAAGAATGAAGATGTAAGCAACAAGTTCAAGAGCGTCATGGGAATGGGTACTTAGAACCAATATATTTACATTTTCATATGATTTAGTTTGAGGCTCAACATATATACCCTAAAATGACTTTAAGACTCATGCATTTCATGAATATCATTAGGAGACATTTATGGACTTAGAAATATTTTTAAAACCCCAGAAAATATTTTTATAAAAGAGCCAAGAAAGAGTGCAAAACAGTTTTTCAAAGTACATAGAAAAAATTCAGGATTTAGGAACTTCAGTAGACCGAAGTCAACGGTTAGTCACCTGAAGTTGCCACTTCAGAAGACCGAAGATTAAGTTCAGTCACCTAAAGAATTAATGGTGAAATACAGAACTTGGTAGAAGCACCTCAGAAGACTGAACTCAGACTTCAGTCGTTTAAATTCGACACTTTAGTCGTCTGAACCCCAAACTTCAGTCGTCTGACCCTATATCCAGGTTATTTTTTTGAAGCTCTAAGGAACTTCAGTCATCTGGGCATTTGACCTCAATCGCCTGAACTTGTGGGAAAACTTAAAACTCTAATTTTTAATAAAAGAACTTTTGAGATATTTTTCTATCCAATGGTTGAGATCTATTCTAAGGGCAAGATACCTATATATTGAACATCTAAACCCTAGTATGTTAGCTAAGATCAACAAGAAGAGAAGAGAACATCTTTTTGAAAGGGAATTGAGAAACTTGAGTATATAGCTGTTCGATTGCCTGCATGCACTCCAACTTATACTCATCAAGCTTGGGCAAATCAACTATGAAAATCAAAGGGAATTCATTTACACATCTTGATTTCATTTTTGTATTGATGTTTAGTCAATCCATTTGTTATTTTCAAGAGTTTCTCATCTCGTCATCTGTTATTGAATCATCTAAACCCCAAACTTGAATCGTTTGACCCTATATCTAGGTTATTTTTTCGAAGTTCTAAGGAACTTCAGTCGTCTGGGCCTTTGACCTCAGTCGCCTAAACTTTCAAGAAAACTTAAAAATTTAATTTTTAATAAAAGAACTCGCGAGATATTTTTTGATCCAACGGTTGAGATCTATTATAAGGGCAAGATACCTATATATTGAACATCTAAACCCTAGTACGTTAGCTAAGATCAATGAGAAGAGAAGAGAACATCTTTTTGAAAGAGAATTGAGAAACTTGAGCCTATAGCTATACGATTGCCTGCACTCCAACTTATACTCATCAAGCTTGGGCAAATCAACTCAGAAAATTAAAGGGAATTCTTTTACACATCTTGATTTCATTTTTGTATTGAGGTTTAGTCAATCCATTTATTATTTTCAAGAGTTTCTCATCTCATCTTCTGTTATTGAATATTATTATTAGAGAGATTGATCTTGAGTTTTTCATATACATATAGAGAGTGTTTTTGACAAGTTCATTACTTGAGAAAGTTTTTCTTTGGGCATTGGTTAAATAGTTATCATTCAAGTGTGTCCTTAGTTAAAGACTTGATATTTTGAATACTTTAAAATCATTTTATTAAATATCCTTACAAGCTCATAACTATATATATATATATATATATATATATATATATTTTGGAAAACTTTGTATTTAGTGTTCTGATATTTGGAATACATACCATATATATATATTGAGTTGCATATTACAACGATCATATTGCGGTTGAAAACTTGAGAGAAATATTGTTGTGACAAAGTGTGTTTCAAATCTTTGCAATCTTCAAAGCTATTTATGTATTCAAAGATTTAACCCAAGTTCTCCAAAGCATTGATTTATATAAATATTTTTGGGAGATTTGATAAAAGGGAGAGTTAGTGAATCATACTCTTGCATATAACGATTATATCGTTACATTCATTGTGAGCTTCAAGTTTCATCATATGATTATGTATTAGGAATTTCAATTGTACTCACTAGCTTTGTTAGAAGCAACTTTGAGTGTTTTATAGATTTCATTGTAATCACGGTTCGGGTTGTGAACCGGGTTTGAGGAGTGAGTTGTATCTCTTGTAAGCAGCGGATTAGGAGGAAATTGTACCTCTTGTAAGCTGTGGATTAGGAGGAAATTGTACCTCTTGTAAGCTACAGATTGTAAGGGAAGCTTCGTCCGAATATAAGGAGTAGGGATTATAGTGGAATCCTTGAGTAGGTTGCTCAAGGCGAGGATGTAGGCCGGGTTGGCTGAACCTCATAAAATCACGTTTGCATTCTCTCTTTCCTTACCTTTTTAATTTCTGCAAAGCACCTCATTACTTATATTGCATGTATGTATGTTGAATAAGCTCACACGAACTTGATAAGTAATTGGTTAAATTTAGAAAGAGGGACTAAGAGGTAAATAAGTTTCAAAGAGTTTTAAAATACCCAATTCACCCCCGCTCTTGGGATTACACCTAAATCAACACAACACTTTACTAACTCAAGGTAGAGTTTATGTATGTTGTTGATAAAAAGCCCTATTAGTGATGGTTTTCATAAATTGTCACTAATATAGTTAAATAAATTATTGTTAAATTTTATAAATAAAAAACACTATTAGTGACGATTTAGAAAATTCATCACTAAGCATAGGCTATCTGTGATGGTTTAGAAAATTGTCACTAATATTGTTGACTTTGTCTACTAATACAATACTATTAGTGACGGTTAACTAAACGTTACTACTGAGTATCTTTTAGTGACAACCTGAAACCGATACCCCAAGAATTGTCGCTAATATTTTCCCGTGATAGTTTTCGCACAAAAAGTGTTTTCTTGCGATAGTTTGAGTTGGAAAACTAGTTTTTTGTGACGAATGTATTAGTGGTGGTTTTAGAATCATCACTAATAGTTGTATTAGTGATGGTTGTCAAAACCGTCACTAATACTTACACCAATAGTGACGATTTTTAAAACCTGTCACTAATACAACACTATTAGTGATGATTTTAAAACCAGCATTAATACTTTCATCACTAAAAACCAATTCTTTTGTAATGAGTCCAGGCGACTGAAGTCACGCAGAACCTTTAACTTTCAATAATTTTACACTTACTCTTGTCAATTGCGGGAATATTGTTATGCTAACATAGACTTATGTTCTTGAATATTTGAAATAGTATATTTACAGCATAGAATTGATTTCTTTGTGAAAGAACCACTGTGAATGAATTTCGGAACAAATTATACATATTCTCAAAATTCTTTAAACATATGAAACATAGCCTACTTTATACTATTTTTGTTTGGGTTGATACAATTCTCTATTTAAAGTGTTTCTGATGTATGTATTGATTTGAGGGTTAATAGTAGAACTAGGTCACCCTCCCCCGTCCTACATCACCATAATTGTAGGTGGAGCTGCAGCTACAGAGTTTGAGTCAGATAATACTGTCTTGTGGCATATGCGGTTAGAGCATATCGGTGTAACTCCATTTGGTGAGGGAAACTCATCCACGAGACCACCAATTTTCTGTGGTGTAAATTACACCTATTGGAAATGAAGGATGAGCATACACCTGTTAAACGTAGATTGGAAGGTATGGAAAGTAGTTACCAAGGGAAAACATGTGCCCATGAAAGTAATTGATTAGGTAAATGTACTTAAAACTGAAGATGAGTATACAAAAAAGGACTAGAAATCAGTACAAATAAATGCTACTACAATGAACTTACCTTTCTGTGCATTAGATGTAAATGAATTTAATAGGGTAATGACATGTAACTTTGCTAAAGAAATTTGGGAAAAATTAGAAGTTACATATAAAGGCACTAAGGAAGTAAAAGATAGTAGGATAGACATGCTCAATAGTGAATATGAAGCATTTAAGGTGACAGCTGATGAATCTATTCAATCCATGTACACTAGATTCTCACATATCACAAATTCTTTAAATGCACTTGGAAAAACTTACCTTACTTATGAGTTGATCAGGAAAATACTCAGGGGATTACCTCCAGCGTGAGAAGCGAAAGCTACAACAATAGCAGAAGGGAGAAATCTCAAGGAGATGTTTATTGACAAACTCATCGAATCGCTCATCACCTATGACCTTGCAATAAATGAGAGGAAGAATGAGTAAAGCAAAGCAAAGAAAGCCATAGCACTTAAGGCATCGTCAAACAACTCTAGTGAAGAAAGTGATTCGGAATCAAATGACGACATGACCTTGCCAACAAATAAGTTTGTAAAGTTCTTGAAGAAGAATAAGAAGTTCAATAGAAAATTCCTGAACTCAAAATCCGAAAGAGGAGAGTCAAGCATGAAGAAAAAGAAGGAAGATCCACCAACATGCTACAACTGCAGAGAGGTTGGACACATCAAGCCTGATTATCCCAAACTAGTGAAAGCCTTGAAGAAAAGAAGAAGGCGCTGAAAGTCGGTTGGGATATGCACAATACAAGCTGTTCAGAATATGAATCCAGTGATGATGAGATTTCCAATTTGTGTCTAATGGCACATGATGACCTTGAGTTACAATCATCATTCTCATCATCTTCTTATTATTCTAGTGATTCTGAAAATGAGAATAACATGCGTTCATATGATGAACTGAAACAAGAGTACTTGTACTTTATTAAAATGTTCGAGAAGAAAGCAAAGAAAATTTCTGATTTGAAAAATAAAGTCAAAGAACTTTCAAGTTTAGTTGAACTCCAAAATAAATCTGATGCATCTCTCATGAAAAACAAAGAATTGAAAATTGGGGAGTTAGAAAAGGATTTGAAAGATAAATTTGAAATTATTTGTAAATTTACTGAAGGACAAAATAATTTTGAAAAACTCCTAGGAGCTCAAAGAAATTCCCTATAAAAGAAAGGTCTTGGTTTTAATGGGAAAGAAAATCTAAAACAAAGACATCTTCACATGGGATATTTTGTAAGAGAGTCAAAATCATATGTTCCAACTAAGGATTATCATAGAAATATTACATGTTTTAAATGTAAAAGGTTGGGTCACATAAAATTTGTCTGTCCTTTAGAAAATAAAGATGTCAAAATTAAGAAATTATGGAAGGTAAAAGGAAAATCTAGTACTAATCCCCCTGGACCCAAGAAAATATGGGTACCAAAATTAGTTGTCTGATTGTGTCTTGCAGATATGCTTAAGATCATCATCCTCAAAAGACAGATGGTATATGGATAGCGGATGTTCACGTCACATGACCAGTGATAAAGCGAAGTTCACATCCATCACACCAAAGATGAAGGATTTGTCACTTTTAGAGATAATACTAAGGGAATGATCACAGGTGTAGGCAAAGTTCGTAATGATTTATCACTAATTATAGATGATGCTTTACTGGTTGATGGTTTAAAGCACAACTTATTGAGTATAAGCCAACTGTGTGATAAAGGTTACAAAGTATCTTTTAAACATGACAAGTGCATTGTTGACACAAAACTGATAATAAGATACTATTCATAACTGAGCGTCATGATAACGTATATACCACCAGTTTTGATAACTTAACCTCCCAGAGTGTGACATGCTTCTCTGCTATAAATGAAATTAGTTGGATTTGGCATAGGAGACTAGGACATGCAAACATGGACTTAATATCTAAACTAGTTAAGGGAGACTTAGTTAAAGGACTGCCTTAGACAAAATTTGTCAAGGATAAAATCTGTGAGGCTTGTCAACTAGGAAAATAAGCAAGAACAAGCTTTAAGATGAAGAAAGAAATCTCCACTACTAGACCACTTCAAATGCTACACTTAGACTTATTTAGTTCAAACCCAATTCAGAGTATAGAAGGAAAATCATATGCATTCGTCATAGTTGATGATTTTTCAAGATATACATAGGTACTATTCTTAGGTCACAAAGATGAAACATGTGAACAATTCATAAACCTTTGCAAGAAAATCAAAAACGAAAGGAGATATACTATCACTAAAATTTGAAGTGATAGGGGTAGAAAATTTAAAAATCAAGGCATGGAAAACTACTGTAATTCATTAGGAATAGCTCATAATTTTTCAGCTCCTAGAACACCACAACAGAATGGTATAGTTGAAAGGAAGAATAGGTCTATACAAGAAATAGCCAGAACTATGCTTAACGAACATAAATTACCTAAGTATTTCTAGGCTGAGGCAGTGAATACCGCCTGCTATGTTCTAAATAGAGTTTTGATTAGACCATCACTAAATAAGACTTCGTACAAATTATGGAATGACCATAGACCAAACATATCATATTTTCATGTCTTTGGCTGTAAATGTTTTGTGCTTAGAGACAATGAACATTTAGGAAAATTTGATGTGAAATTAGATGAAGGTATCTTCTTAGGGTATGCCTTAGATAGTAAAGCCTATAAAGTATATAACAAACGAACATTGATGGTTATAGAATCTATTCATGTAGTGTTCAATGAGTCCAATCCCTTCTACAAAAGAACTGATGAAGATGAAATTGAAATAAAAAAGGAATTTGAGAAACTATCCTTTGAGAATGATTCAGAAAATAAAAATGTAATTAAGGAACCATCCACTGAAACTAATCAAATTAAAAATGAGGTTAATGAACCACCTAGAGAATGGAAGTATATAAAGAATCATCCCATTGATCAAATAATAGGTGAACCATTATGTGGAGTAACCACTCGATTCTCACTTAGGAATATGATTAATCATTTTGCCTTTCTATCTCAAGAAGAACTGAGGAATGTGAGTGAAGCAATTGAGGATAAATCATGGGTGTTGTCCATGCAAGAAGAGTTAAACCAGTTTGAGAGAAACAAAGTATGACATTAGTTCCTAAACCTGAGGATAAGACAATTATTGGGACAAAATGGATATATAAGAACAAGAAAGATGAACATAGGATAGTTGTTAGAAATAAGGCTAGACTAGTAACTCAGGGATATAACCAGGAGGAAAGAATAGATTTTGAAGAAACCTTTGCACCTGTAGCTAGAATGGAAGCCATTCGAATGCTTTTAGCCTATGCTGCTTTTAAGGATTTCAAGTTATATCAAATTGATGTCAAGAGCATATTTTTAAATTGCTACATAAGTGAAGAAGTATATGTAGAACAACCTTTAGGCTTTGAAAACCATAAGAATCCAAATCACGTTTATAGATTGACAAAAGCCTTGTACAGTTTAAAGCAAGCTCCTAGAGCTTGGTATGAAAGGCTAAGCGATTTTCTACTAGAAAATGGATTTATTAGAGGAAAGATAGATACAAATCTGTTCATAAAGTCTAAGAAAGATGACATTCTCCTAGTTCAAGTATATGTAGATGATATCATATTTGGAGCTACAAATAAAGAATTGTGTAATGAATTTTCTAGTACTATGCAAAATGAATTTGAGATGAGCATGATGGGTGAACTAAATTTCTTCTAAGGACTTCAGATCAAACAAGCGAAACGTGGAATATTCATAAATCAATCGAAGTATATTAGAGATCTACTCAAAAAGTTTAATATGGAAGATTGAAAAATACTAGGTACACCTATGAGCGCTTCATTGAAATTAGACAAAGATGAATAAGGTATACCAGTAGATGTCAAGCTTTATCGTGGAATGATTGGTAGCATACTATATCTGACTGCCAGAAGACCTGATATAATGTTTAGTGCATGTTTGTGCATAATATTTCAGGTGGCACCAAAAGAGTCACATTTGTTAGCTGTCAAACAAATACTTAGATACCTGATAGGAACAACTGAATTTGGGTTATGGTATCCTAAGTATACTGTTGACTTTATAGGTTGCACCCAGTTTTGATAATGAAAAATACTAATATTTGATGATTGTCAAGTGTTTGTGCAGACTCAAATAAATATCCCAAGGAAGGACACTTGAAGAAGCAAGAAGACCCCGAAGACTTGTAATTTGTAATTGAAAATTTAATGTTTGTAATATGGGTCTATAATAGTAACCTAGGCTGTGATTTGTATGTTTCTTACCTACACATCATGCATATAGGATATATCATAAGCTCAATTAGACCATAGCAATACCCTAAGGTCCAACACTCACACACATAACATATAATATATAAGTGTATTGAAATTGTGCTATAATTGAACAAATCTAAGAATTTTGTGAGAGCTCGGGCGACCGAACCCTTGGAGTACAAAACTCCTCGGGCGCTCGAATGATGACAAGTCAACATGTTGACCAGGCTCCCAAGCGACTGACCCTTAAATGCACATACCGTCTTTGGGCGCTCGAACCCCTTGAAAGTGACTGTTCACCAACTCGGGCAACTGATTCTTTTAGTTCAAAACAAACCCCGGGCGACTAAACATATGCGTTCGGGTGACCGAACGTTAGACCGGGCACCCGAAGTCACGACGTTTTGCTATTGACATTGATTTGGGCTACTGAAGATCTATCCAGGCGACCGAAATTCATTAACCACCTTTTCAGCATGTGTCTTGTCGGGCGACCGAACTTGAGTTTAGCCACCTAAACCCCAGTCGGTTAAAATTATTTTAACCGCGGTAAAACTGGGTTAAGTCAGGCTAATTGGATTTTAATCTTTTGGGTCTTTTTTAATTATTCCCATTATATCCCAAACGATTATATTTTTACCCCTGACTATAAATATGAGTCCATTTGCATGATTAGGGAAAGATTAGCAAATAGATTAGCCAAAATATCCTTTCTATTAAAAATACATCTTTTGGCCAAATACTCTCAAATCTCCATTCGTTTGATATTTTCTGAGATTGTGTGAACATTTCTAGATTGCTTAAGATTGCTATAGCTTGCTAGAAACTCTCATTTGAGTGATTGATTGCCATATTTATTTTGGGGAGTTTTAGCTTAGGTTTATCCCACATATTTGCTCATTATAAATCTTGTGTGGGGATAAACCAAGTAAGCTTAGGATATTTGCATATTTGTTGCAAGAATCCAATAACTTGATTTTTGATGTGTAAAGATTTCTCAAAAAAGCACTTATTTTCAAACTAGTGTTGTGCATCTTTCATTGAGGAAAACTCGTTTTGAACTAGTTTGATTATTTGATTTGAATACTTGGAATATTGATGTGCTATTGAAATACTTCTTTTTTATTCCAAGTTACTGCTTGTGTTGAATACTTTTGAGCATAATACTGATTATACTGTATTGAGTATTGATTGAACAAAACTCGCATCACTGAGCTTACACTGTATCCGTGATATTGATGTGTGTGTGTGATTGTGCGTATTTGGGTACATTTCTGCTTTACTTGAAAGCATTATTTCTGTACCATTTGATTGTAAAATCCGAGTGATTCCAAGTGTGGTCTAAGGTGGCGGTAATTCAGTTTGGTAAGGATTGTATGTAAAGGTTGAGGTCAACCCTGTGCTAATTGACCTGGTTTGTTTAGGTGTATCTCCACCTGTTTAAGTAAGCAAGTTATAGTGGCAATCCTTGTGCTTATTAGCCAAGGCGGGAACGTAGGCAATTGGCCGAACCTCAATAACATTTCTGTGTGTCACTCTTACTTTACTGCTTTCTGGTGCATGTGTGTGTGATTAAATTGTTTTATTTACTTTCTGGTAAACATTTACATTACTTGCACTAGATTGACCATAGGGTTGTGAATACACTGGTATTAGGAGATTGACCTAGGGCTTAAGTTTTAAAAATACCAATTCACTCCCACTTTTGGGATCACGTTAAAGCTAACATATACATCTTTTGAGATTATCAGCTATTCAGATCTTGATTTTGCGGGTAGCAAAGTGGATACGAAGAGCATGAGTGGTACATGTCATTTCTCAGGACATTCATTAGTCTTTTGGTTTTCCAAGAAGCATAATTCAGTTGCTCTTTCCATAGTTGAGGCAGAATACATAGCGGCGGGTAGTTGTTGTGCTCAAACGCTATACACGAAGCAACAACTGACAGATTTTGGATTAAGCTATGAAACAATTCCTATAAGACGTGGCAATATGAGTGCAATAAACATCTCAAAGAATCCCATATTACATTCACGAACCGAACATATAGAAATACGACATCATTTTCTTCATGATCATGTGCAAAAAAGAGATGTGACACTTGAGTTTGTATGCACGGATGAACAATGGACAGACATATTCACGAAACCACTTGCGGAGGATAGGTTTATCCAAATTAGGTGAGAACTAGGTTTGATGCATAGTGGAGAGGTTACCTAGAATTATATTAGATGACATAATTCAGGGCGAGCAACGTCACTTGATATTCACAATTTGTTAAAACATTTCACTTTCGACTCATTTGTTCTCATTTGATATCACATTAATCAACATTGGTATCCTCACATAATCTTTGACAGTTGGCACACTGTGTATGTTCACAATGCAATTTACATTTCACAACACATATTTATGTATTAGCAAGGGGGATGGTTGATGTCAAATGGGGGAGAAGTAAAAATTTTCAAATCTTATGGTTGAATAAGTTCAAAACTTTAAGACTTAAAAGGGGAGGAAAATATAAGACTATGTCCACTTATGTATTAATATTATACACCTTTTTGTTGATGTCAAAAGGAGGAGAATCTGGCTTTAGGCAAAAATAAGAATCTGGATTTAAACAAAAATAAGCAAAAATGGTTGACAACACTAATTATGTAAAGGGAGAGAAGAATCAGGTTATAAGATGAATCAAGTTATAGGGATCAGACTATAGGAGAAGAATCAGGCTAAACAACTTGTGTATGACCATGAGCATATTTCATTTGGAATTAGGCTAAACAACGTATGTATGAACATAAGCATATTTCATTTGACATGAGCATATTTCACTTACTAAATCTTTGATGCATTAATTGAGGGGGAGCCTTGTTTGGCATAACCCATTTTATTTTATATTTTTCCTCATGTATTTGTCATCATCAAAAAAGGGGAGATTGTTAACTCTATGAGTCCAATCCGATTTTGATAATGACAAATCACTTGGTATTTGATCTGTGCATTGAGATTGTGAATTTGAACTATATTAAGTATGCACAGAAGGATGACAAGTAATGGAAGCCATGAATATTAAAGCATACACATCTTGGCAAATCCATGGAACTCAAAGGGTACAAGAATGAAGATGTAAGCAACAAGTTTAAGAGCGTCATGGGAATGGGTACTTAAAACCAATGTATTTACATTTTCATATGATTTAGTCTAAGGCTCAACATATACCCTAGAATGACTTTAGGACTCATGCATTTCATGAACATCATTAGGGGACATTCATGGACCTAGAAATATTTTTAAAATTCTTGAAAATGTTTTTATAAAAGAGCTAAGAAAGAGAGCAAAGCAGTTTTTCAAAGTATACAGAAAAAATTCAGGATTTAGGAACTTTAGTAAACCGAAGTCAACAGTCAGTCGCCTGAAGTTGCCACTTCAGAAGACCGACGTTAACCTCAGTCTTCTGAAGAATTTCTTCAGAAGACCGAAGATTAAGTTCAGTCGCCTAAAGAAATAATGGTGAAACACAAAACCTGGCAGAAGCACCTCAGAAGACTGTAATAAGACTTTAGTCATTTGAACCCGACACTTCAGTCGTCTAAACCCCAAACTTGAATCGTTTGACCCTATATCTAGGTTATTTTTTCGAAGTTCTAAGGAACTTCAGTCGTCTGGGCCTTTGACCTCAGTCGCCTAAACTTTCAAGAAAATTTAAAAATTTAATTTTTAATAAAAAAACTCGCGAGATATTTTTTGATCTAACGGTTGAGATCTATTATAAGGGCAAGATACCTATATATTGAACATCTAAACCCTAGTACGTTAGCTAAGATCAATGAGAAGAGAAGAGAACATCTTTTTGAAAGAGAATTGAGAAACTTGAGCCTATAGCTATACGATTGCCTGCACTCCAACTTATACTCATCAAGCTTGGGCAAATCAACTCAGAAAATTAAAGGGAATTCTTTTACACATCTTGATTTCATTTTTGTATTGAGGTTTAGTCAATCCATTTATTATTTTCAAGAGTTTCTCATCTCATCTTCTGTTATTGAATATTATTATTAGAGAGATTGATCTTGAGTTTTTCATATACATATAGAGAGTGTTTTTGACAAGTTCATTACTTGAGAAAGTTTTTCTTTGGGCATTGGTTAAATAGTTATCATTCAAGTGTGTCCTTAGTTAAAGAATTGATATTTTGGATACTTTAAAACCATTTGATTAACTATCTTTACAAGCTCATAACTATATATATTGTATTGAGGGATACTTTTTTGGAAAACTTTATATTCAGTGTTCTGATATTTGGAATACATATCGTATATATATTGAGTTGCATATTACACCGATCATATTGTGGTTGAAAACTTGAGAGAAATATTGTTGTGACAAAGTGTGTTTCAAATCTTTGCAATCTTCAAAACTATTTGTGTATTCAAAGATTTAACCTAAGTTCTCCAAAGCATTGATTTATATAATTTTTTTTCAGAGATTTGATAAAAGGGAGAGTTAGTGAATCATACTCTTGCATATAATGATTATATCGTTACATTCATTTTGAGCTTCAAGTTTCATCATATGATTATGTATTAGGAATTTCAATTGTACTCACTTGCTTTGTTAGAAGAATCTTTGAGTGTTTTACAGATTTTATTGTAATCACGGTTTAGGTTGTGAACCGGGTTTGAGGAGAGAACTGTATCTCTTGTAAGCAACGAATTAGGAGAAAGTTGTACCATTTGTAAGCAGTGGGTTGTAAGGAAAGCTCCATCCCAATTTAAGGAGTAGAGACTATAGTGGAATCCTTGTGTGGATTGCTCAAGGTGAGGACGTAGGCCGGGTTGGATGAACCTCGTAAAATCGCATTTGCATTCTCTCTTCCCTTAGTTTTTTAATTTCTGCAATGCACCTCATTACTTATATTGCATGTATGTATGTTGAATATCCTCACACGAACTTGATAAGTAATTGGTTAAATTTAGAAAGAGGGACTAAGAGGTAAATAAGTTTCAAAGAGTTTTAAAAATACCCAATTCACCCCCCTCTTGGGATTACACCTAAATCAACACAGCACTTTAGTAACTCAAGGTAGAGTTTATGTATGTTGTTGATAAAGAGCCCTATTAGTGATAGTTTTTATAAACTGTCACTAATATAGTTAAATAAATTATTTTTAAATTTTATAAATAAAAAACACTATTAGTGACGATTTAGAAAATTCATCACTAAGAATAGACTATTAGTGATGGTTTAGAAAACCATCACTAATATTGTTGACTTTGTCTTCTAATACAATACTATTAGTGACAGTTAACTAACCATTACTAATGAGTATCTTTTAGTGACGACCTAAAACCGCCACTAATACCCCAAGAAATGTTGCTAATATTTTCCTGTGATAGTTTCCGTGCGAAAAGTGGTTTTCCGCGATAGTTTGAGATGGAAAACTTGTCACGACTTGCTCATTTTTCCACATATATATTTTTTCATATAATATCAATATCACATATTCCATATTCCAGCTCAGCAGGTCACAATCCACCTGGGCCCGTGGGCACCAGGGATATATTAGAACATAAAGCAAAAGCCCTAGCAGCAGAAAATATACAAACATGTACATCTCAATACCATATACCACAATATACCAGAGTTACTACAATCACCGTATATATATACATTCCAAAAATAAAACCTAAGGACATTTCCCACAAAATCTAACTGCCCCTACAAAACTTAACCTTCAAAAAGGGCAACTAGACCGTACTATATCAGCGGGGCTTTTCCCGCTCTCCTGTCCGGGGCTCCTGAAAAGTTAATAAGATTTAGGGGTGAGACACCTCTCAGTAAGGGAAATAAACTAATACCAGTGTGTGGCAACATGAGTAATCTGTGTTCTACATATACCATACATAACATATTCAGTACTGTTTATCAAATATGGGAAAACTTATATATAAATCAAAACATGGTAGAACATACTGCATTTTCATAATATATCTCATCTCGTATCATAATAATAATAACATAAAACAATCCTGGTAGGTTAGCTGGCTGTTGTCATGTATTACCCCCATATAACTGGGTTGTGTGGCTCGAAGGCGGGACCTGACAATGGTTGGCTGACCACTGTTAAGTCAAACAGTAGTCTGTAGGTCTGATGGGTCTACCCAGACTGGTCCGTACACCAGGGGCGATAACAGCACACTTCTTGAAAATAACCACATCGACCATCCAATCTCACACCACTCCGTACAGCGGCGTTAATACAAATATCATGATCACAGAGATCATGGACACACAGCAACGGTACCGTGCAAGTGCTAGCCTAGACCGAGCCAACTAGGTTCTGATATCATATACATATACTAAAATCGTGATACATGGATAACTCATATCATTAATTATCAAATCATTCATATCTTTTTTTACATATACATATATCATGAAAATCATCGGCCCGTATGCTGGTATTTCACATTTTATCATAACTCAGCCCGTACGTCGGCAAATCACATAGCACAACCCGTACGCTGGCAAATCACATAGCTCGGCCCGTACGCCTAAAAATCTCATCCATATAACACGACCCGTACGCCGGCAAACATATCCACATAGCACGGTCTGTACGCCAGCAGACATATCCACATAGCACGGCCCGTACGCCGGTAAATCACATATGTATATATATCTCGGCCCGTACGTCAGTTTTCCATCATAAAAATCCATATCATCCACATTCCCAGAAAATAGTATTTCACAACATTTTTATACTCATGCCACACTGAACAAATTTTTCACGTATTCAACATATTATCATTTAAACAGTATTTTCCAAATATAAATCATATATATAAATATATATACATTTTCCATAAGTCAGATGCTAAATATATATATACATACATTTTCTTAAAACAAAACTAGCTTAGTTTATCCCCTTACTTGATTCCTGAAAAACCCATAAGAAAATCTTCCCCGTACCCACAAGGTTCTCAATTTAACACCCTGAAAATGAAAACTCGTAGAATTAAAGTTGAGTATTTTCGTACGTACAACATTTTCTATAACTACCACTAAGTCAAATTCGGCTTAAAAAGCCTTACCTCAACTTAGGGATGATTCCCAATGTTCCCAATCAACACCCCTCGAAATGAAAATTTTCAGTATTAAAGTTTAGTATTTTTACGCGTATATCACTTTCTTCAACTGTCAAAAATCCAAATATTGAGTATAAAGTCTTACCTTGGATTTGGGATGAAATCCAACTTCGTTTTCCTGACGATCCGCTCCGGCAGACTTGTAGAGAACTTCGCCAGGAGCGTCGTGGTGGCTTCGATTTTTTGATCCGGCGTAAAACTAGCTCGGAATCAAAGAGAGAGAGAGAGTCGTAGGAGAGAGAGAGAGCACTTCCAAAAAAAAATCTAAGCAAGCTTCTTGAAGAAGCTTGCACACCATTATGTGTGTGTATATATATATATATATATATATACATGTTTCAATATTTATATATATATTTTCCTTATCATATTATTCATTTTACTTTTTAATTTAATTAATTTATTTTATTTTATTAATTTATTATTATTATTATTTTTAAAATTTTATTTTTCTCGGTTACTACATTCCTCCCCCCTTAAAAGAATTTCGTCCTCGAAATTTACTGTTCCCGTAACTTGTCATCCTTTAATAAGGAAAAAGGGTCTACTCATTTTATTACCTACCCTCATTTATGGTGGAGGAATACCGTGGTTACATTTCAAGTCCTGGAAGATTACATGTACAAAAGAAACTTCTCCTAGAACTAAAATACTACACTATTCAAATCATTACATGTACCTGCAAAAGAAACTACCTAACTACTTACATTTTATCCACTCGGACCTCTTGAAATAAATGCGGATATCTCTGTTTCATCTGCTCCTCGAACTCCCAAGAAGCCTCTTCTATCGCATGATTCCTCCACAGAACCTTTACCTGAGGAATTTTCCTGTTACGTAGTTCCTGTACTTTCCTATCCAGAATCTATACTGGTACCTCCTCATATCCCAGTGAATCACTAAGCTGCAACTCATCATAACTGATGACATGAGAAGGGTCTGGGACGTATTTCCTCAACATAACAACATGAAATACATTGTGAATCCTGGATAATACAGGTGGCAAAGCTAGCCTGTAGGCTACCGTTCCCACTTTATCTAGAATTTCAAATGGACCGATAAACCTAGGACTAAGTTTACCCTTCCTTCCAAATCGCATAACCTCTTTCATCGGAGCTATCTTCAAAAATACGTGATCACCTACGTCAAACTCTAAATTCCTGCGTTGATGGTCAGCATAACACTTTTGTCGGCTCTGAGCTGCACTGATCTTGTCCCTGATAAGACGAACTTTATCACACGCCTGCTGAACCAGCTCTGGCCCCACTACTCGCCCATCACCCACTTCATCCCAAAACAAAGAAGAATGGCATCTTCTACGGTACAGAGCCTCAAATGGTGTCATGCCAATGCTAGACTGATAACTGTTATTATACGAAAATTCTACTAATGGCATGAACTGAGTCCAACTATCCCCAAAGTCTAGTACACACTCTCTGAGCATGTCCTCTAATATCTGTATTGTCCTCTCAGTCTGCCCGTCTGACTAAGGATGGAATGCCGTACTAAACGATAACTGAGACCCCAAAGCCTCCCGCAGACTCCTCCAAAATCGTGATGTGAATCGTGGGTCTCGATCTGACATAATAGATACAGGCACCCCATGAGAACGTACTATCTCTTGAATGTAAATCTCCGCTAAATGGCTGAGGGAGTAGCTGATCTTGATAGGAATAAAGTGGGCGGTCTTCGTCAATCGATCAACAATCACCCATATGGCATTATGGCCATGTAACGCCGTCCGCAGTCCTGACACGAAGTCCATCGATAAGTGATCCCACTTCCACTCCGGGATGAATAACGGCTGCAACTGCCCTGCCAGTCTCTGGTGCTCAGCTTTTACCTGCTGGCACGTTAAACACTGCGCTACATACTCGGCAATTTCTCTCTTCATACCACTCCACCAGTATGACTCTCGCAGATCTCTGTACATCTTCGTACTACTGGGATGAACTGTATACAAAGATCTGTGAGCCTCCTCTAGAATAATCTTCCTGATCTCAGTATCGGTAGGAACACATAATCTGGAACGGAACCGCAAAGCTCCGTCATCTGCGATACTGAACTCCTCCCCCTGCCCACTCTGTACTCTGTCTATCACCTCTACTAGCTCTGGATCTTCCTTCTCGGAAGCTTTAATTCTCTCATGCAGGGTAGGCTATACCACTAGACTGGCAAAACATACTGGGAGATTACTCTCCACCAACTCTATGCCGAGTCTCTCCAGATCCATCATGATCGGATGCTGGATCCCCATAGCCGCCAACACTGGCTCCCTGGATTTCCTACTCAACGCATTAGCTACCACGTTTGTTTTCCCTGGGTGATAACTGATGGTACAATCAAAATCCTTAATCAGCTCTAACCACCTTCTCTGCCTCATATTCAGTTCTTTGTGCATAAAGAATAAACTTTTATGGTCGGAGAAGATCTCACACTGCTCACTGTACAGGTAATGCCTCCAAATCTTCAGTATGTGTACCACTGCAGCCAACTCAAGATCATGGGTAGGGTAGTTCTTCTCATATTCTTTCAATTGCCTGGATGCATATGCCACTACCCTGCCATGCTGCATCAATAAACAACCAAGTCCCTTCAAGGACGCATCATTGTAAATGGTATACCCCTCACCCCCAGACGGGATGATCAATACAGGCGCTGTGACTAACCTCTGCTTCAGCTCCTGAAAACTCTGCTCACAGCTATCATCCCACTCAAATTTGACATTCTTCCTCGTTAGTCATGTCAAAGGTCCTGACAGCGCTGAGAATCCCTCAACAAAATGACGGTAATAGCCTGCTAGCCCCAAGAAACTTCGAATCTCTTGGACATTCTCGGTCTAGCCCAATTCACTACAGTCTCAATCTTGTTAGGATCCACAGAAATACCATCTCTAGATACAACATGCCCCAAGAAAACGACCTTCTCAAGCAAAAATTCACATTTACTGAACTTGGCGTACAAATTCTTTCCCGAAGTGTCTACAAAACCTGCCTCAAGTGCGTCTCATACTTCTCATAGTTCCTAGAATAGACCAGTACATCATCAATAAAAACAACAACAAACTGGTCTAGGTATTGGTGGAAGACTCTATTCATCAAGTTCATAAATACTGCAGGAGCATTCGTCAAACCAAACGGCATCACTAGAAACTCGTAATGCCCGTACCTGGTCTTGAAGGCCGTCTTCGAGATGTCTTATGCTTTCACCTTCACCTGATGGTAGCCAGATCTGAGGTCAATCTGCGAATACACCTGTGTACCCTGGAGCTGGTCAAACAAATCATCGATACGGGGTAGAGGATACCTATTCCTTATTGTCACTTTATTTATCTCCTTATAGTCTATACACATCCTTATAGTCCCTTCTTTCTTTTTCACAAATAAAACTGGAGCTCCCCACGGAGATACACTGGGTCGTATGAAGCCCTTATCAAGTAGATCCTGCAACTGACTCTTCAACTCTACTAACTCCACTGGCGCCATTCGATAAGGTACTTTAGAAATCGGTGTTGTACCAGAAGGTAGATCAATGGAGAAATCTACCTCACGATAAGGTGGCAAGCCTGGTAACTCATCTGGGAAAACATCTATAAACTCCTTTACTACAGGCGTGCTAGCAAGTTTCAATTCATTCTCTGACATCTCTTTCACAATAGCCACAAATCCCTGACAACCACCGAACAGTAGTCTCCTGACCTGAATAGCTGAAATGAGCTGAGGCAGGGATTGAACACGTGACCCTACAAACTTGAATTCTGCTTTCCCCGGAGGTCTGAATATCACTTCTCGTGCTCGACAATCTATGCTGGCAAAATTGGCCGCTAGCCAATCCATGCCAAATATAACATCAAACCCGTGCATGTCTAACACTATCATATCAGCAAATAAAGTCTTCCCTTGCATACCAACTGGACAATCTCGAAGTACCCTACTACATCTTATTACCGACCCAGTTAGTGTAGATACCAACAGTTCAACATCTAATGATTGTGTTTTAGCCTCAAATAATTTAATATATTCCAAGGATACAAACGAGTGTGTAGCTCCTGAATCAAATAATGCAATAACTTTAAAAGAAAGCATAATGACCATACCTATCACCACGTCACTTGACGCCTCAGCCTCAACCGACGTCAGAGTAAACACCCTGGCTGGAGCCATATTCCTCTACTGGCCCCCACGTGGCGCCTGATAACCTCCCCGGTATGGTCTAAGAGATGGAACTGCATCTGGTGGAGTGGGGCAGTCTCGTACCATGTGCCCTGATCTACCATAGCGATAGCACACCGGAGCTGCATCTGGCAGGGTAGGGCAATCTCGCACTATATCTCCTAATCTACCGCAGCGGTAGCACACTACACCACCAGCTCGACACTCTCCCCAGTGCCTAATACCACAAGTCTGACAAACTGGAGGACCCTGCCCTGTCTGCACCTCGTGTCCTCCCATCTCCTGTCTCCGCCCTCTACCATGATTACCTCTCCTCCACTGACCCGGCCCGTGACCTTGCTGGTAGCTCGTAGATGCAGATCTCTTCCTCTGTCCCTGCTTATCCGCATCAAGACGCTCACCAATCTCTGCCAAGGCCGCCCTGTCGACCAACTCGGCGAAGTCCTGAATCCGCAGCACCACCACCTGCCTAAATATACTCTGCCTCAAGCCTCTCTCAAACTGCCTCACCTTCTTCACCTCATCAGGAACAATGTATGGGGCGAATCGAGAGAGCTCGATAAAACGTGCTACATACTTTTGGACAGATATATGTCCCTGCTTCAGACTCAGGAACTCTTCTACCTTAGCCTCCCTCACAGTAGCTAGAAAATATCTGTCAAAGAACAGATCTTTAAACCGGTCCCATGTCATAGCTATCGGAGTCACCCTCTGTTACTCCAATAGTCTCACCGTAGTCCACCACCTCTCAACCTCTCCTGTCAGTCTATAGGTGGCAAAGAGGACCCTCTGTTCCTCGTACACTGTAGCACAGTCAAGATCTTCTCGGTCTCCTGCATCCAGTTCTCAGCCGCTACAGGATCAACTCCACCTGAGAACGCCGGAGGATTCATCTTCGTAAATTTCTCTATAGTGCACCCCGGCCTGCAGATGGACCACTCTGCTCCCTCGACCTGCTAGCAATCTCAGCCATAACCTGCTGAGCCACGCTACGTAATACCGCATCAGAGTCGGTCCCAGCTGCACCTGATGGTCCTGCTCTATCACTGCCACTCGCATGGGCACTATTTCCTTCTAGATCTATCCTGGAAAATAGCAGTTGTGTAACACCCCGACCCTGAGGGGCCTGAGATATTAACTTTTTATTACTAATTTACAGCGGAAGCAAAATAAACTCAATTTTTATTAAACCAGAGCACTAATTATCCATATTACAATCATTTATTTTAAAAGAAGAAAAATTACATAAGCATAAATATCTGGCATCATACTAATATTTCTAAACAATCTTTATTTTTCTATCCCCACCCGCATGTTTGCTAAGCCTGATTTCCAACATGCTCTTCAAAGTTATCTGAAATAAAAATATGATTAGAGTGAGACGACGCTCAGTAAGTAAATAAGATTATTATTAGTGTGTGGCAAAAAATGAGTTTTTTAAAAATTTCGTAAAACAATATTTAATATTATAACTTCAAAACTGTCTCTAGAATAAATATAAATTTAAAAATTTCTACATAAACTTTTACCATCAACTATAACAATAAAATTTTATAATCATATACTATAACTGTTAAATTAAACTTTTAACTTTAAAACTGTATAAATATTTAATGATAAATATACATATACTTTTCCTTATACGTTTTCTTTAGATCGTCGTTTAAGCACTAGAATGATCATTTTCATGTAAACTTATACTTTTCCTTCAAATCATCAGTAATTTTGTACACGTAATTAAATATGTATAAACATATATTGTAAAAACCACCCTTAGACCTATTTGCCGTAAGTCATGTTTACCCCTATGACTGGATTGTGCGGTCCGAAGACTGGACTTAGTTGGCTGGCCGACCAAACTAAATCAACGTACGTAAACTTTAAGTGAGATTTTCCTTATTAAGTCCTGGTTCGGAACCAGGTGTGCACTCAGGAGAAATCCACTAACATAAATAACCACTCTGTAAACAGTGTGGGTGTACTCTGATCCTTTTAAACTTTAAGTTGCGGTACTGAGCATCTGTAACTTTGAACTTTCGTTGCCATAAGGAGTTTTAAAATCATCTTATTATAATTTATGTAATTTAAAATAATATCGTAAAAATCTCATCTTTACTCATATTTTCATAAAAAAAATGCAACGTAGAAATAAACTTATGCCACACAATTTTTGTGTTAAAAATATATATAAATTTTATTTTTTGAATAGAAAGAAATGCTGAAAATTTACCTGAGGGGATTAGAACATTTCTTAACCCAAAATAGATGCAAGTATATTAAAAATAGAACTAGTATAATTAAATATGTGTAAAAATAAACTCATGAAAATTTTGTGGAACTAATTAACATAATTGAAATTTACTTATAAAATAAACTTGGGTATAAATTTAAAATAAAAAAAAAATTAACATAATCAAAATTTACTTACCTTCTTCTTTACGAACACTGTAACTATCTCTGAGAAATGAGATCGGAAAGAGTGGGTGATTGAGAACTTATTCAAAAATTCTCTCTCCACCACAAATTCTTTCACTCACTAATCCTTCTCTTCCTTGGAAAATTGTTGTGAAAAATGAAGGTTGAGAGCTCCCTATTTATAGGAAAATTTTGGGGAAGAAATGAAATTTATAAAAGTGTGGGGAGATAGATGAAATTATAATTTTTTTAAAAATTAAAGAATGGGCAAGGGATGGACAAGGTATGGGTTGAGTATGGGATGGGGATGGAGGCTATGTGGGAGTGCTTGCCACCATTCCCATTAAATAAATTTTTAATTAACTACTTACCTAATTAATTAATCAAATAGTTAATTAATTATTTTATTATTTTTCTTAATCGTTATTATCATTATTATTATCATTGTTATTACTTTTAAACTATTTTTAGTATTTATTTATTTTATTATTTATTTTTGAACAAGAATTAAATTTGAATTTTGAAAACTCATGTGGGCCCCACACAGTCTTGTGGGCCCCACACAACTTCGAGACTCGAATGGATCCTACGTAACTCGAATAATTCTTATACGATTTGATGCATCCTAAATAGCTTTGAGACTCGTGTAAACCTCCATACGGCTTCAGGACTCATGTGGGCCCCACACAGTCTTGTGGGCCCCGCATAGGATACCTATATTATCATTATTTTATCATATATTTCTATAAATTATATCAGTCAAAACATTATTTTATGTACTTATTTACGCATATAAACAGTGTCTTATGGCTCCGGACTCATGTGGACCCCACATAGTCTTGTGGGCCCCACATATGACACCTATATTATTATCATCTTATTATATATTTTTACAAATTATGTTTGTCAAAATACTATTTTATGTATATATACTTATTTACGTGTACAAACAGTGTCTATCCTATTTATCCTATGAAATTCCATTTTGATCAGGCCGACCTCCTAGGAGCGACTGAGCCGCAATGGTCTCTGAGCACTCGCTTAGACAAGGTCTTTCTTAGGCATCAAACATGGAATTAAGGATCCTACAGAAAAACACTTCTATATTAATATTAACTCAATGACCATTTTTATTATTTTATTGTTATTGTGCTTTAATCATGTATATATTTTTGGGTCATCATAAGTTGCAATTCAGTAGTCCTATCCTCATAATTTACCCACCTATCCTCACCACTTATCTCAACATCTCTAACTCATTGCTAATCCCCAGTCCTATATTCTAGGAACACAACCCGACAATAGCTTACTATGGTTTTCCTTAAACCGTCACCCTAAGAAAAATAGAGAAACTACCACGGAAGTCCTGCCTCTAGTCTATAGAACAAAACCTCAAATCATTTCCTAAACTCTGGTATTGTTTCTGCTGCATTCTAAAGTCTACAGAACCTAGCAACCTATGCTTTAATACCAAGCTGTCACGACCTGCTCATTTTTCCACATATTTTTTTTTTTTATATAATATCAGTATCACATATCCCATATTCTAGCTCAGTAGGTCACAATCCACCTGGGCCTGTGGGCACCAAAGATATATCAGAACATAAAGCAGAAGCCCTAACAGCAGAAAAATACAAACATGTACATCTCAATACCATATACCACAATATACCAGAGTTACTACAATCCCTATATTTTTATATATACATTCCAAAAATAAAACCTAGGGACATTTCCCACAAAATCTAATTGTCCCTACAAAACTTACCCTTCAAAAAGGGTAGATAAACCATACTATATCAGCGGGGCTTTTCCTGCTCTCCTATCCGGGGCTCCTAAAAAGTTAATAAGATTTAGGGGTGAGACACCTCTCAGTAAGGGAAATAAACTAATGCCAGTGTGTGGCAACATAAGTAATCTGTGTTCTATATATACCATACATAACATATTCAGTACTGTTTATCAGATCTGGGAAAACTTATATATAAATCAAAACATGGCAGAACATACTGCATTTTCATAACATATCTCATCTCGTATCATAATAATAATAATATAAAACAATCCTGGTAGGTTAACTGGCTGTTGTCATGTATTACCCCCATATGACTGGGTTGTGTGGACCGAAGGCGGGACCTGACAATGGTTGGCCGACCACTGTCAAGTCAAACAGTAGTCTGTAGGTCCAATGGGTCTACCCAGACTGGTCCATACAACAGGGGATAACAGCACACTTCTTGAAGATAACCACATCGAGCATCCAGTCTCATACCACTCCGTACAGCGGCGTTAACACAAATATCATGATCACAAAGACCATGGACACATAGCAACGGTACCATACAAGTGCTAGCCTAGACCAAGCCAACCAGGTTCTCATATCATATACATATACTAAAATCGTGATACATGGATAACTCATATCATTAATTATCAAATCATTCATATCTTTTTTCACATATACATATATCATGAAAATCATCAGCCCGTATGCCGATATTTCACATTTTATGATAGCTCGGCCCGTACGCCGGCAAATCACATAGCACAAGCCGTACGCTGGCCAATCACATAGCTCGGCCCGTACGCCGGCAAATCTCATCCACATAGCATGACTCGTACGCCGGCAAACATATCCACATAGCACGACCCGTACGCCGGCAGACATATCCACATAGCACGACCCGTATGCCAGTAAATCACATATGTATATATATATATATATATATATATATATATATATATATATATATATCTCGGCCCGTACACTAGTTTTCCATCATAAAAATCCATATCATCCACATTCCTAGAAAATAGTATTTCACAACATTTTTGTACTCATGCCACACTGAACAAATTTTCCACGTATTCAACATATTATCCATTAAACAGTATTTTCCAAATATAAATCATATATATAAATGTATATACATTTTCCGCAAGTCAAATGCTAAATATTATATACATACATTTTCTCAAAACAAAACTAGCTTAGTTTATCCCCTTACCATATTCCTGAAAAGCCCCTAAGAAAATCTTCCCCGTACCGACAAGGTTCTCAACTCAACACCCTGAAAATGAAAACTCGTAGAATTAAAATTGAGTATTTTCATACGTACAACATTTTCTATAACTACCACTAAGTCAAATTCGGCTTAAAAAGTCTTACCTCAAGTTAGGGATGATTCCCAACGTTCCCAATCAACACCCCTGGAAATGAAAATTTTCAGTATTAAAGTTTAGTATTTTTATGCGTATATCACTTTCTTCAACTGTCAAAAATCCAAATATTGAGTATAAAGCCTTACCTTGGATTTGGGATGAAATCCAACTTCGTTTCCCTGACGATCCGCTCCAACAGACTTGTAGAGAACTTCGCCAGGAGCGTCGTGGGGGCTTCGGTTTTTCGATCCGGTGTAAAATTGGCCCGGAATCGAAGAGAGAGAGAGAGAGTCGTAGGAGAGAGAGAGGAGAGAGAGAGAGCACTTCCAAAAAAAAATCTAAGCAAGCTTCTTGAAGAAGCTTGCACACCATTATGTATATATATATATATATATTAATATCATACTAAACATTAATTAAAGTAAAGCTTCTTGAAGAAGTTTTCACACTTTATATATATATACCTTTAACTTATATATTAAATGTATATCTTAATAACTTACTTATATATGTGTATATATATATATATATATATATATATATATATATATATATATATATACATGTTTCTATATTTATATATATATTTTCCTTATCATACTATTCATTTTACTTGTTAATTTAATTAATTTATTTTATTTATTATTATTATTATTTTTAAAATTTTATTTTTCCCGGTTACTATAAAACTAGTTTTTAGTGAAGAATGTATTAGTGATGGTTTTAGAATAGTCACTAATAGTGTTGTATTAGTGACGATTGTCAAAACTATCACTAATACTTACACCAATAGTGATGGTTTTTAAAAACCGTCACTAATACAACACTCTTAGTGACGATTTTAAAACCAGCACTAATACTTTCATCACTAAAAACCAATTCTTTTGTAATGAGTCTAGGTGACTGAAGTCACCCAGAACCTTTAACTTTCAATTGTGGGAATATTGCTATGCTGACATAGACTTTTGTTCTTGAATATTTGAAATAGTATCTTTACCGCATATAACTTGATTTCTTTGTGAAAGAACCATTGTGATTGATTATCGGAACAAATTATACATATTCTCAAAATTCTTTAAACATGTGAAACATAGCCTACTTTATACTATTTTTGTTTACGTTGATACAATTCTCAATTTAAAGTAATTCTGATGTATGTGTTGATTTGAGGGTTAATAGTAGGACTAGGTCACCCTCCCCCGTCTTACATCACCACAATTGTAGGTGGAGCTGCAGTTGCAGAGTTTGATTCAGATAGTACTGTCTTGTGGCATATGCGGTTAGAGCATATGGGTGAGCGTGGGATGATGGAGCTTCATAATAGAAATATTTTGAAGAGTGTAAAAACATGCAAGCTGAATTTCTGTAGGTATTGTGTTCTTATGAAACCGAATAGGGTGTAGTTCTAGGCAACCACACACAACACAGAGGGAATTTTTCGCTAAATTCATTCAGATGTTTGGGGGCCAGTAAGGATAACATCACAGGGAGGACATATGTATTTCATGAGTTTTATTGATGATTACTTAGGAAAGGTCTAGGTGTACTTTGTGTGGCTTAAGTCAAACATGTTTGCCAAGTTCAAGTTGTGGAAAGTTGAAGTGGAAAACCAGATCAGAAGTAAGATTAACTGTCTCAGGTCCGACAGTGGTACTAAGTACACAAATTCAAAGTTCATGGAGTTACGCAAGCAGCATGGCATTAGAAGACACTTCACAGTACGAAAGACGCCACAATAGAATGGTTTGGCGGAAAGGATGAACAGAACAATAACTGAAACAGCTCGTTATCTCAAGTTGAATGCAGGGATTGCAAAAATCTTCTGGGCAGAGGCAGTAAATATGACATGTTTCTTTATTAAGAGATCACTAAGGGCAGCACTAAATGGGAAAGTAGCGAAGGAGGTGTGGACATGCAGTGTGGTAGACTACTCTGGTTTGAAGGTGTTTGGATGTCCAACCTATATGTATGTTTTTAGTGAGGAGAGATCGAAGCTTGATGCAAAGTCTAGATAGTGTATCATTCTGGGGTATCAAAAAGGGGTGAAAGGGTTCAAGCTTTGGGATCTGATGGAAAACAAGGTTCTAATCAGTAGAGATGTGATTTTTATTAAGAAAGTCATCTTGTAGTGTACTCAGGAAGAAGAGAAATAGGTGCCAGAAAACTATAGCAGCAATAAGCATGTGGTGCAGGTGGAGCTAAAGACTCAAGGTAGAGATGACAATGTTCAAAAGGACGGGAGTCTTAACTCAGAAGACCAACAACATCACAATATAGCTATAGACACACCCAGAAGCACTATTAAGCCACCCCGCTAGGTATGAATTTGATGATCTAGTTTCTTATGCACTTATTACTAGTAGCAGGGATCCTACTACTTTTCAAGAGGCAGTGCACAACCAAAAGAAAAGTATATGGACGGGTATTATAGTAGAGGAGATGAAGTCTCTGTATAAGAACCAGACGTGGGAGTTGGTGAAGCTTCTAGAGGGGAAAATAGCGATAGAATGCAAATGGGTGTGTAGGAAGAAAGAAGCAATATCCAAAAAAAAAAAGAGAAAAATTCAAGGCTCGTATAGTAGTAAAGGGTTACTTAAAGAGGAAAGGAGTTGATTATGATGAGATCTTTTCCCCTGTGGTCAAACACACTTCGATTACGGTAGTTTTGGGGTTGGTGGCGCATTTTTATATGCATTTGGAGTAGATGGATGTAAAGATAGCATTTCTTTATGGTTTTTTGTAGGAGTTGATTTACATGGTACAACCAGAAGGGTTCAGTAAGCCCAGACAAGAACACTTGGTTTGTAAATTAAAGAAATCACTTTACGGGCTGAAGCAATCTTCGAGGAAGTCGCACAAGTGGTTTTGGCTCCTATATGATCTAGATTGGCTACAGGAGGTGTGAGTATGATTGTTGTGTTTATGTGAAGAGCCTTGATGATGGTTCATTCATTTTTATGTTGTTGTATGTGAATGACATATTGATTGCAGCGAATAGTATGATTGAGGTCAACAAATTAAAAACTTTATTGAGCCAAGAATTTGACATGAAAGATTTGGGAGTGGCCAAGAAGATTCTTAGGATAAAGATTCACAAGGATAGAGCTTCTAGAAGATTATGGTTATCTGAGCGTAGGTATGTTGAAAGGGTGTTGGAGAGGTTCAACATGGATAATGCAAAACCAATGAGTGCACCATTGGCGAATCATTTTAGATTGTCTACCACTCTGTGCCCAAAGACAGATGATGAAATTCAAGACATGTCAAAGGTTTCCATATGATAGTGCAGTAGGGTGCTTGATGTATGCTATGGTTTCTACAAGATCGGATCTAACACAAGCTGTCAGTATGGTGAGTAAGTTTCTTTTAAATCCAATATTACAGCATTGGAATGCAGTCAAGTGGATTTTTATATACTTGAGGGGTACTATAGACTATGACATCATGTTTGGTAGACAACAGGGTGATCTTTCAGTTGTAGGATATGTGGATGCAAATTGTGCAGGGGACTTGGATGACAGAAGGTCAACCACAGGGTATGTATTCAGCCTTATGGGAGGGTCTATTTGTTGGAAGTCCATGGTTAAGTCTCTAGTTGCACTATCTATAAATGAGTCAGAGCATATGACAGTGGCTAAGGCTGCCAAGGAAGCTTTGTGGAGTACAGGATTAGTCAAGGAACTGTGTATTCAGTAAGGTCGAATTCAGTTGCATTGTGATAGTTAGAGTGTCATTTATTTGGTGAAAAACTAGGTGTATTGTGTGAAGACCAAGCACATAAATTTGAGGTTTCACAAGACCAGGGAACTGGTTTCTTTTGGTGAACTACTAGTTGAGAAAGTTCACACTTTTGAGAATGCAGCAGACATGTTGACAAAGCATGTTACCATGGACTAGTTTGAGCACTACTTGGACTTGATTCATGTCTCCAAATGCTAGATTGGAGGCATCCCAACCTATTGTCCTAGGTGAAGCTGTGGGTTATGTTTTTGTTTTCTCCTAAGGGATGAATAATCGCCAAGGCGGAGATTGTTGTAGCATGTGACTCATATTGAGTGTAACACACGTACAAAGAAAGCATGTTAAGGAAAAACAAGGAAGCTGATCTGCAAAAGAAAACCTTCGACTATTTGCCTAGTGAGTCAACAGTTAGATCGACGGTTTTAGTCTCAGGAAGAAACCGTTGACGGTTTCGTTCGGCTCTATTTTTAAATTTTGAATTGGGAAGATCACTAGGTTGGGGATTCGGAAGCAAATCCTTTAGGGATTGATACAAGGGTATATAGGGAACTTTTTAATCCCTCTGTACGTTTAAGGTTGACATAAATACAATGTTGTAACCCTGATTTTGATAGATAGTGAATTTTAACCACCGCCTGCTCTCGTGGACATAGGCATTCTGCTGAACCACGTTAATTCTTGTGTCGTGTGTTTACTGCTCTTATTATCTATGTGTTTGAGTTTCCATATTATTCATCGTTAGTTGCTGCATTGACGGATTGATTCGGCATCCATTAAATGCACAACAGATATCGACACAATATGATCTCCAAAAAGAGGTCTTACTTTGAGAGTGGGAGTGCAAACAATTAAGCATTTGATTATTTGATATGCATAACAAAAATCTTATAACTATTCTTTAGAAAAGAAAAAAACATCAATATTCCCATAAGTCTATTTAACCTCAATATTAGATAAGCTTAAAGAAATGGGCTGTGTTTGTTAACATCTTACTATAAAAAAATATCTTACTTTGAGAAGAGGGGGAGGGATTAATTAGGATTCAGTGCATGAGTAAGGATAACTTTTTGCAAGACTGTGATTAACATGATTGGATATTTGACTAAACGTCAATGATGATCTTTAACCAACCTTCATAACTCAATTCAAAATCAAGAATCATTTTTGGAGAGACCATGAAAGTATTATTATTTTAGAACAATTAATCTTAAAAGCTAGTTCCTGTAAAATATAATTTAATTATTTTGGATAATAGAGATGGATGGGAATGGGTTCAACTGATCTCCTTCATCCGAACAGTGCACTGTGTCCCGTCCAGCTGATCACACTCCTCAAGTAACCATGGTGGTGGGATTTTAAATTTGCTTCATTGGATGGGTTCAATTGATCTTGTGCCTTAAGGGGCTAGTTTCTTATTCAAAAGTAAAGATTGGCAATTAAAAATAGAAATACTTAATTAGTAGAAATGCATGCAAATATTTCTTTTAAAATAATGTAATTTTAATAAAATACTTATTGAATTGATGCCGCTAAAGGTGTATTTCTCAAGTTGTCTAATCATGGTATCATATTTTCTAATCTTGATTAATGTGAAGAAACCAAGCTTATGAAAGGATGTTGATTTTAGGCTAGTGAGTTTATAATTGAGTTCAAGAGACTCGACTCTAGTACCGTTCCCTATTTAAATGTCCCTCTAAGCTGACAATTAATCCTCCATTTTCATCTAGACCTCAAGTTTAGGATGAAAATGGATAGTTTTATCATCACAAAACTTTATGGCCATCATGAATATGTGTACTAGTGATTGTTGCAAGTATCGTCGATGCCAATAAGCATTAAGGTCGATGTGTTTAATGATATAAATTGTGAACTAGGGTTTCTCACTATCTTTTAAACCAAAATTTCGTCTAAAATCATTTTTTCTTTTAAAAAAAAATTGTCTAACTTCCCCATGAATATGTGACTAACACTGCTATATGTGTAACTTATATATTGTCAAGTTTTGAAAGACTTGCGAGGTTATTCTTGAATCTACAATTGAAACTGATTGTACTCCTTAAGAAGTTTTTTATATTTAATTAATTAATTTCCTTTAAATTGACTATGTTTTGTTGTGTGTATTTGTGTTTCAATTTTTTTTCCCTTTTTCTGTTATTGTAAAGTGTTTAATAGCATTGATATCACAAAGTTTGGCACGTTCACAACAAAAAATAGACTTTTAGTGATGGACATAAATCATCACAAATAATAGGTAATCGTCGTCACTATTATTTATTAGTGACAGTCTATTGACAGTTCTAAATTAGTCATTATAACTACTGTATGAACTGAACATTAGTGAGGATTCACAAAACAGTCACTAATAATTGAGTATTGATAACGGATGTCAAACGTCACTAAAAGAATGGATCGAAACCGTTACTAAAACTCACAATATTTTTTAACTGAAAGTTTATCATTACTAAGATTTTAGTGATAAATTTAAATTCTTCACTAAAAACCTATTATTAAATTTGGGTCTAGTTTGGATGAGATCATTCAGTTGATGCATTGGGTCTAGTCTAGATGGGTCCATTCAATCAAGTTGCTTATTTTGGCCATCATTAGTTGCATTTTCGGTGCTAGGCCAATGGTGCTTTGGGAGGCAACGACTGCGAGGGAAGCGATGATCATGAGGGAGGAGACAACAGTAAGGGAGGCGGCGCTTTTGTTGGAGGTGGCAACAATGAGGGAAGTGGTGACCTGTGATGGCGATAGTGACCCAATGATGTATATGGAAACTAAGTGAGGCAGGTTGTAGAGACCCAAAGAATTATGGTATTTAAATAATAAAAAAGGGAGAAAAATAAAATTGTAAAGGAGGTCACAGCAGGTCCTAAAAGAAAATGCTTATTGGGATCGTTGACAGGGATATTTTTCTTGTTGACGAAAAGTTACCGAGAGGCTATTTTCAACTTTGAATTTCGTCGATCAGGAATAAGCATTCGTCGACGAACTTCTTTCGTGGCCTCGTCGACGAAGTGACGTGTCTCGTCGATGAAAGTCAGTATATAAATAGCCTAAACTCAATTTTTCACTCAGAAATCACGAGAAAAACCCTCTCTCTCTCTCTCTCTCTTTCTCTCTCCCTCCCTCCCTCCCTTATTCATCTCCTCCCCTTCTCTCTAAGATTTTGGGTCGGTTTCTTGCTGGTTCGACGATTCGAGGCAACCACGACACTCCTGGAAAAATTCTCTTCAAGTCTACCAGAGTGGATCGTTGGTGGGGCTAACTTGAACTCTATTCCAAATTCAGGGTAAAGCTTTTTATTTAGTATTTGGATTTCCTACAGTTATAGAATAGGTAGTACTCGAAGAAATACTGAAGTTTTGTTCGGGTCGATGTTGTTTACATGGTGTTGAATGGGGAATCATGCGGGTGTAGGACTGGTTATTTTAGAGGCTTTCCAGAAGTCAGGTAAGGGGATAAACTAAGTCAGGATTTTTGTGAAAATGTTTATATTATTTTACAGCATTTAATTTCAGATAAACATGTATGCTATAGAATTATGTTGGAAATAATGTTATTGAATAGAAATATGATTAATATCTCTTTTGTGTGGCATGAGTAAAATTTACCATGAAAAATTATGATGATGAAATATTATGTTTACAAAATAAGTATGTTGTTACTGCTTCCAAAAAAATGTTAAATGATATCGGGATTTTTTTAAACCAAGTATTTTATATGATATATTAGCGTACGAGCTGAGGTTTTTGTATATATGACATGTCAGCATACGGGCCAAGGAATTTATATGATATGTCGACGTACGGGCTGAGGAATTTATATAAAATACTAGCGTACGGGCCGAGCTTTTTATATGTTATGCAAAACTATATGAAAATATTAACTTGACAGTTACTATTATGAAATAGTCATGTATCATTATTTGGAAATATATTATATGTTATCAGAACCTGGTTGGTTTGGTTTAGGTTTTCACGAATCACGGTACCGTAACTATATAATCATGATCATGATTATGTTTGTGTTACTGCTTGCCGTATGGGGCAGTGGGAGATCGGCAGTTGATGTGATTTATCGTAGCGTGGGCATCCCCCTGGTGTCTAGGAGGGGCAAGCCCATCGTACTTACATACTTTTGTTTGATCTAGCGTGTAGGCCAACCATTGCTAGGTCCCGCCTTTGGGCCGCACAATCCAGTTATGTGGGGGTAAGACATGACACCAGTCAACTAACCATCCATGATGTTTTTTTCTATGTACAGTTATATGAGATGATTTATGTGTATAGAAATTCGGTATGTTATACCATGATATGATAAAACATGTTTCTCTTACATATGATACAGACAGTTTTATCAAGTATGTTTTTGTACTGTTATATGTATAATACAAAAATACTCATGTTTCCACACATTGATATTAGTTTATTTCCCTTATTGAGAGGTGTCTCACCCCAATTATCTAAACATTTCAGGAGCCCCAGATAGAAGAACGGATAAAGCTCCACATCGTTAGAGTTCAACTGTTTTACCCTATTTGAAGGGTAAGTCTTGTTGCTAGGGTCTAATAGATTTTTGGGTGGTGACCCTAAGCCACTTTTGGATGTTTTGGAATATGTGTATGTATATGACAAATGCAGTAAGACTCTGGTATTGTGTTGGTTGGACAATTTGATATGTATATGATTTTGTGTTTCCTGCTGCTTAGGAATCTATGTTGTGGTTCAGGTATTTTCCTAGTACTCATGGGTCCAGGTTGATTATGATTTTCCAGAATTATTATATTGGATATTATATGGAAAAAAAATTTGTAGAATAAGAAAGTCGTTACACAGGTGATAACCACAAAGGGAGCCAACAACAGCAAAAGAGGTGGCAACCTACAAGTGAGGTGGTGACAATAAGGGTGGTGACGACCTGCAAATGTGGTAGAGACCCAATGATGCACGCGGGATCTAAATAAGGATGGTGATGAGCATTGGATAGGGCTATCCAAGAATGAATTTGAGAAATTAAGGATTTTTTTTTAAGCTTTTGAAAGATTAGAACTTCATTTTCTAGTAAATTGGTTTTAGCAACATCAAGGATTTGATGTCACCAAAGCATGAAACTTTTTGTGATGTCTAGCCTGACATCACTATTTAGATGTCACCAAGAGCTATTTCTTTTGGTAGTGATGTCATGGTACTTTGGGTCTGAGCCAAATGAGACCAACCAATTAGGAAGCGTGCTCTATCCATCACTATCTCCATTTTTGACCTCAAAGGAATGATACATTGGCTCTAATCTATATTGCACTAGTCATTCAAGTGGTGTTTTTTACACATCGTTATGATGGTTTGAGTCAAGTCCAAATGGGATCATTCGATCAAGCTTCTTATTTTGCCTTGCATTAGTTGGATGGGAGTCCTCTAAGAATTTTCCTAATCATTTCATAGGTGGGATAATTCTTTCTAAGAGCATCGGGAGAGTTAATAATATGAGTGAACCTAGCTTACATACTAGAGATAGATTCATCAGGGTTCATTCCAAATGCTTCATACTGATGAGTCCCTAAAATGCATGATTTTAGGCCCTCATTTACCTTTGTTTTGTCTTCCTTTATCTTGTATATGCCCTTTGTTATCATATTTCGGACTTAAGCAAGGTTTGTTCGTGTTTCAAGAAAAATAGGTTAAAACTGAGGAGTTAAGCCATACGAGAAGCCAAGGGAGTATTTGGGATACTTAAAGCTCAAATCAATTGTCCAGCCAAACTTCTAATGCCTCAAAACACAGAAAACAAAAAAAATACTATGTTCAACCATGTGGTGCGACTAGCTAACACAAAGGGTGACCAGGGCAAAAGCTGCAGACTTCATGGTTTAGACCGAAGAAGAGATGTTGCAAGCTTTGACCAAGTGTTCGACCATGTGACCCTCAAGGGCGACCAAGTCTAGATACTGAAGCTTAATGAGCCCAGAAATACCCAGAATCTTGACCAAGTGCTCGACCAAGATGACCCTGAGGGGCGGCCAGGTTGAGTTCCTAAGCTGAACTGAAGATTGAAATATTGAGAGTCTCGACCAAGTGCTCGACCGGCAAGACCTTGAGGGGTGACCAGGTCTAGATCTCAACCAGCAGCTCCACCAGCAAAACCTTTAGGGGCGACCAGGTCTAGATCTCGACCAACAACTTTTAGAAAGGCACGACCAAGGAAAAACAGGGTGCGACTTGGTCGACAACGATGATATTCTGTGCGAGATTTTGTGCTAAACCTTCCTATTTCAAAATTCAAACTTTGTAAACCCTAATGCATATAAACATTAGCTACGAATATGTTCTAATGGTTCATCTTTTGCTGATTTTAGGCTAGTGACAAACCTAAAACACTATTGAGAGCCAATGTACATTAGTTAGATTAGATTTCAATACCAGTTCTGGATTGTGCAAGAGGTGTTTAACGGCCTATGACAACCGGCAGTGCTCTCGTATTTTCTGAGTAGATTAGATGGTCATTCCGTTTTAGGGACAATTTTTTATGAGAGACAACGCGAATACCAAGGGATGATTTTTACATGCTTTAAATTTGAAGTTTTCATTTATATGCTTTCTTTTAATCGCTTTCATTTACTGCTTTGATCTTGATGAAAGATTGTAGATAAGGATAAGCACTACTACATTATCTACCAGATAAAAGTAGTTGGCTACAGAACTGCAGAGGTGTTCTTAATTGTTGAGATAGGGTATACTCTGGTTCCCGACCATGCTCCGGACGGTTGGTGCACCCTTGCTACCTTGTGCCCTTGAATAACCCTCTTCCGCTTGACCTGAAATTCTCGAGTTAGTACTTCTATGGATAGCTAGTGAAGTGTAGTTAGAGGCAAGGCGTCCAGCATCAGATTCAAGTTGAAGCATCACTTTGTAGGCATAGGGTACTTTAGATTTTACATGCTTTCCATTAGTTGTTAGAAACACCACAAAAATCCCACCTTTACACTTCTTTTTATACAAAGCTTTAATAAACTAATTTGTAAAAGGTTGATAACTGCACTCTAATCCTTGTGGATCGATACACGACTTACCCACTTTCTACAGAATTTGGGAATAGTTAGGTTTCATAAATATTATTTTTTGTAGTTAAGGACCCAAGTCTTGGTGAGCCTACCACATACTCACTAATGAGCATGTCTATACGACTATCCCTGATGTCTATGACTCCTTCATAAGTTATTTCTAACTTTTCCCAAATTTCTTTAACATCTTACAACCCATTATTCTATTAAATTCATTTGCGTCTAATGCACAGTATAGGGCATTCATGGCACTTGAGTTAGTTTTCATTAACTTCATGTCAGCTTCGTTCATCTCATTTTCAGTTTTAGATACTTCCTTATTATCAATGAATTTTGTAGGCACATAATTGCCTTGGATAATAACTCTTTAAGCAATCTAAACCATAGTTTGAATAAAAATTCTCATTCTCGGTGTTCTAAAAGATGTAATTAACATCGTAGAAAATTGGAGGCCTAGTGGAGGATTGACCTTCACCAAATAGGGACACACCTAGGTTTGCCATTAGATTTTTATGCAACTAATTGTTAGGATTTATTGCAACCTAACTCTGATACCAATTTAAAGTCATAGTGTGATCCCAAGAGGGGGGGGGGTGAATTGGGCACTTAAAAAAAATTATGCGGAAGTTTAATCAATTTTAACTATTATTTTACACACAATCTAACATCTTAATAACAACAGTATTCTGAGCATTCTAGCATATCAATATAGGTATGCTTTGACTATAAACAAGTTTATGGTATGATTTCAATAAATAATTAATCTCCTCACAAACATCAGTGTTCACATCAAATTTTAATCAAAACTTATGCTTAACTACAACAGATTTTAATTAATAAAGATGTACTCAGCTACAACTGAGTTGTTGCAATGATTCCAACAATTAATCCACTCAACACAATAAAAATAAAATATTCACAACATTCACAATAGATATATTTCAAAATAAATATGCCTAGAAATATAAAAGAGATAAGATTGAGAATGACACCAGATTTTTTGCAAGGTTCAGCAACCGTGCCTATGTCCTTGCCTCAAGCAGCCCATTATGAGGATTCACTATCCCTCCTTCAATAGGCGGAGAAACCTCTCTCTTTTTGTAGGTGAAGATGTCTTTTACAAACCCTCCTTCAATAGGCAGAGTTGCCTCTCTCTTTTACGTAGGTTGAGTTACCTATTTTCTTTGTTTAGGTTAAGAACCCCACTCCTTTACTAGGCAGAGTCGCTTTTCTCCTTTAGTTAGATGGAGTTACCTCTCAAGTGAAAATACCCTTTTGCTTGTTCAACGATTTAATACTAGAACCGTCAGAATGCATAGTAGTTGTAACAGCAAAGTTTGTATAAAAAGAAGCTCTCTGAATAGAGTAGATGTACACAAGAAAAACTAATGCACTGTCAAATTGATATTGATACGAAGCTCAAAGTGTATGGCTAGGTTTTTGGGTTTTGAAAAGCTATTGAACTTGAAAGAACAAGTCAGAAATGATTTTCAGCAAGGACGGCGCAAAACACAATTGATTAGTGTAAAATCGTTATGTTAAGTGTGTAAAACATAATTAGGGTTGGCTATTTATATGTAGGTTTGAATTATAGCCATTTGTGCATGTTTTGGTAACATTATATTTGAAAATCGAAAAGATTTCTTACCGTTTGTGAAACTTATCGCAACACTTAGGTTGACTGAATAGATAGTTTGGTCGCCTGAACCAATTTAAATCTGAATTTTAAAACTGGCACTAGTCATTCAGTTGATTAAACTCTAGTTTGGTCACCCAAACACGTTCGTTCGACTGAACCTAAGGTTCAATCACGTGAACTCAATGTGTTTAGAACTTTATAATGGCAGTAGCAATTCGATCGATTGAACCTGAGTTCGGACGCCAGAAATCTCTGGTGCCAAACCAGTTTGTTCAGAAATTCAAATTCTTTTATATTTTAAATTCCAAAAATATTTTTTAATCTTTTGAAATAACATTTGGACTTTGTAAAAATATTTTCTAAGACTTGAAAAGGTATCTACAATCCAAATTGATAACCTAAAAGCTTCATATTACAAACCAATATGAGATGTACTTACATGAATTCCTATTGTACAATACACATTGATAACCTATCTAGGTCTTCATATCCTTAAGTTTGGTCTTCATCCAAGCTTTTCTTCAATGGCCATCTTTCATTTACTTGTGTGTGCTTCATGGCTTTCCAATTTCCATTTTTCATTGTACTTTTATACTGTAATACATGTATACACACTTAACAACATAATTAGATGTCTTGGTTTGTCATTATCAAAATGAGATTAAGCCTTGTTAGGCCAACATTTTCTTTTCCTCATGTCAGAGTTGTAACCAAATTTTCATACGTAGGAGATGTAGGTAGGTAATTCAGTAGTATCAAAACCTTTTTTCATCTTCAAACTTCACATCAACCCACTTCAAATCACTGATGATCTGATGAACACGTTGATGTATTAATTTAGATCCAAACCCTTTAACATCTTAAGCATATGCAGTTTTTGCTTAAGATATAACTTTTTTGTCAATGACTTGGACATACGTCGACTGTCTAGTTTCAGCCAAAGTGCTGTCGGCAATTCCTCATCTATGACGTGATACATCACATCATCAACCAGAAAAGGCCTGACAGTTGCCACAAATTTCACTTCTAATTCATTCCAACTCATGTCTTCCATGCGTTTCGTACCCTGCTAAACTAACAAGTCCTTAACCCTCCCTTGCCAAAGTCTAAAATTTCCCTTTCCATCAAACTTAACAATGTTGAACTTCACAAAAGAAATCCTAGCCATTGTAAGCTCCAATACCAATTTGTTGTGCAAATTAATGCGCAATGAAAAAATCGATCGGATTGTGTAATGTAGGGACTAATGATGAACAAAACGAACAAACACAATCAAACAGATAATAAGGAAAGCTAATGAACAATGACACAAGAATTAGTGTGGTTTGGCAGTGTCCTTTTGTATATGGGAGCAAGTGGCGGCTAAAACTTTTTATCTATCAAAACCAAGGTTATAACATTGTATATATTCTAACCCTACACATACAAAGAGATTATAAAGTTCTGTAAATGCCCCTATATCAATCCCTAGACGATTTACCTCTGAATCCCAAACCTATTGATCTTTCCAATTTAAAATTCAAAACCATCGCCAAACAAAACAGTCGACTTTTTCTTCCTATAGCACAACTTCCTTGTTTTTCCTAAGCATGATGTCACTGTGCATATGTTCCACTCAATATGAGCCACACACTCGAACACTATATAATTAAAGGTGTTTTTATTTATAGAGCTACTAAACGATGGATTTTACATGCAATTTTTGAAGCCATATATGGTTAACAAATGCACCATATACAAATGTTTTGGCATGTAAATCATATAACAAGCATTAGTTAGCTCTTTTATATATAGTATAGTATTTATAGATTCTGAGAGGGATGATGCTTTGGGTCTGGTCCAGATGGGACTTCACGATCAGGTTGCTTGTTCTGCCCATTATTACTAACATTTTCAATGCTTGAGTGATGATGCTTTGGGTCTGGTCCAGATGGGACTTGTCGATCAGGCTCTGTGTATTGACCACCATTGTTGTCGTCTTCAGTCTCAGAGGAATGATGCTTTGGGCCTCGTCGAGATGGGGCTTGCCAATTAGGTTGCATGTTTTGGCCATCATTATTGACATTTTCAATGTCATAATGATGATGCTTTGGGTCTAGTACAAACGGAATTTGTCGATCAGGTTGCTTGTTCTGCCAATTGTTATCGACAATTTCAGTGTGAGAGTGGTGATGCTTTGGGTTTGATCCTGATAAGACCAAGAGATTAGGTTGCACATGTTTCCTAGCGGTGTCGCCATTTGTGGTCTCAGAAAAATGATGCCTTTGGTATGCTCCCAACGGTACTAATTCATTCGGTTGTTTATTTTGGCCATCATCAGATGCATTTTTATCGTCAGGCCAGTGATGCTTTGGATCTGGTCCAGATGGAACTGTTCGTTCAACTTGCTGTACAAACTCGTTCTTTGATTTTATGGCATCTTCTACCGGTGCTCGAAGTATTACTTTGGCATTCCTCTGATCTATGAATCGATTCACCTTCCGAGGTTCGACAATTTCTATGACAAAATATAAGAGCAAGATGACACACACACTCTTGAATCTCAAGCCAGCCATTTTCTTGGAAAGTTAGAACAAATTATTCTCCCACGGTTTGGTAACTTGCTCAAAGCAAGTTGCTATATATAGTATAACCATTTAAATAAAAAAAAGAAAAAAATATTAAACTTTTGGTAGTGGAGGGGATGCAACGTGTTCTAAAGGGATAATCTTGAGGATTTTCCTTATGATTACGTGTGGTGGCAGCCATATTTTATAGTTGATTTGATTCCCAAGTAGCTGCCACTCGTGCGAAAATGAGGTGTCCATTATTGTGCATTAGGAACTTTATTCACTAATTAAAGATGTATGGTAGTATGGTACCTTGGCCATTTTGCTATTAATTAATTAAAATTAATAATTACATAGTACAATGCCTATATTCGTGGGTCTAAATGAATCCAACCTATTTGCGATCTACTCAAACTAATCTTATTTTGTGATTTGACTCGATTTCAATAACTTAATTGACTCGACTCGATTCTACTTAAATTTATATTTATTTTATGCCTGTATTTAATATTATCTATACATTACATATAATTAATATATTTATTTAATATCAATTTACTATCAAAATCAAACTTAATTGAGACATACTTGAGTCTTAAGAATTCTTAGTTGAGTCAAGTTTGAGTTCAACAATATTAAGATCGATTGATTTCGAATCTAGTATCAAGCTTAACATTCTCGAATCGAGTCAAGTTTGAATATCTCATTGTATTCGACTCGAATACACTTCTAGAATTGTATCATGTTCTTATTATTTATATAATTAATTAATTAACCATTTTTTAATTTAATAAAATTTATTTTTAAAATTCACATTATTTGCTATTCAAATAATATTTAAATAAAGTATTTTCAGAAGCCAAAAATTGGTGTTAAAGTGAAAACAATCCTCTTTACATATGCTAGCATTCAAATATATGTCACTTATGTATGATATGTTTTGATTTTATTTGTTTATAAACTTAATACTGCATTGAAAATATTTCAAGGACAAAAAAAATGAAGGCCAAAGCGAGGAATCTCATATACACTCACAAAAGACTGCTTAGAAACTAAGACTTTTACATTAAAATGGGGGTGGGAAAATTGATATGCATAGAATTAATGGAAGAGCTTTAACGCGCAGTCTATGCTCAATGAGCTTTTTGGGATTAGAAAAAAAAAAAAAAATTGTATTTGCCACAAGGAATAGATGACATTCCATCACGTTGAACAAGGATTGAGAGTAAAATTTGGATTGGAATTTGTTCTCTTACATTTACACTCCCCTTAGATCTTAGAAATTGCTAAGAAAAGGAAAACTATTTTTATTGTATTTATTGTAGAATAATGATTAAATTTCATTACTTTACAAATAAATATTCATATAAATTTTTTTATTGAAAATTTTAAAAAGATTAAATATCTAGTGTAATGCATTTTATTTTTTAGTATATTTTTTAATGAAATTGTGAAAATATTAATAATTATTATATGCGTTTAATCCTTGTGCTAGTGTGGCTAAGGCGGGGACGTAGGCAATTTAGTCGAACGTCGATAACATATTGCGTGTATTGTTTACTTTCCGCACTTTACATTTACTGCACGTGTATGTTTATTTGATGATTACATAAACTGACCCTAGGTCGTATTACACTATTGATAAATCCAGTTAACTTAGGTAATAAATTTTAAATACCCAATTCACCCCCCTCTTAGGGTTGCACCAAAGCTAACAGTGGTGGTGACCTGCAAATGTGGCAACGACCCAATGACGCACATGGAAACTCAACGAGGCAGGCGATAAGCATCAGAAAAGGATTTCCAAGAATGAATATGAGAAATTAGGGTTTTTTATGGTTTTGAAAGATTAGGACTTCATTTTCTAATATATTGGGTGCTTTCAGTAACATCAAGACATGATGTCACTAAAGCATGAAACTTTTCGTGACGTCTAGCCTAACATCACTATTTAGATGTCGCCAAAGTCTATTTCTTTTGGTAGTGATGTCATGATGCTTTGGTTTTGATCTAGATGAGAGCAACGAATTAGGAAGCGTGCTCTATCTATCCTCATCTCCATTTTCGATCTCACATGCATTAGCTCTAAATCTATATAGCACTAGTCATTCAAGTGGTGTATTTTGCACATCATTATGATGATTTGGGTTAGGTCCAAATGGGACCATTCGATCAAGCTTTTTATTCTTCCCATCATCAGTTGGACTTTCATTGCTAGGTTTATGATGCTTTGGGACTAATGCAAATGGACCATTTGATCAAGTTGCTTGTTTTGGCCATCGTCAATTGCATTTTTGGTGCTTGACTAATGATGCTTTGGGTCTGGTCCAGACGGGACTAGTCATATCGTTTGCTTGTTCACCCCACCATCATTTGCATTTCCCCCTTATTGGGTTTTGTGGAACTTAGTTTCGTTTGATCCGGATGATGATGACCTAACCCAAAGTAATGTTGTGTGACTTTTAATGAGAGATTTCTATCTTAAAGTTTAGTCCATGGAGCGAAGGTTTGGACCAACGAGAAAAATTTTTTGGGTCCATTTCGTAGTCCATTCAAAACCCTGTGCGTAACATATAAAACATTATCTTGTACGTGTGATCGTTTTTCTTTGGCGTGCATTGTTTCTTTATTTTTTATTTCTCACAGGATCTGGGACTTTCATCTTAATTCCCAATACCCCTTGTAGCCTAAATTTGTTCTTTGATTTTTTTCGCATCTTCTACCAATGCTCGGAGCACCTCTCCTGCAACCCTTCCTTCTATGAACCGATTCACATTTCAGTAGTCAGCAACAATTATGACTCAAAGCAAAAACAATATTACAGGAACACTATTGGACCTCAATCAAGCCATTATTTTTGGAAAGTTAAATTTATTTATGCCTCCACGGTTTTCTAACATGGTCAAGGCAACCCATATAGAACCCAGCAACAATCTTGATGGATTTGTCTTATGATTACGTGGGGCCAGCCATCTTTCATGGTTGATTTGCTACGATAAAACGTAGAACATTAAATATCCCAATCAGCCAGCCCTTGTGTGCAAAAATGAGGTGTGCACCAATCATTGTGAGCCCTGCATCTCTCTTTACTAAAGAGGCATGTGTGTACGGTGAAGCGGTGACCCTTTTTACATTTCTGGTTTTGAATATAAATATGAAGCTCCAAGTCAACATTTCATTACATATAAAAGAAAAACATTGTTTATTGGGAATTTAATTAACCAATTAATTAATTAATTGACGAAACTGTTATGTGTGCAGCTGAGTCAAGGCTGTTTTGACTTGCTGTTGGGTGTGGATGTTAGTGTCTTCCGACGAACCAATGAGAAGAGAGGGAACTGCAATGTCGTCGTCAGGGCTCATCATCTCTTCTCCACACCACTAGAATATTAATTAAACCAATAAAAATGAAACGGCAGCTCATCATGCATGTGATAAGAAATGGGAGGGTCAATATATATCCCTTTTGTGACTTATTGTGTTCAATATTTATCCCTTTTGCTGAGAAGTAGACATTAATTAGTGCCCTAGGCCACTACCAAAAAAAATATCTGTCCGTTAAGCCAGTGATCGGTAGTGCAATTCTTATTGAGCGCTTATGCGTTATTCCTAATCACGAATGGATAAGAAAGAATTGAAAAAATTGAATCGAATCAAATTAAATTAAAAAATTAATTTTTAATTCAGTCTCAGTTTAGTATTTTTTAAAATTTTCAGTCAACGGTTGAGTTTTGGATCATCCCATTCATGATCAATTTGTTTTCGATTGGCGTTTTCTTAAAAATTGAAACTTTAGTTTAGTTAATGGTTTAAAGAGTTTGACTTAATTAATTGAACCATGTCCATCCCTATCCCTAACTGCTTCCTTACATTATTGGTAACCCTCACACCAAAATTTATGATGGAGATGTTTTATATATATGTCAAATGTATAAAAATGTCCCCCAAAGCATTTTTGAAAATCTATATTTGAAAATTTGAATGAGATAATAATTGTGACAGCTTTTTATGCTTAATTAGTTTAATATCCAATTCCATGATAATTGAAAGTTGGGGAATTTATGATGCCAAAGTTTTTTTCTCAATAAAGAGATGATATTAAAAGTTGAAGCATAAAAGGAATGAGTTGTGTTTGTCAACCTCTTAATTTTAAAGAGAGATCTTACTTTGAGAGAGATAGAGTAGGGGTTAGGGGCTATGCATCGGCATCTTAATTATAATGATTGTGTGTGTGTGTGTGTGTGTGAGAGAGAGAGAGAGAGAGAGAGAGAGAGAGAGAGAGAGAGAGAGAGAGAGAGAGAGAGATTTACATTTTGACCAATAGGCAATTAGGAGTAAAAAAAGAAAAGAAAAAAAGAGTTATGATCGAAAGATAGTCTATTACACAGAGACTGTAATCAATAGTGGTCAACAAACTAGTGATATTTCACACCCTCGAATATAGAGCCGGACACTCTTGCCTACGGTAATTAGCTGAAACATGGGCGCAGCGTACAATAATTAGTGGCCCCTAGCTTCTTTACAAAACTTGGAACAATTTTGGAACTCATGTTCCTATACTCATCAGCATATGGTAATTAGCCGCCCCTAGCTGTTTTACAAAATCTGGAACATTTTACATACAACAGTTTATTCCACACTTATTTCAGCATACACCTATCATATTGTTTCCAGTTCAAGAAATACAGTTTAATACAAATGCAGGTACGGTCATCTCAATACTACAATTTTATATAACATACGATTTTCCAACAGACATAGAGATGATACCCAAAACCACCAAATTTTCCAAAAACTGTAACTCAAAAATCCCACATTTTCACCTAATAGATTTTCCCAAATAAGTAACTAAAACATACATACGATCATAAACTACAGGTTTACCGATCCCGATTTCAAAAATAATTAATATAAATAGAATCCCCTTACCTTTTCCCGAATACCAAAATACAAACTCTACGGCTCCAAAACTACGAACCATGTTCCCAAAACCTAAACATCCAAGAACTATACTTCACTACAATTCTTACTACTACATATATACCGAAATGAAACTGAAATCGGACCCTTACCTCAGTTTTGAGTCAAAACCCAAAAATCCTCGAAATGAATTTCTGATCTACTATAGACGTAGAGATTCTCCTCCTGATCCACGTGGTAACGTCGGATCGTAGATTCTAGCAATTGACGACCTGAAATCCTAGAGAGAGAGAGAGAGAGAGAGAGAGAGAGAGAGAGAGAGAGAGAGAGAGAGAGAGAGAGGTTTTTGGTTTCTTAACCATTAAGCAAAGCCAAAGATATTTATAAACAAGTTGACCCGGCTAGACTCGTCGACGAAACGACGTCCTCGTTGATGGGCCGCAGATGGAAGTTCGTCGACACCACGGTGGCCTCGTCGACGAGCCTGAGATTTTAGGATTTTCCAAAATCTCTCGGCATCTCCTTGTCGACGAGCTACTGAATCTCATCACCAAGCTAAACAAGAGTCTTCATTGACAAGCAAAGATGCCTCGTCGACAAGCCCTGTAGATCTTTTGCCTTTTAAACTTTCCTTCTCTTTTCCTCATTTATTTAATACACTTATCTCAGGTTGGGTTCTTACAAGTACAATACACACATAGATGCTATAAAAGGGGTGGTGGCAGCAGGTTAGAGAAAGCTAGGTGTTTTTTTTTTTGTTGCAGGTGGAAACAAAAGGAAGTTTAGCTATTATCTTTTAGGGTCAGGTAGTTCTATGTGTCATAGCAAAGGAAGGCCCCTTGTTGGTCATCCCTAGAGGTTTCATTGAAGCCGTGAGGAGCAAAAGCAACTGTTGCCTGCTGTCTTTAGGATTCTCTATAGGCTATATAGCAACCTAAAAAAAGAAGGTGGCTTGATTTTTTTGTTCAACTTTTTCTTAAGGTTGAAGAACGATAAAAAGAGAGACTAATAGAGACTTTAATGGGTGTTTTAGGCACTGCAACAGTGCTGCAAATAGTAGTCACAGTTGCAGCAGCAAGGTAGCATGGGGGGGGGGGGGGGGGGGGGCTATTTTGGGGCTCCTGTTTCCTACAAGTTAGGGTTGCTTCAGGGCTTTTGTGTGTTGCAAACTAGGGCTATTTTTGGGCTGTTGTGTGCCACACATTACAACTATTTTGGGGTTGTTGTGTGCTGTAGATTACGGCTTTTGGTGTTGTTTTGGGGCTGATGTGTTAAGGGTTTTTTGGCTCTCTTGAGGTCTTATTTTAGGAGTTTTAATAGGTTTATCTAGGTAGCAGCATGGGGCTGCTGTGTGAGGATTTTTTAGGGTCTCTTTAGGTTCTATTTTATATGTATTAGTAGGTTTATTTAGGCAGTAGCATGGAGCTGCTATGTGGGAGGTTTTTTAGGGTCCCTTGAGGTCTTATTTTAGGTGTCTTGGCAGATTTATTCTAAAAAAAAAAAAATGATAAATCTAAAAAAAAAAATTATAAATGGTGAAAAAATTATGGGATACTTCTAAAAACTCTTTGGTTCATAATTTTTTAATTTTTTTTATTTCTTTGCCCAAGGTATCTCTATGATTTAAAAATAAAGGCAATGAGGTATTTTAGACCTCACTTGTATTAGATCAGAGGGGAGTTTGTCTAATTAGATCCCATTGTTTTGGAGGTCTTATTAGAAATTCCTAAATCGTATCGAGATTTTAATCTCATTTTAATTTTATTTTATTTTATTTATTTATTTATTTATGTCTTATTTATTTTAAAAGGAGTTAATTAAAGTTTATCAAATTCAATTTGGGGATAATGCATAATTAATTAGGTACCGTTCGTTGAACAGGTGTGTAGGGGGTGTTGATACCTTCCCTTCACATAACTGAACTTTTGATACCAATTTTGGTAAAAGCACACCAAGACTACTTGTTCAATGGCCTAGGGTTAGTCTAGTGACTAATCAAATAAGTAGTAATTAGGTGTTCTAATCGCATCAAGGAAAATAGGTTAGTGGCAACTCCAAACTAAAATTTTCAATATCATATATTGTATTTTTTTCGCCTTCCCAGGACCCTTGTCTGGGGATGTGGTGACAATAATTTCATTCATAAATCTTGTGGCAAAGACAGTTTTACATTCATTTGTGTGCATCAAGTACAATTTTCAAGAAAATACAAAGCAAACTTAAGTTTTCAGTCTTGGGCTACTTTGTTAGGTCTTTTACATTCGCTACACCCAAGAGTGAAATTTCAAAATTAGTGCACATGTTGAGCCAATTGGATCCATTTTAGGTCTTTCTTGTAATTAAAATTCAGTGTGGGCTCGTCTAGGGCCCGTTTTTGAAAGAAAAACCTTGGGCTTGACTTTTAGCAAATTTGAAAGGTTAATTTTGGGCACTAGTTTTGGAAAGTCGACCCTTTTTGGGTTTGGAACAACATTAAAGCCATCCAAATAGCCTCACACGGTTGTTCCTAGAACAGATAAGGCATGCATGCCTTCTCTCCCTTCTGATGCACAAATTTTCAAGGTAGTTGGTTCCCATGACCAACAACTTTCACCCTTTCCCCATGAGCTAGTTTCAATACCAACTTACCTATAAAAAAGTAGGAGACTGAGAATAGAGGGGGGAGAACAATTGAAATTCAAAGGGGCTTGAAATTATTAGGAGAGAAACTGAAATTGAAATTGGAGGCTAAAAGAATTAACCGAGAAAGAAGCTAAATCAACATAGTAAAGAAGGCATGAAATTCAAATTGTTGAAGCTTGAGAAAGAAAATATAACGCTAGAAAAATTGCATTAAAGGGTTGGAAAAGACCAGAAAGCAAAGGAATTGGAGGAGATTTTGTAACACCCCGAACCTAAGAGTGGGGCCAGGGAGAATATGTGTTCCTTCCACCTATCTCTGATACCACAATCATCATGCATGCATTGGAATTAATAATACATCCTTAATTAAAATACTAGAGTTCTATACTATACATCCAAGAAGTGTATCCATTCACTCATATTACACAACTAGGAATTAAACATAACTTTACATATTTTAGTTCTAACAACCACTCACACTTACAAAAAATCACCTTGCCCTTGAGCTGCTAAGCTTGATTGCCAGAAGGTCTGGAAAAATTAGTAATTCGCTGGGGTGAGACACTTCTTAGTAAGGATGGAACTTTGCTCTGATACCATTTGTAACTTTGCGCTTTTAATTTGGGTGTGGCTACAACTGATACTTATCAAGACATTCACCTTACTCAGCAAGTCCTCGAATGAAGAGTCTTACCTCGCCATAACCATTAATGCATTTTAATTTCTATTCATGTACTCACACACATTCAACATTAATCATACCACAAAATCTGCATACACATACACCACAGCACATCCACATTTACAATACATTTAATTCGCATCCACAGAGGATATTGCACAAGTACTTCACTTTCCATCATTCTCAGGGCATCCCTCCCCATTGTTCCCAGCACGTACTTCACAACAAACATCCATTGTTACACTTTCACAATGACGTATTCATAGTAAATCAGTAAAATGAACTCCTTAGACCTGCCAATGTTTTACCCCCTTTTATATAAATGACAATATAACGAACTCCTCAGGTCTGCCAATATTATATCGTGATTTATATCAAGGGCAATATAACGAACTCCTCAGGCCTTCCAACGTTATATTGTGAAATACCCGAATAACAACACAAAAAAAATCACCCAAACATATCAATTTATTTACCACAGTAATCACAACTAGTTTATTATAAAGAGTTAATCTCATGTCACACGATTTAAACATTAAACCATAATTTAATAAATTGAGATGGTCAACCCTACTCACTTTGATCATTTATAAAATACATATAAAGATTCAAAACCAAAAATTTATTCTGATTAGAATATTCAGAAAATCCATTTCTATAACCCTGTGTTCATATACTTTAGTTAATCGGTTAGTTTTGGAAATAACAGTCGTTTACATAATCCTAAGCTCAAATGATCCTTTTTTAAGACGAATAGGTTTAGAAACAAAAGTGGTGTTTATATATATATAAACCTATATACTCCATTTTAACTAGTAGAATTTACAAAAGAGCTGACATAATTTATTTCCCTTACCCGTTTTCTTGAAAACGCCCCAAAACGAACGGGATATTAAAACCCTAGCTTTCAGAAACTTGCCATGGACACTGTTCCGACAACTCGGGAGAGAAAAGAAAGGCAATTGGAGGGCAAGAGTGGATCCCAGAAACCCTCGAGAGAGAAAGAGATGAGCAAGAAAAAGAGAGAGAGAGAGAGAGAGAGAGAGAGAGAGAGAGAGAACTGAACCCTAGGTTTTATAGAGAGAGTTTTGAGTTTTTATTAAAAAAAATGAGTTGAAACCTACTTATAGGTGAGTTGCCCCATGGGAAACCGTCGACCGTTTTTTTGGGCTTGACTAAACCGTCAATGGTTTGGTACATAAAACACTCTCGGATGTTGTAATTGTCGACGGTTTTCTGAGATCGCCTCAAATCATCGATGGTTTGGTTCTGTACCAAACCATCTCCATTCCTTTCTCTTGCTTTTCCTTTTCCTTCCCTTTTATTTATTTCCCTTTATTTTTTTTGGTTCGGGTCTCTACAATCTCCCCCCTTAAAAGAATTTCATCCTAGAAATTCAATAACCAATCATTTTACATAAACCCGGTATTACATAACTACCCTCATACCAAATTTTCAACATACTCCATAAATACAAATAACTAAGTTATCCTAGTATTAAATAAAGCTATTACTTGTTTCAAAACGTAAGCACGTTACCTACTGCCATGCCTCTACAAATATCTGCTTCAGTCGGGATACGCGTATAAACACGCGTCGAGCCGCCGCGAGGTGCCTGATTGTTCCCTCAGTTCTAATCAGGAGTGGGTGCGTTGTTCGGCAGTCCTGGTTTAGCAAAATCCCTTGATGGTTTGCCAAAGGCAAGGATGTAAGCTGGGGATAAGCTGAACCTCGTAAAAATAGCGGTGTCACTCTCTTTCCCTTATTCTCTTTAAATTCCAGCATAATATAAACTTTGTGGATGTTGTAATTATCTCAATCATAAAAACAAGGTGTATTGGAAATTAAATAAACCAAAGCTTAATTTATTCTTGGGCTTGTGAAAACCAAAAGGGAGTACGTTGGTTAATTAATACTTTGCGGAAACCGTAAGGGAGTACGTTGATTGGTTAACAACCCAAAATATATTAACTGAAGGTTTATTTGAATTCTGATTTTGTAAAGAGTGAATGGATGTTATTTTATTATCAATTGAAAGGAAAATTACACTCTCTACAAGGCTTACATATTCATATACATAGGGTTGCAAACAATCAAGCTAAATATTGCCAAAAGAATTGCAAAGCATATATTGATTGGTTACTTATATTGTGGTTGATTGGTTTAAGTAGTTGATTGATTGTTTATTTGTGTTGTGGTTGTGGATTGAATAAAAGACTTAAGTCTTTGTGTGATTGCTAAAAGAAGTCAAGAAATCTTTGAAAGAATTATAACAGGTTAAGAATTCATAAAAGAATTTAAAAGAAATTTTAATAACCCAATTAACCCCCCCCCCCTCTTGGGGCTACACCTTAATTTTCAATTGACTCACTAAAATCTTGATCTTCTCATTTCCTGTCTTCTTCAAGATCTATTCCTATACTCTGGTATTGTTTTCCCTTGTGCACTAAAGTTTACATAATCAAACAACCTAGGCTCTGATGCCACATTGTAATGCCTCGAAAATTCTGGCTATATTTTTTTTTCATTTTATCTGATACCACAAATTGTAAACAAAGTCAACACAAACCCAAAGTGGGGTATGGAAGATATACTTGTTCATAAATACATATCAATTGTGCAGTGGAAAACATGATATACCTGAACCTTATACATAATACCAGAGTTCTACTAACTTCATAATTATACATATACATCCTCAAAAATCCATAGAAATATTCTAGGGTCTCACACAAAATCCCTCTTCCAACTCAAACACTTACCCTACAGCGAGTGTAGTACTAAAACCTCCTTTATCTTGGAGCTCGCTCCGCTCATCTGTCTGAGTTGCCTGAAATGTTTGAATTATAGGGTGAGACACCTCTCACTAAGTGGGATGGATATGCATCAATGTGTGGCACATGAGTTCTATTGTGTTATAAACATATACTATACATAATTAACTGTAACTAATAAGTCAGGAAAAATCTATTCTATATAAGTCTAAGGAAATCGTATTTGAACATAAACATACTGTGTCATATTAAATTTCTGTATGCATATAAATAGTCTATTATATCTGTATAATACTGAAATTCTCCCCTAAATGGATTACTAGCTGATATCATATATTACCCCCACATGATTGGGTTGTGCAGCCTGTAGGTAGGACCTAGCAATGGTTGGCCTACTATGCTAAGCCAAAACTGACTCTTCTGTAAGTACGATTGGCCTGCCTAGTCTGGTCCGGACTACCAGGAGGGCACACTACCACACTGGACTCAATCGACTATCTATACACCAACACTCTATCTAAGATGTGTGGTGGCACTAATCTGAATTGATAGCTATGGTATTGTGCTTTAAAACTAAACTAAGTCATCCGGATTCTGCTATCATATTGTACATTTCATAAATAACTATAGTATAACTCTTTCATGGTTCTATGTAAAATATATCAAAATAACGTTTATGAATAAACTATTATAAATATATCTAGTCACGACATTTGGGTCGGCTGGAATATCACGACATTTGGGCTAGTTGAAATATCACAGAATCTAGGCCGACTGAATTATCGTGGCATCTGGGCCGGCTAAATTATCACGGCATCTAGGTCGGCTGAATTATCTTGATATACTGAAAATATCATAAGTTTTGTACTATTTATAGATTTTATAAAAATTCATTATAAAAACATGTTTGCTCTGTATAAGCATAAAATAATCTAACATGCTAATATCTGCAATAAAGTATTTGTACTCATGCCACAAAAGTGAGTGCTATTCTATAATATGCTAACTGTCTGGGAAGATTATATTTTTCTAAAAAATAACAATAAATTTGTTTTTAGGGTTTTCTCAGTTCAAACATCAGATTTCCCAAAAACTTACACTAATTCATATACACAATTTCTGAATCAAATACTATATTTTAATTGGTAAACTCTCTGAAAATACCTGACATAATCTATCCCCTTACTTGTTTCCTGGAACTATGCATGTAGGGAATTCAATACTATGCCTGCATCGTCCGCACAAAGCCTATATCCATAAACCCTAATTCAATCAACTTAACCCCAAAATAACTGTACTTCAATATACCTAGGCCCAAATATTACCAATATCACTAATAACGATACCCTGGTTTTGAGTGGTGCCTAAAATACCCAATTCACAAAATTACTTCGATTAAATTGCAGAAAATGACCGCCAAGATCTCGAAATCGTGTTTATAAGATAATTTAGGATAAAATTAGACAAGATATCGAGGAGAGAATGAGGGAGAGCCGTAACCCTAAGAGAGAGAGAGAGAGAGAGAGAGTGAGTGAGTGAGAGATAGAGAGAGAGATTATAATTTTTTTTTATATGAAATAGCCTGCAGGACCTTACATATAAGCCACCGCCAGACAAAAATGTCAACGATTTTCCTAGAACCGTTGATGGTTTGGCTTTTAACCAAACCTTTTCACCATTTTACCCTTAACCGTGCCACACTTATACAAAATCATCGAGATTTTTTTGCTCCCCCACCAAACCATTGAGAATTTAGTCTAGACCAAGCCAAATTCCTTCATTTCCCTTATTTTTCTTATTATTCCTATTTTCCAGGTTGCTACACACTGTTAGGGGCCTGGACAGACAAAAAAAATTGAATTTTCATTTTGTTTCCAAATTCTTTTTGCTATTTTTCTTTCCCCAAAAAAATTTAAAAACTTCTAAATTTTTTCGGGGTTTTTCAAAATATGTTCTCTAAGTCAATGAGTTTCTTAAAAAGCTTCAAATACAATCATATCATCATTTGAATGAACTAGTTACATAGCGACTCTCTTCAAGTTTTAAACATATTCTAAGCTTGGAGTCTTCATGCTTGTCATTTGCTTATTCCATCTTCCCTTTGAGCTTCAATCCTCTAAGTTTTGTCAATTCTCTAAGATTATCTTTGGAATTTATGCTTTCATGTCCTTTAAGCTTTTATTCTCTTTTGTAGTCTTGTAATGAGCTTCATGATTAAAGACCTAATTCTTGAAGTATCATCACTTTCACCAAAAATATATTAAATTACCTTTGATTTGTTATCATCAAAATAAGATTAGTAAGCCATGTTAGGCCAACAATTGCCTCCCGCAAATTTCCTCGCCTTCTTCTCCTCATTTGGCATCATATATGGGGTAGACCTGGGATAACTCTACAAACTTAGCTACATATTGTTGGACCGTCAGATGCCCCTAAGTAAAATTCAGAAATTCCCTTGCTTTAGCATTTCTGGTAGTAGTGGGGAAATACTATTCGAAAAATATTTCTTTAAAGCGGCTCCAGGACAAAGCTATAGGTATCAACCTATGATCTTCACTGGTACAAGTGCTTGGCTTCCCCTGTCAACTTAAATGTGGCAAAAAAAACCGTATGTTTATCTTGCAAAAGAGGACTATTAATATTTCCTCAATCTCCTCAACCCAGTCTTCTGACACGAATGGGTTGGTTCCTCTTGAAAATTATGGGGGATTCATACATGTAAATTGCTCATTCGTACAACCATGTTCCCCTAAATTCCTTGTTATCTTTGCCATTACTTATTGGACAACACAACGCAACACCACATCTAAATCTTCACCGCTCACACTGGAAGGCCCCACATCATTATCGCCACTAGCATGTGTATTGCTATTTCCAGGGTCCATTTGGAAAATAGAATAAAAAATTATTAGAAGCATACTACCTTAATACAATCTCGATACAATCATTTAACTAAAAAACTATATAAAATATACTATATCTTTACATGGCCAACCAATTTAACATATGTTAGACCAAGTGATTGAGGATATTTCATTCCAATCGTGTTTTGATGACAACAACCCATTAGCAGTTCTTTAAGGCTACTAACCCTTTTCTCTAGTCCTGTTCAGTTGCATAGAAAGACTCCAAAGCAAACAAGTTTCAAATCAACCAAAAGCAACATGTGACATGACTAGAGCACAGCCACTCAAACCAAAGCACTCATGAACTCTACATAGCATGCAAGTGTTTTAAAGATTGAGTGTGAGAGTTAGAGAGATTGTCTTTGTAAATCCCTCGTATATGGAGTGACTCAATAGAACAAGCAAGAAATGGGCATATCACGTACACATCACTTAAACAACACACACAGTCCAACACACACACAATGAGACAAGTAAAACTAGGAAAGATGTCTAAAAACCCTCAAAACATGTTTTACTAAATCTAAGACATCTTATAGTGAATCAGGATCATTTCTCATGAATAAACAAGGATGTTTTTACTTCAAACTTAAAAGGATTTTTAAAGTATTAATAGGGGTCTCGTCAACGAACACAGGGCTTTGTCGACGAGTAAAACAGAGACCCTTATCGACGAACACAGGGCCCTCGTCAATGAGAATTTACCGAGAGTACCTAAAAGTTCAGAGCACCCCTCGTCAACGAATACAGGGGATTCGGCGATGAGGCCTGTGCAAATTTCATCGACGAAAAGAAATCGAGACTTGTCTGTATTCAGAACCAGTAACTCGTTGACGAACATAGGACTTCATCGACGAAATGACTGAAGAGCTTATCGACAAAGGCGAGACCTCGTCGACTAATGTCGGGCTACAGACCATAATTAATGCACCAGGACCACTATTTTTCACTTTCTCATATCAATAAATGCCCAACGGCTCTCCAGCGCCCAGCTCGCCTATTTGATGTTTAAATAGGGATCTTGTATTAACTTCAAAGTAAGGAAGCTCGTTTAGTCATTGAAATCATTTATTGTGCATTCACTCTACAGTTTCTTTGTGAAAAACACTTGCCTTCTTGCTCTTGCTCTTGTTTTAGACCATTGAAGAAGAGGAAATAGTGTGAGGATTTTGTTGTGATACTCAGCTCAACAGGAGCATTTAAGATTATATCTACCTCTCATCAACTACTTGTATAGAAAGGCTCTTTGTCAGACATTGTAGGGTATCTAAAAGTGAGTACCTTTGTAAAAGCTCTGTGTGAGTAGCTGTGTGTATAGGCTTCTCCGCCAGAAGGAGGATCGTATAGTGGATTTTGGGAATCCTTGAGTTGGTCACAAGGCATAGACGTAGGCGGGGTGCTGAACCACGTTAATATCGCCGTGTTAAGCTTCTCTTCTCTCTTTTTTATTGCTCATTCATTTCCATTTGCTTTACTTTTATATTGTGATATAATACACCTGTTCTTGGCAAGATTTTGTGTTAATATAAAATTTGCATATCCACGAAAAATGTCTATTCACCCCCCATTCTAGATGCTCAACCGGGCCAACAAGTGGTATCAGAGCGCCAGTCGCTAGAAATTCAGAGTAATTCTTAGGCAGAAAGATCAAGATGGCAGATATGTTTGCCCAAGTTCAATCCATGGACCGTCCCCCCAAATGTTGTGGAACTAACTGCCTGGCATGGAAAGATCGAATGTCAATCTTCATCCAAGCCAATGACTACCGCATGTGGAATGTCATCACTGAAGGAGACTACACCTTCAAGAATGAGGAAGGCGATGACATACCCATTGGAAAACTTCCCGAGGCGGATGCAATGCTAGCACAACTAAACTTCAAGACCAAGAACTTCCTCTGCTATGCTGTGAATGATGAAGAGTACAACCGAATCAGTGGATGCAACATGGCTAAGAAAATGTGGGAAAGCTTCAGGTAACATATGAAGGTAGAACCCAAGTAAAAAAGTCAAAAATTTATATGTTGGTCAAAGAATATGAAATGTTTAAAATGGAAGAAGATGAGACAATTACGGCCATGTTTACTCGTTTCACACACATCACAAATGGACTAAAAGCTCTTGGTAGAGAATACTCTATGGAAGATAATGTGCAGAAGGTCCTTCGCTTGCTATAGGCATCTTGGCATGCCAAGTCCACAGCAATTGAGGAAGCAAAGGACCTATCAAAGGTCACTCTTGACGAATTGATCGGGTCTCTCATGACTACGAGATCAAAAAGAAAAATACTACTGCAGAAACTGAAGCACCCAAGAAGGCTACCGCAATTGCTCTAAAAGCTAGAAAGCAAAAAGAGTTGTAGAAGAGGAAGAAAATGATGATGATAATGAAGTCGCTCTCCTTACAAGAAGATTCAGAAATTTTTTGATGAACAAACGAGGTAGCAAACAAAAGGAGAAAGGAGAATCAAGCATAAGATGTTACAATTGTAAAAAGATCGGGCACCGCATGGCCGACTGTCCTCTCTTCAAAAACAAAGGCAACAATCAATAGGGAGACAAAAAGAAGTTCAAAGCAATGAATGCAACCGAATGGGATGAACTAGATGGAACCTCAACAAACGAAGAAATCAAGGAAGAAGTTGCCAACTTCTGCCTTACGGTGGATGAACAAAGTGAGGTAAACTCTGATGACAAATATCTCCCTTCTTAGGAAGAACTAGAAGAAAATTGTAGGAAACTCTATATTGACTTGATAGCTGCTAAAAAGAAAAACAAACTTTTAGAATAAACTCATGTAAAATGCAAGCAAAAACAAATTTGCTCATGTGATACCCTGAAAGAAGAAAATGCATCTCTCAATATAGAAAATGAAAAGCTTACTAAGGAATGTAAAAATTACAAGGAATTTTTTCAACAAGAAGTTGGAAGCCTAAAAAGACAAATTATCGAAACTCTTCAAGAAAACATAGAACTGAAAAAGAAAGTGGAATATCAAAATAATTTGATTTACAAGTCTACAAATGGTAAAGAAAACTTTGATAGGCTTCTTGGAGTCCAAAGATTTGGAATTTTTAAAGAAGGATTAGGATTTGACTTATCATCATCCGAATCAAAAGGTTTTGTAAATCTATGTGCTAAAAGAAGCATCGTATCAAAGAAATTTCCTGCACCCAAACCAAATCCTTCACGTGCTAATAAAATTTGCTTATATTGTGAAAGAAAAAGTCATGTATGTTTTACTTGCCCCTTCAGGGTTAATAGAGGAAAGAACATGAAATACAAATGGGTGATTAAGAACACTAACCCTATAGTACCCAAGTAAATGTGGGTACCAAAACAAGTCACTTAGTGTTGTGTGTAGGTATGCTTGAAGACCAACTCCACAAGAAACAAATGGTTTCTTGATAGTGGATGCTCAAGACACACGACAGGAGATGCGAGCAAATTCCACTCTCTCACCTACAAAAAGGAAGGATTGGTCACATTTGGAGACAATGCCAAAGGAAGAATCATCGGTAAAGGTAAGATAGGTAATTCATCCTCGGCTATTGAAAATGTTGCTCTTGTAGATACTCTCAAATACAACTTGTTAAGTGTTAGTCAATTATGTGATAAAGGGTTAAACATTACATTTCAATCCACCCAATGTTTAATAAATGATTTGAATGGAAAAACCATCCTTGTAGGAAAACGTGAATCCAACATATGCACAATTGAGTTTGATGACATTAAAACTTGTGACGTTAGGTGTTTAGAAGTTGCCAATGAAAATTGCTAGTTATGACATAGAAGACTAGATCATGCTAGCATGGATCTACTTCATAGACTATCATTGAAAGAACTGGTAAATGGCCTACCAAAAGACAATTATGTAAAAAACAAAATTTGTGATGCATGTCAATATGGAAAACAAGTTAAAACTTCATTCAAAACCAAGAAAATGATATCCACCTCAAGACCGTTTGAGTTAATTCATCTTGATTGATTTGGTCCTAATGACATAGCTAGTATTAGTGGAAAGTTGTATGCCTTTGTTATAGTTGATGACTTCTCTAGGTTTTCATGGGTAATTTTTCTTGCAAACAAAAGTGACACTTTTAATGCATTCATCCATTTTTGTGGAAAAATCCAACATGAAAAGGGAATGTCAATTGTTCACATTAGGAGTGATAGAGGAAGAGAATTTAGAAACAAAGAACTAGAAGACTTTTGCAATGAAAATGGCTATTCACACAACTTCTCCACACCAAAAACTCCACAACAAAACGGAGTAGTTGAAAGAAAAAAATCGAACACTCCAAGAAATGGCTAAGACAATGCTCAACGAACATAACTTGCCAAAATATTTCTAGGCAGAAGCTGTTAGCATAGCTTGCTATGTTAGTAACCGTGCCATCATTAGATCCAAGTTAGGAAAAACCCCATACAAGATATGGAAGTGTAGGAAACCTAACATTTCACACTTTAAGGTTTTTAGATGTAAATGTTTCATATTGAATGATAGGGATCATTTAGCTAAATTTGATTCAAAATCCGATGAAGGAATCTTTATAGGATATGCCATGAATAGCAAAGCATATAGGATATTCAAGAAAAGAACTCAAACTATTCAAGAATCAACCCACGTTGTGTTTGATGAAACAAACCCTCACACATCCAAAACACCTGTTTAGATAGAAGAAGATAATCAAGTCACTACCTTTAGAATTGAAAAAGAACTTGAGCAACTTAAGTTAATAATGATCAAGATAGAAACTATCAAGACACTAACATTGATCATCAAGAATCATCTCCTCAAAAGCCTAATGAACCATAAGAAGAGAATCATGAACTACCTAGAGCTTGGAAATTTGTAAAAAATCACCCAACTGATCTCATCATAGGTAGTCCATCCTAAGGAGTTAGCACCAGATCTCACCTAAGAAGTGGATGTAATCATATTGCTTTCGTATCTCATCTAGAACCAAAAAACTTTGAGGAAGCTAAAAATGATGAAAACTGAATAAATACCATGCAAGAAGAACTAGACCAATTTGAAAGAAACAAAGTATGACACTTAGTTCCTAAACCCAAAAATACTACAATAATAAGCACCAAATGGGTTTAGGAATAAGAAAGATGAAGATGAAAATATTGTTAGAAACAAAGATAGATTAGTGGCCCAAGGGTATAACCAACAAGAGGGTATTGACTACGATGAAACTTATGCCCCTGTGGCGAGACGAGAAGCTATTAGAATGCTACTTGCTTTTGCTTGCTACAAAAACTTTAAGTTATTTCAAATGGATGTAAAAAGTGCTTTTTTAAATGGATACATAAATGAAGAAGTCCGTGTCAAGCAACCTCCAGGATTTGAGAGCCACACTAATCCCGATTATGTATACAATCTCTCAAAAGCTCTTTACGGACTCAAGCAAGCACCAAGAGCATGGTATGAACGTTTAAGTAAATTTCTCCTAGACAATAGGTTCACAAGAGGTAAATTTGACACTACTTTATTCTTAAAACATAAGGAAAATGATATGCTAATTATACAGATTTACATTGATGATATCATTTTTGGTGCCACAAATGAAACCTTGAGTTAAGATTTTGCTCAAACCATGCAGGAAACATTTGAGATGAGTATGATGGGTGAACTAACCTTCTTCCTAGGATTGCAAATTATAAAAATGAAACATGGAATCTTTATATATCAAGCCAAATATGTTAAGGACATACTAAAAAAATTCCGTCTTGAAATGGGTAAGTCTAAGGTAACCCCTATAAGCCTCAAAACAAAACTTGAAGCTGATGAAAAAGGGAAAAATGTTGACCAAAAACTTTATCGTGGAATGATTGGTAGTTTGTTGTACCTCACTTCTAGCAGGTCTAACATAATGTTCAGTGTTTGTCTACGCACTGGATTCCAATCATGTCCCGAAGAATTTCATCTTCATGTAGTCAAACGAATCTTTAGGTACTTAGCAGGCACACATGACTTAGGACTCTTTTACCCTAAGAATGCTCCCTTTGATCTCACTTGCTACTTGGATGTCGACTACAGTTGTTGCAAAACCAATAGAAAAAGTACTAGTGGAACATGCCATTTCCTAGGACACTCACCTGTGTCCTAGTTTTGCAAAAAGCAAACCTCCGTAGCTCTCTTAACCACCGAGGTTAAATATATTGCAGCCGGTAGTTGCTGTGCTCAAGCCTTATATATGAAGCGACAGCTTGAGGACTTCCGAATCTTAGTTAAGGGTACTCCAATCCATTGTGACAACACTAGTACCATCAACATTTCAAAGAATCCATGCCTCCATTCTAGAACTAAGCATATTGAAAGTAGGCACCAATTTAATCGAGACCATGTCCAAAAGGGAGACGTTGAGTTGGTTTATCTTCCTACTGAAAATCAACTTGCCGACATCCTGACTAAGCCTCTCAATGAAGAAAGATTCAATAAAATCCGGCATGCTATAGGCATGTGTACTCCCTTAGATCTATCATAGGATATTCATATTGCTTCTTCCTTCACTCTTTAGCTCATCCTAAGCTAAACTCAATTTTTCCTCCTGCCCTTGTCGACGAACATAGGGTATTCGTCGCCAAGAAATCTTTCCTTTTCGTCAACAAACACAGGGTATTCGTCGCCGAAAAATCTTTCCTTTTCATCTATGAACAAATGGGGTCTCGTGGTTGAATTTGCCTTAATTTTGTTGACGAACACAGGGCCTCGTCGACGAAATCTGTCGGGATACTTCATATTCCCGCTCGCACATCTCACTCTTTTTGCAAACCTTAGCCATCCTATCTTGTTCCCTCTTCTTCCTTTTGACCCTCTGCCACTCTCTCACCTCCTTCTCTCGACCCACATTGTCCTAGGAAACCCAAAAACCTTTCTCCCTCCAAGCCCTCATCTTGGTATCACCTCCCTCACCAACGCACACCATCTCCAAGCCTCCCATCTCCTTGGCACTCCCTTCGCAGCTACGGCTACAACCACCATCACTCTCATTTCCAAGCCCTCTTCCCACTCACACGCTTCCCTCCAACCAACAATGGCTCCCTGTCCTAAGCGCCGAAACCTTCAAACCAAGGCCGGCAAGGGCTCATTTCATCGTCCTCCCACCATTCCTCCTCATACAACCCCCGCCAACTCTGACCCCCGTTTCGTCTCTGCAGAGGTTGCCTATCGTTATTAGAACGACATTATAAAATGGCACATTGTCGTGGGAAGATTGTGCCCTACGACCTTCTTCAGCTCCATTTTCCCACTATGCTCTCCAAGAGTAAGGCAATCGGGTGGGATGCTCTCTTCGACCTAGGAGAGCTTGTCTACGAAGACTTGGTTCGGGAATTCTACGCTAACGTTGTCCCATTGCATCACGGCATTACTGCCTACCCCACAGTCTGTGGCACCATCATTTGGCTCTCCGAAAATACGTTCTCTGCTGTGCTTGGTTGTAGCCCCTATCCACTCTGAGGCCTCCCCAAGGCCTTCTAGCCCACGCGGTTTGAGTGGTTCGACTCATACACAATGCTTAAGCTTATTAACGGTAACCCTCCTATTCCCATCATTGCCCACCCCAAATCCAAGGACCTCACGATTGAATTTAGGGTCCTCCACCACATGATTAAGTATAATCTTTGCCCTCAAACTAGTGGATGGGATTGGGTGACTTTGGGTGACATTTTCATCCTGTACTGCCTTTGGGTTGGGCATGGTATCTACTTGCCCTCTATCATAGTTCAAAATATGGAAGAGAGCCTCAAATGGCAACGGGGCTGCCTTCCTTACGGTCGTCTCCTCATAACTTTTTTTGATCACTTCGAGCTTATCTGCGCAGGGATGCCCTGCATTTATCCTGTGCCCGAGGATACATACACCGAGGCAACCCTTCGTTGCATGCATTTTGAAAAGGACGATGCTACCAACACGTGGGCCAAAGCCCATGACTAGGGTCAAGCTCAGGTCGATGAAGTTGAGGCCTCCATGGAGGAAGAAGATAAAGAGGATGAAGATGCCTCCTATGGCCATATCTTGGAGCACTTGGACGGCCTTCAGCATGCCATGACGCAATCAGATATGCATCACCACGCTCATTTTGACTCTCTCAATGCGTCCCTTGCTCGTCAGGAAAACACCAACCGAGCTCGTTTTGATTCCCTTGACGCTTCCTTTGCTGCCCTTTTTAACCGCCGTGGTCGCCTGCAAGAGTGATCCTCCATCGCTTCTTTCCCCTAATTTTAATAATGGCAAAGGAGGAGAGATAGATGATACAAATGTAGGCTTTTCCCTTCGGATGGAATCAGTTGGATACTCTTTTGCTGTAGTAGCTTTGTAGTCACTGCAATTAATGTAGTAGCTCAGTATTCACTATAATTAATGTAGTTAGCATGTATTGTAATTGTTGAACATGAATGAACTAACGCCGTACTAATATTCTTGAATATTGATATACTGGAACTGTTAAATATTGGTTTTATGCAGGATTATAAAAAAAATAGAAAATGCCTTATTTATAGATGGCATGCTGTTGAAAATTTAAATAAAAACTCCTTGCAATTAATGCAAACACTAAGGGGAAGGATTCGTTAAAATTCTAAACATTTACATTTAATAAGGGGCAACATTTTTTTTCAAAAAGAACACTAATGGATTGCCATCATCAAAAAGGAGGAGAATGTTAGACCAAGTGATTGAGGGTCTTTCATTCCAACCGTGTTTTGATGACAACAACTCAATAGCAGTTCTTTAAGGCTACTAACCTTTTTCTCTAATCTTGTTCAGTTGCACAGAAAGACTCCAAAGCAAGCAAGTTTCAAATCAACCAAAAGCAACATGTGACATGACCAGAGCACAACAACTCAAACCAAAGCACTTATGAACTCTACAGAGCATGCAAGTGTTTTAAAGATTGAGTGTAAGAGTTAGAGAGATTGTTTTTGCAAATCCCTCGTATATGGAGTGACTCAATAGAACAAGCAAAAAATGGGCATATCACGTACACATCACTTAAACAACACGCATAGTCCCACACACACACAACGAGACAAGTAAAACAAGGAAAGATGTCTAAAAACCCTTAAAACATGTTTTTACTAAATCTAAGACATCTTATTGTGAATTAGGATCATTTCTCATAAATAAACAAGGACCTTTTTACTTCGAACTTAAACGGATTTTTAAATTATTAAGAGGGGCCTCTTCGATGAACACAGCGCTTCGTCGATGAGTAAAACACAATCCCTCGTCGACGAACACAGGGTCCTCGTCAATGAGAATTTACCGAGAGTACCTAAAAGTTCAGAGCACCCCTCATCGACGAATACAGGGGATTCGACGATGAGGCCTATGAAAATTTCATCAACGAACACAGGGTTCTTGTCGGCGAAAAGAAACCGAGGTTTGTTTGAATTCAGAACTAGCAACTTGTTGACGAACACAGAGCTTTGTCGACGAAATGATTGAAGAGCATGTGGACGAAGGCGAGACCTCATCGACGAATGTCATGCTGCAGACCATAATTAATGCTCCAAAGCGACTATTTTTCACCTTGTCTCATATCAATAAATGTCCAACGGCTTTCTAACGCCTAGCTCGCCTATTTGATGTTTAAATAGGGTTCTTGGATTAACTTCAAAGTAAGGAAGCTCATTTAGTCATTGAAATCATTTATTGTGCATTCACTCTACGGTTTCTTTGTGAAAAACCTTTGCCCTCTTGCTCTTGCTCTTGTTTTACTCCATTGTAGAAGAGGAAATAGTGTGAGGATTTTTTTGTGATACTCAGCTCAAGAGGAGCATTTAAGATTGTATCTACCTCTCATCAACGACTTGTATAGAAAGGCTCTTTGTGAGATATTGTAGGGTATCTCTAAGTGAGTACCTTTTTAGAAGCTCTGTGTGAGCAGCTGTGTGTATAGGCTTCTCCACCAGAAGGAGGATCATATAGTGGATCTTGGGAATCCTTGAGTTGGTCACAAGGTGTGGACATAGGCGGGGTGCTGAACCACGTTAATATCGCTGTGTTAAGCTTCTCTTCTCTCATTTGTATTGCTTATTCATTGCCATTTGCTTTACTTTTATATTGTGATATAATACATTTGTTCTTGGCAAGATTTTTGTGTTTATAGAAAATTTGCATATTCGTGAAAAACGTCTATTCATCCCCCCTCTAGACACTTAACCGGGCCAATAGTCCTTGTTCTCAATTTGATATTCGTTCTTAACGCTCAGAAATAAAAACCAATGAATGTTTACATGACTTTCTCGAAATCGTCATTCCAAGAAACTCATAGAAACAACCATAGAACTCCTGCCTCCAGGCTGTGAGACAAAATCCTAAATTCTTCTTTAACCTCCAATAATAACTTACTAACATCTTGATCTTCCATATCCAATCCTCATCGAGATCCATTCCTATACTCTGGTATTATTTTTTTCTGTACACTAAAGTCTACAGAACCTAGCGACCAAGGCTCTGATACCAGAATTGTGACGACCCAAAATTTCAACGATATATATATTTTTTAATTATCATATAAAGCTCTAATACCAATAATAATATCCACACAGTCAACCCGGACCCAGGATGGGGTACCGGGGATATACCTGTCCATAGTACATACTATCATTGCAGCGAAAAACATAATGTATCTAAATCTCATATACAATCCCAAAATGCTATAACCTCCATACATATACATATACATCCCCAAAAACTCATAAAATACTCTAGGGGTTATACAAAACATATCCCTAACTCTAAAACACTTACCCTGAATACTAGGGTACTAAGATCTCCTCTACCTCGGAGCTCACTCCGCTTGTCTGTTTTGTTTTCCTAAAATGTTTGAATACTAAGGTGAGACACCTCTCAGTAAAATGGGATAGATTGCGTGGCATCATGAGTTCTAGTGTGCTATAAACATATACTATATATAGTTATTAGTATTGAAATAACTGTAACTGATAAATCAAGTAAATTTTTACACAAACTGTTATAAATCTGGTAAAATCACATTTTTCAACATAAGCATATTGTATCATAATAATTTTCTATATACATGTAAATCATATACTATATATGTATAATACTGAAAGTTTTCCCCTGTGTGGAAGGCTAAGTCATGAATTAACCCTGCATGATTTGGGTTGTGTGGCCTGAAGACTAGACTTAACTCTGGCTGGCCTACCATGCAAAGTCAAACTATGTCTATATCTATAGCTGTAACTATAACCGTAACTATATGCTTGATTGCCTACCCAGCTGGTCCGGACACCAGGGGGTAACTCTACTCTTCTATGTCTAATCGGTGTCCATCCACCTACACCATATGTAATAGTGTGGCTACACTAGATATCTATTCTGTATAGCGATGGTACCGTGCTCTATATCTGAATGATCCATCAGGGTTCTGCTATCATATAATATACTTCATATAGTATAACTGAAACATAAACTTTTCCTCCTAAAATCTATCATTTACATATTTCTATATAAAATATGTCTTATCATGATTTCTGAATAAACTGTCACATTAATACTGTTTACGACATCTAGGCCGACTACAGCACTGGGCCGGCTAAATTATCACAACATCTAGACCGATTATATTGTCACGACACTAAGCCGACTGTATTATCATATCATTTAGGCCGGCTATATTATCACGATATACAGAAAAAATATCATAATTTTTATATTATTTATTTTTTTTTTCTAAAAATCGTTATCAAATCATACTTGTTCTATGTAATCATAAAATAATCTGACATGCTAATATATACAGTAAAATATTTATACTCATGCCACACAATTTGAGTATTATTCTATAATATGCTAACTGTCTGGGAAGATTATATTTTGCTAAAAAATAATAATAAATCAATTTTTAGGATTTACTCAACTCAAATACCCGATTTCCTAAAAATATCATAACTCATAATCATAAATCTCATATGTCTAAATATTATGAAAAATTATATATATCATTTTTGTAATTAAATACTACGAATTAATCGATGAATTTTTTGAAATACCTAACATAATCCATCCTCTTACCCGATTCCTGGAAAAATATTTGCAGGGATCCTAAAGTAGTGCTTGCGGTGTTCGTACAAATCTCGGTATTCATATACCCTAATTTAATCAGCTCAACCCTGGGACAGTTACTATTTTAACATCCCCAGGTTCACACTGTAACGAACTGCTTAATTTCCATATAATATTTTTTTTTCATAAATAATAATAAATCAGTATAATAAATCCAGCAAATCATGATCAACCCGAACCCGTGGGTACCAGGGATAAATAGAAACACATAACGGAAGCCTAAGAAATAGGAAACATAGAATTATAATATCATAAACACAACCCATCTATCACAATACCAGAGTTTCTACATCCATTGTTATTTTATTCACAACCCAAAAGAAGACCAAGGGTTGTTCTCACAAAAAAATCACAAAAAAGCATACCCTTCAAAAAGGGCAGGTCAACCGTATCTACCTCAGTAGAGCTTTGTCCGCTCTCCTATCAGGGGCTTCTGAAAAGTTCATGAAATTTCGGGGTGAGACACCTCTCAGTAAGGGAAATAAACTAACACTAGTGTGTGGTAACATGAGCATTTTTGTGATATATATATAATTATGAGCATAACTAGTAAAACTGTATATATATATTTATGGGAAAGCATGTATAATCATAACAGAACAGAACATACTATATTCTCATAGCATAACTCATTTCATATAATAGTAATGCCAAAAATAATCTTGGTAGGTTAGCTGGTTGTTGTCATGTATTACCCCACATGACTGGGTTGTGTGGCCCGAAGGCGAGACCTGACGATGGTTGGCCGACCACTGCCAAGTCAAGAGTACAGTCTATAAGTCCAATGGGTCTGCCCGACCTGGTCCGGACACCAGGGGCGCTCACACTTCTTAAAACCTCATCGACCATCAAATCTCACACCACTCCGTACAGCGACATTAACACAAATATCATGATGAATCATAAACATAAAGCATCGATACTGTGCAAGTGCTAGCCTAGACTAAGCCAACCAGCTTCTGATATCATATAACATATAATCAAACTGTGATACATGGATATTTCATACTATCAGTTACCAAATCAATGTCACCGCATCATTTTGTATATTTACATATATCGTAAAAATCGTCGCCCCGTATGCTAGTATTTCATATTTTACCATAACTTGGACCGTACGCCGGCAAACATATCCATAGCTCGGCCACGTATGCCGAAAAATCATATACATAGCACTGCCCGTAGGCCAGCAAATCATATCCATAGCACGGCCCGTACGCCAGAAAATCATATACATATCTTTACCATGTTCCCAAAAAATAGTATTTCATAACTTCCACTCATGCCACATGAAATAGGTTTTATACATATTTAAACATATCATCTTTTATCGCAATATTTCCCAAGCATAAAGTATATATATATATACCTGAAATAAGATCTTGTAATAACATACATACATTTTCATAAAATAACTAGTTTAGTTTATCCCCTTACCTGGTTCTTGAAAAGCCCCTAAGAGAAATACTCCTGCATCCACAGGATTCCCCACTCAACACCGTGAAAAGTACATCTCCTAGAATTAAATTTCAATATTTCACGCATACTATGCTTTCTACAACTTTCAAGAAACCAAATATTGAGTAGAAAGTCATACCCTAGATTTGGGATGGTTTCCAACTCAGCCTCACTGAAGATCCGCCCCGAAAAACTTGGATAGAACTTCACCAAGAGCGTCGTGGTGGCTTCAGATCATCGAATCGGCAAGAATCCAGCCTGAGATTGTAGAGAGAAGGGAGGAGCGGCGTTGAAGAGAGAGAGGGAAGTGATTTGCGTAGGTTTTCGGGCTAAAAATGAATCTTTCCCCTACTTATACACTAGCCTTCGTCGACGAGCCACATCACCTCGTCGACGAGGACGTGTTTACTTATTTTCTTACTTACCCTCGCATATGGCGGAGGAATACTGTGGTTACATTCTGAGTCCTGGGAGATTACATACACAAAATAAAAATTCTCCCAAAACTAAAATACTACTTGCTAACTAAACTTTACATGTACCTACAAAAGAAATATTACCTAATTACTAACATTTTACTCGATTAAACTTCTTGGAACAAGTGCGGATACTTCTGCTTCATCTGCTTCTCGGATTCCCAGGAAACTTCTTCAACTATATGATTCCTCCACAAAACTTTTACTTGAGGAATCTCCTTGTTACATAACTCCTGTACTTTCTTATCCAGAATTTGTACTGGTACCTCCTCATATACCAGTGAATCACTGAGCTCTAATTCACCATAACTGATAATATGAGAAGGGTCCGAAACGTATTTCTTCAACATGGAAACATGGAATACTTCGTGGATCTTGGACAACATAGGTGGCAAAGCTAGCCTATAGGCCACTGGCCCCACTTTCTCTAGAATCTCAAATGGACCGACAAACCTAGGGCTAAGTCTACCCTTCCTAGCAAACCTCATGACCCCTTTCAAGGGAGCTATCTTCAAAAATACATGATCACCCACATCGAACTCATAATTCTTGCGGCGATTATCGGCATAACTTTTCTATTGGTTCTGAGCTGCACTGATTTTATCCCTGATGAGCCGAACCTTATTGTACGTCTGCTGTACAAGTTCTGGTTCCACAACTTGCCACTCACCCATTTCATCCCAAAACAAAGGAGAACGATGTCTCCTACCATATAGTGCTTCAAATGGTGCCATGCCAATACTGGTCTGATAACTTTTATTATATGCAAACTCTACTAGCAGCATGAACTGAGTCCAATTACCCCCAAAATCTAATATGCACGCTTGGAGCATATTATCTAATATATGTATCATTCTCTCAGTATGCCTATCTGACTAAGGATGGAATGTCGTGCTAAAAGACAACTGAGACCCTAGTGCATCCTGCAGACTCTTCTAAAAACGTGATGTGAAACGCGGGTCTCGATCTGACACAATAGATATTGGCACCCCATAAGGACGAACTATCTCCTGAATGTAAATCTCTGCTAAACGATTGAGGGAGCAATTGATCTTGATAGGCAAGAAGTGGGCGGTCTTAGTCAAATGGTCAACAATCACCCGGATGGCATTATGACCATGTATCGTCGTCCGCTGTCCTGACACAAAGTCCATAGATATATGATCCCACTTCCACTCTGGGATGAATAACGGCTACAACTACCCTGTCGGCCTCTGGTGCTCGGCTTTTTCTACTGGCACGTCAGACACTGGGCTACATACTCAGCGATCTCTCTCTTCATACCACTCCACCAATACGATTCCCGCAGATCCCTATACATCTTCGTACTACCAGGATGGACTGTGTACAAAGATCTGTGAGCCTCCTCTAAAATAGTTTTTCTAATCTTATTATCGGCAGGAACACATAATCTGAAACAGAACCGCAAAGCCCTATCATCTGCAATACTGAATTCCTCCCCCTGACCACTCTGTACTTTGTCTATCACCTCTGCTAATTATGGGTCTTCCTTTTGGGTGGCTTTAATCCTCTCCTGCAGAGTAGGCTGTGCCACTAAACTAGCAATGTGAGCGTGAGAACCACTTTTAACGAATTCAAAGCCAAGTCTCTCCAGATTCATCATGATCGGATACTAGATCTCCATAGCCGCTAACACTGGTTCCCTATATTTCCTGCCCAACGCATCAACTACCACGTTTTCTTTCCCTTGGTGATAACTGATGGTACAATCGAAATCCTTAATTAGTTCCAACCACCTTATTTGCCTCATATTCAATTCCTTCTACGTGAAAAATATTTCAGACTCTTGTGGTAAAAAAAGATCTCATACCGCTCGCCGTATAGGTAATGCCTCCAAATCTTCAACGTGTGTACTACTGCAGCCAATTCAAGATCATAGGTAGGGTAGTTCTTTTCATATTCTTCAAACTATCTAGACACATATGCCACCACCCTACCATACTGCATGAATACACAGCCAAGTACCTTCAAAGACGCATCACTGTAAACGACATAACCCTCACCCCCTGATGGGATGATTAATATTGGTGTTGTGACTAATCTTTGCTTCAATTCCTAGAAACTCTGCTCACAGCTGTCGTCCTACTCAAATCTAACATTCTTCTTAGTCAATCATGTTAGAGGCCCTGATAAAGTTGAGAATCCCTCAACGAAACGATGATAATACCCAGCTAGCCCCAAGAAACTCCTGATCTCCTAGACATTCCTCGGTTTAGCCCAATTCACAACTACCTTGATCTTACTAGGATCTACGAAAATACCATCTCCAGATATAATATGGCCCAAGAACACGACCTTCTCAAGCTAGAATTAACATTTACTGAACTTGGTGTACAACTTATTTTCCTGAAGCGTCTGCAGAACCTACCTCAAGTGTGTTTCATGCTCCTCATGGCTCCTCGAATAGACTAGTACATCATCAATAAAAACAACAACAAACTGTCTAGGTATTGGTGGAAGACTCAGTTCATCAAGTCCATAAATACCGTAGGAGCATTCGTCAAAGCAAACGGCATAACAAGAAACCTGTAATGCCCGTACCTAGTCTTGAAGGACGTCTTCGAGACGTCTTTTACTCTCACTTTCACTTGATGATAACCGGATCTAAGATTAATATTCGAATACACCCGTGTACCCTGGAGCTGATCAAACAAATCATCTATACGGGGTAGAGGATATTTGTTCTTGATCGTCACTTTATTGATTTCCATGTAATCTATACACATTCTCATGGACCCGTCTTTCTTCTTCACAAATAAAACTGGAGCTCCCCATGGAGATACATTAAGTCGTATGAAACCCTTATCAAGAAAATCTTGCAATTGATTCTTCAATTCTGCCAACTTTGCTGGCGCCATTCGGTAAGGTACTTTGGAAATTGGCGTTATACCTGGAAGTAGATCAATAAGGAAATCTACCTCACGATCGGGTTGCAAGCCTGGTAACTCATCTTGGAAGACATCTGTAAATTCTTTCACTACAGGCGTATTAGCAAGTTTCATTTCATTCTTTGACACCTCCTTTACAACTGCCACAAACCCCTGACAGCCACTCAGCAGTAGTCTCCTGGCCTGAATAGCTGAAACTAGCTGAGGCGGGGATTGTACTTGCGACCCTACGAACCTAAATTCTGCTCGTCCCGGAGATCTGAATATCACTTTTTGTGCTTGACAATCTATGTTGGAAAAATTAGTTGCTAGCCAATCCATGCCAAATATGACATCAAACCCGTGCATGTCCAGCACTATCAAATCAGCAGACAAAGTCTCCCCTTGAATATCAACTAAACAATCCCAGAGTACCTTACTACATCTCACTACAAACCTAGTCGGTGTGGACACTAACAATTCAGTGTCTAACAACTGTATTTTTGCCCCACATAGTCTAGTGCACTCCAAGGACACAAATGAGTGTGTAGCTCCTGAATCAAATAATGCTATAACTTTAAAAGAAAGCATACTGACCATACCTGTCACCATGTCTCCTGCCGTCTCAACATCACCCAGCATCAGTGTGAACACTCTAGCTGGAGCCGTATTCCTCTACTCGCCCCCACGTGGCGCCTGATAACCTCCTCGTTATGGTCTGGGAGCTGGAGCTGCATCTGGTGGTGTAGGGCAATCTTTTACCACATGTCCCGGTCTACCACAGCGGTAGTAGACCACACCAGCTGCTCGACTCTCTCCTCTATGTCTCCTACCATAAGTCTGACATACAGGAGGACCCTGTACTGCCAGAACCTCGCGTCGCCCCGTCTCCTGCCTCCGTCTTTGGCCATGATTTCCTCTCCTTCTCTAGTTCTGTCTAGGACCCTGCTAGTAGCCCGAAGATGCAGATCTCTTCCTCTAACCCTGCTCCTCTACATCCAACCACTCACCAACCTCTGTCAAAGCTGCTCTGTCGACTAACTCAGCAAAATCCTGGATCCATAGCACTACCACTTGCTTGAATATACTCCGCCTCAAGCCTCTCTCAATCTGCCTCGCTTTCTTCACCTCATCAGGGACAATGTATGGGGCAAAACAAGAGAGCTCGATGAAACGTGCCGCATACTGCTAGACTGATAATTGTCCCCGCTTCAGACTTAGGAACTCTTCCACTTTAGCCTGTATGACAGTGGTTGGAAAATATCTATCAAAGAACAATTACCTAAACCGATCCCAAGTCATGACTATCAGTGTAGTCCCCTACTGCTCCAAAAGCCTCATAGTAGTCCACCATCTCTCGGCCTCTTCTGTCAGTTTATAGGTGGTGAAGAGAACCCTCTGTTCATCCGTACACTGCAACATGACCAGGACCTTCTCGATCTCCTGCATCCAGTTCTCAGCGGCTGCAGGATCAACTCCTCCTAAAAAGCCCGGAGGATTCGTCTTCGTAAACTTCTCGATAGTGCACCCATGGCCTATCGACGGGCCACCTTGCTCTCTAGAGCTCCTAGCGATCTCAGCCATAACCTGCGAAGCCACGCTATGTAATACCGCGTCAGAGTCAGTCTCGCTTGCACCTGATGGCCCAGCTCCATCACTGCCACTCACATGGGCACTACCTCTTCCTGGATCCATCCTGAAAAATAACAAACATAACTTAGAAATCCTTCCCTTATAATTTACCTACTTAACCTCACCACTTATCTTAACATCCTCAACTTATTCCAAACCCCATTCCTACATTCTAGGAACATAACCCGACAATATTTTACTATGGTTTTCTTGAAATCGTCACCCCAGGAAAAACATAGGAACCACCATGGAAGTCCTGCCTCTAGACTGTAGAACAAATCCTCAAATTATTTCCTATACTCTAGTATCGTTTTCATTGCATTCTAAAGTCTATAAAATCTAGTAACCTAGGCTCTGATACCAAACTGTAACGACCTGCTTAATTTTTGTATAATAATTTTTTTATTAAATAATAATAAATCAGTATAATAAATCCAGTAGATCGTAATCAACCTAAACTCGTGGGGTACCAAGGATAAACAGAAACACATAACGGAAGCCTAAGCAGCAGGAAACATAGAATTATAATATCATAAACACAACTCATCTATCTCAATACCAGAGTTTCTACATCCATTGTTATTTTATCCACAACCCAAAAGGAGACCTAGGGTCGTTCTCACAAAAATCATCTGACCCTATCACAAAAAAACATACCCTTCAGAAAGGGCAGGTCAACCGTATCTACCTCAGCAGAGCTTTGTCCATTCTCCTATCAAGGGCTTCTGAAAAGTGATATATATATATATATATATATATATATATATATATATATATATATGTTTCTAGGAAAACATGTATAATCAAAACATAACAGAACATACTGTATTCTCATAGCATAACTCATCTCATTTAATAGTAATACTAAAAACAATCCTGATAGGTTAGTTGGATGTTGTCATGTATTACCCCCATATGACTAGGTTGTGTAGCCCGAAGGCAGGAACTTGACAATGGTTGGCCGACCACTGCCAAGTCAAGAGTACAGTCTATAAGTCCGATGGGTCTACTTGACCTGGTCCATACACCAGGGGCGCTCACACATCTTAAAACCATATCGACCATCTAATCTCACACCACTCTGTACAGCGCGTTAACACATATATCATGATGAATCATAAACATATAGCATCGGTACCGTGCAAGTGTTAGCCTAGACCAAGCCAACTAGGTTCTGATATTATATAACATATAATCAAACTGTGATATATGGATATTTCATACTATCAGTTTCCAAATCAATATCATCCCATCATTTTGCATATTTACATATATCATAAAAATCATCGGCCCGTACGCCAGTATTTCATAATTTACCATAGCTCGGCCTGTACACCGGCAAACATATCCATAGCTCGGCCCATACGCCGGCAAATCATATACATAGCATGGCCCGTACGCTAGCAAATCATATCCATAGCACGACCCGTACGCTGGCAAATCATATACATAGCACAACCCATACATTAGAAAATCATGTACATATCTTTACAATGTTCCCAGAAAATAGTATTTCATAAATTCCACTCATGCCACACGAAATAGGTTTTATACATATTTAAACATATCATCTTTTATCGCAATATTTCTCAAACATAAAGTATATATATATATATATATATATATATTTATTTATTTATTTTCCTGAAATCAAATGTTGTAATAACATACATACAATTTCTTAAAATAACTAGCTTAATTTATCCCCTTACCTGATTCTTGAAAAGCTCCTAAGAGAAATACTCCTACACCCGCAGGGTTCCCACTCAACACCATGAAAATCACATCTCGCAGAATTAAAGTTCAATATTTCTACGCGTACTACGCTTTCTACAACTGTCAAGAAACCAAATACTGAGTAGAAAGCCTTACCCTAGATTTGGGATGGTTTCCAACTTAGCCCCACCGACGATTTGCCCTGGTAAACTTGGAGAGAATTTCACCAGGAGCGTCGTGGTGGCTTCATATCATCAAATCGGTGAGAATCCGACCTGAGATCGTAGAGAGAAGGGAGAAGGGGCATAGAGGAGAGAGAGGGAAGTGATTTGCACAGGTTTTTGGCTAAAAATGAATTTTACCCCTACTTATATATTGGCCTTCGTCAAAGAGCCACGTCACCTTGTCGACGAGGTCATGTAGAAGACTCGTTGACAAACTCTCTCCTCGTTGACGAAATTCATAATCCCCCAAACCCCTACTCGGTATTTTTTTCGTCAACGAAACACGTCCTTGTTTACGAGTCTAATTGTAACTTCATCGACGAACGCGAAATTCATTTTCCTTTCAAATTTCTATTTTCCCCTTCTCTGTTATTATTTAAAATACGACAATTTCTCCTGGGTCACTACACACATGCTCCCATTAACCGATTAAATTCTATAAAAAAAAAACACGAGTATGATCCACTTCCCATATTTAAATTTAATTTCTAACATATTTAAAAACACCAATATGATAAAATTCCCGCAGTTTAATTTAATTCCAAAATATCCCCAAACTTAGGCATACATTCAAATCACATAAACATAATTAAATTCATATATTCAGATTTAATTAAAATATGTCTGACAAAATTCATTCTCCTTACCTTATCTCAGGAGTAGTGTTTACGACGTTCAAATGACGAATCCACTCCAGTTAAAATGTTGGTGGTTGAATTTGAAACTTAGGAATATTTTTCGTTCTTCAGTCGGTGTATGTTTCACCGAAAAATCGAGGAAAGAGGAAGTGAGTTAAGGAGAGAGAGAGAGAGAGAGAGAGAGAGAGAGAGAGAGAGAGAGAGAGAGTAGGCGAGAATTGGGAGGGGAGTGCCTCTCTAGATGATTTCAATTGAAATCAATCCTTCCTAATTCTTCAAGAAGCATTGATTATATATATTATATTTATATTATATTATATTAATATATTTTTATATTATATTATATTAATTAATTAATTAATTAATTTTTTTTCTTTTTGTGGAATCACTAGAAGAATCCACGAGAAAGCCTACAGTTTTATGGTCAAATTAAAGAAAACCCAACTGATAAGTACACTATTTTTCTATCCTTTTTTTTTTTCCTATTATGTTTGATGAGATTTTATTTGTTTAGTTTTTAATTTATTTTTTTTAAATTGGAGAAAAAAAATGAAAAATCATAAAAAATAAAAATAAAAAAATAGGAAGAATTTGGGAAAATATATATGTTTTTCTAAGTCAAGAAAAATATTTGAGTTATTTTGACTTAAAATGTTTATACAAAAATGAAAAAAAAATAAATAAATGAGGAAAAATATTTTTTTAAAAATCCCAGAAATTTTAGAAAAAATTTGAAAAATTTTCAAAACATTTTTACAAAATATTTTGAAAAATCTAGGAATGTTTTTAAAAATACTTTTTAATGATTTCAAAAAGGATAAAGAGGTATCTCATACCTCACCTGTATAAGCTCTAGAGGGGTTTATCTAACAAGATTCCCTTGTTTGGAGGTCTTATTAGACATTCCTATTGTAAAGTAATTTTTATTTTATTTTTTAAAATATTTTTAGCAAATTTCAGTTGATATGATAAATTAAACAAAATATATTGATCCTATGTTTGGAAGAAGTTTTAAATTTGAATTAGTGTAGATTTAGATAAAATGTAATCTAAAATTAGATTGAATTTTATCCAAATCCATTCAAATCTGAATTCAAGTTACAAGAAATGACTCTTGATGAGGAAAACTGATTTCATTCAATTGAATTAAAATAATAGTACAAAAGAATGTATATATACATTTAGCTTAACGAATGAAGCTGAATAAAGAAAACTAATTAACTAACAAAAAAAAAAAAACTAAATTAGTTTGCTGTTGTTGCTATACGGATGAAGAATCAATTTGGTTATTATTCTATTAAACTGTTGCTGCACCAGATATAATTCTGTTGCTGCTGCTGTTGTTAAGCTTGAGCTGATTTTTCATACTCCCCCTCAAGATGGATTGATGAAGAACAAATGTTAATCAGTCCCATCTTGGATAACAATTCTGAAAATTGTTTGTAACTCAATGCCTTGGTTAATAAATCTGCCAATTGACAATGAGTTCTTACATGATTCAGTTTAATTACTTTAGCCAAGACCTTGTCCCTTACAATGTGACAATCAACCTCTATATGTTTGGTTCTTTCATGAAAAACTAGATTGGATCCTATATGCAAGGCTGATTGACTATCACAAAACAATATTGCTTCTCTATCATGTTTAATCTGCAAATCCTTTAGCAATTAAAGAATCCACACAATTTCACAAGTTGCTACAGCCATAGCTCTATACTCTGCCTCAACTGAAGATCTTAACACAGTAGCTTGTTTCTTTGATTTCCAAGAGATCAATGAATCACCAAGGAATATACAAAATCCTGTAACCGATCGTCTTGTGTTTAAGCATGATGCCCAATTTGCATCACTGAATCCTTTGACATGTAGTTCTGATTTTGTAAAAAAAATACTCTTTTCCCTGGTTCATTTTTTATGTAATGAAGTACCTTAAGAGCAGCTGCATAATAAGGCTTTCTAGGTTGTGCCATGAACTGACTGAGCTTATGAATAGCAAATGTAATGTTAGGCCTAGTAATAGTTAAGTATAACAATCTGCCAACCAATCTTCTATATTGACTTGGATCATTCAGCACATCACCTTCATGTTTGCTAAGTTTTAAAGTAGGATCCATAGGAACTTTTGTAGGTTTGCATCCTAGTAAGCCAACGTCTTCCAAAATTTCTAGAGCATACTTCCTTTGACACAAGAAAATGCCCTTAGCTGTTCTTGCTACCTCCAAACCAAGAAAATATCGCGAACTCCCTAAATCTTTCAACTTGAACTTCTGATCTAACAGTATTTTAAAATCTTCAACTCCTTTTTGATCATTGCTTGCTATGAGAACATCATCAACATACACTAGCAACACAATAAATGAATCTCCTTGTTGCCTAGTGAATAAAGAATAATGAACCTTGGATTGAGCAAAGCCAAGATCAATTAAGGCATTTGAAAACTTTGAAAACCACATTCTAGAAGCCTGTTTAAGCCTATAGAGTGATTTATTGAGCTTACAAACCAAGTGAGTTTGCTGCTCCCCTTGGCTGTTCACAACCTGCTCCCCCTAGCTGTGAACAATCTGATATTGCTCCCCCTTGCTGTGAAAACCTGGTGGAAAAGACATATAAACTTCTTCATTCAAATCTCCATGATGGAATGCATTGTTAACATCAAGTTGGCTGAGAAACCAACCTTTCACAGCAGCCACAGCAAGTAGAGTTTTGACAGATACCATCTTAGCAACTAGGGAGAAAGTGTCAAGATAATCGAGTCCCTCCTTTTGGGTAAAACCCTTGGCAACCAGCTTGGCTTTGTACCTCTCAACTAAACCATCTGAATTGTATTTCATTTTATATACCCATTTACAACCAATGGGCTTCTTACCTAGTGGCAAAGAAGTTATAGTCCAAGTATTATTAGCTTCCAAAGTTGAAATCTCAGCATCCATGGCTGCCTGCCACTTAGGATTACCAGCAGCTTGATGAAAAAAGATAGGTTCAGAAATGGAAGAGATGGCACAACAAAAAAATTTATATGAAGGAGACAAATTATTGTAAGACAAATAAGACTGAATGGGATGAGAAGTACATGAATCATGTAAGAAAGATTTTGAAGTAAAAGCTAATTGAGCTTGATTACAATGATAAGCCTCAAGATAAGATGGTGGTTTAGAATGCCTGGTAGATCTTCTAAGAACAATAGGCTGGTTAGATGTATTAGAAACACCATGTATATCAGGAAAATCATGAATATTATCACCAAGGTCCTAATAAATGGGAACAATGGTGTCATTAAAAGGAGGTAAAAAAGGAGAAGAAACAACTGGAGATTCAAAATAGGGAATGGAAAGAAAAATAGGTAAAGGAATGAGATTATCACATGTAAAAGAATCATTTGAAGCAAAAGGAAAACTTGACTCATGAAAGACAACATCCCTAGATAAAAAGAATGTATGAGAATCAAGATCAAAGAGTTTATAACCCTTGACATTGAAGGGATATCCCAGGAAAACACACTTTTTGGCTCTAGGAGTAAATTTATGTTTATGAGGACTGAGATTGGTAGCATAACAGAAACAACCAAAAATCCTAAGATGTGAATAAGAAGGAGGTTTGTGAAATAGAAGTTCAAAGGGTGTTTTATGATTTAAAAAAGGAGATGGAAGTATATTTATTAAATAAACTACAGTGAGGACACAATCACCCCAAAAAGAAAGAGGAACATTGGAGTGAATTTGTAATGCTCTAGCAGTAGCAAGTATGTGTTGATGCTTTCTTTCTACAACTGAATTTGGTTGTGGAGTGTAAGCACAACTCAGTTGATGAATAATTCCATTGGAGCTGTAAAAATTATTAAAACAAAATTCTGGGGCATTATCTGTTCTGATGGATTTGATCTTAGTATCAAATTGAGTAAGAATCATGTGATAGAAAGATTCAATGAGTGATCTGACTTCAGATTTATTTTTGAGTAAGAAAACCCAAGTTGCTCTAGAAGCATCATCAACAATAGTAAGAAAATATCTGTGACCATTAGAGGTTGAAACAGAAAAAGGACCCCAAACATCCATATGAACAAGATCAAAAGGATAAGCACATTTATTGTTATTGAAAGGAAAAGGAATTCTCTTCTGTTTTGCCAAAGGACACACAGTACAAGTTTTGTTACAATAGTTCTTAAGAAAAGGTAAAACACTGCTCAAAGAATGAATTTTTACATCAGAAGGATGTCCAAGTCTTGAATGCCAAAGTGAAAATACATTCGAAGAAAGAGAAGAAGAACAAGCAGCAGAGAAAGCCTTAAGATTCTGCTTAGGAAAAAATGCAGTGGCTTGAGAAAGACTCGAAGCTTGTAATAAGTACAAACCATCATGCATGTTGCCCATTCCAATCATGTTCCAACATGTAAGGTCCTATAGAAAACATAATTGTGACAGAAAAACAAAACATATGGGTTGAGATTTGGTTAATGCACTAACTAATAAAAAATTAAAATCAAAAGAAGGTACACAAACACAAAGAACATTGTGAAGAATTATGTGGGAAGAAAGTTGAATGTTGCCAATATGTATAACAATAGCTGCTTCTCCATTAGGCATCTTCACCGTAGTATGTGAGACCTCAGTATAAGAAGTTAATAATTGAATGGAACACACTATATGATCACTTGCACCAGTGTCAATAACCCATGTATGAAGATCATATGCTTTTCTATTAACAGCTTTTGCAGAAAGAACAGAATGCTTGCAATTACCTGCAACAACATTTGATGGACCAGTCACAGCATTAGCAGCATGGAGTTATGAATTTTTAGGCAATTGTGAAGAAGAACAAGAACCAATTAGTGTCAAAAGTTGTTGATATTGATCATGAGTGAAAGTTGGAGCATGAGAAACAGATTGAAATGAAGCAGAATCATTAAATCCAATAGAATTATTCCTTTGAACGAAGTCAATATTAGATGAAACTTGATGAGCAGTGGCATATTTGTTGTTCTTGAACTTGAAACCTGGTGGAAAACCGTGCAGCTTATAGCATTTGTCGATGGTATGACCTAACTTTCCACAGTGAGTGCATAAAGGCCTTTCTTTGCCTTTAAAATTGGTTTCGGAATTTTTGGTTGCCAGAGCAGTAGATTCAACTCTAACAACATTATGTACAGACCTTTGCATTTCTTCTTGAATAAACAAATAATGCACCTTATGTTAAGAAGGCAAAGGATCCATTAATAATATTTGAGTTCTTACTTGAGAAAAAATATCATTCACTCCCATGAGAAATTTCATAGTGGACTCCTTAGCTTGAAGATTCTGTAAGTTTTGATTAATTCCACACACACACTGACCACAAGTACACTGAAGAAATGGGTTCAAATTCTACAATTGATCCCACAAAATCTTGAGTTGAGTGAAATATTCAGTGAGTGACATCTCTCCCTGATGAATCTCAGCAATCTGCTTCTGAATATTGAAGATCTTGGTCCCATTTCCTTGACTGAAAGTGTCTCGAAGATCAATCCAGATTTCTAAAGCAGTATCTCTATATATAATACTACCTTGAAGCTTTGGTGAAACAGAATTAATGATCCATGTACTTACCATATTATCAGCACAAACCCATGCTTGAATAGCATTTGGAGAATTCACCAATGGTGAAGAAATGGTTAATGATCCATCAATAAATCCTAACTTGTTTTTGGAAATTAGAGATTTCTTTACTGATCTTGCCCAGCCAGGATAATTTTCTTCCCCAATCAATGGTTGAGAAGTAAGAACTACTCCAGGATTTTCGCTAGGATGCAAGAACAAAGGACCACCAATATTATATGAATCTTGCAAAGAAGATGAAGCCTCTGCGTTGGAAGTATTGGCTGTTGTTTCCACCATTGAAGAAGCTTATAGAACACAGTAACTGAAGAAGAAGAACTCAAAAAAGTGAACAATGAAGAACAAGATGCTCTAATACCATATAAGAAATGACTCTTGATGAGGAAAACTGATTTCATTCAATTGAATTAAAATAACAGTACAAAAGAATGCATATAGACATTTAGCTTAACGAATGAAGCTTAATAAAGAAAACTAATTAACTAACAAAAAAAAAAACAAAATTAGTTTGCTGTTGTTGCTATACGAATGAAGAATCAATTTGGTTATTATTATGTTAAACTGTTGCTACACCAGATATAATTCTGTTGCTGCTGCTGTTGTTAAGCTGAAGCTGATTTTTCATACAAGTCCTGAAATTCAAGCTCTCAAATGTAATGCAAATCATTGTAAAACTCACTAATAATGATAAAAAAATCAAAATTAATTAATCATATCACGAGACTTTTTGAAAATCAATTATAACTTGGATTGATTTTTGGAATCTGAGAAGGTTCAATATTTAAGCATGCTAACTTACTAAATGTAAAAGAATCCTTCCAATTCCAATACATAAATTTAAGTTGTATTTAGGAGGAGGTTTAGATTTGAATTTGTATCAATTTGTACAAAATGTGATATAAAATTGTATTAATTTTTTTTCTAAATGCACACAAATTCAAATCTAAGACCTAAAATTTATACTCCTAAATATAGTGTTTAGTGTAGACTAACTTTATGAGTACGTGCCAAGGGGACCTTTGAAAATTAAAATACTAAATTAATAATTTTTAAATAATTTTTTAATTTGATGGTAGAAGATTTATGTAATGATGGCAAAGTCATTGGTATGAGGCTAATGACATGAAAGCACTAATAGAATTAGGGTTTTTTATTTTATTTTGTGGTGCTTATTTATACTTGTCCTTAATGAAGTTACATTTTTATGCTTATTTGTATCGCTTTAGTAAACCTCAAACCACTCCTAAAGAACCTTCCCCTAGGATTACTCTCATAATGAATCAATACTCAAATTAAATATTGATGCAAAGCAATACCAATCATATTATGCGTCGATCTCAAACTAAATATACATAATTTTTTATTTAAAAAGAAAAAGAAAATTATCCTTTATAATTTCGATAACGATTTAAAAATGCTCTATTTCAATTCTCGATCAAAGTTATATTTTTTTTTTCCTTTTTCGGGTCCATTGGAGGGCCACACCAACCTAGCTACACAATAAGAAAAATAGATCACATACAACTTCTCATTATTGTCAAAGATCGAACATGAAATTTATAATATAAAAATATCAACCAGCATCAAACTTTAGTGAGGATTCCCATGATAAGTTTCCTATACACAATCTCTCTCTCTCTCTCTCTCTCTCTCTCTCTCTCTCTCTCTCTCTCTCTCTCTCTCTCTCTCTCTCGGCCCTCTCCCTCTCTCAATGCAGCTTGAACCTAGTGGAGTGATTGTTATCCAAATAGGATAATTATTGATCATGAGATAATTACGTGGGGCAGCCATTTGATTTGCTCTCTCACAGAAAAGAAAAAGAACGAAAATCCCAACCAGCAGTTTTGTAAAAAAAAGCATGGGGGTTGACCTTAGCTTGCTTATATGCATATATGTTTATATGATTGTTTTCTAATGATGACATTCACTTTCCTCGTGGGACTTTATCACTGATTAACAATTAAAAGCAGGCATATATGGATCTGTACGAAGGGATAACTACCAGGGAGTGACACTACATATGTAAGCTGTGCATATCTTTCATCATTGCTGCTGCAAATTAATTAATTAATTAACTAATGAATTAATTCGGAACATAACCAGGAGCCGACTTTCCCGATATATATATATATTTAAAGAAGGGTCAATTTATTAAAGGAGCAACAAGCAAAAAGCTTAAATCCTCCCCGAATGAAAGGAAAGTACAAAGTCGGGAGAGACGAATTTAATCACCCTCCCAAATCATAGCAAATATAGGAAACTCTTCCCAGTCCAAATAAGAAAAAAGAGAATTAGACCTAGTCCAAAAATATAGATTTAATAAACATTTGTCGTACACTTTCGCTGTTGCAGAGTAATTTTTCTTAAAGATTTTTCCGTTTTATTCCTTCCAAATTTCTCAACACATGATTGTCGAAATAGTTGTTTTCACCTTCTGCGAAACCCTTTGAGTTTTGATAAATTCTATGCTAAAAACATTGATTTCAGAGTTTTTGGGATGATCATGTGATTACTCATTCTCTAACACACAATAGCCCAAATCTGCTTGCTAAAGTAACAATGCATGAAAATGTGATCAACTCCTTCACTTTCTTTCCTGCAGAACACACATAGAGGTCATCCTCCATCCTTTTTGTTGCAAATTGTTCATTGTAATAATCCTGTTGTTAATTGCTAGCCAGCAAAAGACGCTCACCTTTGATGGAACTAATGACTTCCACAACTGATTTTATGGGATTCTTAAATTGTTGCAATTGTTTCTGCTTGCGTGTTGATTGTAGAGGTTAGACACCGTGAAAGCATGAGATGATGTGAGGGTCCAATAGCGTAAATCTTTTTTCCCTTATTTATATTAGCATTGTATAGCAATTTAAATAGCTCCAAAACTTTGTTTATCTCCTGGCCCTGACGTGTCAATCAAATCCCCAATATTTTTGAACATCTAATTCTTCTTAAAAGTTTGAAAATTGAAGTGTGGTTAGAAAAAAAAAAAAAAGAGCTTTTAATTCTTTTAATGTATTTACGTAAAATATTATTCAAGTTCTTGTAAATGAGTAACTTAATTGTTTTTTGCAAAATAGAGATGGATAAGAATGGGTTCAATTAATCTCCTTCTTCCTAGTAGTGGCACCATCTCTTGTCAAGCAGTTCACACTCAAGTAATTAATTAGGGTGGTAGGCATTTATATTTGCTTCATTGGATGGGTTCAATTGATCTTGTGCCTTTTTGGGTTAGAATTTTAATATAGATGTATATTCATTTCTTTCAAAGAACAAAGATTGGTTGTGTGGATATTTTCCCAAAATATATAATATCATTTTAATAAAATATTGATTGAATTGACATTATTTCTCAAATGATCTAATCATGAAATTGAGTTTTCTAATTAAACTCGATTAGTGTGAAAAACTCAAGCTTAAGGAAGGTTGATTTTTAGGCTAGTGTCAAGCTCAAGAATATTTCATAAACTTGATTCTAGTTTTTATAATCCTATTCATGAAACTCAACTTTAGCATCTTCCGAATTTAAACTCCCTTCTGAACTAGGAAAAAAGAAGAGTTTTATTACCACAAAAACTCAATTCAAACATGTATTTGTGTTATCAATAATTGTTGTAAGTGCCAAAGGTGTCAATAAAAATTAGATCAAGTCAATGTGTTTAATGATAGATATCGTGAAAGTAGGATTTCTCATCTTTTAAACTAGAATCCACCCACCTAGAATCCTTTTTCTTTTAGCAAAAATTTTCCCTAATTTCCCCATGAATATGTGACAATGCCCTCTATGTAAATGATATATTGTTGAGTTTTGAGAAATTTGAGAGGTCATTCTTAAATCTACCACTAAAATTGATTGTGCTCCTTAATGAGTTATTGTAGTGAGTTAATTCATTTAATTTAAATTGACAATGTTTTGTTATATGTATCAATTTTTTTATTTTTTTTCTTCTACGAAGTGTTTAATACCATTGATATCATAGATTTTGGCCATTCAGTGAAACTTAAATTAAGTTCCTTGGGTCCTATAAAGTGACCTTTGCACAAAACAAAAAATCAACTAGAAAGTATTTTAGTGACATTCTAACACAATGCTTAAATTAGATAATCTTTTGGGATAATTAACCCATAGTAGAAGAAGTTACTACACTTAAATTAGATAATCTTTTGGGATAATTAATCTTTTATGTATTTGGACCAAGTATAGGGGAACTCTATTGCACTTATGCTCATGCTTAGGGTCCCATTTTTGGATCAACTTAGATTTTCATACCATTTTGGTTTGTTGATATTGTAGAGTTACCGTCACATTTTCCAACCAATTTTATAGCTTAAGAGATTGTCATAACTATTACTTATTATCATAGATGAGTAGCAACTTCCTCCAATCAACATTTACTAGTTTTGGTAGTTAAGTACAATATATCTTAAGTGGCCTCTAGTACGTCAGTTGGGTTTGTTATCACCTTGATTGAGTTTTTTGTTCCTAATTTGGCTCTTTTATCTCAAATTTTTGTTAGGTCAATATTATGCTTTTATTTTTCTTTAGTAGCTCGCTAACTTGCTTGGATTAAGAATAAGAGTAATGGTCACCCTTTGTTAGGATTTGTACTTTACTGATATCAAAAGGTCATAAGACTATAGTGTGTGCCATTTTAGGTGGGATAATCTATAGTTCATGCCCTCTCATATTCAAGGATGTACATCAAATTGTGGTCTACATATTCTTTTTTGATAGATTGTTGTAAATGAGAAGATATCAATCATCTAGTTACAGTTTATCTCGACCATTGTCTATACTTGCATTTAAATCATTTTAAGTGATTTTTTGTCCTCTTGCTTGGGTGCTTTTCTTAAATATTAATAGAGGTTTCATTTTTATCCTTCTTTCACACCAAATTTACTTGCTTCTATATACTCTAGTTGATCATCAATTTTTGATATGCAACCTTCAAATAAGGCTTTCAAGTTTTCATTTTATGCTTGTTTCTTATCTTTGCCTCTATTTCGTTCTTATTCACTATGGTTCCTAAGACTAAATTGATTGTTAATAAGCTAAAAAATAATTTTGTGGATTTTCACACTCAACTCTTTTTGACATTCATTTGGAGGTTAAGTATGTATCCCACCTTTTTTCATTTCCACTTCATGTGACAAGAAAGATAAATGAGTAGGTGAACCATAGCTATGTATATAACCCTATTCATAGGAGATTGACTCTATTATTAAGATGCCTAGGAATTGTGGTGAATCTGAAAGCTTCTTCTATTAATTTGAAGAAAAAGAAGATGGACAATCAATTAGTGGTGCTTGTGGCCATGGTTCAAATAATAATGAGCTTTAAAAACCCTAGCCATGCATCAAAAATATGTTTTTCCCTCATTCGACAAACTCACATATATAAATGGCATAAGAAAATAAAAAGGCTTGTAAAGTTGTATAATGCTAAAGCAAAGGCTAGCTAGATGAATATTCTTTTGTCAGAGGAACTATAGCCACACATTATAAAAACTAAAGATCAAGGCTTAGCTCGATCAAACGGTCCCCTATTTGGTTAAGGTAAGTTGTCAAGCCCCTTCTTTTCAAGATGTCATGCACTTATAGCATTTCATTTTGTTCTAGGTTGTGCATGGTTGCAATGTGCAATGGACGTAATGGATATAAGTGACTACTTGCTGTTCAAGAAGGGGGAAAAAAAAAAGCACAATGGAAACGAAAATGAAAAAAGATGATCTATTTATGATTTCTTAGAATGTTGTTAGTGTGCCTATTGTGCCATGTGGAGAGATTATGAAAGTGAAAAAGATGAAGCTTAAGATATTGGCTTGACGTCCATTGTTTCTTTCCTTGTTGTGTAACTGTCCCTTAAACAATTTTTTTTTTTTTTTTTTTTTTTATGAATTGCTTCATAGGATATGATGAAAGCTTTAGTAGCCTAGTTTGTAAAAAATCTTTTAATTTCCTTAATCTTCCTATTTGTTTTATTTCTTTCTTGCTCTTTGCATGATTTAAAGTTAAATCCATATTGCTTTTATTCACACTATTTTCTTCATGCTTTGAATCTAACTGATCAATGCAGCTTCATTTCAATTAAGTCTCACACTTCACCAATTTAGGATCTTCCTATCCCCTTCTTTCATTGATAATTGTGTTTGCTTTATTCTTTTTTGTTTGATTGTTCTTTAGCATAATTTGAGCTTGATATTGGCATTCTACTTATATTCCACTCTATTTTTCATACTTTGCTAGTCCTATTCAATATACCTTTGCCTAGGCTATTCATAAGTTTTTCCTGAATTTCCAGTATGTCAATTTGTTCACAACACCATAATGGGACTAAGGTTTGAAAATTATTTGTCTTGTTATTACCCTTTAACCTTTCTTCATGAGTGCCTTTGGAGTAGGGCTTGGGAATAGATCTTCTTAAGGACATTCACCATTCCCTTTGGCTTATCCAACCTAGGACATACCTTCTTCTTTTTTTTTGTTCATATGTTTTCTCAAGACCCTTCAACCCTTTAAGCTAGGTCAGCTCAATGGTGAACAGGTCTTCAATATGGCTTTTGTGTATATAATTTTGACTAAGATATTTTTTTGTGAATTTCCTTTCAAATGTGTGAGTAATTAGGGATTAATAGTAAGTCTTCTCAAGGCCATTTAACCTTTGTAAGCTAATGTAGAGGATAAAATAAGTCTTCATCGTGACTAAGACATTTGTATAAATGTCTTCTTTTTTACCCAACTTTTAAGTTTTATGGCCTGTTTGGGTGCTATTACATTAAACTTCACATCGTTTTTTAGGCAAGAAAGCTTGCCTATTTCTTTAGGAAGCTACTTAACATGTCCTTGGGGTGACTAAGGCTTCTCATAGGACTTCTAAATTTGCGTCAAAATTTCAAATCGAGATTAATTTAATGGATTTAACTATGGAAGGATCGCCTAGATTGATGGGGATTGGCATGCCTTACCAATGTTGGCCCCACACAGTTCCATATTAGTATCAGAATCGAGGTTTAGTTAGGTTGAACCCACAAAGTCTCATTCCCTTAACTCGTAGGATTTTATTTTTAGACTAAAACAACCACAGGATTTTGCCTAGAATAGCCCACCTAAGTTTTAAATATCCTACTTAGTTTTGTTAGGTTTACACTTGACCCTACTTTGTGTGATCAAACACCATTCCAAACGCTTCCCTAGTGTGTCTAAATCATTCCCCAACCCTAGGATGTCAACTCAAGTTAGGAATCTTTATCTAGGTCAAAGGATTATTGTTGAGGGAGAACCACCTATGCATCCAAGAGAAAGACTTCCCCTCCTTCCACAAAGGCAAGTGAATCTTCAAGATGACTTTGCTAGGAGACCCCCACGTCATGAACCTTATGCCTAACATTGCAATGATGAGGACTATGACGTTAATGACTTTCACATTAGGAGACCTTACCATAGGGACTATCATGATCCTTACAAGGATGTAATGAGGATAAAAGCCCCAACCTATGATGGGTAGATTGATCCTAAAGTCTTCCAAGATTGGTTGACTAGGATGGATTCCTATTTTGATTGGTATAAGATGAGTGACCCTCATCGGGTTAAGTTCGCAAAAAATGAAGTTAACGGGGCAAGCCAAGCTCCATTGGATGAATGTCGAGAGGTAAGAAGCGAGATTAGATCATAGACCAATTGAGCATTAGAATCTAATGAAGGATAAGTTAAGGAAGAAGTATGTACCCCTTAGTTATAGAGAGTACCTTATAGATCAACTTTACAGCTTGCGTTAAGGTAGCACGACTGTTTCAGAATACATGATTCAATTCATGAGTTGTATATAAGATGTGGTGTCCATGAGACTGTTAGTCAGCAGATCTCCTGATTTTGCCTAGGATTAAAGTTTGAGCTGAGGAGAAAAATGTTTCCCCATCATATTGAGCCCCTTAAACAAGCCTATAATTTAGCTCATGACTTTGAGCAAATGACTAAAGGGCCCATGGAAAAATGGTTTGAAACCTCTTCAAATGAGTCATACTCTTGAACGATATAGAGTTATGATAAGTCTCGACCAACGCAATTAGGTCAAGTTACCTCCCGAGGGAGAAATTCCACAATCTAACAACCTATGGACAAAGGAAAAGAACCCATGACTGAATGCTCTCACTAGAGTTCTGACAGTGTAGTGTACTTTAGGTGTCATAAACAAGGACAAGTTTCCAAACAATGTCCAACCAAGAACTTGGCACTTGATAGGGAAGATAGTGAGAAAAAGAAGAAGGACAAGAAAGAAACTAGTGGAGAATCCTTGACTATCATAAGTGAAAATCAATTTGAACAGGAGAGTCAAAATACCCATGTAGTGAATGAGGTTATAACTAAGGAGATTAAAACACCCCTTCTTGAGTAGGGCTCACCATTAGAAGTATCATTCATACCTTATGAGTTTAAGGATGTCATCTCTGAACCACCTAGTGACTCATCTCTTATGAGAGGCAATCGATATGTCACTAAACTTGTTCCTTATTCATCTCTGCCTCATTTACAACATCATAGAGTGAACCTGATAGGACATGAGGAGCTAAAACAAGTGAATGAATTGAAGGAACATGACTTTGTTCAAAAGAGTTTAGGTCCACTTGCCTGCCCTACTTTCCCTAATCCCAAGGAAGATAACACTTTGAGCATGTGCTTCAATGATAGAACAACCAACAAGATTGTCATTCAGAATAGGTTTCTCAAAACCATTGTTTCCAATAAAGATGTACAGCTCATAGGTTATTTCTTGAAAGCCTTGAGGACCATGTTAGGCACCAAACTTAAATGTCCTAGTGCTTATCACCCGCAAACTAATTAGCAAGTTGAAGTAGTGAATAGGAGCCTTAGGGACCTATTGAGATCTTTAGTAGTTGAAAACATCATAACTTGGGATTTATGCCTTCTTGTGGTCAACTTTGCTTTCAGTAGTTCAGTGGATCGGACCACATGCCCATTTCATGATATCACAGGATATGGTCCTAGAAAGCCTGCAGAGCTTATTCCACTACCACTAAAGTCTAGAGTGAGTGAACCGAATAATGCTTTTGCAAAGCATATACATAATCTACACTCTGAAATAAGAATGAAGGTTAATTTGAATTTTGAACATCATAAATCTTGTGTTGATATACATTGCATGTTGAAAGAAATTTCAAATGGTGATATGGTTATAGTCCGTATTCGTCCTAAGCATATTCCGATAGGAAAGGTGAGGAAGTTACATGCTAATTAACAAGATGGATCATTTCAAAATTAAAATAAAATTGGTTCTGATGCTTACATGCTTAATATTCCTGTTGATTTTTGCACAAGCAATGTTTTCAATGTTGAGAATCTAACACCATTTCTTGTAGCATCTTCTTTTAAAGAACTTTCAAGTTCTAACCCTGCAGGTAAAGCCACTCCATTTCCCACACCTCTTGACCCTAAAAATTTGATATTGCCTTTGCCTCTACCCTTACCCATGCCCAAGAACCTTGGTGAAATCTTAGATGACAAGGTAAAGTTCACACAAGCAGGATCATATCAGAAATTCTTGATCAAGTGGAGAGATGAGCCACTTTCTGAAGAGCATCATACACCTTTTCAAAATCCTGGAACATGTAAAATATAGCATGATTTATGGTATTTATGAAAGTTAACTAAATTCTTAATTTAAAGTGTTTGAGTGTGTATGCTTGCTTGTGAGGGTTGAAATTAGTAGGACTAGGTCACCCTACCCCATCCTACACCATCTTGGTATTAGAGAATAAAAAAGTTAGGGTGTTACCATCTTGTCCTGCATCATAGATGCTTCCCCCCTTTTCTATACCTTATCTCATGAACTTAAGAAAGTGAAGTTCAATGATTTTATGATTACATTTCCTTTCCTTTTCTTAGTCTCCTGTTGCAAAATCTCTTCCTCTTTTGTGCTTTTTGCATTTTAATAAATTAAAACACTCTTTCAACTGAAAACAAAAACAAAAACAAAAAACAAAAGATTTGTAAATTGGTTATTTGATGCTGATTTGAAAGAAAATTTTGAATTTTTCATCCTTCATGAAGATGAACATATATTTAAAAGATGAACAAGCAATCTATTGACAATCAATCAAATTAGCAAAATATCTCATGTACATATATTGTAAGTGAAAAGATATCAACTACGCAATGCACCTTTCTCAGGAACACATTGTATGTGCTTTGACAATAAAATTAAGTATAATTGTCTAACTCTAAAGAGACCTACACCCAACCTTTCCAAATAAAGACAAAGACACATAACATTTGTCATGTTTTAAATATAGATACCTCACGTCAAAGATCTTTCATCGAAGAGCCATTCCATGAAACTATAATCATATGCTTTTATTACACATAAAAGTAATATATGAGAACAACCTTACAGCTGGAAGCTAGAAACAGCCCATCACCCCACCAGCAAATGGAAAGTATATATGAACATACAGCTCCTTATAATCACCTGCATTTATTCATTCCCACCCACCTAATAGCCTAAATGTCCAGCAGGTTCTACAAGCATTTACGACAATATAATATGCACGCGCGAATTAGGTCTTCTACGTATTGGCATGCATATACATAGTGTGGATGCCATGTTGGGAGTTAACAGTGATGCTTTGGGTCTGGCCCAGACGGAACCGTTCGTTTTTCCTGATTATCTGAATCTTTCAGTCGCACTCTTTCTCCATCATGTTTCTCCATGAGTTTTCTAGCAATATCTTCTTTGACCAGCGCTGGGACGGTCTCTGCTGCGCCCAATCTGATCCCATGGCTGATCACATTATAATTCCTTGCTTCGGCAACTACCACGGCCAAAAGCAGAAGCACCATCAGGCACACACCACTCTTCATCATTATCAATCTCTTGGAGCAACCACTCTCTCAGCTAGCTAGTTAGCTACCCTGTGTTCAAATATACAAATATATCTTTTGTTTTGGATCGAGCAAGATCAGTTTTCAGCTGTGTTGACTGATCTCTTTGGTGGTTCAGTAAGTGGCAGGGGATGGGGATATATATAGGGCATTTGGACAACACAGTGATTTGTGCGCAGTAATACTTCATTCTCATGATTAGTGTTAAACTGAGTGGAGTGGGGGCTGCTGGGTTTCTGATTTAATTGGAGATTATTTTTACTCTTTTAATTAAATTGTGATCTTAGCTTATTTGCAGGTTTTGTGGTGGATGGGAATGTAATTAAATTATTCCTGAGGCAATTAATTAATTAATTAATTAACTAGGAGCTGCCAGTGATTGAATGGAGCAGTGCAGTGCTGAGGGGAGGGAGAATGGGCACTGGCTGAGCGGCCTTTGATCACTGCACGCTGGCCGGCCAGTTAATGATTTTTAATTATAAATTCCCACTGGAGGACAAATCTGTGGTTGTAAAGCATGGTGCCACAAAAATTTTAGGGTTAAAATAGTTTTTCATTTTAAATTTTAAAAAAGTACCAGAACTAATTAAATTTTTTTTTTACAACAATTGTATGAAATAAATAAATAACAATAATAAATAGTTTTGGCTTTTGCATTTGTGGAAATAGTTTTTTTTTTTATTATTACTTTTAAAATAATTACAAAAATGTTGTCTTGTTTTACAATTTTTCAAATTTATTTAAAAAAATTAAAAAATATCTTTTCATTATTTTTCTAAATTTGCAACTCTTACGTGGTGTGCTTAAGGGAGCATGCAACTCAAATATTGGACTTTAATTTGTGTGGATTATGCATAATGTTTAATCTAAATTCATAAACATACAAATTCAACTCCCAAAATCCATGATTCTAAATAATACATCTATAAATTTTGAAAAATTAAAAAATGTGTTGTCTTTTTTGTGATTATTTTGAGATCTCCAATTAAAAAATAAAAAATTATTTTTTACACATTTTCAAAAATTAAAAAGAAAGTTAAAAAATAAGTTGAAAAATGAAAATGTCTTCCACAATTAAATGACCCTTAGCTTTCAATGTCTCCTAAATTATATTTTACTAACTCACATAATATGTGGAGAATGGGATGAAAGATGGACTATCTCCTGTTGTGTAGTCTAAACCTAAGATTAGCTGTCAATTCACACATTGAAAAAAAAAAATACAAATTACCATTCAATTAATTAATTTAAGTGTAATTGAGTAACGTTGACTCGTAAAGTATTGCAGTATTGATTACTATTTTAAATTCATATTAGTGTGACAAGGTACCCAAAACATCACATACATACTTAACATAATAGAGTATGGTACAACTTATTAGTAAGCATAGTGTCTAAATGGTAAGAATACCACTACTGAGATATTTAATTGTATCATATATATAAAACACATTCTATCCGCAGAACAATAGGACTTCAACTTTTGAGCCATGTCGATTATTTTTTAAATATAAAAAAAATTTAATGTTCAATGATCAAACATTCACTACAAAAAATAAGGTTATTAGTGGCACTTTTAAACTGTTACTAACAATCAAAAAATCATCACTAATACTATTAGTGATGGTTCTCTCAGTATTAGTGACGGTTCTAACTTTGTCACCATATCTGCGGATACTAATGCTTATTAGTGATGGAATTTTCAAACCGTCACTAATAGTGGAGTATCAATGACAGGAAAAAAAAAAAATTGTCACTAATATCCTACGACTATCACTATAAATTATACATATGGTTGACTCAAATTCGTTACTAAAGCGCATGTATTAGTGATGGATTTAATAATCCTCACTAATATGACTGTAGTGGTGACGGTTAAGAAACCGTCACTAATAGTGCACTTTGTAGTGACGATTATTAAAATCGTTACTAATAATTAACCATTAGTAACGATTATAGAAACGTCACTAATATTTGGCCCCCACAAGGATTATTCTATAGTGACGATTTTGGTCATTTATAGACTTGGAAAATGGATAAAAATTCGTTAATCCGACCCACATCCGACCTGTTTTAACCGACTAATAATCAACCACTTGCTAAATGAGTCGAATATAGTTTTTGATTTTCATATCCGCCTCCTTAGCTAGTCAGGTCGGTTTTATCCGGCGGATATCCACCAAACCTCTTAAAAACCCATTACTAATTAACCCAGCCCAAGTGAAGTGCCCACTACCCACTGCCCAAGTATGGAAAGCCCAGTGCACCAGCAGTGCCCCCATGACCCATTATTTATGCTAGGTCTTCACAGTGAGAGTCCCACTCCAAGGCTAGCCCTATTCGATTTGAGCCCTAGCCCTAATGCCCTATTCGATTCGACATTCGATCCAAGAGAGAGCCAGCATGAGAGAGTCGAGAGACCATTCTTCTTCAACCCTTTGAAGCCCTCTGCCCTCTGACCCTTTTCGAGTCCATCTTCGATCCTTCGAACCAGTTGGAGCTTCGTGAGTTCATCTTCAACACTTCGAACCAGCAGGAGCCTTTCGCGATTCGTTAGGAGCTTCATGAGTTAGTCGTCAACCCTCCGAACCAGCAAGAGTTTCGTGAGTTGTTCTTCCACACTGTGAACCATCAGAAGCCCTTCGCGAGTTCATTAGGAGCTTCGTGAGTTTGTCATGGACATATCGAACCATAAGGAGCTCTTCGCAAGCTCGTCTTCGAGCCTTCATGAGTTCATCTGCTTCAAAATTCAAATTTCTGAGTCTTCTTCTTCTTCTACAGATCTACTTCTTCCGCTTCTCTGTTATTGCATATTAGGACATTATATATTTCTACAAAATTTTCTGCTTTTACACTAACAGGAAGGTAGGGCAATGAAAAATAATTCCTTCTCTGGCCTTTATAATTCATAAATTTCATCTTCTATTCCTATTGGATGTTTTGGTGATAAATGACATGGCTTTAACAGTTTAACCAAGTGCAGAAATGTCCATGGTTGTAATCTATGCTAAATCAGCTTGTTGTATTAAATTGGGTATCTTGGAAGGGAGAATGGGTTCTCTTTAGGCTTCAAATTAATAGCAGGAGATAATATGGAGAGGCCTGTTGTATCTTGTTCTCTCTTGCCCACATTCCCTTTGTTTAGATAAATCTTGTAGAAGAACATGACCAAGAATAGAGATTGTCAGTTTGGCCAAAAAAATGAATAGACTGAACTAATGAAAAGGCCATTTTATGATCAACAATTGTTATACAAAGTCTGTATTTTCCCACACCACTCCTACATATCTGCATCATAAGATAGGACCAGTTGACAAAGATAATTCAATCCTCCATGAGAAGGAATACTAGCCACATTCTCAAATGCAAAGATGAAAAAGAAAATATACATTTTACTTTGGAGTAAAGGGTAAGTAAAGTTGTGCATGTGGTTCCAAGCCACACCAGTGTACATGCCATGAATGAATTCCAAAAAAGAACATATGCCAAATAGATAAGACATTATCAATGTCCATGACCATGCGGTACAATTGCATTTTTTTCCACCTGTTGACTTGGGTTGCTGCAGAAGGATTTGATGCACTACAAGGCTGCAAATTCTTAGCATCAGCAAGACTGTTGATGTATTTGTATGTCTGTATCTGTATGTAGTACATGTACAAATTCTTTATGGTATATATATGTATATGTGTGTATGTATCTGTATGTAGTACATGTACATGGTCTCTTTCAAAGTTTTAGGATTCTTCTAAAGACTACGGAGTTTGATTCTGAAGTTATATCAGTATTGAAATTTCTTCTCATTCTTATGTATAAATTTTTTTTGACAGAACCAAGAACTCTATCATGACTCCATGGCAATGGTATAAGGTGATGGTTGGATTACGGTTGTTTTCTATTTTTTGTTCTTTCTTTATATACATAATGACAACTTTTTGACTTGGTCATTCAAATTTCAACATAAATATTGTGGTCGTTTGACTCATTTCATTATATTCAAATATAAAATGAAAATATTTAATCCCATTTTTCTATTTTTTTGTAGTGCGTTATAAGGATTAGGAGAAAAAAATGTCTCATTCAATAGCGAATTCAATTGATCAAACTGATGAAATAGTTGTTTTTAAAGAAACTCACATGCTTTAAGAACAGTTGTAATGTTTAGATTTTAGAGACTCACACGAGTCACACGCTTTGAGTTTTTATTTTGAGTTGGATTTGGACTAATTTATTATGTTTTATTGCTTATAATTTTACTTGCATGATTTAAGAGTTGTTAATTAATATAAACGATTGAATAATTGATGTAGTTACTAAAAAAGTTAATACACAAACTAATCGCAAGTTATCGTATACAACTTATTATATTATAACACAAAATAAATTATTAATAAAATTATATTTGAGAATGGCGGATTATCCGTCCATCCACCATGAATTATCCGACCCGAAACTGCTTAATCCGCCACTTAAACGAGTTGAATATGTATTATTATTTTTTTCACCCGATAATCCGCCTTATCCGCCATTGGTTATCCGAGCCGATCCGCTTTGCCAGGTCTAGTCATTTAGTGACGGTTTCTAAACCGTCACTGATACTTCACATTTCCATTATTAGTAACAGTTTTGCAGGCTGTCACTAATGCTTTGAAAAAAAATTTAAAAAATTTCCTCTAAAAACCTATAATTACATTTTAACATACATAAAATTGAACCAGAATTACTAAAACATTCATAAATTATTAAAATTTAAAATAGAAATTGTTCAAAATTAAAATACATACAAGTACAAGTCCAAATTAAAATATATAAATTAATTCTATTCAATTAACAAGAAATATAGGAAAAGTCAAAAGTTGCACGCATTTGACTCGACTAAAATGTCTAGCATCGTCGTAGTGTTCTAAGAGCCGCAAACCCTACAAAATAATAATTTTATAAGAAATTAGCTAGCTAGTATATAATGTTTGAACATATATGTACATAGCATGATTTTGTGTTCATAAACAAAGAACAATCCATATTTAATCATAATGCTTTAAGAGCTAGGTACGATGTTCAGAGTTTTTAGAAGAGCCTTAATATTCAAAAAGCAAAGCACGTGATACAAATTGGTTCTTCATGCTCTATTTCTAAAAATGGTGCTCAGCTCCTCTATGTATGTTCTTATGCATGCATTTTCTATTTAGGATGAAGATCAATCTTCATTTAGCAATCATTCATCATTTCAACAACAATTTAAGCATGAATCATATTATAAACATTTATTACTTGATTTTTGGGTTTTGATTATTTTGGAAAAAATTTTAACAAAATTTCGGTAGCATACTATCTATAAATAAAATATTTCCCAAATCTGTAAATCAAAGAGAGCATACCAAATAGCCTAACAATTTTCTATAGCATACAAAACATAAATTACTGCATCAGCCATGCAAGTGACATTCCAGATAAGGCATGCAATCCAGTAGTTCAAATAATAGTTCATACAAAATATAAATCATCCATCAAAGAAATGTAATCATTCACTAAGTTTGCAAAAATGAGACACAAATTTTCACCTACTTATTTGAGTGGCCATCCAAGAACACACTTGAACTCTCCAAGCACTTATGGGGCAAACGTGTCCAAGATTTTTCTCTCTTCCAATGCAAGCCTCTTGTGCAGTTGCTTATGATGATCTGCCAACTCCATGAATAAATCCCTTAGCTCCTTAGCTATCATGTATTCAGCAGTTCCTGAGTGACAAAGCATTAATTCCTACTACAATATGAGAATCATAAAATCAATTATGCAATTCCACAATAGAGCTCCAACAATAGCACAAAATCTCACTTTTATAGTTGATGATATTTCCTCAAAATATTAATAAAAATAAAAATGAAAGAATGTGCTAGGGACATTAGTTTCAAGTTCCCATTTAATAGTTTAAACTATCCATGCCTTGGTATCTTTTCAGCTATCACCCACGGCCTATAGAAAATGAACAAAACAATGAAAGCTAAGTAACAAGGGAAATATAAGTTCTAATGAAAGCAATTACTCCAAATCCATTATAATTCGATATAGAAATAGAGTAAAAAGCAGATACTGTACAATCAACAATAATAATGCATTAAGTTGATACCTTCCCATTGAAGATGCTATAATGTGCTTTATATTCTCCAAAAATTCCCATAATTTCTCCAAGTTCTCTTTAGAATCCAATACAATGATTCCCCTTATATATGTCTCTAAAGACAAGCTCAGGAAAATGCAGACTTCTGTTTATATGGATGTCTACTTCTGTATGAATTCAACAATTATTCTTGAGGACAAGTCTTTCTCCAAATTTTCAATTAATGCAAAATGGTCATAGCGAGTGATTCTATTCATAAGTGAAGTTTCCCTGCCCATATATGTATATGTATATATATATATATATATATATATATATATATATATATATATGACAATAATAATCATAGTACATGTTTTGGGTACCTTGAACCTCCTCCCTCCTTTCTTTGCATGCACGCATGGGTGGGTTACTCGTGAAGATGAGAACATTTTTGTATGGCCATTATAAGACTATCTTCGTAGTAGTGGACAGATGAAAACAATTCCTGATATTATCCAGGAAGCAAAATCGGATATATATATATATATATATATATATATATATATATATATACATATACAGGTGATATATTGGCTATCATCGCCAATGTGGTTGACACCACATATTATAATCTGGAGGAGTTGACAGTAAAATAGAACAAGCAACCCATGTCGTTTTAAGTGGAATGCTTGAAGAGAAAGACCATCATGAGTAGTATGAAATTATCTGCTAGATTAACCTTTATAAGTCAACTCAAGATCCCCAAAAGGGGTGGATTATTAGTGTCGGTTTTACAAATCGTCACTAATATAGTGGATTATTAGTGACAATTTTTTAAAACCATCCCTAATAATGCTCATCAACGAAAGAACAATCTATGTTTGATTGGTTGAGTTTAGACGACGAGCTAGGGTCTTTTGTTAGGTGTTTAGGCGCTTGTGAGCTAGTTGGAATTTTGGTGTGTAGCGAAGTATCTGATCAAGCAAGAATGCACAGGGAAGGTTGTGATTCCTCTACATAGAGGAATCCTGACAAGCGTGGTGAAGGACCTTCCAAGATGAAGGTACAAATGGTAAATGAATGGAGTCGTATCAACAAAGTCGTATCCTCTTCCAGACACAAAACCCTAGCCTCTAATTCCACAAACCTTTTCTTCTAAACCTCAACCTCAGCCTCGGCTCTCGCCTTTGCACACTCCAAATCTTTCATCTTATTCTTCAGATAAACAACAATCTCCTTCTCACCTTCACGAGAACTCCTCGAAGGCCCCAATAACCTCTTGCATCCCTCCTTCCTCCTATTTTCCCTATCGCTCATTACTCTGTTATCCTCTCACAAATGAATGATCGTCTCTTAGCATCTTTGTAATTTTTCTTCAAGTCGTCCAATTTATCTTCAATCAAGATCACTCACGAATGGAGAGCAAAATGGAGAGCTAGTGCTCAGTAAATGCTTGCTTTAAGATCAATTGGAAGACTTGAAGAAAAAATAAAAAGATACTAAAGAGATGATCATTCGTTTGCGAGAGGATAATAGAGTAGCGTGCGATAGGGAAAAGAGGAGGAATGAGGGATGCGAGAGGTCATTGGGGGCTTCGAGGAGTTTTCGTGAAGGTGAGAAGGAGGTTGTTGCTTATCTGAAGAATAAAATGAAGGATTTGGAGTGCGCGAAGGCAAGAACCAAGGCGAGGGTTGAGGGTGAATTAGAGGTTAAGGTGATTTTTTTAAGTGGTGACTGGCGAGTGAGTGATTTTTTTTAACCCTTTTTGGTAAAGGGACAAGGCAGCCCAACCAAAGGCCCTATAGATTCTAACAAACAAACTTAGCAAACTTAGTGGTTTTAACCACTCAGGTATCCAAGTCGGGTATACGTCGTCCAAACCAAGTGGGGTAGTCCTAACACATCCGTGACCACTTGGTCAAAGCAATTTATAAATTCACTCGCTCTCCCTTTTTCCCATACTTCAGATCTATAAAGTTGTAGAGATCCATATTTTTTTATCCTTCAATATTTTTATATATCTGGGATGCTAGCTAAGCACTTGGGTGAAGATCAAATGCTTGCAGTTGTGTGCACATCCTATGCAACTGCGTGTGCTCTTGAGAAGTACGAACAAACTAGAAAAGTAAAATTATCATCTTGCACTTCATTCAATTGCAACTAAATTAGGAAGAGACATAAGTGGTCGATTTCTTGTTATATGTCTTAAGGATATAAGGTAAAATCGGGAGTTTTTTCATTGTATTTATGAAATATAATTAGTGATTGTTGTGGAAGATTTTCCACACGTATATGTTTGCATTTATTGGTATGATTGTTTTGCATACACTTCTTTAATTTTAATTGAGATATGATTTGGTGAATTGGCACACCCAATGTGGGATCCTTACACAAAGACCCTATATGTAAAACAACTCTTATAGGTTCATAAACTAAGTTGCTGATGCTAAATTGTTATATGAACTCCATGAAAACACCTGCATGGTTTATGGACTTTTGATTATTTTGGGAAAATTCTAAGGAAATTTCGGCAACATGTTGTCTGTAAATAGAACATTTTCCCGTAAAGACATGCTCCAAAAACCTGGTTGTTTATAGCAAGTAATTCAGATTAAGCATGCGAGAACCTAAAAATATCTACGAGTATGCAATACACAAGTCAATGCATCAGCCATGCAGTCGGCGTTTCAGACAAATATGCAATCCAAGATATTTAAATGATTCAATATAGTGCAATATAGTTCATGTCAAAATATAAACTATCCATTAAAGAGATATAAATATTTAAAATAATATGGATAGTAGGTTGTAGTGCTGATCTCATAAGGCATATAGGACCAAAAAGTCACAATGAATATCTCTTTAGGTTTACTTTGACCCATTCGGATGAATGATATGAAACATGTAGAGACTAACATTTCATTCTTAATTAGTATGCCAAAGGTATATAGTGAATGCATATAACAAGATTTGCCATTTTAGGTACAAACCACTTTCTAAGCCTTTTAGTCATCACTACCCATAATCCTATGAACTAAGGAAGGATTAAGCAATTATGTAATTCCAATATGAATCCATTCCTCCTTAGGTCTTAAGGGGTTTGCTTTCATGATTACCCATATCAATTTCTTATCCTTGCCTCTAGCACCTCTAAATGAACAAGTGAATTTGATGTGCCCTTACTTTAAGGTCTTTCCGTATTCAAATGAGTGAAGATCATGAATTCCAATTTCTTGTTTATATTTGTAATAACTTGAACCTAGAAAATAAAATAAAAATAAATAAAAGAAAAATGGAAAATAAATAAAGAGAAAAGAAAAAAATTAAAAAATTGGCATCAGCAAGGACTCATCGACGAACAAGTTTTCTTCGTCGACGAATGTCCTTCCTGGTATCGTCGACGAGTACACGTGTCTCGTCGACAAGGAATTACCGAGAGCAAGTAAAATTCAGATTTTTACACGTTTCATCAATGAACCCGATGTTCTCGTCGATGAATTTTCTTCTTGGGTTCATCAACGAACCTTTTAGACTCTTTGACGAACTCCAGCTTATAAATAGGCCCTAGATCCATTTCAGCGTGAAAATTCTCTCTCTTCTCACCCACTCTCTCTAGGGTTTGGCCTTGCCACCTTCTCTCTTCAATTCTAGCACAAATGTAGCCTGATTTGACGATCGGAAATCACCACGAGGTTCCTGGGGCGATTCTCTTCAAGTTAGCTAAGTTAGCCAGAGCAAAAACTTAATTTGGAGTTCTTGGGCACCACTCCAAAATTAGGTTAAGTAGGATATTTTTAATATTAAATTTATTATTGGGAGTGTGTGGGCCTAGGAGATGTTAAATGATAAATATTCTGGGGTTGAACTGATTCAATTAGGACTTTTTGAATACAGGATTTCGTTTTCCATTTGATTCAGGCTAAATTTCGAGGAACATGTAAGGGGAATAAAATTATACAAGGCTTTTTATTGAATTTGAATCGGTTATTTTCAAGTATAGGAACCGTATATTTATAGTATGATTTTTTCAATGGTTTAAGCAATTGAAAATAATGATTTTTTATTATAATTCATATTTGGGAAAAACCTTGTGGCACAAGAATAATCCTTTATAATTAACTAGTTGTAAATACTGTCTGGTTGTGAATACTGCTTGGCTGTGATAACTGTTTAGTGGTAAATACTGTTCAGTTGTGAATACTTCCTGTGTGTATACTTTCTATTGTGAGTGTAAACGTACAATGAAATATGTAGCTACCCTGTGTGGGTCACGTATAGTGAAGTACGCAGTCACCCTATGTGGGCCACGTACTGTGACATACGTAACTGCCCTACGTGGGCCACGTATAGTGAAGTACACAGTTGCCCTATATGGTCCACGTACTGTGACATACGTAGCTGCCCTACGTGGGTTACGTTTAGTAAAGTACGTAGTTGCCCGATATGGGCCACGTACTGTGACATACATAGCTACCCTACGTGGGCCACATATTGGGTAGTGTGCAGTACTCCTATATGGGCCACATACCGTGATAGTATGCAGTAGTCCTATGTGGGCCACGTACTATGTAATACACAATAGTTCTATGTGGGCCACGTACTGAGATCAGTGGAATGTATTGTTTTCCTATGTGGATGAACTGTGGTGTACATGTTTGTAGACTATGTGAGATGATTGATGTGAATATGTGTGAATACTTGTATGAGAATATTTATGGCAAAGTAAATCTCTCTACTTGGGGGCTTATTGTGAAAGGTGAGTGCCCTGATCGGTATCGATTGTAGCCACGCCCGAATCAAAAGGTACGGTTACAAACGGTGTAAGAGCAGAGGGAAGGTGCATGTATGGGCATGTAATCTTCTCTATCCTTGGGAACTTTCTCCGATAAATATTTATGTTTGTATGCTTGAATATGTATGTGTATGCTCTGTTATGGTGGGCTAAGAAATGGCTATATTATATACATACATATATATATATATATATATATATATATATATATTGAAACTCTTCTGCTACACACTACTATAGTTTATTTCTTCCTTACTGAGAGGTGTCTCACCCCAATAAATTATTATCTTTCCAGGTCCTTCGAGTGATTAGCTTAGAAAGCTCTGAGGGCAGGGTTAGTTACTTTTGGGGAAGTTTGGGTGATTGTAAGAATAGATTTATATTTAGTTTATATTTTGATATTTTTCTGGCGATGTAATATGGAGAATTTGTTATAATCCTTTTTGGGGTTGTATAAATTAGAACTCTGGTATTTTATTTGAGGTTGTTTAATTATTTCACAGCGCGAATGGTTTCAGAGACGGTGAATGGTCTCATCACACCCCAGACCTTGCCTAGCAGGTTCAAGGCGTGACAAAGTGGTATCAGAGTTTTAGGTTATAGATTCTGTAGACTTTAGGGCGAATTAATACCAGAGTATAGATTCGAGTTAGGATAAGGATAGAAGCAGGTAAAGTAACGTATTGATAGGAGTTTGGGTTTTGTATTGTAGCCTGAAGGCAGAAATCCCTTGACGGACTTCTGTGATTTTTTGAATCTATCGACGGTTTCAAAAAACTATGGTAAATCCATCAACGGTGATGTTTCCAAGCAAAGAGACCGAAACTTGAATTAGAACTTAAAGGTTAAAATGATTGAGGTTAATTAGGTGTTGGAATTTTAATTGAGGATTTGAATATTAATATAGTTTCTTGTTTTATAACTATGCCAATTATGTTAAGATGTGAAGATTGTAAACTTGCCTCTATTATATCTTCAGGATGGATCCTAGAGGTGAAGGTGTGGATGATGTAGGGGAGAACGAGTTGGGGGCTTCCAACAAAGATGAGATTGAAACCTCCCGAGTGTTGTGAGGTATAGCTCGGCAGGTCAGGGAAGAGATGAGGCGGGACCCCAAGGGATCAAGCTACCCACCATTGAACTAGGGCTATTCGATCGATCATTTCACCTGCTTGAAAACCTCTTCTTTTGTGGGAGGTGTTGACCCAGTCATAGCTGAGAATTGGGTGCAAAAGATGGAGAAGATATTGACAGTGCTGGATGGCACTGAGAAACAAAAGGTTTTCTTTGCCACTTTCAAGCTGACAGGAGAGGCCGAGCGGTGGTGCTTGGTAATGAAGCTATTGGAAGAGCAGCAGGTAGTACCTACTGTTATGATGTGGAAAAATTTCAAGGTCTTCTACAACCAGTATTTTTCTGCCACCACTAGGAATGTGAAAGCGGAGGAATTCTTCAATTTGACTTAGGGGCAACTCACTGTGCAGCAGTATGCTGCTAGGTTCGTGGAGCTTTCTCATTTTGCTCCTTTTATGGTCCCAGATGAATATCAAAAGGTAAAGTGGTTTGAAAGGGGCTTGGAACATAGAATCCTTGAGCATGTGGCATGCTTATAGATAAAGAACTTTTCAAAACTGGCGGATAAAGTTACTATTGCAGAGTTGAGCCTACAGGAAGGTGTAGGGGTGTCAAAGCAGATAAAGAGACCCATGTCTCCTAAGTCCCATGCTAATGTTGGACAGGATCCATGGAGGGGAGACAAAGATATTGGGGGTCAGAGACCAGTTAGGAGTGATCAAGGCCATCGGGGTAACTCAGCACCCTCTTACTCTGTGAGGTGTAAGGGGTCCTATATGTTACCGATGTGGCAAGTATGGCCATATACCTCAATATTATCATGAGCTGCTAGGTCAAAACCAAGGACTGCCGAGCAACACACCCACTCTAGATTAGAATTGAGGGAATAATCTAGTGTGACGTGGCAGGCTAGAACGTGTCTACACACTTGCCCCCACTGAGACAAACACTGTTAGAGGCACGGGTAATGTGTTTATGTTTGAGATATATAATAAGTTATATTTAATTCTGGGAGATGCAATTGCTCACATGCTAAAATAGATTTAAATGTGTGAAATGTGGTTAGTTAACTTCTAAATATGTGAAAATTATTGATTAAAAAATTTCAAGGACGAAATTTTGTAATAGAGGAGAATGTAATAACCTGAACCCAGAAAATAAAATAAAAATAAATAAAATAAAAAGGAGAAATAAATAAAGAGAAAATAAAAAAGTCTAAAAGGACTCGTCGACGAACAAGTTTTCTTCATCAACAAATGTCCTTCTTGGTATCGTTGACGAGTACACGTGTCTCGTCGACGAGGAATTACCGAGAGCAGGAAAAATTCAGATGTTTAAACGCTTCATCGACGAACCTGATGTTCTCGTCGATGAATTTTCTTCTTGGGTTCATCAACAAACTCAAACCTATAAATAGGCCCTGGATCCATTTCAGCGTGAAAATTCTCTCTCCTAGGGCCTACCACCTTTTCTCTATAATTCTGGCCCAGATTTAACCCAATTCAATGATCAAAAATCAAAAGGAGGTTCCTAGGGCTATTCTCTTCAAGTTAGCCGAAGCAGAAACTTGATTTAGAGTTCTTGGGCACCACTCCAAAACAAGGGAAAGTAGGATATTTTTAATATTAAATTAATTATTGGGAGTGTGTGGGCCTGAGAGATGTTAAATGATAAATATGCTAGGGTTGAACTAATTAAGTTAGGATTTATGGAATACAGGGTTTCATTTTTCGTTCAATTCAAGCTGAATTTCAAGGAACAAGTAAGGGGAATAAAATTACACCATGCTTTTTATTGATTTTGAATTGGTTATTTTTGAGTATAAGAACCGTATATTTATAGTATGATTTTCTGAACGGTTTATACAATTGAAAATAATGATTTTTTATTATAATTCATACTTGGGAAAAATCGTGTGGCATGAAAATAATCTTTTATAATTAACTAGTTGTAAATACTGTTTGGTTGTGAATACTGTTTGGCTGTGAACACTGTTTGGTGGTGAATACTGTTTGATTGTGAATACTGCCTATTTGTGTGTATATTGTCTGTTGCAAGTGTAAACGTATGGGGAAATACATAACTGGCCTACGTGGGTCACGTATAGTGAAGTACATAGTCGCCCTATGTGGGATCTGTACTGTGACATACGTAGCTACCCTACGTGGGCCGCGTATTGGGTAGTACGCAGTAGTCTTATATGGGCCACATACCGTGATAGTATGCAGTAGTCCTATGTAGGCCACATACTGTGTAGTACATAATAGTTCAACGTGGGCCACGTATTGAGATCAATGGAATGTATTGTTTTCCTATGTGGATGAACTGTGGTGATTATGTTTATAGACTATATAAGATGATTGATGTGAATATGTGTGAATACTTGTATGAGAATATTTATGGCAAAGTAAATATCTGCGCTCGGGGGCTTACTGTAAAAGGTGAGTGCCCTAATCGGTATCAGTTATAACCATACTCGAATCAAAGGGTGCGGTTACAAACGGTATCAGAGCTGAGGGAAGGTATATGTATAGGCGTGTAATCTTCTCTATCCTTGGGAACTTTCGCTAATAAATATTTATGTTTGTTTGCTTAAATATGTATGTGTATGCTCTGTTATGGTGGACTAAGAAATGACTATTATATATATATATTGAAACTCTTCTGCCACACATTGCTACAATTTATTTCTTCCTTATTGAGAGGTGTCTCACCCCAACGAATTATTATCTTTTGAGGTCCTTTGGGTGATTGAGCTTAGAAAGCTCTGAGGGCAGGGTTAGTTACTTTTTGGGAAGTTTGGGTGGTTGTAAGAACAAATATATGTTAAGTTTATATTTTGATGTTTTTTGGTGATGTAATATGGAGAATTTGTTATAAACCTTTTTTGGGGTTGTATAAATTAGAACTTTGGTATTTTATTTGAGATTGTTTAATTATTTCGCTGCGTGAATGGTATCAGAGACAGTTAATGGTCTCATCACACCCTGGGCCCCACCTGGCAGGTTTGGGGCGTGACAATATTGGTGGGTTAACAACATCCACATGAATGTTGGTTCTGATACAAAATGACAAGACCCTGTGGTTTTATCATTGATAAATTAGTGAAATTTAAAGAATGGAAAATATTAAGAGAAATTAGGTTTTATTACTTCAAAGGGATCAGCCTCCTGATTTTCCAAAGGCTATGAATTATGTTATTGCTTCATTGGTTGCTTTAATGCCAAAATGCCTATAAGGGTCACATATATATAAGGTAAAGAAACTGACTTCTATTAGGGCTGTAAAATATTACCTCGAATCCTAACTAACTTGGGAATCCTAACAAACACTAAATAATCCTAACATTAAATAGAATCCTAATTGATTTATGACTAATATTAATTATAAATCCCAATTGATTTGGGAATCCAAACTAACAAACATTAAAAAAAATTCTAACATTAAATAGAATGGCCATATACAATAGTAATATCAAAAACCCTAATGAACTATATATAGCTAGATTTATATAGCTCAAGTAACCAAATTAATATAATTACAAGTTAACATCAGTTTTAGATTCAAAAACCATTGAAAGTGAAAAGCCATACAGCCCCTGAAAACTTAGATACCAAAACATCTCCACAAATTAATTAACACCAGAACATGAAACTTCAAAACAATAGAATATTCAGAGGAGCAAAACATGCAAATAACGCCATATTAAATGCAAAAAACAAAAAACAAAAAACAAAAAAACAAAACAAAACAAAAATGCTCAGAATATTATTGAAAGCCTCCATTTTGAGTTTCATAGATCATTGACCCATTTACCAAACTAGAGCATAATAGACAATCTCACAAAAATACACACACACACACACACACATGCTGAACCCTCACCATTTGTAGAAGAAGAACCTAAGGAACTTCAGCTAGATGGCCCGTCCATGTCAAGCGAGTGACGGTGGCAATGGTGGTGGAATGACCTGAAGTGAGCGGTGGTGGCTGTGACGGCATGAAAAGCGACGGCAATGGCGGCAACGACGGCGGGACATGCAGGGAAAGGAATTCGTGAGGAGGTAAAAGGAGGGAGAGAGTATACAAAGAGGGAGGGAGGGAAATGAGGGGTCATCTGCGCAGGCATAGGGTTATTACAGGTTAGAGTATTCGTGACGGTTTTAAAACCGTCACTAATACCTTAAATCTGTGACTAATATGTAAGTAAATTGTTTTTATATTTGTTAAATAAAAGTAATATTAGTGACAGTTTTTCTAAACTGTCACTAAAAACATACTATTACTAACGGTTTTTTTAAACCATAACCAAAAACATACTATTAGGGACGATTTTTCTAAACCGTCACTAATAACATACTATTAAAATTATCAAAATTTTATGTGTAATATATATGATATAATATTAAAAAAATTTTAAGGGGATGCTTAAAAGTTATAACATGGCAAAATTATTTAGCATTAATTAATTAAGATTAATTTTTTTGTTTAAGGAAAAAAGGAAAAAAAAAATAACAAGGAAATTAATGCCAAGTATGTGTGTATATATATATATATATATATATAGGTGGCATGCGGCACGGTAGACTGACATGCATGGATCATTGTACGTACTTTCTTCTATATATATATATTTTGTAAGTAGGAGCTACAATTTGCTACTCCCATTTGCAGTTTCCCCACATGTGCGCGCAAGCAGTACTTGCTATATATATATATATATATATATATATCCCCTCGAAAAGGTTTAAATTATATTATAATATTATATACTCTTAATATATATATATATATATATATATGTGTGTGTGTGTGTGTGTGTGTGTGTGTGTGTGTGTGTGTGTGTGTGTGTGTATACATGTACAATATATATTGACCACACCTTCCTTAGACTATACATGATCATTCCAAAAGGTATGGACTTGAAAGGATTGAAATTTAGAGAATCTTATCGACCAATATTCACTATCAGTGACAACTCTTCCATTTTTTTCGTCCACTATATGTTAAAAACAATCCCTTTCCATGGCCATACATATAGTTCTTTCCTTCAGATTTGAAAGATCGAGGTTGCTTCTATTAGGAAAAATGATAAAAAGATCTTCAGGACCTAATTCATCGAAGAAGTTAAAAATGAGTAATGCTTTTGTGATGCCTTTGCACAATACTACAAAATTTGTCTCAAAAAAATTGGAAAAATCTATCTTTCGCAGATCTGATGCATGAAAGTAGGACTTCCTAGGGGGGAAACGCTATATAAGATTATGTATAATGGCTCTAGTCCCATTAACCCTAGCATTGACATGCTCTTCTAGCTTGTTGTCTCAAATGCTTCAACTCATCCAAATTTTTATTTTGTTTAAATTAATAATTGCAGGATGTCATAGTTTTACCACCCCTACTACTAACCGAGTGTGTATTTGCTTGCCTCGCTTGCCAGCATCGTCTTTAGTCTTAGGGCGCTGCTTGGAAAGTATAATGATTTTAGGGGATGACACCCAGCCAGATAGATTTTTGAATCTATTTGGATACCTGACCACATCCTAGTTTGAATCACATAGCACCTGTCTCCTAAATTGTTCATTCAAAATGTACATGATTTTAGGTAGCATTGGTTTTGTTTTGTTTTCATCGTGGCCACTACTTAGGTGACCTAGAACAGTACTAATGGGGCTAGCATGTTTGTCAGGCATGGCGAGCTGAGGTAATTCCCTGTCCATCTCTATCTTAGTGGGAAGGTCTTCCTTTTAGGTTTTAACGATCTATGACTCACTCTAAAAATGAGCAGCACGAAGGCTATCCCAAGTATAGGAGTTCAGTCGTATAATAATTAGCCCAAGGGTCAAATCATCTCCTCAAGGAATGCAGTTTAATTCCAAACTTTGCATAAATCCAAAAGAAAATAAGAAAAAAAAAGTTTACTGAACACAATTCAGATTCGGTTTCTAGGATTTTTTTAGATTTTTGTGACGAAATTAAAATGAAACAAAATATAAACTATGGATAACACATGCGTAAAATTAGCGACAGGAAATTAAACCAACCAAGACTTCTCATGCAATCTTTCACCCACACAATAAGATAGATAATGACAAAATTAAATGTAGAAAACAACCCTACGTTTAAACATTCAAATAGAAAATAAATCCTACTTTTGAAATTTCATAAAAAAACCTAAAAACGAAAATTTTATTACGTAATTGAAGCAAGCAACCAAAAAATCATCAATCAAACACCAACTTAAAAATTAAACTTAACACGATCAAGAAACCAAAATTAATTCCAATGATATTAAATAAAAAGAAAAAAATTGACTTTAATAATAAAAATTACCCAAATAGAATTTAAACTTCAACAATGAAAGAGAGAATAATAAAAATTCTAACAAAAACTTTAAACACAACTGAAAGTAATAATGATCCCAACTTAAAATCGAAGAAAAATAAAATCTTGACAATGAAAATAAATCTAACATTAAACTAAGAGAAGAGAGAAGAAGAGAGAGAGAGAGAGAGAGAGAGAGAGAGAGAGAGAGAGAGAGAGAGAGAGAGAGAGAGAGAGAGAGAAGGAAGGAGAAGGGCAGGTCGTGAGATGAAGGAGAAGGAGGAGAGAATTCGGGTCCTCCTCTACTGCCTCTGTGCGGTGCTAGTCCCCAAGAAAAAACCCCCCTACTACCTCCCTAAGAACCCTGGAAAAAATCTAATAAATAATCCTCCCCCCCCCCCCCAAAAGCCCTCCAAGGCACACACATAAAGAAAACCCCCTACGGCCAGCCTTTCCAGCACATGGCCCGCCAACGCACGTGGTCACATCACCATAAAGCCCACTTTGCCAGCTCCTATTTAGCCCACAAACCAGATCCCATTAAACCCACTTCACGCATGGCCTTGGGTCTTTCTAAAACCAGCTGCTAGCTCATGTCCAACTTTTGGTAGCCCCTTCATGTGTATGAACAAGCTCACGGACGGCTAGCTCTCTTTCATGGCTTCAGCCCAGCACACGCACACGTATGCAAGGGCTGATCTTGTCACATGCCCAACCCTTGACCTCATCTTTTAGTTCCACCACACGACCTCTTCATGCATGCAAACACCCCACGATTCCCAAGCCATAGCACAACTTGTGTTAAAAGTGTGCATGCCCATATGAATTTGCATGCAAGGCTTGATTAATGCATGGTTTCAAATTCTTTGTATGTTGTATGCAGTGTCTCCTTGTATAGTGCATGGCTTCTCTAACATTTTTAATTCCAAATTTAATTTTCAAAAATTTCACAGCACCTCTTCATGCTCACAACCCACGTATATTCTAATCTTGGATTTAATGTCTAGAATTTTTCCTGCAATAATAAAATAAAAAAAATCCATAAGTTATTTGAAATAAGATTAAATATTACAAATTGTGCGCAATGCTAAAATATTGAACATGCTTAGGCATTTTATTAAAAATAATCTCTAATGTACAATTTTTAAATGCCTAAATAGGCAACGTTGATGCGTAATCAATTTGTAAGCTAAACTATTTGTTTTAATTATTAGTGACAGTTCCAAAAATTGTTACTAATATGATCTGTCACTCTTCATTTGTTTTTATTTTATTTATTTTTTTCATCTAGTGCTATATATGTTAAGAACAATCTCAATACATATATGGTCAGACATATAGATTGATCTTTCCCTTTAGATAGATTTGAAAGAGCTAGTTAGGTTGCTTCTATTAGGAAAAGTGAGAAAAGATTGACCTTCAGGACCTGATTCATTGAAGAAGCTAAAAATGAGTAATGCTTTCGTGAAGTCTTTGCACAATACTACAAATTATGTCTCAAAAATGTTGAAAAAATATTCTATAAATGATGAAAGTTGTTAGCCTTGGTGTATTCCCAAGAGAGGAGTGAATTGGGAATTTAATATTTTGTCCTAAGTTTAGCAAATCCAACAGCAATATTTCACAACTTAGGGTCTTTTTATATGCACATAAACCCAAATGAGCAGATAATATGTGGAAATTAAATCATGCGCATCATTCATAAAATAGCATACACATGCAAAAAATAAATTACGGAAAAGTAAAGTGCACACACGATATGTTAACGGGATTCGGCCTACTGTGCCTATGTCGCCGCCTCTAGCTCACAAGCCTAAGAATTTCACTAATGCTCACTTAACAGGGGGAGCGACACCGTTTACAACAAGGTTAATTAATGGAGCTCGCCTTAATCTACACCTTACGAGGATGGTGCACCTAACTTTCCTAATTGGGTCTAAGTAAATCTGGGACTATTCAATAGGGCTAGTCTCCCTCGTCAGGCCCATGCCTAAAATACAACCAAATTACAATACAAATCCTATACAATATAATGCTTATCCGATAAGCAGATATGTACCAATACAATCAAACACATCAATAATATAGGAATTTATAAGCTCAGTGCTCTATTTATGCAATCAACACTCAAAGTTATGTCTATGGTCAATCAAGCACAAGAGTGTATCAACAAGCTAATCTTTGAAACTAAGTAAAATAAAATCTCAATCTCAGTTTTGGGTTTCAAAGATTTGAACTGATAGCAATTTAGAATATCTCAAAAAAATAGTGTTATCAATATCAATGCATGAAGAGATATTCAGTTCAAAGCTTGAAAAATATTTTTGCATACAAAAATATAATCCTAATGAATCTTGCAATCCAAATGCAAAGACCCACTTAAATGTAGGAATTTTTCCCAACCAAAGATTTATTGACAAAATCAAGGGGAAAAATTCTTTGCTCAACCCTCCAATAAAAATCACAACCACAAATGCGAGTGAAAGTATCTAACAATTTAGAATGATGAATAAAACACTCACAATGTAAGATTTCTCAAAGGAATGAAGGTATTTGAGTGTTATAGTCATTGGGAACATATAAGGCATTCTTAAATTTGTTTTAAAAATTGTTTAGCAAAAATAACCCTATTTAACAGTCTTAACCATGATAAAAATATAAAACAACTCGAAAGTTTAGGGTGGCTGACCCATGGTTCGGTCGCCCAAACAAACTCAATGAAAACACTCATGTGTCCACATACGATTTAGGGTGGCTAACGAGTGGAGCGGCATCGTTTACAATCAGGTCAATTAATGGGGCTGACCTCAACCTACACCTTACCAGAATGGTGCACCTAGCTTTCGTAGCTGGGTCTAAGCCAATCCGGGACTATTCAACAGGGATAGTCTCCCTCTCCAAGCCCACACCTAGAATACAACAAAATTACAATAAAAATAGTGTACAATATAATACTTCTCCAATAAGTAGATATGTATCAATACAATCAATCAATGAATAATATAGGAATTTATAAGCTCGGTGCTCTACGCGTGCAATCAACACTCAAAGTTATGTCTATGGTCAATCAAGCACAAGAGTGTATCAACAAGCTAATTTTTGAAACTAAGCAAAGATAAAATCTCAATCTCAGTTTTGGGTTTCAAAGATTTGAACTGATAGCCATTTAGAATATCTAAAAAAAAAATAGTTTTCTCAATATCAATGCATGAAGAGATATTCAACTCAAAGCTTGTAAAATATTTTTGCACACAAAAATATAAGCCTAATGAATCTTGCAATCCAAATGCAAAGACCCACTTAGCTGCAGGAATTTTTCCCAACCAAAGTTTTATTAACAAAATCAAGGGGAAAAATTCTTTGCTCAACCTTTTAATAATACTCACAATGTAAGATTTCTCAAAGGAATGAAGGTATTTGAATGTTATGGACTTAGTATGAGAGAATAGGGTTTGGAAATTTTCAGAGGATTTCTAACTAATCACTTTACTAATTCTCTACTAATCTATGCAAATGAACTCGCATATATAGGCATTGGCAAAATTATAGTCATTGGGGACATATAAGGCATTCTTAATATATTTTTTTTAAACGGTTTAGCAAAAATAACTCTGTTTAACCATCTTAATCGTTGTAAAAATATAAAACAACCCAAGAGTTTTGGGTGGCTGACCTCAGTTCGGTCGCCCGAACAGAATCAATAAAAAAAGCGGTTGGCTAAACATATGCGATTTTAACACTATCTGCGGTTCAGGTGCCTGATATGTAGTTTGGTTAACCAAACTCATGTGTTCAGTCACCCAAGAATGATTTGGATGCTGAGGTTCGAGTACCAGAGTTGGTGGGAAGGTACCTGACACAGGTTCGATCGCCCATGGAAGATATGTTCATTTTTGGTTCGGTTTGCCGAACTCAAGTCAACACTTTGACCCGTCCACGGTTCGGTCAACCGAGACAGTTTGAACTTCCAGGTTCGATCGCCCGAATGCCTTCTGATTTTTACCTAAGCTCATTTTCTTTGCACTAATCTTTCCCTAATAATATGAGAACTATGTTAGGGCTTTGTGCACTTAAGTTTGTGAACCTAAGGTCCATCTAAGGTCATTTTGAAATGGTCCCAAAAATCCAGTGTCGGTCGACTGAAGGGTGATCCCTAAGGTCTGTCTATAATCTTTAGCTTATAAGTTCCTACATGCATGATGCACATCAATTATTACAGACTAATTCTACTTTACAATTACAAACCCAAATTAAATATGATATGAATTACAACACAAAATAAATCTTTTGGGTCTTTAGTCTTCACATGCCATCAAATGATCTTGCTAATATAAGTCTGTACACAAACTTAACAGATAGTAAATACCAGAGTATTTGTCATAATCAAAACAAGATATGACTCATATGGTCAACTATCTCCCTTTTTTTTATGATGACAAATACTTACTTATTTCTCCCCCTTTTGCAGCAACAAAAAGGGCCTAAATAAACATTTAAGTATATATAGGCAAATAAAAGATAATTATTATTCAAATACAAATATGGTTTTGGGAAATCTTTAAAAATTTCGGCAGCATGCCATTTGAAAATAGAACAATTCCCAAAAGCAATATGTATTCCAACGACCTGATTGAGTATGAGAATACAATTTTGCCATGATAAGCAACTCAATCAATCCAGTATGATCAAGACATAAAATAGAGATATAACTTTCAATTATTCAAGAGATAGAACAGTCATACAATGCAAAATAAATGACAAAGATAATCTCAACAATTAAGCACACAAACAATAAATCTAGTTATTTAAATTATTTAAATGACATGAAAATAAGTTTAGACCATAAATATACACAAACCATTGCAATTGAAAACATATCATAAAACCTGTGGAAGATTTGAGTTCAAAGCACACGGCATATGATAGCAAATAGTTCGTTTGAGCACAAACACGATTTAACAAATTCGCATGCATTTACATGTGCAATTATCAAACCAGTTATGCTGTAACGCCCCGAACCCTTAAACTCAGGGTCTGGCGCGTTAAATTTGATAAAATCCCTGATAATCCATAATCAACATATACGCAGCGGAAAAAATAAATATAATCTCCCAATTATATAATACTAGAGTTTTCTAAATCCATCTACCAACCATAATAAATTAATCATCCACCTGTATTCAAATATATACATATCTCCTAACATTATTCAGTATTCATAATACTAGTATGTTTCACAACCTTTCATAATATCTAAAAGACTTAAAATACAAAACATAAAACATAACATATACATCTCAAAATTAATATAGAAATATACCCTTTTCTTTTTTCTATTCCCCAATAATGCTATAAAAATCTCGAGCTCTTAAAGCTCGATCTCAAGGAAATCCTGAAAAAGATAAATTCATATTCGGGTGAGACACATCTCAGTAAGGGAATAAACAATATATTAAAACAGTGTGTGGCCAACATGAGTTTATATATGACATATTATTTAACATTTGAAAATTGTTAGCATAATTTCTGAAATCATTCCCTGAACCTAATCAAACACATGCAAATGTTTAACCCACGAGATTACCCGAGGATAAGGGTGATTACCCTCCCATACAAGTAGCACCCCTCTGCTCTGATATTTAGGCAACCCAAAGGTCGCAACTAAAGCATACCAAGGCACTCACCTTATTCAGTAAGTCCTCAAGTGATAAATTAATCTCGTACTCACACAGTTCATACAAAATTTTATCGGCGAAGGCCCTAAGGATAGAGAAATCTACCTGCCCACACAAGTAGGTTCCCTCTGCCCTAGTACGTTATGCGGCTACTGTCACATCTGTAGCTACTAGTGCACTCGCCCTACTCAGCAAGCCCTCAAGCGAAAGGTACGTCTCGTCCAATCATAACATGTTTAACGTACATACATACTTCTAATATCATAATACATCATTCTTTCTATCATTATTCAATCATACACACCTGTTTATATTCATGGCTTAACATTGCATTGCATTTCACTTTAAGTGACTCTTTCCCATTTTACATTGTTCACATTTCACATTTCATTTCCATTCCATTCATTTCCTTTTTCATTTCATTTCATTTCATACCCAGCATCTTTCAGCTGTTTTACCCAACATCTTTCAGCTGTTCTACCCAACATTTTTTAGCTTTTACACATTTACCCAGCATCTTTCAGTTATTTTACCCAGTATTTTTCAGTTGTTTACCCAACATATTTCAGTTGCTTACATGATTGCATTAACACACACAAGCAGCTTAGTTCATATCATATTTCTTTCACAATGCATTACTTACTTAACCTGCATCTCATACATTTAACATATATTTGCACAAAATCTCATGCCACACAGTTTAGCAATAAAATTCATACATTGCCTGTAAAATAAGCCAACTAACATTTAACTTTTATATACCGAAAATACCTTTCATTCCTCACATAATTATCCTAAAAATATTTTTCCACTTTCATCAGTTCATTTTTCGCATACACATATCCAATAAACAGCCCTAAACTAGGAAAAATATAATTTAAATGGTTGGCATTTTAAACTCATACCGAAACATATACACGTATATATAATACAATTTATTTTTCATTAAATTCATAAAAATTATGATTTAATATATATTTTTTCCCTTACCTGGTTTCTTGAACTACGCCAACAGGGACCCCAAAAAATACCTGCAGCGCTCACCCAGACCATGAAATAAAAATCCTAGTTCCATATAATTAATCCTAAATAAAATATTATTTAAATATTTCCTAGGGCCACAATTCCCAAATAAATAATAATACCCATAAATATAACCATTTTTTCAAATTTCCCAAATCTCACTCTTGCTTTGAAGTGGGGTCTACAAAACCTCAATTAGAAAATTACCTACGCCAAAATGACGACGACGATGATTAAGACCTCGTGTTGGTGTCTGATCGTTGATTTAACAACATATTTACAAAGAAATTGAGAAAATGGGGAAAAGTTACCTTTCCTTAGGAGTAGGACCTAAGCCGTTCCCACGACAAATCTACTCTAGTAGAAATGTCAGCAGCGAAACTAAGAATCCAACGGCACCTTCCGTTTCCTGATCCGACGCAAACTCGTCTAAAAATTGAGAGAAGGAGAGAGACGGAGACAGAGGTGGCTGGCGCAGGAAACAACTCAGGGGGAGGGGGCTCTGGACCTGCACAGCTCTCTGAAAGTTTTTCTTTCTTTCTTTCCTTCTCTGATCCTTCCTTTAGGAAGGATCTTTAATAATAATAATAATAATAATAATAATAACATATTATATATATATATATATATATATTATTTATTCAACAATTTAAATTTAACAATACTTAATTAATTAATTGGTTAATAATAAATAATTTTAATTTAATTTAAATTTTTTTCCTTTTATTTGTTTATTTAATTATTAATTAATTTAATAATAATGTAATAATTAATTAACTCATCAATAAGTACTCTGAATTTTTAATTTTTTAATAATTTTTTTTTCTGGGTATTACCATTCTTCCCTCCTTTAATCAATATCGTCCTCCCTGAAATTTTTTTACTAATCCCACCATCCCATAGCCCAAATTAAATTATTTATCTTGAAAATCATACACCTATACAATGAGCTACTGACATTATTTTGGCTTAGTCAGGATTCAACTAGTACTTATGCTGTGATCCCCTCTACCTAGAGATACTTGCTGGTTTCTCCGATACCATACACCCTCTGAAATCAAACTAACCTAACTTCGAGTTCAAATTCCAGACTTTAATTTCGTCCCTTCTCTGCTCGGAACAGCGAAAACATGCACCATCCGATGGCTTTACCACCATGATTTTCGAAACTAGCAACTTCCTCTTCTTCAGAAAAAACCCAGAAGCCATCAAGGGATTTCTACTACTTCTAATTCTATGCTACCCCCCCCAAACTTACAAACACAACTCAAAAATTCCCTAAACAAGTATCTTATCTCCCCATCCCTACCCTTAATCACACTGCAATTCCTAGAACACTGGTTATAAAATTCCTCTCACCTAATACTCTAACTCTTATATCTAGGAGGGCGATGTGAAAATTAATCATACTTCCCGGTTGGAACATTGCCTCCTGATCCCATAATGTAACGTCCCCGAACCTTATACCCGGGTTCGGGGGTGCTTTATACCTGATAACAATTTTAATAAATCCAATAAATTCCCATAATATTCCGCAGGGAAAACATCACCATAATCTCTCCATAAAACATATACACAGAAATTTAAGTATTCCTAACTATACTCCACCACAAATGAATCAATCCTATCACCTGCAATTTTGCATAAATCTAACATAACCCCAAAATATTTTCAGTATTTTCCACAATCATTCCTTACTAAGAAACCTTAAAACATAAATCTAATCTTACAATTTAAATACCAGAGTTTTCTAAATCCATCTACCAACCATAATAAATTATCAGCCACCTGTTTCCAATATAACATATCTCCAACCATTATTTTTAGTATTCATCTACTAGTATGTTTCAACAACCGTCACCATAAGTATCTAGAAGACCTTAAAATAAAAAAAAAAAACATACACATAACATATCCATCTCAAAATTAACATGAAATATACCCTTTTCTTTGTTTCTACTATTCCCTTCCCCAATAAATGCTATGAAAAAACTATCCGAGCTCTTACATTCAATCTCAAGTAAATCCTGAAAAAGAGTAAATTCATAGTCAGGTGGAGACACATCCCCTCAGTAAGGAAATAAACAAATATATTAAATAGGTGTGTGGCACATTAGTGTTTTATATTGACAATTATTTTTAAAACATTGAAAATCGTATCATTATTTCCCTGAAATTCATTCCCTGAACCTAATCAAAACATGCAAATGTTTAACCCACCCGGATTTATACCCCTAGGGAATAGGGATGATTACACGTCCCATACAAGTAGCCACCCCTTCTTGCTTGCGCTGATATTTTTAAGTAACCAAAGTCGCAGTTAAACAATACCAGGGCGACTCAACCTTTACTTCAGTAAGCCCTTCAAGTGATAAAATTGATCTCGTACTCACCCAAATTCATACAAAATTTTATATCGGCGAAGGCCCTAAGGATAGAGAATCTACCCCCTCATATAAATAGGTTTATTCCCTCTTGCCCTAATACGTTATGCTGCTACTGTCACATCTAATAGCTACTAGTGCACTCACACTTACTCACAAGGCCCTCAGGTGAAAGGTACGACGCGCGCTTTCCCCAGGTCGTAACATGTTCACGTACATACATACTTCTTAATATCATAAGACAATATCATTCCTTGCTCTAATCTTATTCCATCATACACATCTGTTTATTATTCATGAACTTAACATTGCATTGCATTTCACTTTTTAAGTGAACTCTTTCCCATTTTTACATAATTGTTCACTTTCACATTTTCATTTCCATTCCATTTTTCCATTTCCCTTTTTCAATTTCATTTCATTTCATACCCAACAGTTTTCAAGCTGTTTTTACCCAACATCTTTCAGCCTTGTTACAATACACATTTAACCCATTATCTTCATTCAGCTATTTTATACCCCACATTTTTTTTTTTCAATTTCATTCATCTGTTTAAACCCAGCATATTTTCACTTGTTTTTTTAACATGTTGCATTAACACATACAAGCAGCATGGTTTCACATCATATTTCATTCACAAGCATTCCTTACTTAACCTGCAACAGCTCAATACATTTAACCATCTTGCAACAGAATCTCCGTCCACAACCGTTTAGTAATAAAATGGTCAACATTGCCTTGTAAATTAAGACCCCAACAATTTACTTTTCTATACTGAAAAATAAACCTTTCTTCCTTCAATAATTATTCCTTAAAAAATATTTTTCCTTTCAATCCCAACCATCAGTTCAATTTTCTCCGCATTGACTTGTAATAAACCACCATAAACCTTCGGAAAATTAATTTAAATGGTTGGCAAGAGTTTTAAACTCAAAACCGAAACCTAATACACGTATTAGAATACAATTTCATTTTTTTTCATTAAATTCATAAAAATTATGATTTAATATTTTTTTTCTCTTACCTGGTTTCTTAAACTACACCAATAAGGAACCCAAAAAATACTTGTGGCGCTTACCCGAACCCTAAAATAAAAATCCTAGTTCCATGTAATTAATCATAAATAAAATATTATTTAAATATTTCCTAGGGCCATAATTCCCAAATAAATAATAATACCCCACAAATATAACCATTTTTCCAAATTTCTCAAATCACACTCTCGCTGTGGAGTGGGGCCTAAAAAACCTCAATTGGAAAATTACCTATGCCAAAATGACGACGACGATGACTAGGACCCCGTGGTGGTGTCTAATCGTCAATTTATCAGCATATTTACATACGAGAATTTAGAAAAATGGGAAAAGCACCTTTTTTTTCCCAGAGTAGGGTCTAGTCTTTGCACTCAAATTTGCTCCAATAGAAAATGTGCTGCGGCGGAACTAGGATCCAACGGCACCTTTCGATTTCCCGATACACGCAAATTCTCGAGAAATTGAAGAGAAGATAGGGACGGCGACGAGGTGGCCTGGCACAGGAAAACAACTTAGGGGTAGGGGCTCTGGATCTGCGCACTCTCTAAATTTTTTCTGTCTTTCTTTCTTCTCTGATCCTTCCTTTTAGGGAAGGATCCGAAACGATTTTTTAATAATACAATAATATATTATTTATTATTATTTATTATATTTTAATATATATTTATATATTTTTATTCCAACATTTAAATTTAAACAATATTTATTAATTATGGTTTTAATAAATAAATAATTTTAATTTAATTTTTTTTTTTTCCCTTTTTTAAATTTTTTTTTTTAATTAATTAGTTAATAATTTTAATTTAATTACTACAATAATTAACTCTAATTTTAATTTTTCTTTTATAATTTTTTTCCTAGGTTATTATATAATTGCAATTTTCAAAAAAATATATATTTAATATAAATTAAATCAATATCTATCCCTAATCCCCCTTTTGATTTTGCCAAAAGTATTCAAGGGTTTACTGAACAAGAACTTTAAATTTAAAACACATGCAAGAAGAATTTTTTCCTGGTAATTTTTAAGGCATAAACAATCTCATTACAGAAAAAATACAACCATAATGAACTTAAAGATATAATTCGCAGATAAAACAATATCATATGGCAAAAACGGATGACTGTGGCAAACTCCGTATTTCCAACTTAAGATTTTCCAATAAATCATTTTTATTGCCAGCACATGGCACATTTGATTCATATGATCTAAGAAAAAAAGGTTTGGGATCATATATCATCGGTCAATTTTAATTTTTAGATGCTCCCTGTTTGATTTGAATCATGCTAGATAAAATAAACTGCTTATACTAGAATAGAGAAGTTATTTTATTATGCCAATATAATAAGTCCTTTTCATTTTAAACTCTCCTTAAATAATTTATTGGTAAAGATTAATTTACACCGCTTTTTTAATGCAACCATTAGACTAAATCCCCTAAGATTACATTGCATCTGAAAAGATATATTAACGCAGAAATTTTTGCATTTCACACAACGAAGACCAACCATAATTTTCCATTGATCTTTAAAAGAGTTGTATATGAATGTTTCCAAGTTTTTCGAAGTGCCTCATATTTTTAAAAAACAAAAAACCTACGTGAATGTTGTTTAAGTCCTTTTATGTTCTTTCTAATAGGTTATGGAGTAGCTGAGCCTCATCAATCTAGAATATTCGATGTATTATGATGGGAATGAAGTTTTAATTATTTAATTGATTTATTTCCACTATTCTTAAAAAATCTTTTTAATTTTAATTTTATTCTAATCCATTCTGTCTTGGACCAAGGTTTTATGTTCGGAAAAAAGTCTATTGCAATTTTCGTCAGCATGTCCATCTATAATTGGGGACATTTTCCATAAAACTTATACCTGATAAGTTTCAAATGCAATTTATAATTTCATTTTCAAGACACAAC